>NC_048595.1:337214590-337837804 GCF_003668045.3 Cricetulus griseus | reverse complement strand
ATTCTTTTCCTTCTCATTCTTTTTCTTCTGAAATAATCACACTACCAGTTTAGTTCAAGAAGCAGGACAAGCCACGGCCATAACCTAGAGTGTCAATGTGGTTTCTTTTTATCTGCCCACCCCATCTCTTTGCTCTGAAGTAGAGACATCGTCAGAACGTAAATGAATTTAAAAGAATAACTGTTACCTTTTCAGGGGCAGTAACAGGGATTGTAAGATTCTCTAGATAACTGATGCAATTTATGTGTGGTGGTGAATATTGCTTTTAGCACTAAACCTCTTGTTTACACAAAACTGTTCCAGTTTTGCACAAGATAAACACATTCAGCAGTGGGTTGTTGGTGCTAAGGCAATCTCAGTTTGTTCTTACCTCTTCTAAACAAAAGAATAGCTAAATAGAGGGATTATAAGTAAGAAAGTGAAACTGGAAGCCAGAAAACATTTCACAATAAATGTTTAAAAGAGGCCAGGCGTGATGGCGCACCCCTTTAATCCCAGAGCTTGGGAGGCAGAGGCAGAGGCAGGCTGATCTCTGTGAGTTTGGAGCCAACTTAGTGTACAAAGTGGGTTCCAAGATAACCAGGGCTACCCAGAGAAACCCTGGGTTTTTTCTTTAAGAAACAGAAAAACAAACAAAAACAAAAACAAATGTTTAAAAGACTATCCAGCCTCACTGATCCTTAAATAACTGTCAGTTACAACAATGGTAGATCATTATACCCACTAAATTATCAGGCGTAAGCAGAAAGAAAAATTGAGCTAACACCAGTAACTGTGAAATGGAGATTCCTTGTTAGTGTGGCATGAGTGGAAGTTGGAACAAATGAAAGATGTCAAGGGAAGTCTCATCAATTCTAACTTTCTGGGCAGTGACAATGCTTCCAGGAAGAAAATAAGTGGAGACACACCAAAATTCCATTCTCCCACCCTCACAAATCCTCCCAAAATTCCACCACCCCAGAGATGTTCACTGTGATATTTGTCATGTTATTTAAAACCTGGCAACTGTATTGATGGACCTACAAATTTTTTATTTGTCAAATCATAACAAGAAAACATAGAGTCCAAATAGACATACATAGGCATTCAAGCTTTCATGTGAAGAAACTTATTGTTCTATTCCATTTGTTTAAACATACGAAGAGAAAATATGCTAGGATTAACTCATTGAGTTGATTTCATAGCTAAAAGATTGATTGTGGCTTACAGTTGAAAAATCACTGGCCTAAATGTCCAATAATCAATACAGCATGAAATATTAATTAATATGGTCATTAAATTTTTTTATCCATAGTTTTCTGTTTACAATGAAGTATGAATGGGAGATACTACATCTTCCTCCACTGAGGAGGAGAGTACTTCCCTGCATATAATGAAGACTTTTCTGTAAGATACAGATCTTCTCCATCTCTCAACACCAGCCTATGATGGATCCTTCAGGGATATCGTGCTGTTCTAAAGTCCTTTCCCCACATCCCTTGCAACTTCTGCAAGCAGATGTGATGTTTCCTGTTGACACAGTATCTGTTGTGTTGAACCCCTTGTTAGTCAGCCTTTGATACTATAAATTCATTCTCAACATATTCAGATAATATCGATAAAGCTGGGCTGATTTCATTTGAATGAACAAAGAACAAAAGGTCTTTTTCTGGGGGAGAGGGTGAAAATATATCTGGTAAGTTCTTTGGAGGTTGTAACAAATCATTTTCTAGAAAAAAGGGGAGACAATATATCTGGAAAGTACTTAAAGATTCTAACATAAATGAGATAATCAAAATAAGAAAGGAAAACATTTAATAGAGATGTTTTCCATTGTCTTTTCTTTTTCCATTGTCTTTACAAATTTTATTAGAGGATCCCATCTCTTTTTCCTCCTCACTTTCTCCCATCTCTCACTATACATGCACACACATGCTTATTGGATTGCCATATACTCAACTGTTGTGCATTTATAATAATAGAAAATCAAAATTGACTCTGTAGAAGTGAAAGTCTTGATTTAGCTCATCTTCTTGAAGTAAATACAAAGTGTGCATGGCTACAATTCTGTTTGAAGCGAAAGTTCTCAGTTTACCTTGCTCACATTATCTCAGAGTACACTGCTTCGTTCTCAAGTAGTTTGTGGGGAGCCAGTACAGAAGCCTAGAGAGGGACAACTCAGGCTCATTTTCTACATGTCTTCTTTCTTATTCTTCTGCTCAAAACACTTTTTTTAATTTGATGAATACCCTAGTGGTTTGAGATTTGAAATTTTGGTTTGGGGTAACATGGGAGAGAATGTCATTTATTTTCTTTATTAGGCCAAAGCAATGTTCTTATCTAACAAGGACTTTGCCTCTGCCAAGTCCAATAATTTCCCCCCAATAAAACTGACAAGTTCTAACTATTCCAAATACATCTGGCTTCAACTCTGCAATAGGATTTATCACTCTCTTGAAAAAGAAGTTATTTTTGAAGATCCATTAAAAAAAGGCAGATGCAGACATTATACACTTTTGTGCATTCTTTTTCTATAAATATTTTAGTAACATTTTAAGTGATGTTGCTACACAAGTCTTTTCACTCACTCCCCTTGTTGTATGCTAGAATCTGAAACATAAGGAGAAAAAGATTCCTTTTCGATGATACATTCAGAAGATCTCGATCTGCATAGTAATCATCACTCTCCAGGATCAAACAACATCCAATCCAATAGGAGAAGCAAAGGGGATGCTCATTCCCCCAAATAATATGCCACTTCTACTCACCAGGGCATAGTCATATGACCGAGATTAACTACAGGGTTGTCTGTGAAATGTCTTTTACTAGTTCCTATTGTTAATTCAAAGTAGAAAGTGTACATAATGGCAACTAGTGACTTGTGCTTATAGCCTGTTACAGATTGTTGCATAATATCCTATGGATAAAGTCATTTATATGTTTATTCAGAAGGTATAACTATGTGTGTGTGTGTGTGTGTGTGTGTGTGTGTGTGTGTGTGTGTGTGTGTTTGTAAACATAAATTGTAAAGAGTTAGGAAAGTATTCAAGTCTAAATTAGAATGGTGACTGGGACTTGGGCATTTCCTGTAGAAAAGATAATGAGAAGGTAATAGGCTCAAAATTAACTGAAAAGGGAACTTGGAGAGATGAAATGTGCAAAGAGGGTAGAGAAAGCCTCTAGATAAGACCTAGACTTATAACATGTAGTGCAAACTATGGAGACAGTTATTTATGGGTACCTGTGTTTTGTTTTACAAATGTGCCTTAGGGGCATCTACTGTTTCTGTGTCCAACACATAATGTCAAAGCAAATTAGTGACAGAAAAATCACTGAAATTCTCAATGCTAGTCATTGTTAATTACCCAAATGAATACTTTGTCTAGGGTTTCTTATCCTAAAGGTGTTTGGATATATCATATGTCACAAAATAGTTCATTTCATAAATACTTCAAAAAGGTAGCTACAGGAACAGATCTAATAACCAGCACACTAATTCTGTCAACGATCATGGATCACAAAAGTCTTGTGGTAGTAGTGTGGATAGCATTGTTGCTCACACAATGGATTATTCCTTTCACTGTCTTGTGTGTGGAATTATTCAGCCCATAATTATCGGGAACCATAACTGTTCCAACTACATGAATAGTAACAAGAAGTATGGCACACTCCCAGATCTGGAAAGTCATCCTTTTGTAGTTTGTATTGTTCACATATTTAAGTCACTAAAAATTTGGTAATTCGTGACCTTTTTCATCTGAGTTCAATCATAAGGTAATTAAAAACCATCCAACAAACAAAGCATAGATGTGGACATCTGTAATCACAACATCCAGAAACTAAAGGCTGAAGCAAAAGGATCAAGAGTTCAAGGCCATCCTGGGCTCCATAACAAATCCTTTCTTGGAAAAATTCCTCAAAAAAGAACAAAAACATATTTAAGTGCATGCTCCCTTTCAATTAAATATTCTTTGATGGTCAGGAATATTGGTGGGTTGTGATGAAGAAAGAAAACAATACATAGGACACACTAAAGGTGTTCTAGTTACAGACACTGTTACAATGAATAGTTGGATGACCAGATTAAAATTACCCAATTATTGTATTCAATCTCTCTAGATGAAAAGCATGGTCTGCCTTGAGTTCTAACATTCAACTTTTCTTAAACAATCTTGTGGCCTCAGCTAAACTCCAGCACAGGTTGACCTTCACTTCAGCTGGAAGCACCTAAAAATGTTTTGGGCATAGGTCAACAGCTACATTAGATGAAGCAATCATCTGGTACCAGATGTGACCAAGAGAATGGGAGATACCACAAGATAGAGGATTATTAATTCATAGAGATTTTTCAGAGATTTATATACCCAAGCAACAACTCCTAGAAGCTCTTAACCAAGACACACCAAGCAAGGACCAACAAACTTCTGTGAAATTCTACCTTCAACCCTAGCTTCTCTAGCAGATTTTAACTAAATCTTTGAGATCTCCTTTCAGAAAGGTAAATGAATGGAGAAGAACGTTGGAAAGATTCTTGATATGAATTCTGAAAGAAATTATAAAAATATCCAGTCATTTTTCGAAATTATCTACAGGACTATTGGTTCATATTCCTGCATGGCTAACTTTGATTAAAATTAAAAGAGGTCAAGTCAGATCTCTTTCATTCACCCTACTTGCTTTTGCATTTTTAAAAATAAATTTCTGACCTGGCTAAGCTTGAACTTATTTTTTTGTTGTTTCACTTTACTGATTCCTCTTTTACCTAGATTTTTCTGTATCCTTGTTAGATCTGTCTCCAAGTAATTCTTTTCCAAGTGCTGGCAAGTACTGGCAAAGTCTTTGATTGCTCTTTTCATCACTGAAATCTAATTTGGGCTTCTAAAGTCTATTAACTGAAGGCAGGGCTAGTTTCCTGAACATTAATCCATTTGCATTTGGAAATACTTCAAGGTCTTAATTCTGCTCTGTTTTCCATTTTTGCATTTAATTTACATCGACAGAAATATCCTAAAGATCTTGCATGATTAATTTGCATTATCTTTCTCTGAAGTCTAACGGATGGTCATTTGGAAGAAAAAGAAAACCAAGACCTTGTCCTATGGTTCTAGCCATAGATCTTTGGTGATCAAATCTGATGCCTGAGGTTTCTTCCTGTCTGGTTGATCATAATCATTATTATTTGCCTCCTGAGATAGAAAACATCATCTTCTTGTCTGTCTCTGAGGCAAGCAAGTAAACTTTCAAAAGAAGAACATGTTCCAAGCCTCCAAATACCTTTGAAAATGATATCCTGTGGTCTCTGTCCACTCTGGCAATAGCTCATTTAAAACTGGGTTGCTATGTACTGTGCTAACGAGTAGAGACCCCAAGAGGATCCTCTAAAATGAGAAGAGAAAATCACTCACTGAACAGGAGAGGTTTGTCAGGCTTCTGTGGAAGGAGAGAAGACATGTCACCCAGCTTTACATGATCAGCGTTAGGTATTGCTCATAAGAGGCTTCGAATTAAAAAGACCTTGAGCTAAGTTTCAGGGGAAGGAATAACAAAGGTTGATGAAGTTGGAATAGGAAGGAGACAAAGGACCCAGACATACAGATGACTTTATGGACAGAAAAATGAGGAAGTTTGGAAAAATGGTAAAGGAAGGGAATGGAGTGGTAAAAAGAGGCCAGATGAAATCACACAGAGCTGGATAAACTTCTCTTAGTTTATTATTTATGCCATAGGGCTTGAAAGAGGCTACAAACCTGATGTGAGAGAAAAGAATTGTCTTTTCTATATGAAGAAGAGACTTTCCCCCCAAGGTTCTAATATTACTTCATCTAAATGTAATTGGTTGGAAGCATATACTTGTCTTAGATTTGTCTACACCTTTGCCCTACTTTGAAGAAAATGACAAGTAAAGCTCCATCCCCTCTGAGAGGTGGTATATACATAGCAAGTCAGTTGAGGCAAGACAGATGGGAGTCACGATATGTCCCTTCTTGTTATGGTTTGTTTATACCTAATGCCTAACCATACCGTCAGAAGATGAGAATTGGTAAATATGAGCATGGGAATGAGTGTGTCTGATTGTCCCCTGAAATGCGTCTCAAAAACAATCGAAGTGGCAGGCTAAAAGTAGCATAGACACTGAAGCAGGCCATCATACTGAGAATAAGTGACCAGGTGCTCACCTAACCAAGTTGTAGCCACCTGCAGAGTCTGCTATATCTATTCCACCACTCTGTGCTTCACTTGACACATCTGTAGACTGAGACTGCTAACCCAAAGTGCTACTTGGTATTCCATCCCTCATCTAGATACTGTACTTGATTCTGCCTCCCCAGTAGTTTTCCTGGGCCTCCTTATGACTTACCTTGACCTCTAAGACACTATGATTGGCAGAAATTAGCAAAGCTTTTTATCATCAAACATGTTACATCTTAAGTTATCTAATTTAGTGGTATGGGTAATGATTTTCAATGGAAAATTGCATTATTCATGCTCCTGATGAAAAAGAAGTAGAAAGCCATTTATACAATCTCATCAATTCTTTACTTTTTAGTCTCTTGATATTTTTTTCTGTTTACCTCTCCTGTAGAAGCAGAGTAGAGATTGGACTTGTATTCTGAGGGGACTGAGGATAAGGTACCAATGGGAGAGCTGACCTCATCAATTCCACATGAGTCCATTGTCTTGGGACTTTGATTTGTGGCATATAATAGAGGTTGAAATTTGGTATAGGCAGCCAGGTGGTGATGGAACACGCCTATCTCTGAGTTTGAGGCCAGCCTGGTCTACTGGGCAAGTTCCAGGACAGCCTCCAAAGCTACAGAGAAACCCTGTCTCTAAAAAACCAAAACAAACAAAAAAAATTGGCATAGGTATAAAGGAGTGATTGATTAACTCATGGGTGTGGTATAGTCAACCCAATAAGAAGATTGGAATTTGAATGTGATTTTGAAGGGTAACAGCGACCTGGAGAGCAAAAGAAGACAGACCATGAGGGAAGTTGTTGACAATCCAGTGAAGAGATGAGGTAGTGGGCTTGGGGGGGGGTGGGCAGGAGAAAGCACTGTATTCCAGAGACAAGCCAGAGATAAAAATCACCTTTCACAGTGCTTACTTAATGTGAGAATAAACAGAGAAAGGAGCATCCAGCTCAGGTAGCTGGTGAACCCTGAACTTACTAAGTAGAATCTACTTGTCCATTAGATAAGGATTTGGGCCAGGTGTTAGTTTTGTTTCGTTTTTAAATTAACTAAGCAAATAAGATAAGAATCAGGGGTTGACTCTAGGACTCAGCTGAAATAGAGAGAACAGAATGACCATAAGGCACTAGAGACGCACCTGTGTCTGCATTGGACATTCTTATTTACAGGTCAGAGAACTTATATTACTGAAGATATTCAGGAGACAACTCCAGTTCAGGTAGGAGTTATTTTAAATGTCTACAATTGTCCAGTTATACTATTTGCCAGTGTCTGAAATGTCTCCCTTTGGTTCTTCAGGGTTAGGGAATCCTGTTGTTTGAATAGCTTTCCAAAGATTTCTTATAGAGTTGCTTCTCTTTTTTTTTTTTTTTGCCTTTAGAAACTTAATGAAAATTCAGAGGCAAGACATATTTGGCTATGTTATAAGTTTTCAAATCATTCACTTACTTCATTATAATCCTTACTATATAAACCCAGTACCACATGTGGAAATTTGTCTGAGAACTTCAAAAGGAGACAGAATTTCTAATTGCCAACATTTGTCAAACTTTGCCCACAATTGTGATGAAGAAAAGGATTTGGTTTAAAAAATTGTTCTGGCATGCAGACATGATTGTTAATTTTGTACCACTTCTGCCATCCAGAACAGTAGGATCAATCGCTTCTTCACTTAAATGTAATGTTTTCACCAGGAAGGTCATTAGAAGTGACTGGAATGTAAAAATTCCATTCAGATCACTTTAATTTGAAAGGAAGAGGAATGATTTATTTTCTGTTAGGCAAGTTGCAGAATTACAAATTTCACTCAGTGGCATTTTGAGTATCTGTCCCTTGGACTTCCCGGTGAATAGACAGTGTGTGAATAGTGGTGGGTCACGTGTGGTTCCACCTGTTGCTTCCAGTTTTCTGCCATCATCCATGTGATTCAAAGAAACACAGCAAAGTCATTTAATTCTAATTTCCTGAGAAGCACTGTGGTGGGCTCCTCAGAAAGTAAACATAAATCTCCTTAAAATTAAATGTTTAATTCAGGAGGATGAAAACAAGCCCCCATGAGCTAAGAGTTGCACCATGTGCCACCAAGACAGACTGATCATCACTATAGACTCAGTGTGCTTATCTTACCCATGCCCCAGTCAGTGGTAGATTTCATCCTTGATTTTGATTCCCAAGTTTGGCCTTGAATGAAAATAAAAAGGCAAGGCCAACAAACTCATGAAGACAACATGTTTTCTCTTTCATAATCTCATGCAGATTTATGTGTTCAAAAAATAAATTCTGCTAGGTGGCCCAGAGGCAGTCAGACCCTTGGGCCTGATTTACAGGAGCCAAAGTCAAGAGAAAAGACAGACACTTCTGAATAAAACCTTGTTGTTTCTCATTCCTCACTGTGCTATGAACAAATCCTATCTCAGTTGACTACTGGGTTAGTTTTTTCTTTTTGTTTTTAAAGTGAACTCAGAAAATAAGATGAGAATCAGAAGATGACTTGGTGATTGTAGAGTTGAAATATAGGAAAATTAATGACCTTAAGGTATGAGAGAACATTGCAGCTGTCTGCATTGGGTTATTCTACTTTTCAGGTCAAAATCTTCCTATCCCAGGAAATTGTAGGAGACAATACTATAAATTATTTCCCATCTAATTTGTTTGCTGCATATCATAACAATTATCAGTACATATTATTGCCAAAGTCCCTGTGAGACCCAAATTTCTATATACAGACAAAATTGAATCATTTATTGTCTTCCTAACTGAGGAAGTCAGTCTAGGGCTCAATTCTGGACTTTTAGGGCCTGCCTTCATTTCCAAATGCTTCTGTAACAAATTACCTTAAGGATAGTGGATTAAAATACCCACCTAATACTTCACAATTATGTAGATGTTTGGGTATACTGTGGGTTCTCTGCTTAGAGTTAACAGGGAGGGATGGAATGAAAGTATCCTAAGGACAGGGCTATCCTCTGAAAGCTCCTTCCAGGCTCACTGGAATTGAGGCTGGTTTCAGGTCCTTGCTCCTGTCAGAGTGTGTTTCGGTTTGCTTGCTGGTAGACACCCAGAAGCCAATTTGTGCTGCCAGTATCTGAGGACTGCACCTCAAACTCTTCCTCCAACTAAGGCAGATAAAGTCCCTCTCAAATTCCTAATTCCTCTGGTTGCCCCCTCATTACAGTGACTAACTTCCTCTTCTGCTTTTATAGGCTCCTGTTACAGGTTAATCTCCTTATTTTCAAATCCGTTGATTAGTCATCTTAGTTACACCTGCAAAGTCCCTTGACACCAGCAATACCTAAATCAGTCAACATTTGATGGAATATTTAGGAGATCTTGAAAGGATCTCATCAGCATTTAGCCTGCTCAGTTCATCAGTGACATTTTGAAACACTGCCTGACTTGAAGCCTGCTGCATACACGGTCAGTGGAGGTCAGATGTCTAGAGTCCCCTGGATTCTACTAGCTGTTTCACCTGTGCACAGCCCAGACACAAGCACTGCCCCCTCATAAGCCCCACTCCTGGCACACCATCTCTTGCCTGCCAAGGAAGTGATTTCATCTCTTCCTGTGTTATTTCTTTATCTTGCCATTTCATAGAATAGCAATTTTGGTTCCTAATTTTGCATTTACTATTTCCACCATTTTACACAGAAGATTAATGAAAAGTCCACTTATGAGCATAGTGGCAAGAGACTCAAGTTCTAGGACAGCTTTGTCTGGCTATGTAGCAAGCCCTAGGACAGGCTGGGCTACATGAAACCTTATCTCTAAAAACTAAAACAGAAAGAAGAAAGAAGGAAAAAGTTAAGGGGGAGAGAGAGAACTACCATACGCTTTAGCCATTCAACTCCTGGGCAAAAATTCAGAGGACTGCACATCCTCCATAGTTATTTGCATATCCATGTTTATTACTGTTCTGTCTATGCTAGCAAGGAAATGGAACCAACTTAGATCTCTAGCAATGTTAGATGACCAATAAAAATGTGACACATATACAAAATGAATTCTCATTCACCCGTGAGGAAAAAATGAAATTGTGAAAATCTACAGGAAAGTCTATGGACTTGGAAAGTATAATTTTAAGTGAGGTGAACCAAACTCAGAAAAAGAGGAACCCACATATTCTTCCTCATATGCAGACCCAAACCTACCATGTATACATATATTTGTGCAAACAGCCTTGTGGTTATAGCATAAAATATAGACAAGAGACCAAGAGAGGCTGATGAGGATAAGGTGATGAGGAAGGACAGACAGCAGCCAAGAGGACACAGGAGTCATAAAAGAAGACATAAAGCTACTTTTTGTTGTTTGTTTTAGTTTCAACTCCATCAGTTCTTTTCTTTTTTCTTTAATTTTGAGATAGTAAGCAATCAGGAACATAATCAGTAGTGAAAATGTAAAATCCTAAGCAAAGCTCCTTTTGTTCTGAGTGGTCACTATGAGATTCAAAGAGATTAGGACTGGACAAGGGTTTGAGTGACCACCTTAATCTAGCTGTGTGATGTTTTTACATGTGAATTAAATAGACTACATTGATTTTATTGAAAATGTATCTTGTTAATATTAATATTATCCAGTTTTCTTTTTGAGTGTGACTACAAGAAAGTTTAAAATGATACATGTGACTTGCATTTCTTTTCAACCAGTGGTTCTCATATTTCTTAATGTTATGACCCTTTAATACAGTTCCTCATGTTGTGCTGACCCAACCATAAAATTATTTCATTCCTACTTCCTAACCGTAATTTTGCTACTGTTATGAATCATAATATAAATATCTGATATGTGAATATCTGATATGCAACCCCCAAAGCGGTCGAGACCTACAAGTTGAGAATCATTGTAATAAACTGTTCCAAAGCACAGTTGTTAGGGCAGCCATTAACAATAAATGGTCCAAGTTCAAGAGCTTGTGATCCTAAAGAGCAACATTACTAGCATGTGGCAAACTTCTTAGTGATGAGACATGACATTGGTCTGCCTGTGTTTTCTATCTCTCTGGCATCGAGTCAGTCTGGTCAAAGTATTTTCTTTCTATTTTTATGTATAGACTTAGAGGAGGCAGTGTGACAACCCTATGTCATCAAGTTAGCATACAACATTGCCCTAAAGCAATGTGCTCAAAGGTAGACCAGGTGTTCTTGGAGGCTCTAAGGCAAAGAGATGACTGATATGTTCCTTGATCAGTACACCACTTGAGTAAATGACTACATGGGCATTCATGAATTAATGCCAAAATTAATGTGTCAGCATTCATGCTATCACTATCCTTGACAGTGCTGTGCATAGGAATATTAGGATATCTGCCTCTCTGTGTAATTCCAATCTCAAATTTACTTTTCTGTTCTTGTTCTTTCTAGTTTTGCCCTTATTCTCTGGCCCCACAATCGTGTTTGTAGTCTGTATAGTTTACTGACTGAGAAGTAGACAATACAAAAGCAGGCTTTAGAGATACTGGGAGCAGCTCTGGATCTTGCCCAGAAAACAAACAAACAAACAAATAAAAACCTATCTTTGTGAGTCTGGGAGATTCACTTAGTTTTCACATTCCTCTAAACCTCTGTTTTCTGACTTGTTATATGAGGTTTACACTGTGTGAAAACTGAAGGAAATAATAAGGTTCCTGGTGTTCTTTTTTAATAAGCAAATTCTAATACAAGTTGTTGTGGATAAAAGAGTGAGTGATAGTCAGCTACTGTCCTTCCTTTGATGATGAAAGAAAGAACAGAAAGACGAAAGAGCCCAGTAATGTCAGGACATGGGTGGCCCTTGATAAATTGCAATGATTACACTTGGCTTGTCACAAAATCATGGACTGGTACTCAGGAAAGGCAATCAAGGTTCCCTTTTGAGTGACCACCCAAGTCACCACTTTAAGCATTAGTGTGCTGGTACTGCAGCATGCATGACATTGCTGATTCCTCTAACAACGCTTTCTAGAAGATCTCATTGCCTCACTCTTAATTTGTTTACTCCCAGTTAGTTTACCAGAAAAGACAACTCTATCCAGTAAAGCTGAGCAAAACAAGAAATTTAATTTTAAATGTTACCAAAGTAATTCTGTTTTGGAGAAACTGAGAAACTGACATACCTGGTATTGTGCCAAAAGAGGTGGAGTCGAGTGCATTCCTTGAAGATTTAAAAGCACTTGGGACAGTCTGACTTGTTAAATCGCTCCCTGTTGGATAGATGTCTTATCAGGACAGGGAATGCTTGTTTGGAGACTTCATTCAGTGAGAAACTGCCTCCCAAAGTCTATTAACCTCTGTTTCCCTTAGTGGAAATGAAAAGTGTTTCTGTCTTAGAGCCGAAAGAAAATTCAGCATCTTTAAAGTTATTTAAATAATATTCTCCATGTTCTATATGTTCTAATAGTGTCATTAATAATAATCAACCCTAGACAAAGAACTAAAAGCAGCTAAGGACTGGGGAGAGTTGGGGAAATAGTCTTCTTCAGGGAAGAGCATACCAACTGGTTATCCCAAACCAATGGTCAACCCCCAAAAATACACACAAGTAACATTGTACAGACTGAGCAGGTTATATTTAAGAATGTAAATGCATATACATATGCATGGATGCATGTAATAATAATTAATGAACAAAAGATGTCATGAATTTGAAAGAGAGCAAGGAGGGGTAGGTATATGGGAGGGTTTGGGGTAGGAAAGGGAAAGGAGAAATTATATTAACCTAAAAAAAATTATAGCTCAGAATTTTAAAGGGGTTACTTGTGGGAAAAAAAGAGAAACCAGTAAACTAATAAAGGATTTCTTTTTTCAAATTATGATTTGGTAAAAAAAAAATGACTTGATCAAGGAAATGGTACATAGTAGGGGCATTCTTTTCAAGTCAGCATGGCAGAATTGATTTTTTTTTTCTTCATGGAATCATGCCTGCATTGTGAATCCATGAATGTACCAAGTAAATTGGCTGAGTGAGCTGATGACCCTCTAGACCAACAGTTCTCAACATTTTTATTGTTGTGACTCTTTAATGCAGTTTCTCATGTTGTGGTGACCTGCAACCATAAAATTATTTTGTTGCTATTTAGCAACTATAATTTTGCTACTGTTATGAATTGTAGTATAAATATCTGATATGAAGAATATCTGATATGGAAGCCCCATGAGGATCATTCCACTCCCTCACCCCAACAGGGGATGTGACCCATTGCTCCAGACTATAGAGTCCAGAAGAGGACCCCTTATGGGAAGTTGCTGGGAAGCTCAGTGTACCCTGCTTACTTTAAGTAGAATGTCCCGGACAGTATGCAGTATAGAAACCCCCACCCCAAAGAGGATAGCCATAGAGGACACCCCTGTAGGAAGAGCTCCAAATACCTAGCTGCCAAAATACTCTTTCTGCTTTAAGTCCATAAAGGAAAAGGAGGCCCCACCTCCTCTGTGTTCTCCTAGGAATGGTCTCTAGCACAAGCCAACACTCATATTGTTAGATTTTTATCTACTCAATCAGCTCTAAAAATCTATACTTAACAAAACAAATGATCTGAGCCCTATAACATTAGAAAATTTATTAGAATAATAAATCAAACACCTAGTTCCCACAAAACTGGCCCACTGTGTAAGAGTGTTAAATTCCCTACACACATAAACACAAACAGAGAACACTCCTGCCTAGTCCCAGGAAACACGTTACGTAAGTGTGGGCTTTTCCCTTCTCTGCACCTTCATGTGATGTGAACCAATTGCTTTACCACCCATATAGTTTTCAGTTTCATATAGTATATGATTTAAGGCCTTGCTCTCAGTCTATTCCATGGAAAAAATGTGGCACTATTCTCAGAACTCGAATAATTATATATTTATTGAAGAATGAAAAAATGATTTGAATAAGTCATTTCATCTAATTCTGAGGGTTTTGTTTTTTTTAATGAAAAAGTCATACTAAATAAAGATGAGTAAAACCTGGATATGAACCTAGCTTTCTCTGCCTGGAGAGCACCTTCACCTAACTACTTAGCTCAGACACTCTGTAAATAGGTTCAAGGTGAGATGGCTGTGATAATGTCCATAGACCTGGGTATGTATCTCAGAGTGGTTTTTAACTAAATAGGATCTGCTGACAGAGGATCAGAGTCATTAGATGAAATCAAATGTCCAGAGTTCACTCTGAGGCCCTCTTACATTTTGTGTTCAAGTCAGCAGATTCCTTAATCTTTATACCTGATACTTCACATAGAGCTAGCCAGCCACAGTCACTTTCCCTGCCAGTGATGGGCTGGATCCAGCTTTACTGGCTTCATATTGGTAACCTAAAATCAGCTTTGGCAGGAGTATTTACACCACAGGGGTTGTCAAAAGTACATCATGGTCTTTCTGTAATTCCAAAGAGACTGTAATGAGGCACTTGCCACCTCACAGCAATGGCCTGTGACTCAAAGGCAGACACACTGTGGATAGTCACACTTATGGAAATAAAAGTTAACACTCCCTCTAAGGACCAGGGCCCTGCAAAACCTTGGACAAATGTCATCATAAGGAAGCTCCAAAGACTGGAGAATCTTGAGTCCCCATTGTTCTACATTTGGGAGGACCTCTGTACACATGTTCAGAATTCTTATATTACTAAAGAAGTTTTTAAATTGCTTATTGTTGTGTTACAAAATATGTGCTGTTAGTGTAATGTGATCATAAATGAGCTTAATGTTTTAATGTAAGTATAAATATATAAACCATAAAATGTGTTAAAGGTGTTGCCAAATAGGAACCTATTGCACATCACATATTTTAAATTTTCAGCTAATCACATTTGAAAATAAGAAATGAATGTTAGTTATAGTAACATATTTTAGCTAACTCAATGATTTAAATTATGAATTAAATATTTAGTCAGTATAAATAGTAAGATAGCCTGTATCCATTTTGTACCAGTTTTTCAAAATCTGTATTTAGTTTATACTTTACAACACATTTCAACTTAGCTGCTAAATTTTTATCAAAAATAATGTATCTTAATTTAGATCATAAAATGTGCAACTGGAAAAGGATATTCACCTTCCAATCTTTTCCAAATACATTTCTTAATTAAAGCAATCACTTATGATAAAATGAAGTATAAAATTATTTTATTCCGAAGTCACATTAGCCATGTTTCAAATGCTTGGTAGCCACTTATGACTGGTAACTTAAGCTGGTCAGCTTGGACACAACCACAAAAGCTTATTTGTTAGGTAGAAATGAGCTCTACTATGTACAGGCCACTATCCCACAGCCTTTTTTACTTATGCCTCACAGTATCATAACTAATGTTCCAATCCTGGAATCCCACCTGGATTCCAGAGAATGGAGCAATCTTAATGAAATTACAGCTTTGTTCTATGTAGCCACATCTCAGACTACATCAGGATCCATACCTAAGAGTGTTCTCATACCATTGTAATGAAGACGAGACATTCCTTTCTCCAGTTGACTTCATAACATAGTGAACTACATAGCTCATATTTTGGTGGTGATTAGGGTTAGGACTAGGGGCTAGGGTTAGGATTAGGAGTTAGGGTTAGGGTTAGATATGCCTCCTGTATTGCCAGTCACATAAAGATAACTGCAGTACATAAATAATACTTGATAGTGATGGTGATAACTAATTATGTCACAAGTTCATGTATTGCTTTAGCTCTATATTTTCTACCACTGGTTTAGGGTGTATGCCTACTTGTGAAAACAAAAGGAACAATTTTCACTTCATTTTGATTATATTATTATCTCTCTCACTTATTTTAATCTCCTGATGCTTCTTCACCATGACCTAGACTATATTACAATTCTCTCTCTCTCTCTGTCTCTCTCTGTCTCTCTCTGTCTCTCTCTCTCTCTCTCTCTCTCTCTCTCTCTCTCTCTCTCTGTGTGTGTGTGTGTGTGTTCCACACACACACACACACACACACAGAGAGAGAGAGAGAGAGAGAGAGAGAGAGAGAGAGAGAGAGAGAGAGAGATCCTGTACCATGATATACAGTGGGCTATACACCATCTATATTAGTCTAAGTAACTCAACAGTTTTCAAATGACAAAGGCACCTAACAACATTTTTCTCAGAATATGTCCCCAATGTTGAACAACATCATTGTAATTTTTTAAAAAATATGCCTGGGGCTGGGAGATGGCTCAGTGAACACAGCACTTGCCTTAGGTCCCCAGAATACACCTAAGGAAAGAGAGAACTGACTTCACACAGCTGTCCTCTGACCTCCAGATATGTGCTATGGCTTGTATATGTGTACAATGCACATGCTCATTCGCGCACATGCACACACGTACTATTTTTCTAATTGAAAAAAATTCTAAACTTTTCCTCACTCACTAATGGGAGGGAAATAAATTGACTTAAAGTATTTACTTCTGACCACTTTTAAATTATCCCCACCATAGAAAAGTCCTAACAGGAACTCCGAATGCAAACTATTCAAATAAATGTTTGGTGTTAATTAGAAGAGGTGATTTGAGGTATCATTTTGGATAAGGCTTTGCGTTTTTCTGCACTGAGATAATTCATTTTGCAACATATCTTTAGTAATACACACCAACACTGGGAAGGCACCACATATTTATTAGGTTATCTATCTCCTGAAGTCTTTGCTGTGCAACATAAACAATTCTATTTCTTCTTGACTTTTAAAATCAGTTCTTTTTTCATTATCAAAAAAGCAAAATTAGCAAAATGAGAGTTTGAGGGAACTCAACTATTTCTGATTAATCCAGATGTCATCACGGTGTTTCTCCTTACTTGCTCTACAGGACTCCAGCCCCAATTCTATCCTCAACTCTTCCCATATATTCATATGCTGGCATCACACTTTAAGGAGGTCATTGTCCAATTTCTTAAAAAAAAGTACTTTACAAAAGTTAGAGCTGGTTTAAGGGTAATGGTTCATTTTGTGTGTGCTAAATTATAAAAAGCTGAGACTGCTGATTTTCTTCCATGTTGTTAATCCACATTTTAATATTACTTTCGACAATAAATAGGTATTTTCACAAAAATAGTCTAGCCTAAGTGTTAAATTTTGTACTCATCTCTATAGGATTCTGGCATTCACTGATGGCTTCTTTCCCTTTGGTCGTTGCTCTTGTACCTTGAACTTCACACTAGACAACTTTCACATTTCTGGAACTCGTGTGACTGCATCATTCAGCAAGTAGCCCAAACAATCATGTGGCCTTCTCTTTCTCTAAGCAACTTAGATTTCCAACATCCTGATTTCTGCCTGTAGCACTGCCTTTCATTCATGAGTTCACTAAGTCATTTATCATAGATGTGTCTCTCCTGTATCCAGTTACCAACAGATCTTTTCAGTATACCTCATTGTAATTAAATTAAGAAAGCATGAGAAGCCGCTTTATCTCAAGGAAAATTCATTTTTGCGCATGTTTTCTACACCAAAACTGATTTATAGAATTGAAAATTCTGCTTTAGTCCTGTCCTACTTTGCTAACCCAATTTTGCCTATAAATCTGGGGAAGGATGTCTATTTACTAGTCTCAGTATATTAACTAAACACTCTCAGAATTCATCCCTATACCAGATCTTTGGCATTGAGCTTTGGTCTGAACAAGTTTACCATAGTTTGTCCCATTTTCTTTAGACATAAAATCTTATCTATCATTTAGTTCCAATTTTAAGCCCCTTAACTCAATAGCTGATTTCTTTTTCCTACTTTCCATTTTTAGGTAGGCTCCATATTTTTTCTCAGTTTTAATTATTGCCTAGTTTTATAGTTAAAAACCATGGATTGGATAACTTTTGCATTAATCTCTATAATACCTTGTACAATACTAGTACCCACTAATCATTCCAGAAATACTTGCTCACTTTAATTTAGAATAATGTAGCCTATTACCTCCTTTGCTTAGAGTTGGTTATAGCACGTTGGGGAGAAATGTCGTATCTAGTTTCTATCTCTTTTGTGTCTGTTTACTATCTCGTAGCCACAGAATGGTGATCAGTATATCATAAGCCTGGCTGTATAATTTGATAGCATTCTTTGTTGGACAGTAAATAAAATACACCAGGTAGATTATTCTAGTTTTAAACTGGTTCTCCCTGGAGGAAAGAGGGAAGCAAGCAAAACGCCTCAGGAATTGAGAGTGGAAATGGTGTGAGTTCCATTATGAAAGGAAAGAAGCCCATTGTCTCCCTCTTGCTTTGCCAGGAGCCTGTAGCCAAAGAATGAATAAATATCACAAGAAATTTAAGTAAGGAGTTTTTCCTTAGGAAAATACTACAAATAGAAAAATTAAATTTGGTATATTCCTCTGGGAAAAAAAATGCTTGTCTTTAAAAGTGCCTCTTAGAGGAATTACTTTGGATGAACTCTTTTATCTTGAGGTTAATAGATCATTATAAGTTTGGACATTTTGGCAAAGAAGGCTTGAGGAAGGTGAATGTCTCTTTCTGGTATGTGGCATAGTATGGGTATATTAAATTAAAATTCCAAACTCTGTGTGACAATGGAACTCTGCCCTCTCCCAAGTCCACAGAGACTCATGTAGACCTCAGATAAGGCATTTGATCTCAGCTAGAGCTTAGTATAGAAGAGTCCTGTCACCCAGGAGGTGCCACTTCACTTGGAATTCTGCAAAGCTGACAGGGACAAGTTCTCAAAGCCAACAACAAGTTCTCCAGCCCTTATCTGCTAAAACATCAATGAAAGGAGAGGAGAGACTAGAGGCAGGTAAATCTGTTAGCTCCTACTGAATGTTTCTTTGACCTGCTGGTTCTGGTGCTTAGAGTGTAACAAGTCCAGTCCTTCCATGGTGTATTCCAGGTGGCAATGAAGTGTTCTGATCTCCCACTGGTGAGAATCACAGCTTTAAATATGCCTGTTTCTGTGATGGAAGTGTGAAAATACACTCCTGGCTAATTTTGTTTTGGGAATTCTGGTTTGCTTGTTTGGGAGCTATGCTTGCCTTATAACAGCATTGTAATACCTCCAGTTCCTTATCTGGGAGAAGTAAAATTCATGTACATGAAGCAGCTTTGAAAAGATTGGGGACTATGGCAGAATGTTATTCTATGGAAATGCTTCTGGGGTTCAGTTGCTAGCACCTAAAAATGAAGAAAGCACAGAAGTTTGAGGATTGGAGAAGGTTTGCCTACTAGTTTTCTGATCTAAACCCCACTTGTTTCTGGTACCTGCTTGGTTGCTTTGGCATGCTTG
This sequence comes from Cricetulus griseus, assembly GCF_003668045.3. Lineage (NCBI taxonomy): Eukaryota > Metazoa > Chordata > Mammalia > Rodentia > Cricetidae > Cricetulus > Cricetulus griseus. The sequence goes on along the minus strand of NC_048595.1, from coordinate 337,818,454 downwards.
AAGATCTGTAAAGCAGGGGTGGTATCTTCTAAGAAATGCAAATATTTCATATACATACTTTAAACAACCTGGGAGTTGAGAATTCACTGTTACAGCCTGATATCAAGAAAGCATATAGCAGGAGCTTCTGCCCTAACCATATGTTCTGAGATGACTGGTCAAATTACTACTACTAAAAAGTACAATTGGCTTCCTCAGTGTCTTAGTTAGACTCCACTATTGCTGTGGAGAGACATCATGACCACTGCAACTCTTATAAGAAAAACATTTAATTGGGGTGGCTCACTTATAGTTCAGAGGTTCAGTCCATTATCATCATGATGGGACATAGTGGTGTGCAGGAATACATGGAGAAGTAGCTGAGAGTACTACATCTTTCAGGTAACAGGAAGTGGTCTGAGTGTCACACTGAGTGAAGCTTGAGCAAAGCCCACCCCCACAGTGTGACACATGTCCTCCAAAAAGACCACACCTACTTCACCAACTAATAATGCCACTTCGTAATAGTGCCACTCCCTTTGAGGGCCATTTTCTTCCAAACCACCACACTCAGTGTCTTTCTTTCTTTCTTTCTTTCTTTCTTTCTTTCTTTCTTTCTTTCTTTCTTTCTTCCTTCCTTCCTTCCTTCCTTCCTTCCTTCCATCCTTCCTTCCTTCCTTCCTTCTTGCCTGTCTTTCTTTCTCTTTCTTTCTTTGTCTTTCTTTTTGTTAATGAGAGTAAAAGAAAATTCCACATGATGGCATTTTCAGTCTATTATATACTTTACTTTGATTAGCAACTAAATACGTTCCTGCTAGAGACTCCAAACTAACTGTACATGGCCTGTATCCCTAGAAGTAAGGACAGAGTACTAGTGATTCACATTTGCGAAGTGCATAATGCTTAGCCATCAGCCTGTAGCCATCCACTGAAAAATGAAAATGTGGGGGTCCTAATAACATCCCACTTGCTCAAAATCTTCCAGTTAGCTATCATATTGGGTCCCACCAAAGATTCCAAAGGGCAATGTTTGGCCAGAAGGGTCACTTTCTTGTAGGAAGGTGTGCAAATATATCCAGACACAAGGAAATACTCAGTTTGCATAGAGATGTGTTTTGTTAAGTAAAAATACTTTGAGAACACAGAAGAAAATGTAAAACATTTGACATTTTATAGCTCTTCAGGATTCCTTGGCTATTACCTTCGAGCCACACCTATAGACCCATGAAAGCAAACATTCTTGCTCATCATTGCAGCATGATTAGGGAAGCAAGAAGAATTATTTCAGTAGTGTGATGTTTGCACTGTGATAAAAATGAGGTGCAAAGAGGCCCTGGAAGAACTGGTGGAGTGGTGACCAGGTATGCCTTGGTGACTTGTAAATAGGGCAGTTTTATGAAATACAGGGACTAAACTTTAAAACAGTTGGTGTTAGTTGTCAAACGCAGCAATCATTCTAGAAAGAGTAGGGTACTGAATTCCTTTCCAACCAGTCCAGACTTGTCTCTAGAGAATCCTGAACATAAGCACCATAGTTTACTTTTTCCAGAGGGTATGTGTTGACAGAACACATTGATCTCTCCCTCAGACTCATTAGACTGAGAGATTGAAGTGCAGTCACACATGAGCTTCTAAATGGCTATAAAGACCAGGACCAAATGCTCTTGGTGCACTTTTGCTGTGTGTTTCTGAGCACACCACCATCATAAGATCAAAACCCACCAGGCCTCTTTTGATGTTTAAAAGATACTTCTCACCTTTCAGCTTCCTTCCAGCTCAACCCCCACCTGGGATGGCTCATCAGTCAGTACAGTGTTTTCAGTACAAATTAAGCTCATTTGGTCCTTGGGAAACAGGTTTAAGAAATGTTAGTAGTGTAAAGGATTGCTTTAATCTTTTTCTTTTCTTATATGGCTTATGTTTCCCAAAACACTGCACTGAACAATTTTTTCTATTTCCAGATTAAATTAAAATGAACTCCACCAACCCTGTTATTGAATCAGTTTGTGGGTGCCATTTGCTGCCGAGGCTGTTGGCCAGGACCTGAAAATCTGTATAGTCCATGTTTTTGCCTGAGACAAGTGCTCATGGGACATAGGCTTCATTCCAACCCACTGTGCATCCTCATGACAAGTATGACATTGTCTGAGACAATGCAAGACTTGCTAAGATTCCTTCCATACATCTCCTGTTAGCACACTCCTAGCTTCACCAGGCTTTGAATGTTGTATCATGACCATGGCCTGTTGCTGCTTTGCTTGACCTCGTGCTTTTTCTGGTTTGCAGGTCTCACAGGTATGGATCTCTGGCGGGTGTTCTTAACCTTGGCACTGGCGATCTCCATCGACGCATTTTCTGGAAATGGGGGTGAGTCCTGCTTTCCTTTCCTCACCTGTGGTATTAGGAAACAAAGCTGGGCTGTGTTAAATCCAAATGAAACTGTCTGAAGTTTTCAGTAACAGCAATCAGGAAACTTGTCTTAGCTTTAATGCCATAAGCCAGGAGGATTTCTCTGAGAATGTTTAAGGAGGACTATGGTATTCAGTTTTGGCATCTGGTGTTTTCACATTGGAAATCAATGTTATGTAGTGTGAGGGGACATTTATTATGAAGGCAAGCCAGGTCTCTGGGGGAGATATTAAAATCACACTGAAGCATTATAACCTACTAATCACTCAGCTCACCTGTAACTAAGCATAACATAGGCTATTTCCAGAACTTGGAATGCAGTCCTCTTAGTCATATTCTCTGGGAGGGGCAATTGCAGGTTTCCATTGAGTTTGTCCCCTTGTTCTCTGCATGGTTTCCATTTGTCTGGGTTACAGGGAAGAAGACACCAGAGCTAGATGACAGGGACACCCAGAAGTTGTGCCTTGACTATCTCAGTATTTCCCCTTCCCTCTTATGTTCTCCTGGGAGTCTCAATGTTTTCAGACTTACATGTCATAGCAGAAACAAAGAAGGGTAATTAAAGTGGGTGTGGGGGTGTGCCCGGGGAAAATGTCCTCACTAAGAGATGAAGGATTTTTTCAAAGAATATCTTGAGCCCTTGTCAGTTTTCTTTGCCTGGGTTTCACCAGAGGGCAGGAACAATACGTTTCTGCCATGCCGGGACACTAGGCTCTGTTGTTGCTCTAAGAGTAGCTGACTCCCTTACTCAACACCCAGCTCATATTGGAAAACACGGTTTAACAGGCGACTTAACGCCTGAAGATATCCTGCTGACCTTGTGACCAAAAATAAACTCACAGTAGTGAGCTGCTGATGGTGTCAAGGGTAGCCTGGAAGGGGTAAAGGACAGAATGTGTTATTTTATTTCTTAAGGCGATTCCAAAATATTTACAGAAAAGAAGTCATAATTGTTTGAAATATTTTGGGGTCTCTCTGGTGTTATAATGTCAACATTATGCAAGGCAGATGTGGGGAGAATTTTGGGCTCTGCTTCAACAGCTTTTCTCATGGCTGCTTTTAGACCCTGATTCTGAGCCAAAGAATTACAGCGCAGATCCTCTGCTGTGCCAAAGTCATGGTGGTTTAATCTCTCCTTTCTTCACTAAGGTGACTTTCAGTCCACGGGGCAAGGCTTGAGGAATTTTAAAGTCTGTGAAGTGAAAAGTACAGCATAAGAATCTTTAAAAAGGCTGAAGAAGGCATCCCAGACTAAGACATTAGAGCTCAAATTATATTTCAACCTAGAGAATTTCCAGGACCTATTCAAAAGCTTAAATATTTGAACAACCTTCAACTTCATAAAGAGGGGAGGTCACAAAAAGTTAATGACTTATTTCAAATGAATTAAATTGTATATATTTATGGTATACAGTGTTTCAAGGTGTGTGTGTGTGTGTGTGTGTGTGTGTGTGTGTGTGTGTGTGTGTGTACATAATTACCCATTTTCTCTGTGGCAAAAGAAGTCATCTTCTACTTGTATAACAGAAATCCTGAAGATAATACTCTGTCTTTAACTATAGTCCTCTTGGTGTCCATTAAATCACTATACTTGTTAATACTACATATTTGTCACTTTGTACCCTACGAATGACAGTCTGTCATGCCTTTCCCCTACCTGGATCTGGTAAACACTGTTCTCTGTATACATTTGGTTTTGCTTTTTAAAATTGTACATTAATGCAGTTGTGTTTGTTCTTCTTTCTAGAGCTGACCTATTTTTACATAGACTGATGTCCTTTAGGTCCACTCATACTGTGGCAAGATCTTCAGTCTTAACCTGTCCTGTTTCCTGTCTTGACCATTGTGAATAATGCTGCAGTGAATATAAGAATAAAGTCCCTTACACCAACTGGGGATTTCAGCAGCTAGTTCCAAAAACAGCTTAGTAATTTTCTTTTTAATAATTTGTGTTGGCTTCTTGTTGGCTTGGAGAAAGAACAGTAAGAAAATATTTTATAGTAAATACAAGCCATGTATTTTACCAGTCCTTCTATATAGGAAATAATTTAGCCGAGAAACATTTTTCTCTTTTCTTGTTAAGCTAAGCAAATTAAAAATTTGAGTATTTTAGAAAACTTTCTTAAAATGCCCTGGAGATTTAAAAAAAGGTATATTAAGAGGGCATAGGCAAGCATGTTCAAGCATGCTCATACACACTGGTGTGTGTGTGTGTGTGTGTGTGTGTGTGTGTGTGTGTGTGTGTGTGTGTCTTCAACTTACCTAATAGATTCAGCCAAACTTAGCAAATGATACAACATGGGTCATGATCTCCGACGACATTCATGGATCATGTGTTCCTTTTTTTTGCCAGTTCTGGATCAAAATATTTTATTTTCAATGTCCCTCTTTCAATGTAAGGCAAACTAAAAATAAAGATGAGGAATTAAATAAAAACATGGTTTTATAATTTATTCTTTAGTTTAGTTTGATCAGTGCAATATGTGTCACTATTGAGTCAAATATCATGAAGAAATTGCTTGAAAAAAAAAAGATCTTACCAGGAGCTAGATTGAAGACGACAGGTCTGTATGGTAAGGGAATGTTGACTCTTGAGTCTTTAAGCAGGGTTTTACTTGTTTGGGCAAATACACAATTAGAAATACCCTGGGTCTGAGAGGATTTTTTTAATTAAATTTAATTGCCCTGTGGAAAACTTAATAGGACCAAGACATTGAACAGTGCCATCATTGTATTGGTTAAAATGTTGTAATAGTGTGGGGGTTTTTTGTCTCACTCATCTTTAATATGAGGCTCTATATCTCCTTCTCAATGCAAGATATTTGCCCTCATGGAGAATTTCTTATTCATCATTAAGATAGTCAAAGTTGTCTCATTTTTAGAAGGCTTTACCAGGTTGCTGTATCCATTGGCTCTACCTGAAATATTGCTGGTGAGAAGTGCCCATAAAGGTCTGATGAATATAAGAAGTGCCCCTTATAAAGTATGTCATCTATCTTTGTATATCACTCAGTCAGGAGCCCAGCACCCCCTTGGGTTTCACAGCAGCCTTGGGGAGAAGTAACCATGCAGAGAAGCTCAGCCTGGTTAGGATACTTTCTGGATATGATCAAGGGACTGTCACTTCAATGTCTAGCTTTCATAATGAAGACAAATCATCAAGATTCTCTGAACAAAATAACTCAAAGTAAACTTAGAATCATTAATTCACCAAGTTCAGTGCATAGATATCTCTTCAGCTCTTTTTTCTATTTTCAAAGCTTAAAGTCAAGGCCATGAAGAATAGCAAGTCCTCATGAAGTATTGTAAGTTTAGAAATTAGGTAATTATACTGAGAATTGGAGTATGAGGCTCTGTATATGTCCCTAACCATTCTACGTACTAGCAGCAAAAAATGCAAAAAACAGTACATTCAATTACCAAGTTATACAATATTCAGTGCATGAGCAAGGCAAGGAGAAGTTCTATTATATGCATTTAGAAATCAACAAATATCTACTGAAAACTTCCTTTGTAAACAAGAGAGAAGTCATTTGGCAAAGTACACTGGTCATGAGCACTCTGTTTATATTTGTTTCTTTTGAAAGTAGACTTAAGATAGTTGATTTCAGTCAAATTACATACAGTCTATAGATGGCAAAAGGCTTCATGGGCTCAAACAGGACTTGCCAGACCTTGAAGAACTGACAATATATGGAAAAGAAGAAAATGCATGTGCCAAATTCATCAAATGATAGTCATTCTCAAAGATGTAAGCAGATCAATCAAAACAAAAGTGTTAACCACACAATGGAACATTATTTATGCATGCTTGATAGTTACAGACTGCATATTACTATTTAGGTATGATATAAATAATATATGGAGATTTATATGTATATATATATATACAGAAGTATACAATAAATACCTATTTGCCTATAAACAAAGTTCATTATTCACATATTTACATCTCCCCACTCTGGAGAGAGCTTTTGCAAATGGTACTGCATCTTTCGATGTCATTTAAGAGAAAATACTTTACTAGAATGATCTGTCATAATCTAAAGGAACGAGAATTCACTAAGTCATGTTCTCTTTATATTTCTGAACCTGTTTTTTAAGCATATGCATAATGACACAATCCTTATGTGGAAGAGACTGCTCATCTTATTGTTCAACGGGAAATAATTGCACAGTGGGGGGACTTTATTTTTTAAACAAACTCTATGCCAGTACAGTTGAAGCTCCACATGGTCGTTAGAAGTTGCCAAGACATACTGGCAACATTTCAAAGAAGTACTGAAGTCACAGTTAAATTTGATAAACATTAAAGGGTGTCCCTTTAATCATTATCAAAAAAAAGAGTAATTTAAAGCTTTGGATTTCTCACTGAAGTGAGAAGGAAAGCCACAGACCTTTCAAACACTGCTTTCTTGACAGCCATCCAAAGCAAGAAGATTCTCATAATGTGTCTAATGTCATGGCCCATGTCCAAGTACATCAACAATCTGTGTCACCTTGACCTCCTCATATCACAAACTGACGTTGAGACTGGACTTCAGCATGCTGGAGCAAGCCAGGTGACTCTAAATATTGCCAGCGGGAGAAATAAGAGCAGGCATTTGTAAACAATGGCACAAAATAGACTTTCAACAATTTTATTTTATACTTTTCAGATTCAAAGAAAAAATTATAATTTATATTCCTGACTTCAAGGAGCCCATAATTTAGATGAAACAGAGATATAAACATAATTCAGTTGTGAGTCCCCTTGGTTATTACAGGGCTTTCAAATAGATAATAATACTGTTAAAGTTTCACCTGGGAAAAACTAATAATAGGAGGAATTTGAAAGGGGTGAATGTAGAGGAACCTGACTTAAATAGGTCAAAAGAGAGATAGCTTTAGTGTGGCAAGATGGAAAAAAAGAATAGCTGGAAGATGATCAGAGAAATATTAATGAAATGATAAATCCAGTCCTGTGGGTCAATTAACATGTAGACTTTTATGTTTGATATCATCAAAGAAAACTTTGAGAGCTATCAGTATGTTCTTAGTCCATCCAGTTCTAAGTTTGCACACATTTAACTAAATGTTATCACAAAGCATTCGCTCACTTTTAATAAAATGGAGTCATGAAATGCAGGTCATCTTTCTGACAGTGAAGTGGTAGGAGCTATAGGGTAGTACTATTCAGCATGGGAAGACACTGAGGAGAGGGCAGATTTACAAAATGTCCACCTACCACCTTGATTAAGTAATCCAAACTGAGCCTCCTTTTATGGGTTGACAGGGAAGAGGTTGCTTTAAGTTAATTGGTATATGGTACCTGCAAAGAGTATGTTCATGAACAAACCTGGCTGTCTGTCTATGGCTAGAAGCCAATCCAGTCTCAGCTATGCAGAACACACTAGCTTGGACTAATTCAGCCAGGGTCCCTCAATCGCAGAGCCCCTAGGAGGGCCCTCAGAGAACCATCTCAGTGTTTTCTAACTTGTAGTTAGTGTTTTAATTTTCTCCTGTTCCCGTCTTCCTTCTCCTCCTCTAAAGTTAATGTGGTCGTTTCCCCAAACCTTAAACTCCATGTGATGACAAACTTTAGGTTTATCAAAACCATCAACAAAGGTGCCTTTGTGGCTTAGCTTTGGGTCCTTAGAACTGGGTATCCACACTACTATGCACCCAGCTAGTCATCAAGCAGTCATCAGCATCCACAGTCCAAGAACAACACTCATTTTTTTTTCAGAGCAACAGGCCCTGTAGTTCAATATTATCTTTTCCAGGAATACTAGATTCCATGCTTATATAATGCTGTCAACATCATCTCCAAACCCAAAGCAATACTTCCTCGATGTCTTGAAATCTACCACACAATTGATCGCCAAAACAGAGTATCCCTTGGTTTCTGGTATGAAGACTACCACCCATCCCAAGAGGTTCTGAGGTTCAGAGAACTCCATCAACCTTAGCTGTGAGAGTTTTTTCTGATCTCCTATTCCTCCAATTGTCTCAAAATGAATCCACATAAATTCATCAAATACATTTACCAGAAGTCTCTGTTTCTGATTCTGTGACAATGTGTGGTCTTGAGTCTTAACTGTATCTTAACATTATCTCCATTCTATTTCCATGGCAGAGTTGCATGTATGAGAACTGGTGGCTCATGTCTCAATCATTAGAGAAGTCTTTTAGAAAGCTTTTAAAGAACCTTGTACCAAGAATGGGGGAGGGAAGATGTATACAGGGAGATTGGTAGGTGTTTTGTGGCCATTTTCTAAATGAAGTTGCCCTGCCATCTGTGCTTCAAGATGTTGAACTTTAAATAGTTTCAAATGGCTGACACTATGGCCTTGCAAATCTCATGCAATAAAGCATAATTGATGTGGAAGTCACTAGGCCTTCAGATATATGAAGAGTTTCCTCGTCCCTGTGTCTCATCCTCTGACATTCTAATGAAAACTATTATTTATTTGTTGGTTAACTGAGTGAGTCTGCATGAAAATCCTGACCTGGACTTTCTCCAGTCCTGTCCCACAACTGTCTCTGCTATTTTGAATGGCCAGATATAAGAAGGATACAGGTTAACTGGAATTCCCTTACAGTAGAAAGGGTCTAAAATTAACTGTTTGGTGGTCAAAACTGGGATTTGGGGCTTTTCCCTGAAGCTGGAATGGCTATATTTATTTATTAATATGTCTGATGGCACCAGGACCATAATTTTGCCCCAAACATTAATGTCTCTCAGCATGGTGCCCTTCATATATTCTGCCATCCCCTCTCTTGGTCACTGATCTTTGTCCCCTACCAGTACACCAACCATTGGCCAACACCCTTATTGAATGAACTGGCCACCCAACACTATCACCCTGATATCACCTTTATCTGTGCCCCACCTCCCTGATAAGTCTACTCAAATATTGACAGACACAGACAGACAGATAGAAGACCTGCAGGTCCCAAATCAAAGTTTTCATTGACATTTTGGACATTGAATTTGAGATTATGGAAAATCCTGACTAGGAATCCTATAAATACTTGAATCAATTTTTCAACCATTTTATCAGACCTCCCTGATTTTCTAGTAAAAAATATGAAACTCTCCAGGTTAAAAGTAAATAAGGTATTATCAAAATCTTTAACTTAAATGTGAAATTGATATTGCATGTCCCCTTTAATTTTTAACCTTGCAACTGCATAGAAAGGGAAATGCTTTGATATCTGGCTTTTGGATGAGGATGTGCTTTGTGTAAATCTTAACATATTGACCTTAATGAGGTGAGAATTGGTGTTTCACCATGCCAAAGTTTGAGGAAGCTTAGCTTCCCCAAAAAGAAATGAGAAGAAAATGAATAGGAGCTATAATTTCCAAAGCACATGAGGGCTAGACTGTAACTCATGGGGAGAAGTTGCACTTAGCATATATAAAGCACTTAGAGGGCAATCGTTTATTCCAGAAAAAGACCACAGTCACCCATCTACATTTTGGCAGGTGCCATCATTTTTCCACCACCCTTCATTGAGCTGCTGCTCATTTGGTTTGAGCAAGGAAGAGGGATGTGTTTTTCTTATCATTAGCTATAATAAAAGGATATATTGTAGATGGGACAGGAGCCTAGGGAAGCAAAAGAATGACAATCACTTCAGTAGACTCACTCTGAGTCTGCCAGTCTACCCTGACCAACTTGTTAGAGGTAGATTCCAAGTGGTCCTCAACCTTCCTAATGCTGTGACCCTTTAAAACAGTTTCTCATGTTTGGTGACCCCCAACCATAAATTATTTTTGTTGCTACTTCACAACAGCAATTTTGTTACTGTTAGGAATCATAATGTAACTATCTGTGTTTTCTTATGGTTATAGGCAACTTCTGTGAAAAGGTCGCTCTACCCACCAAAGGGGTTGTGACCCACAAGTTTAAAACCACTGGGTATAATGATGCCAAGTACCTGAGATATCATGCTCAGATGGCCCTGGACAGGTGGGCAAAGTGCTGTGTCATGGGCCCTAGGTTTTCTTTGTTGGCTAGACCAGCGTCACAATTTTTGTATGTTCACTCTGAAGTTCATATAAGTGTGGTTACCAGGCTCTGTAGTCATTTAAATTATCCTAATTTCCAAAATTTCCTGTGCATTTGAACTATTTCTATTAGGCATACACTAGTATAAATTGACATTGTACATCTGTGTTTGGTCTGTGTGTTTATTTAAGCCCCAGGGTTTGCAGTACATCTGCTGGAAGCAAAGAACAGTTGCTAGTAAATGGATGCTTATACATTCTTCTCCATTACCTTAGTAGGTCCATCACTTGATAAAAGCTTTAAAGAAGTCATTTACCTCCTGTGTAGTAGATGGGTAAACTGAGGCCCAGAGAATGTCAGAAAACATTGTAGAGGATATTGTCCTTTTCATTAGACCCGTTTGCCATTTTTGTGCACATGGATTTCTGTGGGACTTTCACTCCCGACACCTAGAACTTGTCTCCTCATCTGCTGCCTTCAGGCTACAAAAGGCACTTGCTCCTGATCCTGGAGAGTGGAGAGTGTCTCCGAATTTGTATACTTGGGGCCACTCTTAACCACCAACAAAGGATTGTCTGCACAGCTCCCAAGGGGACTGTGACAGATACTCAACTCTTCCTCCTATGCTACCAAGGGACAGCATTCAGAATTATACCCTTAAATGTTCTGGTGACCAGTTGTTCTTGAGTGGGAGTGTAAACATTCAGACATCTGTGTGTGCATGTGCATGTAGAAGACAACCTTCTTCAGTGCCATTCCTCCACATCTGCTCACTGTTTTAGAGACAGGGTCTATCATTGGGACCTACAGCCTGAACACTAAGCAAGGCTAATTGGCCAGATAAACCCAGGGATCTGCCTGTCTCCTCCTCTCTAGTACTGGGATTACAAGTGTGCGGTTCTCTATCTTTTGAAAAATTACTTCCTTGTTTTGAGATTATAATATAATTAAATTACCTCCCTTCCTTTTCCTCCCTCTAAACCATCCCATGTAACCCTTCTCATTCTCTCACAAATTCATGGTCTCTTTTTAGTTTTTTAATGTGAGTGCTGGGGTTTGAACTTAGGCCCCAAGTTTGCACAGCAGGTGCTTTTCCATCTGTCTCCTCAGCCCTTAATACAGTTTCTAGTATCTCATTTCCATATGAATATTTGTCTCAGTACCTTTCAGGGGGAGACTTAATATGAAAACTCTGTATGGCTCATAAATGGTATTCAGAAGCAAATCTGACAGAGATCAGTTATAATTATCCCCAGATAGAAAGAGTTGCTAAGTCAAGCAAGGTTGGAATTAAGGGTGGGTGTGCATATTTCACCTCCCAAAGCATTCTGGGGTCCCATCCTTGCCTAGACATAGCTTCCTATAAAACTAATTTTGATTTTATATAGTGGGTTTCCATATAAGATTTCTCACAAAAAATTAAGTAGTTTTTTAAAAGCTGAAAACTAACAGACAAGATCATAGCATAGGGCTTTTCTTCTTGATCTAAGCACTTCTATATTGTGGGGATTTCTATTCTCTGGGGCCCATGAGACTGGCTGTTGTACAAAGACCCAAATATGTTACTCCACTACATCGACTCAGGGAATAATGTTTATAAACAATAGGACGATGTTCCATTGTGACAGACATAAAGGATCTCTGGGTGATCCTTTATTGGTCTCTAAATGATTTCCATTCCATCACCTCATGCCTACTGCCTCATACTCATGTATGGCCTGCTTCAAAGCAAAATATGGAACTAATTTAATTTGTTCACATTTTAGCTATGAGTCTTATTTTTTAAACAGCTGGCATTTAAATTCAGTATTTTCCAGTGATCGCCTGATTCTTAATCGAGAAAGTTGAATCTGTAAATTTCTAGGAGAGCTCAAGGAAGCTAGACATTCCTTTATGGTCAGTAATTAGGACCAGTAATCAAATCCTGAACTTATAATTTCCCTGCCTTCTGGCTACTTTGTGTGTATAAGAGAGTTGGGTCACTAAAAATCTAGGCTTTTATTGCACCTTAACTGTTTTCTTATAAAAGGTACTAAATCAGAACAATATTTTAGGCAGAAACTCACAAAACAAATGGTTACCATAGAGCCAGGAATCTATATGAGGATTTCATATCCTTCGTAGACATATTGTGGTCTTAGGTCAGATAGGTTTTCTGCGTGTGGTGGTAGATATCCTGTGTATTATAGCATGTAAGCACCACCCATGACTTCTATATACTACATACCCACAATACTTTCTCATCGGCTCTAACTCCCTAAGTGCCTCCACACATTATTAAGTGTCTCTGGGCAGGTGGAGCATAAAAAAATTATCTCAAAACCACTAGTCTGGATCCACTGACTACATGTTAAACTGCTGTCCCAGAATAGCCATGCTGTATCAACTGAGATGAAACCTATCTGGGGCTTTTAAAAGTAAAGCAAATATTTGCACACACAGTCACAGTGCCTCCATTATCTTCTCCCAGGTTCATTTGTTCTTTTATTTACCTAAGATTTTTTTCAGGCAGGTGCTAAAAACCCATAAGTTAGCCTTTAAGAGGGCAAAGGTTTCCAGCTAAAAGGGTCACACTGAAAAGGGACATCATGTGAGGTACTCCACAGCAAAATGTATGCATACAATGGACACGAAGTGTTTCGAGTCCAGAAAAAGAAAAAAAAAAAAAAAACTACTTATGCTGCAGACAATAGCAACCCAGCTGGGCCATACAATTAAAGTTGAACAAAAGGACACGGTAATTAGCAACTAATGCCCTTTCATGAAACACCACAAATTCATGTAGTTTTGCCCAAGGTGTTTATGGTGTGTACTGACAGTATTCCACACAGCTTGAAGTCTTATCATTTTTCAGGGCCTTTCTTAGAGTGGGATCAAACTTCACCCTTGGAGTTTTTCAAAGACAGTTGTGATTGTCCTCTTTCTCACAACGCCTACTCCAGTGATAGGAAGCAATCAGACAAAAGTAAAAAAACAATACAAAACAGTTTTCCTTAGCCATAAAATAAGTATCAGAGACATCAGGGACCCATACTAGGTCAAAGAAACACTCCACTCTGAGTATCTTCTTCAAACAGAAGCAATGTGTGTGTTTTGGTTTTGTTGACCCAAAAATAAACACAGGGAACACTGTGAACACCTGATTACAAACTCTGCATTTGATTCTCTTCATATGGCCAGGAATACATAGGCCTCGGTCACAAGGAAATTAGGTTGACTGTCACATAAAAGCCAGAATTTCCAGACTTCATTCCATTGTGCTATACATAAAATAGTCCATAACCAGGAAATTCCCCATCAAAACTGGTGTGCTGGGTGGGACCTCATTTATATTGATGACTACAGGATTTCTCCCCTAAGGCTCCAGGGAAGCTTGACTATTCTGTGCTCCAGAGGCACTCACTTATCATTAGCTTTAGGCCGTGCTGTGCTAATGGTTATGACTCAAATTTGCTTTAGAAACTCACCATTAAAGCCTGCCACTCATGCCTGTTTATAAGGAATACAACAACCTAAAACACAAGTTAACAAAACCCCATGAATGTGCAATCACATCTGAGGACTCCCAACAAATGTTTCCTGTCATTTGTCCCTCAACAGCCTCCCGATTTAAAGCCTGGGCTGACATCCCCGAGTGTTTATTTAAAGAATTGTGGTAGGGTATGAAAACTGCAAAGCCAGCTGTTGAAACTAATATTGATTGATGTGATATTAAATTTCATCAGTCTTAAGACTTGGTTTTTATCAGCAGGAAAATCAACCTGCCATACTTAAAGTTACATGTATATAGAGAGCATTTCACATGCTGAACTGGCATATACCTTTGAAATAACCAAGCTATGCTGGGTTTGCAGCACTACGAGTGAAACTAACAGCTTCCAAGTGGATATTTTGGCATATCCATCTATATATGAAAATTTCCCACTATTTCAAATTATACAGCACAGCCTCACATGTACATCCTTGGGTTCAACCAATCATAGGTCAAAAACAAAAACATTTTTTCTCAATGTTGGGAATCAAACCCTTGAATCTGCACATGTTAATCTGGTACTCTACTCTTGAGCCATTATGCCTGTACTAAGTGCACAGACTTTTTCCTGATAACTATTACTTTCTTATTTTATTTTCTCAAATCTCAAATGGCAGAAGTCACATCATGCTGGGTACTGTAAGTGATATAAAGCACTGGTTATATGCAAATACTGTGCCACTTTATATAAGGGGCTTGAGCCTGAATGAACTTTGGCATGTGGGCAGTCCCAAGACAGGTGCCAAGGGACAATGTACTTATAGTAGAATAAATAAATATGCCATGTGCAGCATAAGCCTGGATTAATAGCCTTTATGCGACAGCTGACTCTGAAACTCTAATCTTTATTGTGAGGTAAAGTGGCTTTATTGTCTCTAACTTGAAAATGTCCATACTTTTCATAAAGATACCAGGGATTAATATGTTCAACAAATAATGTTGAGCACTTGCTAACTTCTATAGTATTCTATGTAATTATAATGACTCAGTGGACAAAAATTCTAAAATAAAACCCTTTTGTCAAGGAGCTTCCTTGAGTGAAACATGGGAGGGTGGGAAGTGGACATACAGATGAAGTAGACAACAGGCTGCAAGAATAATAAATAATCAAATCACCTAGTATAGAAGGCTATAGAAATCAGTTCATTGTTTCTTTATCTGTATACAGAAGCTGATCTTGAATATTTCATGTCAATCTCCTGAGGTTTCATTGTTAGAAATTAGTTTAACAGCATAAGAATGAATCTCAAAGGCACAAAGAACAAATCTAGTAGGAAGCTTTAGGGACACGCATGACATCTATAATGAATGAGGAGTTCATATTCAGAGAAGTCGATGGGTTCTCCAAGGTTCAGTGTGGTTGTTGGCAGGGGAAGGGCCAAAATCACAGCCTCTACCTATTACCTTTAACAGCAAGATTCACTGGAATCTATCTGAAGACCTTGAAACATTGCAAAGTAAGAAATACCATCTGCTTGTCTCACCACAGAGTGACTGCCAAAATAAAGAGTTGAAGTGTGCTGTTCAGATTGAGACAACAGCATTAGGAAATCGGTGTGCTCTCTGGTGAGGCAAAATTTGGCTCTTGACCCATGAACCTTGCACATAACTTGAATGTTGCCATCATTCTCCAAGTTCCACTAAGTTATTTGACAATGGGATTAATTCTAAATCCTAGGTTAGAACAGAATTGAGACACCACTGAGCATTGGAATGGAGTACAATAAAAAGTCTGAAGTCATTACTCATGGTCTCACCAGTGTAAGGCAGCCTTGCTGGAACTTGCTTTCCTGAGCCATCAGTGGACTTAAGAATCTTTCTACCCACAGGTCTGCGGTGTGAATTGAAATGTTCAGAGAGGCCATGCCTGGCACAGTACTCTGAGAACTATAAATTGCAAACCACTGGAGCAACTTTAGTTACCTCTGTCCTTTCTTTCTCTAAAAACAAATTACAAGAGACAAGTTTGAAGATTTCTTAAATATATAGTGTGTTCACCAATTTAGTCTGTTTATACTTGGAAGAGACCTTGGAGTTCCTGTATAGGACCAACTTTGGCTGATCTTAGAATAAGGGATAATATTTTGAAAATTACTAATCCGTGAGCTCCAAATGTATGGATACTGAAAAAGTAGAGAAATGCTCTGGAGTCTTCATGGTGTGAATGTGAGTGAGTGAGAGAGAGAGAGAGAGAGAGAGAGAGAGAGAGTGTGTGTTTCTATGTGTGTGTTTATGTGAATGTATGTGTGTGCCTATGTATGCATGTATGTCTGTGTCTGTATATGTCTCTGTGTGTCTGTGATGTGTGTGTGTGCCTATGTGTGCCTGTATGTCTGTGTCTGTGTATGCCTGTGTGTGTGCTTGTGTGTGTGTGTGTGTGTGTGTGTGTGTGTGTTGTGTGTGTGTGTGTGTCTGTCTGTCTGTCTGTCTGTCTGTCTATCTGTTTATCTGTCT
Source organism: Cricetulus griseus (assembly GCF_003668045.3). Lineage (NCBI taxonomy): Eukaryota > Metazoa > Chordata > Mammalia > Rodentia > Cricetidae > Cricetulus > Cricetulus griseus. The sequence goes on along the minus strand of NC_048595.1, from coordinate 337,802,083 downwards.
GTGTCTGTGTGTGTGTGTGTGTGTGTGTGTGTGTGTGTGTATGTATAAGTCCAAACATCAGTGAAAGGGCTGCTTTGACAATAACCTTTTGCATCCTCTTCCTGATGCTGAGCTCCTTCAGTCACCCAGGGCTTCACTTAGAAATGGAAACCCAGTGGTTAAAGACTCACTTTTCCCACACAATCAACTTACCCGTTGTCTCCCTTTGCACTCAACCTTGACAGCCCCTGTCATCAAATATCAATGTTAATCCCTTTTGACAGCCTCTCCTTTCCACCTGCTGCCCTCTAGTGGAGGTGCTGACAAGCAGTAAAATAGTAACCAACCAAAGTATCTGGCTAGTTCACACAGGTCACCATATGCCCTGACTGGACTTCACTGACCATAGCTATGCCAGGAATTATTAGGGCTGCCTCAAGCTCTTTAGACACAATTGGCGCACAAGTACTGGCATCTATCCATGAGCTTCTTTGCAGGCTTCAGAAATCTACCTGCAAGATTACCCTGACTTTTTCTCCCTCCTCTTCTTTTTCTAACATTAACCCAAATTCTATCTCTTGCAAAATAAAATAGTTCTTCATCTACCTCCTCAACATTTGGATTTTGAAGTCTTGGGGGAAATGAAAAACTTTGGGGTTTCTTTCTTTCCAGTCACTAAGTGACAAGCTGAAAAGGAACTGAGCTCTGTCAGTATGAAGGACTCTTAGTTGGTTTAATGTCCTTGCATCCTTCCTAGACCTTCTGAGATCCTGGAGTGGTCCTTTCTCATCCTGGAGGCAATGAAATTAAAGAGTCTCCAAAGGTCATGGCATATCACACAGCAAGTGGAAAATCTCGAGCTGCAATACAACCCGACTAGATGAAATCCCTCCTGTATTTCTTTAAGATTTCCATATACTATTTAATACTTGTTTGCTCTTCTACTTAGTAATATGGAAATAATATCTACCGTGGGAAATGAAATCCAACCACACAGAATGGTACTTTCTGTATTTATGATAAAACCATTCAGTTTTCCTGCTAGTTTATGTTTAACAATTATCCGGTCTCTCTACAATCCCCAGCCCTTGATTTAATACTCCTGGATCCTGAACTGTTTAGTAGGGGAGCTCTGTGGGGGTAAAAAACAGTAAAAGCCACACAGCTGATGCAGTTGATCCTAGATTTCACAAGACAGGTACATGTTCTCCTGCAAGCTTTGGGGGAAACTAAATAGTTAATCTGTTATAACCAGCAGAGCAGAGCCAAAACTGGAGCACTGACATAAATGTTGTGTTCACTTGTCTACTCCCCTCCCACTCCCAGATCATGTGAGATTGCCAACCATCTTGAGCTTACCCTTGTTAGTCTGTTGATGGTTTTTTTCATATTCTTCTTTTATTAGCTTATTTCAGTAATATTTTTCCTTAGGGCACATAAACAATGTGAGGTTTCTCTTCAAATTCTTTTTAATTTTTTTAGATTTATTGATTTATTTTATAAATGTTTTGTCTGCACCTCCATGCCTGGTGTCCATGGAAGTCAAAAGAGAGTGTCAGATCTCCTGGAAATGGAGTTATGGATGGTTGAGCCACAGTGTGGTACTGGGAACTGAACTCAGATCCTGTGCAAGAGCAACAGGCATTCCTAGCTGCAGAGCCAACTCTCCACACCCAACCTCTTCAGCTTTTGACTATAATACAAGGCAGGAGTGGGGGATGTCTCTGGATGCTACAGCTCTATGGAGATAGGACAATTTCTTTGCTCTCTGTGTGCCTGGTGCAGCAAGGAAAGAGTCATACCAAGAAGCTGGATTCCAGCTTTCTGTCTTCTGTCACTTCTAAGCTTCGTTATCTGATAAGTAGATACATTTCCAGGAGCTCCCAGTGCAGCTGCTAAGCCAGTATTAGCTTACATGGGTGCTTCTGCAGAGTAGACTCATCCAAAGACTGCAAAGACCATCCCTAGTCCTCATGCCATTTTGTGTGATAGTTGAGTCAACTCCCACACTGGTTTGCATGAGTGGTTCTTTTCCTTCTCTTGCAGAACCCACCTCAAAGGATTCCTTCAGACTCATCCTCATTTTCTCTCCTTTGGTTTTGTAATTCATAGTCTATCAGCATTGCTAAAATGTCATGGCTAAAAGGGTTCACAATTAAGCCTGTTATTTAAAAAGGAAAGAAAATAGCCCCCATTAAACACTGGCCTTGTATTTTATTTCACATGTGTTAATCTGAGCTGGAGCTTTCTTGGGGCTTAAAGGTGAGTTCCAAGCAACCTGCATTCTTTTATCTTATTCCCTAGCCTTTCACTGTCATCCTGTAACAAGACTGAAGGTTTTCTAAGGTGTACAAAGAATAGCTATACACCTTTAGTCTGTTACTGTTTTCACAGTGTCTTTGGTTTTGAATCAGCATTATAAGAGAAGGCACAATTTCCCAGGTTTTCATTCATTTGAAGTTTTGAGATGCCAAAGAATGAATATATCTTTATTTTTTAAATGAAATTGTAAATAAATACACAAAAGTGTATTTTCTTTTTAACAAATCTTAAAAAGGAGAAAGGTGGGGGAAGCTCATAAGTCTGAGAGAAGCATTATCTAATGTACTAATGTTGATGCTAATTGGGCTTGAGTAGAAAGGACAAGCACTCTGGGGATTTCATACCTGCTGTTAGGCAAGAACTTTCCTTTGAATAACAGTCGTCTTCATTGGTTTAGAGGCATGAAAACATAATGAAAAGCAACACACAAAAGTAGAGTTATCCTTCAGGACAGCAGTGTGTTTGGAATATCTTTCCACACTCTCTACTCTTCACCCCTCCTCACCAGGGCCCCACTGACCTCAAAGGTCCTCTCTTGCCAGGCTATAAAAGACATCTGAACCAGAGGACTGGGACTCCAGCCAAAGCTGGTAAAGGGGAAGAATGCATGACTATAAAAAGCCCAAACATGTGGCATTGGATATAGCAGATAATGTTTTCATTTTTTATTTTTTTGAAGAAATGGTTTATAAATAACAAGGAAAAGTTCAAGGGTCAAAATATTGAATTGTCAGATACTTTAAATCATTCATTCCTATTACTGGGAACAAGGATCATCTACACCAAAAGGAGGGTGGGTCTGAATATAATTGCATGTACCTTTTCTTATGTTTTCTTATTAAGTTATTGATAAATTTGTTAGTGTTTTTTAAACAGAATCACTTTTTGCTTGAAATACAGTAAACTGAATGTGATCTATATTTCAGAAGAAACAGAAAGAAAAAGCACAAGACAACTCATTTAAAAGATTTATGCATTCTGGAGGCTATCCAAGTAGAGACGGTATAGAATGTCTTATTGATAAGGTTTCCTTTTCTCAGCCAAACACCTATTGCTGAATAGTGAGAGGATGAGCTAAAGACAAAGAAGGAAGGGAGGGAGGGAGGGAGAAAGGAAGGAAGAAAGGAAGTTAGGAAGAAAGGAAGGAAAAAGATAACTTTGTAGGTTTCTGCTGTGATTTTGTTATGACTGTCCCTTGTCAAAGCCAGAAGGAATTGGATTTCTGGTCCAGGACTCCCAAGACTAAAGGACCAGAGAAAGACAGACAGTGGCCATAATCTTTGAACTTAGTGGTCTAAACTTCTCTGTCTTCCTGGCTGGAACTCTGTACAAACACAGCCATTTATCTTTCGTGTAGTTCCCAAAGATTTTCTCCTTTTCTTTTCATATGAGAATATGAACTTTGGGGATGTCTTTCCATTGCTCTTTCTATTTTTTCTTAAGAAATCTAGATATGACTTACTCTCAAAAGTCCTTTCCTTGGCACAAAGAGTGCACAAACTAACAAAAGAATGTGAGATGCTTGCACAAGTTGGACCACATGATTTCCCCTCAGTCTGAACCCTGAGATTGTCTTCTCCCCACCAACTCTCCATTCACTTCATAGATTTCTTTTCTCCTTGCCAGGCATCTGTGTCTGTTGGAGAGGACAGAGTCTAGAAAACTAAGATTCTTAGTACTAAAATGTGGATTGTTAAAATGTGGAAATTTGCTTTCTTCTTTGAATCATGTTTTCAAAGTGAGAATAATGCCTTGAATGAGATCACATGGAAGCTGATTTTGCAGGCATCAGGGGAGCATCTGTGAGAGCATTTGACAGCTGTGGGTCCCCCAGAGGCGGGTGGCTATAAGAAGTGCCTGTGCATTTGTAGTAGAAATTTGAATTTAGACTTAGGACTTGACATTTTCTCCAAACTAAATTATATTTTGTACAATGATCAAATAAAAGAAACTGGAAAATTTCTGCACATTTTCATGACAGAGTTAACATAGCATGCCTTTTATTTCATACCAAAACCTTTAGAAAAACAATTTCAGAACATTTTGCAACCTACTATGAAGATCTATGATCAAGAGTCTCCTGGGTTCTGTAATCAATTTCTTGGTCATTTTTTTCAACCATCGGTGAATTCATGTAATTTCATGATTATTCAGGCCACCATAATATTCTTTGTTCATAGCATATCACAAGATATGGCATCATCTGCTTCACTGAAATTGAGAAACATTGCATGTCAACACTTCCCTAAACGATCATCCAATAAACCATCCATGAAAGGAAAGGAAGGGAATTTCCTGTAAGGATTTGTTCTCAGCAGAGCTAGCTGTGGGTGCCCAGTGACCTGCTGTTTCCTTTCCAGACACACAGGAACAATCCAACAATTCATTGTGAAAACAGTGCTCAGAATTCAGGTCAAAGGCATAGATTTCAGAGCTGACCTTTTCTATCAATTCCAACATTGCCTTATCTCCTTCCTTCTTTTCTCCAAAAGTGAGCAGAAATCACCGATTTATCAGTCTGTTGATATTTTCAGTATCTATGATGAAACCCATGAAGTCTTGAATAGTTGAACACGTCATTAGCTCTGAAAACGGATTCCAGCAGTCCCTTATCTTGACTTACTATTCTACATTATCTTCACATGATTGTGTTCAGTTAAAAAAAAAAAGATTCTGTGAAGAGCTTCTGTTTCCAGGGCTGGGGAGACTGCTTAGTGGTTAGAAATACACACTGTTCTAGAGGAGCCAGATTCAATATCTACAGCTACATCAGGTGGCTCACAACAGTCTGTAACTCCAGTTCTGGGAGATCTGATGTCCCCTGGCCTTCAATGGCACCCGAACACACATACTGCACATAAACCCACTAGGCACACATAAAAATATATACCTAAATCTGAAGAAACAAAAACACTTTCTTTGTTAGCCCTTTCTTTCCTGTGTTAATCTTCTTGTTTTTATAGAACTTTAGAATTTTTATGAGAAGAGACAAAACTTATCTCAGCTGATAATTTGGCCTCTTAAACAGAAAGCCTTTGAATAATAGATGGTGTCCAATTTGCTTTGGCAATACTCTATAACGCATATGTGGAGGGTAGAGAGAAGGAGACTTCAATAGTAACTTGGTCTTTGTCTTCCAGTGTACTCTGAATTTCTAGAAGGTCATTTGTATAAGATATAGAGTGAGGTACCACCCATATGTAGGATTTAAGGTAGAAACAAAACAAATCCTTGGGTTATGCTTGGAATAAATAGCAAGCCTTAAAATTGCAATCTGGATCTAACAGACAAGCACGACCCAGTGAAACCTAGGAATTACCTTCTAGTGGAGAAGGGTGATAATGAGAGAGGCAGAGGCAGAGAGGGCCAGATGGAGGTGAAAACACTTTCGAATGGCTCTGGGACCAAGTCAAGAGGAGGTAATTGGGAAGTTGGGGAACAGAAAAGCAACACTAATGATATGATTCTCCTGGGCACAAATGTTACTTGGGAACATGCTGCCGCCTGACTGTCATCATCTTAGCTTCACTAAAGAGGAGGCTAGAGAGGAACACTGGGAAGGTGAAAATAAATGAGAAACGCTCTGCACCTCACTTCAGCTGGGCCTGTGCCATGTGGATCTACTATTCTGAACACATGCCAAGCTGTTAGGGAAAAAAACTACAGACAAGTTTTACTTGCAAGTATGAGGTTTCAAAATAATGAAAACCTATTCCAGAACAGTCTGTCTGCAGCCATTTAGAAGCCTAAGACTGGGTAGAGAGGAAGAAGAGGAGTTTCTGTGGAGAAAAGTGTTTAAAATGGGTATTTTCTACCTAGATACTGGAGATTCTTTTTAAGTTTCTCCCTTCCAGCGGGCATTCTTGTGACATGGAGAAGGCTACCATGTGAGCAGCATGATAAAGATACAAATTAAGATGCTGGAAGCATCACTTGGTATTCAAGATCCGCTGTCTCCCCAAAAATGAACACAGGGTTTTTTTTGTTTGTTTGTTTGTTTGTTTTCTGAGATAGGGTTTCTCTGTATTGCATTGGAGCGTGTCCTGGAACTTGCTCTGTAGACCAGGCTGGCCCCGAACTCACAGAGATCCACCTGCCTCTGCCTCCTGAGTGCTGGGATTAAAGTGTGCACCACCAACGCTCAGCATGAACACAGGTTTTTGACACGTATTCACACTGCAAATACAGAATAAGAAATAGAGTTATAGTACAATCAATTATTCCAGCACTTTGGTATTTAAATTCCCTTGTGACAAATGTGAACATAGGCCAGCATAAGTGAGCTAATTAGGACATTAAGCAGTGTTACTTATAGCAATAGATTCATACATAGACACGTGCTTATTGGTGTGCTAGCAGGTGACTGATAACAGACCTGCAGGTCTAGAAGCAGGAGCATGTGCCTAGAACTGCTCCAGCAGCCCACAGCTGAAGTGAAAGCCCCTCATCTTCATTCCCTATTGGATTTTGTTATCCAGTTGTATGTGTTATGGAGCTGGGGTTGACGTTCCTGATATGAGCCTAGCAACTTGTTTTACAGTTGTGCTCAGAAAAATGCAAGCAGGCAAGAATGCTCCATTGGCCACCCACCTCACAATTTCTACAAGGGAGTGCTGTGAGGAGGCATTCCACATCAGGCAAATGTACATTTCTGCAATCAAAATGAAAAACACTTGAGTCCAATCGTCTACCCTTAGCTCTAGCTGATGGAAAAGAATGCAGGGAACTCTGGGAGTCTAAGTGGCTTTGGCAGGAGAGGAAACAGCTGTAACATTGTCAAGGGTTGTCTGTGGGAACAAGACCAGCTGTGGACAGCATCAAGAATGCCCAGAAATAGGGCAGGCGCTTTGAGCCTTTGGTCAAAGCAGCTAGGTTCAGGAAGTGAACTCTTGACATCAAGCTTTCATGGACCTGGTTCTGTCATTCTTCAGACCAATTATCTCTTTTAGAAGAAGAGGATAAGATGTTTAAATTTTGAACTGTTCCACTTTTGCTAAAACAGGGATGTCTCTACTTAGATACAACCAGAAGGGGTGAGAGGCAAGGAAAGGAGCTTGGAAATCATGGCAAAGAATGATCCAGGAAACCTTAGATCTGCTGCAAGGCAAGCCATGCCATGGAGAAGGTTGTTTCTTGAACCAAAGGCCTTCTAAGCTCTTTGAAGCTCCTTATCCCATCTTCATGCCTTGTGCTTATCCATCCAATTCAGCACCCTTCCCACTATCCCCTTTGTCTATGCTTCCCTCTGCAGCTTCCTCACCAGGCCCACCCTTCCCAAAATATCTCCACACCTTGCCTTCTGCATCAAGGCATATTAATTCTTAGCTGCTGGCTGGAAAGAATCAGATGACCTAACTTATTCTGAGGTATGATGACCTGGGAATTCTGAATATGATAGATAATTCTCTCAAAGGTGAGAACATTTTAGATATGCTCCATCCAAACATGTATCTCTAATGTTAAAATAATTTATTTTCTCTGTGAATGAGAGCCTCTTCTTTAAACTCCTCTGGTCAATCTCTCTCTCTCTCTCTCTCTCTCTCTCTCTCTCTCTCTCTCTCTCTCTCTCTCTCTCTCCTCTTCATCTCTCTCCATTCTCTCTCTGTGTCTCCATCCCCTCCCACACATGCACACAAGGAAAGCCTAATAACAGGGTTAAAAGAAACTGCTTAATCTAGTTAGAAAAGGGTGGTGGCTTTCCCTGAAGAGTCACAATAAAGGGGAAATGAATTCTACGCATCTCTGTGGAAGGCTAAGCCATTTCCCAGTGGAAATCCTGGCTTCCACCCTCAAGATTCTATCATAAATTTGTGGTTTAGAAGCAATCAATGATAGGAACATCATTTTTTAAAAATGCTGATTAATTATGCAAGCATTATTTATTGTTACCAATAGATAATGTGAAGTTATTTATGATAACACTGGACTTCAGTTTTCTGCTATGATATCCCTGTGCTACCATCTTTTGGCTGTAAGTGGCTATGTCAAAGTGCCATACCTAATGTTTATATAACATCTGAGAAATGGTTTTGTGTAACATAAACAATTAATAAACACTTATTTAAGAGGTAGTCTCAGGCTTTGTTTTATTTGAATTTCTATGTTTTTCTTTATGAAACCAAGGGAAGTTGTCCCTTTAAGTGCTTGTGCAAAAATTGCAAGTGCTAGACTCCATATTTTCTCATAAACAAATACAGTCAAGTGCCTTGGTAAGAATTTGCTTGGCCCACCTGTAAGGAAGTCCTGGGTTGAGCCCTGAGCAACATAAGAATAATGAAGCATGAGTACAGCTATTCTGCTCCATAACTGGATCTGAAATCTCAGATCCATAGAGTTGTCTTCCCATAGAGGTCATGCTATGTTAAACAAGCCACTCAAAACAAGTGGCTGGATGGTAGATATTTCCGAAGGCAGTGCCCTGGAATGTAGAGCCTTCGATAGGAATGCATAGTAAGACCAAAGGGGCTGCACACATTTCTCATTTGTGGTGGAATTCCCTTGGCTAGAAATAAATGGAGCCTTCAGATACTTAATCCAAATGCTGCTTGCTTCCTTTTAAGTTGACTAGGGCACTAACTGCTCTTGAAGATCTGAAATGGCAAGGGGTCTTCCTAATTGAGTGTTCATCTGCTAATCCCTAAAGCACAGTTTTGAAGTTGACAGATGCAAAGGGAATAGGCCAATAAACTTAGATTAGAATGAAGGGCAATGTATAAAGTCTACCCACCCACACAGTCACCACATTGTATCTGATCCTTCATAAGAGTATGAAAACTCTCTGCAGTACCCAATCTACTTACTTGTATTTGATTTGGAAACTCTTACTACTGGAATTTTCCTGTATAACTCACCTCACATAAGTGTGTGTGTGTGTGTGTGTGTGTGTGTGTGTGTGTGTGTGTGTAGACTGAATTTGTGTGCTCGCACATGAGCATACATGAATGTGTGTGTGTGTGTGTGTGTGTGTGTGTGTGTGTGTGTGTGTGTGTGTGGACTGAATTTGTGTGCTCACACATGAGCATACATGAATGTGTGTGTGTGTGTGTGTGTGTGTGTGTGTGTGTGTGTGTGTGTTTACTGTACACTTGCCCAAGCATATGTATGTAGAAGCCATAGATATTGGAGTTAGGTGTCTTACTCTATTGCTCTCCACATTGCTTTTGAGACAGGGTCTCTCACTGAACTCATGATATCAGCTAGACTGGCTGGCCACTGACCTCCTACAATCCACTCACCTCTGGCCACCGGTACTGGGATTACAGGCCTGCACCTCAATAATAGCTTTTATGTGGCACTAGTACCTGAACTTAGGTAGATCCTCATGCTTACTGAGCAAATATTTTGCCCACTGAGTCATCTCCCAGCTCCTAAATAGCTCCTTATGAAATTTGCCAACATTTTGTCAGTGCTGTGCTCATAAAAACACCTCAAGTCTAAGAATATTCTGGCATTTCCACCTTCTTCAGTCCTAGACCATAAGTTCTTAAACTTATAAATGGGAGCCTTTTAGCAACATTCAGATTTCCTTTTGACACTTTTATTTCCTTAGGTATTAGATAATACAGAGACATGGCATGGATTCACTCTCAGTGATGAGATAATTCCCATATGAGTTGATGGAGTCATTGGTTTGGGAAACACAATTTAAACTTGAATAATCCTCCACTTTCTCTCTTTTTGATATGCTTCATACACTTTCCTCTCTTCTGTCCTTTTTCCCCTTTCTTTCAACCACACTTGGACGTAACATTGTCATTACCAATGTGGTGTTTAAAGCCAGATTTCATCACTTAGTGATGTCTTGGTGCCAACTATGGATTAACTGTAATTACCTTGGTAATAAAGACCCTAAGCACTGTGACTTCCAGAGCTTTGTCTATACTCACAATCTGTGTACAAAGTGGTCCTCAGAGGTTTTTTTTTTTTGTCCCAAGGCCCCTTTATTTATGCCTTAATAATTGTCAAAGATAAAAACAAAAACTTTGTTTGCATTGACTTTAGTTATTACAATTTACTGTTTTATATGTTCCAGCAGAAGATGTTAAAATAGTATTCCATTAGCTGTGAGAAGGATGACATCATTACAGGCCATGAAGCCTCTGAAAACTGCACAGTACTCTTGGGAAAAAAAAATAAAGAAAAAAGTGATGTTTAATGTTATGATAATAATAATACTTTGACTTTGTGAACTTGCTGGAATAAAACATTCATGACTCAATCCTTAACATCTAGAATCCAAAACCTAAAGTAAACACTAGTGGGAGATGCTAAATTCTCACTTAAGAGTGCTCCCTGGGAGAGTGAGAGAGAGAGAAAAAAAGAGAGAGACAGACAGACAAAGAAGCTGGTATGCACTCATTAACTGCTCTTTTTTTGCCAGCCTCTTATTAACAAGCCTAGAGAACTGTTACTATGGATTCGCCTTTTTAGCGTGGCAGCCCTATAAAAATGTGTCACCACAATCTTAGCAATGATTTGAAGCTCACAGCTCCCTTTGCAATGGTCCATGGATGACCTGGATCCACTGAAGGAGTGCCTAATGCTGTAGTAAATACCACATCTTAGACTTTGAAATGTTCTTGTCTTATGATAATTGTAAAACTCCTATCTATTCTTTCTAGTCTGCTTTGGACAGAGGATATAAGAGCTGGAAATCCAATTTATATTTTCATATTGGATTGGGCCCAATGGCCTGGTTTTTTATTCGCAGTTTTTCTTGGTGTTGTCATCTTCCTTGGATATAGTTTGTCCTTTCCTCTGGTTTATGGTTCATTATGTATGTTTCTTAATGAGTTTTTTGTTTGTTACTCTCCAATGAGAATGAATGGATGAATAAGTGAGAAAGAGATGGGATCCAGTTGAGAAGGTTTGCTAAAGTATCTGGCCTGGTACCAGTGGAGTGGAGTAGCTGTATAGTGTTTCACTAATGAAATAGATCTTAAGTGGAGATTAGGAGAGGAAGTGGGTTGATGGAGACATGGGTGTTTCTTTATATGAAAGATTGGCTGCAAAGCAGGTGCAGTTGTGGAGTGAGTGAGTGATGTGATAAGCACAGTAAGGAGATCTGTCTGACTGCAGTACCAGGGAAGGCTGCCTTATTATATTTTTGTTTGGATGAAGAGGCAACTGGGGATAAGAGCTCTAGAAAAATGGAGTAGCAGTTCCCTATTGAGGAAGGAGTCTCACTTCTACTTATAAATCAGAAGGGAGAAAATGGAAAGTTTGGAGGCCAATTAGGATGCTGTTCTGGTGGTCTGCATGGAAGCAGGTGAAAGAACAGCAAGTGAAGGGAGGAAGATCACTGGGGTTTTAGATCATATGAGTTTGTCTTAATTTCCTACAGCAACTATTTATTGGCTGCTCACCAGGTCTGCATTAATCATCATTGTGCCTGATATTCCCATTTAGCATCTGTGGTTGTATACCAGCTCCTCTTCTTGTTATGATAAAGAGACTGGGGTCCTTAGTTCAAGTTGAACAGAACTGATTGACTGGAACATTGAGCTAGACTGCTCCCATAGTCCTTTGCAGGAATCCAGCTCCTTTTATTGGATGCCAACTTGTAGAAGGATCAGTCTTGAACAAATTAGTCCTTAACTCCTGACTTTCTAATCTTACTTAAGAATTGTCACCTCAGCGTCACACAGTTCCATTTCAGCCTGTAATGTCTATGAATTTGACTGTGGCATCACCTAGGATGAAACAGGATGGGTGTGAGTGACTGAATAAACTCTGGGAGCAGGGGCAGACTGTTCACTCAAGGCTGGTCTATGAGGAGTGTTAAATTGAGTGGTGTGTCACTCAATGCCTAACTACTGTTGTGGGTCTCTTGTATCATTTGCTGATTTCCATAGTATTCCCACCTTTCTAACATGACAGAAAGTAAAATTTGAATGTGGCCCACCACCACATGGTATTTGTAGCAGGTAGATATCGTAGACAAAAATTACTTCAAAAGCATAGATTAAAATTAAATGAAGTAAAAATATTGTGGCATGATTGATTTTTAAGTATCATTTGGCTTTAATATAATTTAATTTTAAGTTTCTATAATGTAGTTTTGAATGAAGGCTTTGTTTAATAAGTAGCTAAGAAAATTACCGAAGATATAACTATCAGCCACGCTCCCGTACTACTAGGAAGGAAACCTACTTCAAGAAGCATTTGTTTCCCTCCAAATGGCCAGAAAAAAATGTCACCTTGAGAGAATTATCAATTGGCCTCCTTAGCTTTCTTAGATTCAGATTCCAGTATCCTTGCGTATAAGCCAGCATCACTTCCTGGTAATAGAAGGCACAATGTTCTGCACTTTCCAAGAGGCTGAGAAGCACTGAGGGTAGAATGTCTTTGTCATAATACATCTAGAGGCCTTCCAGTTCCCCTACCTGCTAAAGCCCAGTACTGAATGAAAAGTCTAGTGGCATGTTTACCAAGTAATCTACCACCCATTCACAATTTCCCAAGGAACTTTCTAGACAACATGGAATTTTATCTTGAAAGGATTCAAGTATAAGATAGTCAAGATGAAGAAAAAGGGGAATGAATGATCATAACTCAGAAGTGGGTCAAAGAAAAGTCCCGAGAAGAAAAATAAATGTTCCTAAATTAGATCTTTAAAGATGTCTAGAAATGAAATTGCATCTTTAGTGATGTCTAGAATCTACTGGCCCAGCAGCCGTGATGGGCAAAGCTATGAGAGGAAACATTCCTGGCAAAGGAAACAGGCAAGACAAAGGGTAGGAATGTGAAAGAGCACCAAGTGTTTAGGCATTGTCCAGAGACTTCCTGGATACCTTTGTATTAGGCAGAGAGAAATTAGAAATAAAAAGAGTCAGGTTTGTCAGGGCATTTTATGTCATTCTAATTTTTCAGCCATGAAGAGTCCTTACGCTAAGGAGAGGTTTTATATTTGAGAAAAACAGGAAAATATCCCCAGAGTCTACTCCCATATGGGATTATGAGTGATGTTCCTGTGTTGACACAATGGGTAGCTGATATTGCTTAAGGTTGTCTCTTGGTGGCATGGACTCTGTGATGTCTTGAGGTCTCCTGAGAACATGATAAATATGGTTGATAACAATGAGCTATATTTTAAAAGTTGTGAGACAGTATACTTTAAGTGTTCTCAAAACAAAAATGATGAATATGTGTGATATAACATGTTAATTGGTTTAATTTAGCCATGCCATTGTTTTTTCATGCCATGGAAAAAAAAGGTTGTCTCTTGGTTCAACATAGTTGCCTTTCAGGACTCGTCTATAACCTGTTCTTAAAGGCAGTGAGGTCATTAACCTATCAAAGAAAACTACAAAGAGGAGGGTGCAATTAAACTGGGTCTTCATGATGACTACAACCAAGCAGTAGTGTTATATCACAAGTTAGTTGCCTCCTTTTGGAATGGAAAATTAGAAAAGTGGTATGTCCTTAATCAAGAGAATTAAACTGTGATTATTGAAATAAATGTCACTGCTCAGGTTAAAAGGTAGTTTGGTATAGATATAGATATAGATATAGATATAGATATAGATATAGATATAGATATAGATATCAGACCCTGAAATGTCTTTAAGCTTACATAATATATTTTCCAAAAACTCCTTTTTCCTTTTTTTTCTTATGGTTCTAGATTTTCTTTCTTATCATTAAGAAAGCTATGTGTACAGGTTGGTATATTTGAAAAGATAGATACTTCTTTAAAAAAATAACCAACTACTTGAGAAGATCTTAACCAGAAAACAATTTTAAGTAGACATTTCAATGAGATTTACAAATGAATGAGAAATATGGAAAATATCTACAGAGGGCACTTCTCATGAGAGTGCTACTTCATTTAAAACTCAAATTATAGAGGATTGTTTCAAAGCCCTGTGGGAAGAAAAAACCCTATCAAGTCTAGCCACTGAGCTCATTTGCCTAACTACCATGAGGGGCAGTAGGCAAAGCTATTCTGTAAGAGATAAACAGCTTTAGTGAAGCCTTGGTCTGTGAGTCAGAGACCTTGGAAGAAATGACTCATTGAGACAGGTTAAACTGAGCTCCTTGACTCGAGATTCATCTCAGGTTTGGTGCAAGATTTCATGTCAGGCTGAAATTGGAAAAGCCAGCCAGCTTCCAAATGTTCTGCTGGAATTGGCCCCCAGGGCCTATGGACCAGAGAGATCTTATCACTGGGGTCATAAATACATGCTCCTGAGCCAAATCCAGCACACAGGTGTGTTTTGTTTGGCTCATGCAGAAATTTTTTTAAAGACGTTGAATTAGTTATTGCTTAAAATTTTAAGAATTAACAATAAAACAACCTTCTTGTTTCTGCTTTTTCTTTGACTAATTGGACCAGCTTAGGCCTGGATTCTTTAAAAAGTTGACTAGAGCTAAGGAGTTGCTACCCCTTTTAAGGGAGGGAAGCGTTTTGGTCTTTTCCACAACTTTTCCCTGGACCCTGGGGTTTCAATAGACTGAGGGCATATTTAAATGTTGATTGGCAAGTCTTTTACAAGCACTCCCCTCAGCACCAGGATAGTCCTAGAGCTTGATGCCATAAGGCTAGACTCTAGACTTTCAGTTGCAGGCTTATGGAATGGTTTAGAATGCCCCAGGGGAAAGCCTAGGAAGGCCGTTTGGAGAATGGGGCACTCAGACTTGGGCTGTTAGCTTTCTTATGGACTAACAAGGAAGTACTATTGAAAGGTAAGAGAAAATTGTCCCGGGTGGGGTATTTCAAGAAATTGGAGTCTGAGATGGAAATTAGCATGTGTTTACTTCAGAGTGTCTTTGGGATTAGTACTAGTGGGTGATAAGTTGAATTACTGAGAACAAAACTCAGCTGTGTCCATTAAGCACTCTGGAGCCATGAAATCCCCTAACGATGTTTCCTGAAGGTCCAAAATGGAGATCCATTCTATTCAACTGCTAAGCATATTGAATGTAGGGAGAATCTTGCCATTGAGAGTGGTAGTCTTTTACCACTGAAGTAATTCCTCAAGAGCATGAGAAATTGAAGACTATGCCTAGAGTACCTCCAATACCAACAAGCCTTCTTAAAAAGGTTCTAGACAGCACATTAGAGTGGCCACATGGCCAGCAGTTGTACTAGAGGCAATATATTAATACCAAAACAATCCCAGAATGTAGATAAACTTCCTTTTCTGCCACCAGCCCCAAATAATGGCATGGAGACTTCTTATTAGTTATGAAAGCTTGGCCTGTAGCTTAAGTTTATCTCAACTAGCTCTTACAACTTAAACTAACCCATTTATATTAATCTATGTTCTGTCCTGTGGTGTTACCTCTCTTTCATCTTGTACCTCTCCATGTGTCCTGGCATCTCCACTCTCTACTTCCCAGAGTCCTCTCTGTGCCTGCAAGTTCCACCTATACCTCTTCCCTAGCTATTGACCATTTATTGGCAAAGCCACATCTTCACAGTGTACAAAAAGATTGTTCCACAACATCAGAAGCATTGGTGTGACCCAAGGCTTCAGTGTAGCCTAGGCTATGCTCAAATGCTTTGAACTTTGTCTTAACAAAGCAAGCTCCAATCCAAAAGACAACAGATGATGCCACATAAGTCTGCAGCCAGACATCACTGACTTGTTTAAAAACACTGTCTTCGTTCTCACTCAGTATTTTCTCCTGTTGCCATTCTGTGCCCATACCTTGACATCTATCCTTACCAGGTCTACAAAGCTCAAAAAGGATTGTATTTTGAGAAAGACTAGAATCTTCCTCTCTCCAAAACCTAAAGTTTTACTGAGTTTATCACACAATGAATAATGACATGTCTTAAACCATGGCTTTTATAATTGTTAGTGTAACATTACTTTTACTTATTTATTTCATTTTAATCTATTTATGATGTCATGGTAGTTTTAAAAATCTTACTCCATGGTTTTAGAGATCATGGCTCCAAAAAGATTTTAAGGACCTTGACTCATTAATAGATATATTTTTCTAAGTAGTCATCAAGTACTTGTCCCAGATAAGAAAGTAAATTCAAAACACATCATAAGCTTATTATTTTTCCAAAGTCTCATTAAATCATTAGTGCAAATGGAATTTTCCCTTCTCTCATCCCTGACATGATTAACATCATTAATTGCTAAAGTTGACTCTGGTTTATTGCAATTTACTGTCAGATTAAGGAATATAATTCGGTTGTCCATAGGTGTCAAACACTAAAAGTCCTATTACTATTTCCACATCATTGCTCCTTCTCTTCCATACCTCCCATTCAGTCTTATTCATCTCAAAAACACTTTCTAAAACTTACTGTGTGACAGTTGTTATAAAGATGTTCAGAGCAAAATTTCTTTTTCTCTAGTCCAAGAATTTTAAATATATAAAAAGAATGAGGAAATGAGACCAATTTGGGAATATAAAAATAAATCTGGCAGAAATAACAACTAAAAAAAATCTCTCCTATAACTAATTTATTTAGTGGACTGTATTTTCTTTAGTTTACATTATTTTAGGCAGGATCTCATTATGTAGCCCTGGCTGACCTGAAACCAATATATAAATCAGGCTGGCCTGAAATTCACAGAGATCTGCCTATCTCTGCCTCCTAAGTGCTGAAATTTAAGGCATGTGCCACTAGGCCTGTCTTTATTTTCTTAATTATTTTAGTTATATATTATCATATATATATATATATATATATATATGTATATATATGTACATACATATATATGGTACATACATGAGGCTTATAGTTAGTAGAGTCAAACAAATTATTATCTCGTTAGTCACCTTCCAATAAGGAAAATCTCTTAGCAAATTTCCAGTATAAAATAGTAAAATATATTAGTGTGTGTGTGTGTGTGTGTGTGTGTGTGTGTGTGTGTGTGTGTGTGTACTAGCTCATACCATGGTGCACATGCTGAGATCAGGGGACAATTTGCAGGTGTCATCCTCTCCTTACACCATGTGACTACTGGGATTTAGTCTCTTTTTTTTTTTTTTTTTTTTGGTTTTTTGAGACAGGGTTACTCTGTATAGCTTTGGAGCCTGTCCTGGCACTTGCTCTGGAGACCAGGCTGTCCTCTAACTCACAGAGATCTGCCTACCTCTGCCTCCTGAGTGCTGGGATTAAAGGTGTGCGCCACCAACGCCCGGCTGGGATTTAGTCTCTTAACCTGACTTCTGATGAACTTCTCTGCTGATTTGTTTAAATGCCATTGTTATCTGTTTCAGATCCTTCATTTCTGCTTAGTAATTTTTTATATTTTTGTCTTTCTTGAAATCATATTTTGTCCGTACACCTCTCTCTCTTGACCTTGGGAAGCACCTTGTGGCACTTATTTTAAATTCTCTGTTGGATAAATTACTCATCATTTCACTAAGGTCAGTTTTCATCCTTGACTACTCTCTTTTGGAGTTTTGGCATAAAGATAAAACAGTTGTCTCTCTCAAACGTGTCAGCCTGGCTGTACAGTAAGTAAACCTCACTGATAAAACTAGATGGAAATTTTGGGTACCACCCAGACTTATTTTGTTCATTCAAATCAACATTTTAACTTTTGGTGACCCTCATCAGTCCCCCAACGTAAAGAAGATAAATGTTTCTCCATTGGAAAGCAGCTGGAATAGAGAGGGTAGTATATACATAGTCCACTTCATTCTCTATTCAGAAATAAGTCACAGCTGGGGTCCCCAACCCCCACACCCTTCACTAAGCCAGGAAGAGGCTGTATGGCAGATGTCCCTGCTTTCTTTTATACCACACATGTTATGAGCCCTTTATAACTCCTTTTGTCACTCCCAGGGGCCTCTGAATGGTGGGATCTACCAGCTCTCAGGGACAAGTGGGTTTATAGGAGGCTTCATTCTCTCTTTGAAGCCAGTTAAGGGAAGGAACTATGGGACATGGCCACATGCCTGCCCAGCCTCTCATAATTGCCTTCTCTGTCAGCTCCCAGATGCACTCTGATGGCAAGCCTGACCCATGAGCAACATCTGGCAAAGTTGTGCTTTTAGGTGCACAATCACCTTCCAAGGAAAAAGTAGGAATTGTGTTTTTTGCCTCCTTTGCCCTGTTACTAGCAGACAGAAGAGCTGCTGATATGTTCTTGCAACTACTTAAAACCAGCTGTTTGTTCTCTTTGCTCCTGGGGCAATCATGAATACCAAGCTCCAATGGTTCCCAGACCTAGGCTATTTAGAAACCAGTCCCTTAAGTGGAGGCTGGAAGAGTTGTATATTTAAAGAATGGGCAACTTCCATCCAAGGACAATCTGGAAAATTGCTTGTATCCCTGAAGTGAACTGGGAAGTTGGGGATCTCTTCCAAACTGTAAGGTACCATTCCCAGGGTGGCATTTTTGCTAAGGGCTGAGAAAGATACAGCTACCAAAAAACTTAACTGCTCTTATTTAAAAAGAACATAGAAATTTTTAAAATATAGGCATATAAAATAATATGAAAATAACAAAGCAACAGAGTCGGTTGCTAATGTTGTGAGAGAATATAAATGAGGATAGGACTTCAAACACTAAAAAAGATCCCAAGAGACAGTAATGTTTGGGAAAAGTGCATGGAAAAGAGGGTGCTTAATCTGGGCATGGAAAACATGACTTTAGTTTCAAATGATGAAAGAAGAAGGTCATCCCAGTAATAGTAACAGCAATAGGAACAGAGAAGAGCAGAAGCCTCGTGTTGGCAAAACTAGCAATGTCGTCCTGAGAATTCTGAGTGTTGAGAGCCTACACCTCCATTTCATTTGAAGACTCCCTATCAAAGGGAGAGTGGCAGTTATCTCTATTACTTTACAGTTAGGTTTATTAACTTTCTTAATCATACTTTGTGATTATTTATACTGCCTACAAGCAACCTACGAGAGCCACAAGAGTTACAACTCCAGTCTTTACTTGGAAATCTATGTTGTATGACAGTGGGATGTGTGTAAATCATTTCATCTTGAGCTCTGATTTTCTCATTGATCTGAAAGCTATTGTAGCTATCAAATTATACTAGTGAATATGAAAATCCTGTCTTAATTATAAGAATACAAAATCAGTATTTTCTTATGCTCTCCACTCAACCATATTTAATGTAAGTTATCTTAAAAGAGATTATGGAACTCATTTTATATCATGGATTTAGACTTGTTTACTGATAAAAGAGAATATGGAATGTGTTTTTAGATCATGTATTTAAACTTGTTTACTAATAAAAAGATAACTGTTCATCAGTGCTTTTCACATTGTAAACAGTTGTCGGGTTTCCATGAAATTTATTTAGCAAGCTCCATCTAATAGCTTTTTAAATGTAATTTCTAGAGCAGAGGCATAAACTATCACCTATATTATAGAAGATTATGTCACTTGGAAAGATAAGCATTTTGCGACTAACAGAGTAATAAATGAAGTGTTTGTCAGTCAAAATATAAAGTGTACTTCTTTTGTGGATTGATGTTTAAAAAAATATTTGAAAGCCACTGGTTGTTGGTGTAGTATCCAGTGTGAAGCGCTAAGTCCCCATTTTCTGAACCCTTGGGTTTAACCAAAAATTATACATTTCAGAGAGAAGTTGCTTTATGTAAATAAAGTGAGGTTATGATGAAATGAGTCATGGTGCCACGTGCTCTGAGGTTTCTTTCCCTACTGTCTGCTGCTGAAATTCTATTTTCACTTCTACTTCCAAAGTAGAGAATGGGTACAGTCAGCATGATGTGGTCATTAATACCCAAGTACAAGAAGCAAATGGTTACTTTACTTCTTTCAAATCCTTCGTGTGTTTAAGGCACTCCTCTGCTTGTGTGGGGAGCCAGCAAAGCAACAGGAGACTTTTCTTTCACTGTTCTTTCTCAAAAACTTACTAGAACACTTCATGAATAGCTGCATTTAAGATAACTCGACCATTTGAGTGGCAAGCACTTAAGAAGGGTGAAGATATCAATACTTAACAATAGTATTATAAAATAGCATTCAGACAGTGTTTGAATCAAATGAATCAAATTATAGATTCCAGTGATGAAAGCTATTTTAAGCTTCTATTCATGAAGCATCTCCGTGTCTTTGAGCAAAAACATCCCAGTGAAAGTCCCCTGATGTTTTGATGCCTCATACAGGCAGATTCTGAGACAAGGACAAAAAAAAGATGTTGTTCTCAAGGTCTAAATCTTGAGCAATGTATCATCATCCTAGGCTTCATTTCTTTACAGCTTTAAATTGCTTGGTTTTGAATACTACCAATTAGCATTATAGAATAACACAATTCTATTTTTCAGTCTAAGTCGAAAAAGATGGTAAATGCAAAAGACCTGGCTGAGAACACACACACACACACACACACACACACACACATACACACACACACACTAATATTATCAGCTTACAAAAATGTTGGGAGAATTAAGAAAATCAGCCTGGACTAGTGAATATTGCTAATAGTTAGCTGAAAACTCTCTCATCTCTAAGTCTGAAAGAGCACAGCAATCCAGAGTCTTGACAAAACTCTGAACAGTGCAAAGGGAGCCATCATGGAGGAGCATAGTGTTTTCCAGAAGCACAGAGAGGCATGGGCCTGCAGACATGTAGCAACAGTTCCCAGCGGCTAAACTCAACTGACAATGGGGAAGCTGACAGCTCTGGGAGATGCTGTCAGCAGAGATCAGGCTCCTGCATCACTAATCATGGGAGAGAAGGATGGGAAATGGATGTAGGACAGCAAATGGGGGGAAACTAGAAACCTCGCTGTATGAATTACTATTTTTCATGACATACACTGTTATCCAGTTTCCTTCCACTGTGTTCTGTTGAAGGACTAACTCTCATGTTAAATGGCACCGCTCTCCACTTTTGGGTGATGCCTGCATAACGTGTAGAACCATCAGTAAACCAAGCCCTACTCTTCTTTTCCTCATTCAGCCAATCACTGGCATATCCGATGAGGCATCTTTGCAGTAACATGCTTTTCTTAGATATTTTGGAGTGTAAATTTCTCTAAGTATTGCAAAGGCTATCTCATTTTTTAAAAAGCATAACATTAGTATTTGTTAGGAATCAAGATGACCCCCAAGTGTAACCCTCCCACAAACAAAAAAATTATATTAAAGTTTAGTACTTTATAATCTCATAGGTGAAGTCTGGAGCTCTCACTGGCAAATATTAATCTCTTCAAGTTCCTAGGAATGCCTAGAAGTCAAAAGAGAAAAGTTGTCTTAAATGCAACTGGTCATAAATCACCATAGTGTTTTTGTGCAAGAGGAGGCCAGAAATTGTCACCTGTTGTTTCTGTTGTTTCATATCGATTCTGAGAAAGGAGATTTTAAAAATTATAAAGAAAACCAAGCTGTTAGATAGCGGGCTTCAATTTGTCTATATTCTGTTGCTATAACAATACCTCAGAGAAATTAATTTATAAAGAGAAGAAGTTTATGCTCAAAATTCTGGAGGCAGAGATTCTGAAATTGGGAATCTCTGTCTGGTGAGGATCTTAGTATAACACCGACTTCACATGGATGAGCTCACAGAGGAATTCAGGTACATGTGGAAGTGATGAAACACAAAGGGTACCTAGAGAAGCAAAAGGAAATTTGTGAAAAAAAATGTGGCCAAAACACATATAAAACAAATCTAATGGTAGCATGTTCAAGAGGAAAATGAAAAGTAAAAGAAAGGGCCCTGAGTGATGAGGCCAGCCATATTATTCCACTCACAGACATCCCACCCACCCCACCCATTTGGCACACACACCACTGGTATGGAGTTAGCCTAGGTGTGAACCTCTCCAAGTCCTTGGGACCCTCCTTTTGATTCAGAGCTTGCCAGGCTTTTTGCCCAGTGCATATACTCCACTCTTAGAAAGAAAGAAAAAAGCTAAGTGGCTCATAAAGCCATAGTGCAGTGCTTCCCTGTCTCTTCTTGACTAATAGAAATCATTTTGGTTACTCAAGATGTCGTGATCCTGGGAATGTTGGGTTTGGTTGCTATGCTGAGATATGAACCTGCAGAATATATACTGGGATATTAGATACATGGCAGATTTGTTAGGAGAGATGTCTAAGGGGGAGGCGGGGGAGCTAGAGGAGAGTGGACTGCAAATTCAATTCCTGTGGAGTAGAAAAGAAAAAGGGAATGAAAGGGGAAATAAGAAAGGAGGCCAAAAGAAAGGAAGCAGTAAGGGAGGGAGAGTCACAGCAGAGGTATGCTAAGAAAACTTCAGTGAGCTTGACAGTCTTCAAATCAAAGTCACTGGATGGAAGAATGTTCAATCTCCTGAGAATGGTCTTGTCTTGGTGTCTATCATGTAAGTCACTGGATGGATGGATTTTAGAGGGTGGAAGCTATTTCTCAGCCACAGGAGACCTGAGAGATATATTTCTTGGCCACTGAGATATGAGAACTTGTTTGAGGCTATGGACTTGCCAGTAACATTTGGAGGTGTCCTAATGGCATCTTTTATGTGGCACCTAGTGTGCAATTTGCTCTTGTGAATTTTTCAATGCTTTTTGTCCTTGCCTTTAGATATGGTGCACCTCTTGTTCATGACAATAGCCCCATTTGTCCATGAATGTACACAATTAGAATGTGAAAAAACGAAGATCTCAGCATAGGTCCACAGTAGTAGCAAGAGTCCATAAATTCTATGTCAGTCCACATTAAAATATCTTTGCCGGGAATGCAGAGAGACCAGAGACCATGGCTTTTCTGATTCTGTTAAGGTGGAATGACTGAAAGTCATCAAATGGAGATGTCATGTTTGACTTCCAGAGAACCTGGAACACAAACACACAGAAGTAGTTTCTGCTAGTTCCATCCATTTGCCTGTGAATTTCAAGATTTCATTGTTTTTTTTTTCTGCTGAGTAGTACTCCATTGTGTAAATGTACTACATTTTCTCTATCCATTCTTCAGTTAAGGGGCATCTAGGTTGCTTCTGGCTATTACAACTATGAACATAGTTGAACAGATGTCTTTGTTGTACAAGTGTGCTTCTTTTGGGTATATGCCTAAGAGTGGGATTGCTGGATATCATGGTAGACTGATTCCCATTTTCCTGAGGAATCCCCATACTGATTTCCAAAGTGGCTGTATAAGTTTGCACTCCCACCAGCAGTGGAGGAGTAGGCAAATGGATGGAACTAGAAGAAACCATTCTGAGCAAGGTAATCCAGTCACAAAAAGACAAACATGGTATGCACTCACTCATATATGGATTTTACATCTACAATCCACACCACTAGAGAATTTGGACAACAAGGAGGACTCTAAGAGAGACATACATGGTCTCCCAGAGAAGGGGAAAGGAACAAGATCTCCTGAGCAAATTGGGAGCATGGGGGAGAGGGGAGTGAGCTAGGAGAATGAGAAGGGGAGAAGAGGAGAAGTAAGGAGAACATAAAGGAGCAGCAAGGTTATGTAGAGGGAAGAACAAAGGAGAGCAAAATAAGAGATACCATCAGAGAGGGAGCCAGTATAGATTTAAAGAGAAATCAGGCACTAGGGAAATGTCCAGAGATCTACAAGGATGACACCAACTACCATCTAAGCAACAGTGGAGAGGCTACCTTAAATACCCTCCCATAATAATGAGATTGATGACTAACTTATATGCCATCCTAGAGCCTCCATCCAGCAGGTGGTGGAAGTAGAAGCAGACACCCACAGCTAACACTGAACTGAACTGAAATCCAGTTTCAGAGAAGGAGAAGTGTGAACAAAGTGGACAAGACCAGGCTGGTGAAACCCACAGACACAGATGACCTGAACAAGTGGGAGCTCTTGGCCCCCAGACTGATCACTGGGAAACCAGCATGAAACTGATCCAGACCCCATGAATATGGGTGTCAGTGTGGAGGCCTCGGAAATCTATGGGGCCTCTTGTAGTAGATCAGTACTTATCCCTAGAATAAGAATGGACTTTGGGAGCCCATTTCACATAGAGGTATACTCCCTCATCCTAGACACACAGGGGAGGGCCTAGGCCTATCCCAAAAGATATGACAGACTCTGAAGCCCCCCCCCATGGAAGACCTCACTCTCCCTGGGGAGCAGAAATGGTATGGGATAGGTAGGGTGTTAGTGAGGAACAGGGGAGGAGGGAAGGGAGAGGGAACTGGGATTGACATGTAAAACAATCTTGTTTCTAATTTAAATAAAAATGGAGGAAAAAGGAAAATGAAAAAAATAAAATAAAGAATAAAATATATAAAATAAATTTTACAAATAAGAAGTAGTTTTTGTGCTAAACAGTAAAGATAGCACCCTTAGACCTATTGCAAAAGTAGTTTGAGGGCAAAGACTTAGAGTATGGACTTTCCACAGTGTTATGGGTCACAGAAATAAAAAAAGAAAAGAAAAAGAAGAAAAGCTAACCAATTTAACTCTCTGGAAAGGTGAGCTGTACTACTGATTTGACCTAGAGTTGTAGCCATTTTAACTCTCAGGAATGCTCTCAGTAAGCATGTTGGGAAATCCAATTGTTTTTCATAAAAATAATTTTAATAATTAATAAGTAATTTTTCAGATATGAAAGATTAATTTTGGAAAGTCTGAAAATGTTTGATTCCTACATAAAACACAGCCATATAGGTAAACATAAAACTCTCTTCTGGTATTCTGTTTTACAAAACCTTTTTAAAAGCATCCTTGAATGGAAGCCAAGAATGTGTAATAACTGACTTCATGGTGCAGCGTTGGGTGGTGATTCACTCAAACAGCATTAGTTAGAAATGGGGAAGAATGAGTCAGACAGGAAGATTATTCTAGGGAGAGTATTTTACTAGCCACTGGATTCTGATTTCTAGAACATGAGATCTTTGCAGTGTGGTTTGGGATTTTTGTTTGTGTTTTGGTTTTGGTTTTGGTTTTGAGACAGTATCTCATTAGGTGTCTTTGATTTCCTGGAGCTTGCTATGTAGATAAACTGGCTTTAAGTCTACATAGAGCTACCTGACTCTGCCTCCTGGGTGATGGGATTAAAGGCAATCATGTGGTATTATATAAAAATGTTTTGCTTGTATTAACTTACTAGGATTTATTGCTTTTTATTTGTTATAAATTCCTGTTTCAGTTTGGGGTGTGTGTGTGTTGTGTGAATGTTGTGTGTGTGTGTACATATGTATGTATGTGTGGTGTGCATATCCATGCATGTTCTTGTGTGTGCTAGTGTATATGTAATTTTCCTTCATGCCAACCACCGTGTCTGTGTCTGTGTCTGTGTGGGTGTGGGTGGGTGGGTAGGTGGGATGGTTGTGTGTGTGTGTGTGTGTGGTGTGTGTGAGGTTTGTGAGGTGTATGTGTGTGTGTGTGCATATTGTGCATGTTCAGCTATATGTATGTCCAGCTGTGTGCAGGTGTGCATGCATGTGGAGATCAGAAGACAACCTCAGGTAATTTTCCTCAGTACTAACCACTATGTGGTGTGTGTGTGTGTGTGTGTGTGTGTGTGTGTGTGTGTGTGTGTATGAAAGAGCAGAATTGTCTCACTGTTCTGAAACCCATGTAGTATGCTATGTTGGCTGGATAGCAGAACCCAGGAGTCTTCATGTCTCTGCCTCTCCATCGCTGAAATTAAAAAGCATGCTACCATACAAGGCTTTTACATAAGAACTAGGAATAGAATCAGATCCTAAAGCCTGCAAAGCAAACACTTTTAATGACTGAGATATCCCCCGAGCCTCCTGTTATTTATTTATTTTATAATTTAATAATTGCATAAAACTGTTGGTTATTCAAACTAATTGCTGTTCAATTGAATGTCTATTTAGGAAGCACTTGGCCTTTCATGGGTTAACTTAGTATTTCATTCCTTTCAGAGTAACAACTTTGCTTCTCAAAGGAGACCATGCACCATCTGCCTACATGGTCCTGTCCCACACAGTGTTGCTTGCCATGGCCCTTGCTCAGACTCTGTCAACCTACTGACCATGCAATGCAGCCCCTTAACCTTTCCCCACTGTCTATATAAGCTTAAGATTAGACCTGTAAGTTAAGCTTCATTTACTCTCAAAATCATGTTCTTTCTATGGTGGAATTACATTCTTTTGCAGTTATTGCAAATAGAGCTGTTTCAATGAATGATACTAGGTATGACTGTCCCCTGTTGGCATTTCTCTTCTCTAGCACGTACCCATCGACCTCTAGAGATTCGGCAAGTATAGGTTTCCCAGGCTTCTTCAGTGTTCAAGCAATCCTATCCTTGATCTAGTCAGGACTATTGGGCAATGTCGTGGAAAGATCATAGTGTACTTGGCTCATTCTGACTCACCCTGGATGTTGTGTCACAATATATGTGATTCTATATGTCTTCATTAAGCTGTACTCCACTTAAGAATGAAAAACTTGTTTTGTCATTTTGGATCTCGCATTGCTTAATCTATGCTTGATTATTTACTGGATACAAGAGTCATGTGATCAACATCCTTAAAAAAATGGGCACACCATTTAGTATTGAAAACCATCTGGTGATCTCAGCCTTGAAAACATATACATATAAGTAACATTATATGTGAGTCTCTAAAGAAAGAAATTAAAGAAGATACTAGAAAATGAAAGGATCTCCCATGTTCTTGGATAGGTAGGATCAACATAGTAAAAATGGCAATCTTGCCAAAAGCAATCTACAGATTCAATGAAATCCCCATCAAAATCCCAACACAATTCTTCACAGACCTTGAAAGAAAAATTCTCAACTTTATATGGAAAAACAAAAAACCCAGGATAGCCAAAACAACCCTCTACAATAAAGGGACTTCTGGAGGCATCACCATCCCTGACCTCAAGCTCTATTATAGAGCTATAGTCCTGAAAACAGCTTGGTATTGGCACAAAAATAGACAGGTAGACCAATGGAATAGAGTTGAAAACCCTGATATTAACCCACACTCATACAAACACTTGATTTTTGACAATTTTTCTTTATTCCAATGATGGAATAAAGAAAGCATCTTCAATAAATGGTGCTGGCATAACTGGATGATGGAATATAGAAGATTGCAGATAGATCCATGTCTATCACCATGCAAAAAACTTAAGTCCAAGGGGATCAAAGACCTCAACATCAATCCAGCCACACTGAACCTATTAGAAGACAAAGTGGGAAATACCCTTGAATTAATTGGTAGAGGAGACTGCTTCCTGAACATTACACCAG
Source organism: Cricetulus griseus (assembly GCF_003668045.3). Classification (NCBI taxonomy): domain Eukaryota; kingdom Metazoa; phylum Chordata; class Mammalia; order Rodentia; family Cricetidae; genus Cricetulus; species Cricetulus griseus. The sequence goes on along the minus strand of NC_048595.1, from coordinate 337,774,688 downwards.
TACCACAGACACTGAGATCAACAATTGATAAATGGGACCTCCTAAAACTGAGAAGCTTCTGTAAGGCTAAGGACACAGTCAGTAAGACAAAACAGCAGCCCACAGACTATGAAAAGACATTCACCAACCCCACATCTGACAGAGGGCTGATCTCCAAAATATACAAGGAACTCAAGAAGTGAGTCTCCAAAACACCAAACAATCCGATTAAAATGTGGAGAACAGAACAAAATAGACAATTCTCAATAGAGGAATCTAAAATGGCTGAAAGACACATAAGAAAGTGTTCAAAATCCTTAGCCATCAGAGAAATGCAAATCAAAACAATTCTCAGATACCATCTTACTCCTGTTAGAATGGCTAAAATCAAAAACACCAATGATAGTTTATGCTGGAGAGGATGTGGAGAAGGGGGAACACTCCTCCACTGCTGGTGAGAGTGCCAACTTGTACAGCCACTTTGGAAATCAGTATGGCGACTCCTCAAGACAATGGGAATCAATCTACCAAAAGATCCAGCAATCCCACTCTTAGGCATATATCCAAAAGGAGCACATTCATACAACAAGGACATGTGTTCAATGATGTTCATAGCAGCACTATTTGTAATAGCCAGAACCTGGAAGCAACCTAGATGCCCCTCAACTGAAGAATGGATAGAAAAAATGTAGTCCATTTACACAATGGAATACTACTACTCAGCAGAAAAAAAAAACAATGGAATCTTGAAACTTGCAGGAAAATGGATGGAACCAGAAGAAACCATTCTGAGCAAGGTAACCCAATCACAAAAAGACAAACATGGTATGTACTAACTCATATGTGGATTTTAGACATAGAGCAAACGATTACCAATCCACACTGCCAGAGAAGCTAGTAAACAAGGAGGACCCTAAGAGAGACATACATGGTCCCCTGGAGAAGGGGAAAGGGACAAGAACTCCTGAGAAAATTGGGAGCAAGGGAGGAGTGGGGAGGGAGCTAGGAGAATGAGAAGGGGAAAAGAGGAAGGATGCAGAGGACATGAGGGAGCAGAAAGGTTGAGTCAGGGGAAAAATAGAAGAAAACAGGAATGGAGATACCATAATAGAGGGAGATATTTTAGGTTTACAGAGAAATTAGGCACTAGAGAAATGTCTGGAGAACTACAAAAATGACACCAGCTAGCAATCTAAGCAACAGAGGAGAGGCTACCTTAAATACCCTCCCATGATAATGAGATTGATGACCGTCTTATATGCCATCCTTCAGCCTTCATCCAGCAGCTGATGGAAGTAGAAGCAGACACCCTCAGCTAATCACTGAACTGAACTGGAATCCAATTGCAGAGAAGAACGAGTGATGAGCAAAGGGGTCCAGACCAGACTGGTGAAACCCACAGAAACCTCTGACCTGAACATCGGGGAGCTCTTGATCCCTAGAATGATAGCTGGGTTACCAGCATGGGACTGATCCAGACATAGGAACATGGGTTTCAGTGAGGAAACCTCGGAAATCTACGGGACCTCCTGTAATTCAGTACTTATCCCTAGCAATGGTGTAGATTTGGGGGGCCCTATCCACATAGAGGGATACACTCTGAGCCAAGACACGTGGGGGTGGGCCTAGGCCCTATCCCAAAGGATATAATGGACTCTAATGACCCCCCCTATGGAAGGCCTCACCCTCCCTGGGGAGCAGAAAGGATATGTGATAGGTAGGGTATTAATTGGGGAGGGGTGGTATGGGAGGAGGGGAGGGAGAGGGAACTGGGATTGACATGTAAAACAAACTTGTTTCTAATTCAAATAAAAAAGTAACATATGTATTAAACATGTTGCATTTATATATGTAAGAATACACATAAACATGTGTGTGTGTGTGTGTGTGTGTGTGTGTGTGTGTGTGTGTGTGTGTGTGTGTGTGTCTAACAACAATTAAAGGAAAAGAAGCCATGAATTTGAATGAGTAAGGGATTTACATGGGAGAGGTTGGAGAGAGGAGATGGAAATGTGGAGATGATGCAATTATATTAAAATCTCAAAATTATTAAGAAAAAGACCATCTCTCTATTATCTTTATGGGGCAACTGAGATCAGCGTTCTTTGATGATGTTTCCTCAGTTTATTCTAGTGATGCCAGCAGATATGATAATAAAGTATTTTAAGCAGAAAAAAATGAGTGCATCCAGTATTTCCCTTAGGAGAACACAGTACCAGGCAGCATTATGAAAAGCCACATAATTTGGAACACACTGTTTCAGACGCAGGAAGAGGAAACACTTGTGAACTATTGGAGGACTTTGGTTGACATCTTGAGGACACAAATGAGCCTTAAAATTTGATTCTTAAAAGTAGTCAAAAGTAGGACTGAACTAACAAATGCCATGAAATGTGGAAATGATGCACAATATTAACACATTCTGTTTTTCTTCTTTGATTAATCCCATGGGGTTGGGGGTTGGGGGCACTAAGAAAGAACTGGAATACTTGTAATTGACAAATATTCCCAATTCTAGACCTACTACAGTTAGGGGTATTATGAAGAGGCATATCCAGGTGGAAAGCATATTGGCATTACAAGGAGTAAAGTGTTAACCCAAGTGCAAATTTTATTAGCCAAATTGAATTTTCCCACATCTATTAACATCTGAAAACTACTCGTAACCAGGTTCCAAAGATGTTTCAATGTCTGGAATAAATAGTTCATAACAGCATTTGGGATCGGAACCAAATGCTGGTCTCTCATTCCTCAAATTACAGCTTAGCTATTCAATCTCAGAAAGTTCCTCCACACATGGGCTAGTAAAATTAACTGTATAAATTTAGAAGCAGAAAACAATTACACTTTGTTCCCAACAGAAGTAAATTGAACCTTTTTCCTATTGTAAGTCTGTTGTGAACAGAATGTTCATGAATCCTACAGGCCCCTTTTATTGACTAGGAGGTGGTTTTTGTTTTGGTTTTGTAAAATACAAGAACTATAAGAAATACAAAGGTGCAGCCTCAATTTGAAGACTAGAAAATATACTTATCAGACTTTATGGTACCTATGAACCATGTTGGGGAAGCTTCTGATTCTGAGTTCTGGGGTGCTATCTAAGATGCTTCTAACAATGTCCAGGTGGTACTGACCCTGCAAACCCTACACCACACCATTTCAAGAAGCAAGCTCACAAGACTTGAAGAGTGTGAGCACACGTGTGTGTGTGTGTGTGTGTGTGTGTGTGTGTGTGTGTGTGTGTGTGTATGTGTGTGATTGATGTTCTATTCTCAATTATATTTCCAAGTAAATAGTCACTAAAAGTACTGCCTTTCAACAGATTTTTGTCGATTAGTGTGAGTGAAAAGTGAAAACTAGCCACTTAGCATGAGGCAGGAGATATTCTTAATGTATTAATTTGTGTTTTGTTCTTGACAAGTCTTTTTATTCTCTTGGCTCCAGGAACTTTGTATATCTAGAACAGGATTTTTCATCCCTGGGTTTATTTCAAATAGTTGGAGAGAGCCCTTCATCTTTGGAGTTAAGGAGAGTCGGGGTTTTAGAAGATGAAAGAAAAATGATGTGACAGACTTTGATTATTTCCCCCAAGGAAGGCCTCACCCTCCATGGGGAGTGGATGGGAGGGTGGAATGGGAGGGTCTATGGGGGGCATGGGAGGAGGAGAGGGAGAGGGAACTGGGATTGATGGCAAAATAAAATTGTTTCTAATTTAAATAAAAATTATATAAAAAGAAAAATAAGACAGAGAGGAATAAGATCTCTAAAGACCACCAAAGAGCAGGAAATGGAAGTATAGTGCCGACTACAGTAGGATATTCCCCCAATATTGATGAGACTTGAGGAGGCTAAGAGTCAAACCTGAGTCAACTTCTGGGAATTTCAATCATGGCATTCTCTGTGTCCTGGAGACATGCAGAAACTTCCTATCTGCTTCTCAGGAGCTTCAAGTATAAACACTTTTAAAATGCTCTTAGAAGATTTAAAGTCTACAGCAACAAATTCTAAAGAGAAAAAAGGATATTTCCCCTAGAAATATCAATGATCTTTACAACCTTGTGTTTTCATGTTATGATTTATAGAAACTTTGCTCTCATGTCACTAATTACAGAAGCTTTCAGAAGAAGCATGCCCAAACATCTTATGAATCACCAGTGGCCTCTGAGCTGTGGGTTTTGCTCCTTGACTACTCTGCAATGGCTAAGCGTGGGAATCATGTCATCACTATTTTTCTTTAGCCATCACTTTGCAAAACACTAGACATTTAGGAATCAAAGAGCTCACTGTCAAGGTTTGAGTGGAATAAGTAAATGTTATAAAATAGGCTCAAGGAAGATGTTTTCAAGTATTGTACATATATTATCTACTTACATTAAGTTGGATTCTTCCAGTTATAGATTAATTAAAGTTGAGATCAAGAAATTGGAGGTTACTTTAAAAGCTGCATGTACCGGTGGAAATTTGAAAAAGTGAACAAAAAGGTTTTTAGTTAAAGAAAGTATAATGTTTCTAAACTTTGTGTGTCTATTGTAAAACTCCCACAGAGGGAATTGATGAATTAATGTCCTAGAAGCTCTAGCTAGATTTCTTTTGGAAGAAAGTACTATAAATAGTTTACATTCTAATTTGACTTCCAGAATTTTTTGGAGTCTTTGTGTCTTTGTTTACAGCACACACTTGTGTCACAGGCTCCTGTTTGTGAAGTCATCTTAGTGGTAAACTGTATATGAAGATTTTTATTCCATGTTCCTTCTCACCAATGTTTTTCAGAAAATCACTGGAAGAAAGCATAAGTGCTCATTTCAAAGAGAGTTGTAATATGTGAGACACTGTCAAAGTGAAGCCCATTATCAAGACAGGTGTTCTAGAAGTAATTAAGGATCATTTTTGGAGAGGGGGCTGTCCTGGATAGTTTTATGTCAACTTGACACAAACTAGAGACATCAGAGAGGAGGGAGCCTCAGTTTAGAAAATGCCCCCATAAGATGGGGCTGTAAGCAAGCCTGTAGGGTGTAATGATGTCATTTTCTTAATTAGTGATAGATGGGGTAGGGGCCATCCCATTGTGGGTGGTGTCATCCCTGGGCTGGGTGGTCCTAGGTTCTATAAGAAAGCAGGCTAAGCAAGCCATGAAGAGCAAGCCAGTAAGCAGCACTCCTCCATGGTCTCTTCATCAGCTCCTGCCTCCCGTACCTGGCCTGCTTGAGTTCCTGTCCTAACTTCCTTTGATGAACTGTGATGGGCAAGTGTAAACCAAATAAACCCTTCCCGCCCCCAAGTTGCTTAGGTCATGGTGATTCACCACATCAATAGTTACCCCAAGGTAAAGCCAATGAAAAATTCAGCATAATAGAAAGAATAAAAATCAAAAGCTTGAGGAGAGAGAAAACAAGATATAGGTAGAGGATTAGAAGGATGCTATATTGTCTGAAGCTTGTTGTAGAGAAGAAATTGGAAAGGAGACAGTTCTTTCTAAAAACACTGAGTAATGAACTCAGACTTAAGCTAGTAGAGTGGTGTTACTTTACTCCATAGCAGAGTCATGGTAGGTGTGGTGGTTTAAATGTAATTGGCCCCTATAAGCTCATAGGGAGTGGTGTGGCTTTGTTGAAGTAGGTATGACCTTGTTGAAGGAAGTGTGTCACTGTAGAGGCAGGCTTTGAGATCTTATATATGCTCAAGCCATGCTCAGTGTCTCAGTTTATTTTCTGTTACCTGTTGCCTGAAGCTCTTTCTCTACTCTCAGCTCCTTCTCCAGCACCATGACTGCCTATATGCCACCATGGCCTGCCATGATGATAGTAGACTAAATCTCTGAAACTGTAAGCTAGCCCCAATTAAATGTTTTCCTTTATAAGAATTGCTGTGGTCATGATGTCTCTTCACAGCAATAAAAACCCTAACTATGACAGCAGGATAAAAATGGCACTTTAGAACAGCTAATGCAGCAAGAATACAAAGAATTGGCTGGAATTCCTACACAGAACATGAATAACAGGAAGCTTGATAATAAGGAAGAGGAGAGGAAATGGGGAATTATTAGAGAACTGGTAAGAGTGAAAGTAAGCAAGAAATGGGTCTAAAACCACTTAAAGAATGTGCCAAATGCATGTGTTAATAGCTAGGAAGAACAGAAGAAATAAGAAAGCCCCAGATTTTAAGTGAGAGAATCAGAAAACTATGGTGATGCACCATTGCCAGATAATAGAGCAAAGACACTACCTTCTCTCTTTAAATACAGATTGTATTAGTAAATACGCATTGAACATTAATGGGTTCTGTGGAGATATTTCCTTACATCATGTTCTTTGATGCTATTTTCTCTACCCTTCCTTCCCACTATTTTTAAATTGCCAGTTCTTTGTACTTGAATGTTCTACTTTTACATCCAACTGACCAAATTAGCAAGCATTTCTCTAATTCCCACTTAAAGGAATTATCAAAGTTTTTCTAGAAAAATATTTACAGTTGTATCTTTAGAATGCATAACCTTTGGCCCTTTAAGGTGTTTTAGATAAGATAACATGGAGAAAGTAGATGCGGACCCCATTACTATAAGCTCCAAGGCTTCATTCATGTGTGTGTGCGTTCATCTAATAAATATTTATGGATGTCTTTCCTATATAACAAAATGAATATCTTGGTTTTCAGACGTTACACTCTGATAAGAAGATGAGAACCTACACACAACAAAAGTAAATAGTTAAACAACTTAATACAAAGATTAATTAGAGCTGTGAAGAATATAAATGCTATGCTAAGTTAGAAGTGATTAGGAAAATCTCTTAGGTTGTTGGGTAGGAACAAGTTTCCCTGGGAAAGTGTGGTTTGAGCTGAAACCTGAGCTAGTAACACAAAGAGCACTCACAAGCTACAAGTAGCAAGAACTAAAGATGGAATAAGCTTGGCACATTTAAGGGTTGGGCCTAACACCAAAAAGATATTGGTACAAGAATGTAGAGTAGTAGACTGGGGCCAGTTTTAGAATGCATCAGTCCAGAACAAGGGATACAACAGAAGCATAATTCAAGCTGACTTAAGTATAAGTTAACCAACTCATTCGAGTAACTGGACAACCAGAGGATGGACAGGTACTCCAGATTCATTTCCCAAAAGCTGTCTTGCCTTTGGCCTCTTGAGAGTATCAGCTTCACCTTCAGGGCTGGGGTGAAATATGTGAAGTGAAGAGACACTACACCGTAGTTCTTTTTTCTTAAACTTTCTAGAAGCAACATTTCCATTGTGCTGCCTCTTCTAGAACAAGTCATCCAACAGGAACATAGGAATATCTACAGTTTCATCCATTGAAGTAGTAAGTTTACTCCACTTCTCTGAGGCAAGGTGAGCTTAGGTGAGGGATAACTGTCTAAACAGAGCTAGGATTCTATTAAGAAGAAGGAAGGGGATAAAATTAGATGACACAGAATGATTGGATTCAGGCAAAGAGACATGTGAGTCACGACAGATGACATAAATCTATTTTGTTCTTTTCAAAAAGGTTATTTTTCCAGTTTTAATTTCATCATATTTTTTTCTTTTGTGGTGGATAAGTGAATGAAAATGTAATTTATAGTGAGCACACAAAACCCTAAGTGAAGCTCCATTGCTTCAGAATGGCCATGCTAACTACATAGAAGTTCACTGAGATCTATAGAGTGTAAGACTGAGCATGTCTTTGAGTAGCTTCATTAACCCATCTGTGCTATGCTTTTATTTGTGAATTAACTAGGATGGAGTGACTTTATTTAAAAGAAAGAGGAGAAGGAATGGGGCAAGGCAGGCTTGGTAAGCTTGGTCATGGCCATGAGAGCTGAACTTCTGGAGTACATAGGAAACCAGTGGATAATGTTGAGACAATCAAGAATAATCTGGTTTATACTTTAAATTAGTTTTAATGTTTAAGTGGTTAATTTAGTGAAGAAAATGGTGTATGTGTGAGAAAGACTTAGAAAACCACTTGAAAGGCTAGGCTGCAGGACCTGGGCACACAGGATGTGCAGAGAAGTAAATGTTTTGAAATGGAAGTGACAACTTGTTGCCAGTGTAAATGAGGTGCTGGGAGTTAGAGAAAGTAAAGAGAAGAAGATGACACTGATTTTGGTTTAGATGCTGGGGTGGATGATGAAAGAACTACAGAGATAATTCAGTACTGAGAAAGAACAGGTTCTACTAGGGTACTTGGATTTTGTGTTAGACTAGATAACAATTGGACATCACATGAAGAAACTGAAGAGACTGAGTAGAGTCTAGAATTTAATGGAGGTACTTAAGCTAAACATAGGAATGTGGCACCACCAACAGATGGGTGATATTTAAAGCTGTTAGACATGGGAGGAGTCATTTTCAGGAAAAACAATAGCTGAAGCAGCAGAGAGAAGAGTTCCATGACAGGTCAATACTTAAGGGACAGGTATAAAAAAAGCAGGGGAGTCTAATTAAGGAGACCAAAAGAGCAGTCGGGGGGAGGGGGGTAGGGAGAGTAGAAGGAAAGCCAGAAAATGACACATTGTGAAAGCTAAGCAAAGCTTCTATGTTTAGTCACTAGTCTCCTGGATGAGCTGCATCTGAGTTGTTGAGAAATACAAAAACTGAAACATCACCATTAGATTTAGCAAGAATCTGTTTCAAAGATGGGAACAGTCAAAAACACAACTGGGGAAGAGTCAGGAGAGAGAGGAAACCAAGGAGGTAGAGTCAGCCATTGTGATAAGAGCTTTAAAATCTAGGAGTAGCAGGGAAATTACTATGAGTGAAACGCTTTACAAGTTGAAAATACTATGTACTTTCTAGGTGAGAGTTGTATTCTTTCAAAGATGCTCATCTTTAGAAAGAGAAACAACTTACTGTGATTCTCGTTTAAAGTTACGTTGGTGTCCCAGGTGTTCTCACTCCTACAGAGCTCTTTTGGACGTGTGTCTTATGAGGACATTGGGTGATTCCGATACTCCAATTTAGGCTACAGGCTAATAGAAACTTCTTGATACTCCAGGCAGGAGGAGCTGGAGGCTTGGGCTACAACCTAGAGCTGGATGGAGGCAGAAGAGAATGTGTTGAGCTGAACTGACATAATTTACTGCAGAGTAAGGGGTTGGAAGTTAGGGACAGTAAGGAGAAAATATGACACAGTTGGGGTTTGACTGTTGGTATATATTGTTTTTGTTGCTCTTCAGTTATATTAGCTGTGACCAGAAAATGCATATACAACTTGCTGCATATGCTAAATTTAAATTATAGAGATTCTAGGTCATTCTTTAATCCTTTAACCAAAGGTGCCTTTGTATGTCTTTTAGCCTGCATCCCCAGAAAGTCCAGCAGGATACAAGTTCCTCAGGAGTTCCCCCTCACCCTCCATGTCCCCCTTCACCTTCTGGCCTCAGTACAATGAAAACTCTGTTCTGAGCTTGGCCAGCTGCTTCTTTTCCCACATTGAACCAGGGAACATTTAAAGCTATATGCTGTCCTTGTCCTGCCAAAAGTCTATGGGCAGGGTGCCCCTTTGGGCTGACACAAAAACATACTGTGCCAGGCGTCAATGACCAGAAAAGCCAGCTATATATGGATTATCAATAAGACTTTTGATTTTGTTTATAATATATCATCAACAAATTAAATGTAATTCAAACAAGGAAAAAACTCATGTTCTAGATTTTAACATTTTTGTCTGCCTTATAGCTGCAAAGATGTATAGCTACTTTTCTATTTAATATATTCCTTCCAGGAAGAAAATGGCCTAAAAGAAAAAAAAAATATGCCCAGTATAATTTCAAACTTAAATGGTAGTTTGTGGTCTGGTTGATTATTTTGATTTAAATTTTAATTGTTAATATAGTTAGTTTTGTATTTAAGGCACAATACCATAAAGGATGCCAGAAGGTACAAAAAGGAAAAAGCAAAGTTTAAAAAACAAACAAACAAATGTTGTCACATCAGGCCCAGACACATGCTCACAGTGGACCATGACATTACCTATCACTCACTTTGGGCAGAGTTCCCATTTTCTACTACAGGATCATATGGATGTCACTTCCTCAATAGCCATAAAGCAGATTTTCAACAATTTCTTCTAAAATTAGCATTCAGAAAATGAATGTAAAATGTTTTGAATGTTTGAAAGAGGCTTTATTAAAGCTTTCTGTCATTTTGCTACAAATGCGACACATCTAGAAAATGTTCACACCAGGCGGTTAAGGACACTGTTCTTCTAGAGGACCTGGGTTTGTTTCCCAGCATGCATATGATTGCTCTCAACTGTCCATAACTCTAGCCCTGAGGATCCAACCCCCTCTTCTGGCCACCTCAGGCACCAGACATACACATGATGCATAGATATATATATATGTAGGTAAGACAAACATGCAGGCAAAACACCCCTACATGTAAAGTGGGAACCTTTCCAGTGAGGTGTTTTCTTTACAAGCAATAATAAGCAGATAATATCAGACAGATATTGATTTTAAAATAGGATATTAGAACAAAAGGTAGGATAATCATTGTATTATAAATTCTGATTGATGGGCTAATGTGTGGGGGGTCAGAAAGGATAAAGCATGGGTCTTTCAATAGGCTGAAATAAAATTTAGAGGGTAAGAATATAAGCACATGCGGATTAAACAATGCAAGCTACAACACAGGACAACACACATACTGTCAATGAATGGCACGGACCTTAATGGCATTCATTCAAGGGACTAGAATCAGCACATGCTGGGATTTCAGCTAAGCACTTTCATTTCATTTTCTCAACCATTAACTCTCCTCTGTAAATGAGACTTGTCTCTGATCTTCGCGCTCTAGAGAAAGCAAGGTAGATAATAGAAGGCAGACAATGACCTAAAACCAGGAATGTGCTACACAGCAACTAAATTCCTTGGTCTGGGTCTAAGGATACTTCTAGTGAAACAGAGAGAAGAGCATCTTTGGATCTGTGTTAATCTACTCACTCCTTTGTGCCTCCTAGGTAGTCAGTAAATATACAGTGGACAAACATGCTCCACTGCTCTGTGTCTATATCCCAAACAAAGTGCTCCAGCCTAAAAGGACTTAATTAAAACTGTAAACCCCATGGCCTTGAGACTCATTCCCAGGAGCTCCCATTTCACAACTGCTAGTAAAGGGCTGAAGCAGGATGGCCACACCACAGTGGGAGTCTGTCTGAGTTCTATCTCACTGGGGTCTATTTCACAGGCTCTGATGTATTTAATGGTCCACAGAGCCTTTTTCTGGCAGCAAGTAGATCTGGCCTCTGGCATCTCTGCAACCACAAGTACTGTCCTCCCCTCACCCCCTCTGCTCCTGCCACACAACCCTCTACTACTCCCCAAATCCATTTCAGGACCTATACATTTGTTCTTCTGCCTGGAATGTTGTCTCATAAAATATATGTGGCTCATTACCAGACTATGGTGAGGTTTTTGTCAATGTGTTGCTATTCTGAACTCCAACCTGGAATTATATTACGTACCTGTTTGCTTCTCCCCTTAACCTCCCGCCATACATGCAATGAAGCATGGCTCCAAGGCAGCTGAATTCCATCTGCTGTTTACCATGGTGTCCCCAGAATCTGGGGGCAGAGGCTGACACACTGTTGTCCCACACAACCATTCTAACTACAGAGCACTTCCTCTAGCTCATAAATATCTATTTCCCAAGGGAACAGGAGCTTGCTCAAGAACTTCTTGGTAGAAATTGACAAGCAGAGGCTAGACGCCAGAGGCAGAGTGGCAGCAACCCAGACCAACCTGTTTATGGAAGATGACTGTGCCCAGAGGAGGAAAGACACACCTCAAAACCTTGGCCAAAGTATATTCTTCATTAAGACACTCTTGACAAGCTGAGCTTCTGCATGTCACTGGGTCTGAATAAGGAGATCCACTACCTGGTCAATCATTTCCCAGGAACTGAAAGTTGCCACTGCAGACAAACAAGAATCTGGCACCTCGTGTTTTAAGTCCAGTGCTCTGAGGGAAATACACCTATCGTCAACAAAAAAGGGAGTAAAGACAGTTAAGCAGCCCACTTTTGCTCTGTCTTCCTTTCACTTTGAAAGCCCGGGACACTAACATAGGGTGAAATATCATGAAAGCTAGTTGAAATATGTTCACTTTGCATCAGATTTGACTGTTCATGATCCAAATTTGTTACAAGATCTAATGATAAACTTAAAATAATTTCTTTTTTGTGTAGGTTGAGACTTCAGAGACCCTAAAATAGATGGTAATTGGGCACACTAACAAAGCTATAATGCCTCCCAACTTGTCCTGAAACTGAGGCACCCAATAAATTTGTAACTATGTCCTAAACACTCACACTACTTAAAGAATTGTGCAAATGCTATGACATACCAAAGGGGGAATGAGGAGGAGACACATGAGACACAGTCCTCATCTTCAGTCTCTGATGGGTATAAGAAATTGCAAATGCCATGGTCCAGATAATTTTTTAAGTGTTGTGGAAATACAAAAAGTGAAGAGATTATATTCCAACTGAAACAAACAATTCTTCTTAGAATAGAAGTTAGATATTCACACTGATGCTGAAAGGTAGGTGGAATCTGTGCAGCATTCAACAGAAGTGAGCCATAACATGCATCCTTTTCCAATTTCTGTGGTGTAAATATCCCCACTCTGGATAACTTCAAGTTAAAGACATGATGTCACTGAACACAGAGCTGGGAAGAGCCACTATCCATGAGTCACCAGCTTAATTAACTGAGGTTTCCACTTAATTAAATCAGTCTTTCTCTGCTGTTTGCAGTGGATGAATTATCATGTATTAAAACATTAAAAAAGAAGGAACACTTCTGTCCTTCGAACACTTCAGTCTGACTTGGTAATATTCTCTTGGTTTGTTTTTCTGATTGTATTTCACAGACTGTCCTTTCCTTCCAGGAGTTGATCTTGACTCAGTGCCAACTTGTGATTCTGTCTGTTGCTTTTAGCATGGCTGTGATTGATCTGGGTTCCTGCTATGACATGGCATACCTCATTGCTTGTTCCTTGTGGCCTGAGGTTCACACCCCCGCTGCTCTTCATAATGAAAAGCAGCTTTGGAGATGGGACAGCTGGGTAGGATGCTCTCCAGCTCTTATTAGCTATGGAAAGGGAAAACCAGGGAAATTGCAAGGGGGCTTTTCACAAGGAAAATGAGTGCTGGGTCTCAGCTGACTCACAGTTCCTTCTGCAAAGTCTCCTTGACAATTCTCTAATGTAAGGCAGTTCCTCTTCATTTTCCTTGTGGAAAACATTCTTTCTCTCTCTCTCTCTCCCTCTCTCTCTCTCTCTCTCTCTCTCTCTCTTAAACACACACACACACACACACACACACACACACACACACACACATGCACACACACATTAACCACCACCACCACCACCAATGTGCTTTTCAAAATTAACTATACCTTATAATGCAACAAGCTGTAGTTGAAAAATCAGACTCCAGTAACTGTCCTTGATTGTAAGCAGATGTCTCGGTTTGTACAGACGCTGTATAGGAAATATAATTGTGAACTCCCCAAACAGAGCACTGAAGACAGGAAAAAGAACACACAAAGCTTCAAGTCAGACAGGAAACTCTCCCATTAGTCCCTGTCTGCCAGAGATAAGTCCCAGGAGAATGAAGGTCTGAATTCTGGTTACCTGCCAGCCAAGCTAGTCACAGAATACACATAAAACAAAGTGACTGCCAGGGATGTATGCAAATATATTTTTCGTTTTACTACTCTGGTTTCTCCTACAAATGTCTTACATTGTGTCTAGCTATCAAGTCACTTTTTTGGTATGGAAACTACAATGTTGCTTCAAGCCTGCCTCTTTGGTTTATTTAACTCTCTGTCTCATACAATGGGCCCTGTGGTTTACTGTCCAAGTACAGGGGAGACATGCAGCTTCATGGAGATGCAGAGATGTAATACTGTCCTTGTAAAAAGCCTGGAGACTTTTCTTCAGATTACACGAACTTCTTCAGAGCTGCCAACAGTCCTAATGAATAAAGAGAAGATAATGCACTTTAATTCAGAGAACATATGGATGGAAATTCAATTAGTTTAATGAGCCACAAAAAGGAAGAAATTCATGCTTAAACAATGATGGGATTTGGGGTGCCAAGGGACAAAGAGGGTAATTGTACCAAGGCACAGAATATGCCTTGTACCAACTGCTGTCAGTGATAAGGAGGAAGGCTGGCTCAGAGAGTACCACACATCTTACCCAGTTTCTGATAAACCAACTCCTGAAGGGTGTTTCTGCCCAAACCTTCATCAAGCTGGTCTGATCAATTTACTTTCTAGAATGTCTGAAGCATTCATATAAGTTGCTCTACTTATTCGTCAGATTCCTTACAAGGGGTGGGGCATATCATAAGGAATCCCTAAAAGTGGACCCAGAGACTGCCCTTGAAGAGTTTATCACATGCATGTTGTCACAAGATTTCCCTCAAATGGAGACTGTGTGGGGAAATTATAAACATATTCATAGGACTTTGTGATGTCCACACTGACCAGTGCCTTAGGCATTCTATAAATAAGGGTCTTGGACTTTGGAGGTAATAAATGTCATAGACATCTTGATGACTTGGCAAGTTTGGGAAAGAATGGTGTAAGTAAAATTAGTGCCTAGCTCCCATTCAAATATAAGCTCTAATCTTTAATTGCTGGATAGCCTAAGACAAGTTATTTAACTTCCTGTGTTAAATAACTCAGATCAAATCCCTCACTTACCATGTGTAACTTATAATAATACCTCTCCAGAGAGTTGTTATGAAAGTTAAGTGGGAAAAAAACATAAAAAATAATGCCTGATATGGTGCCTAAGTGCATTTTAAGCATATTATAAATTCAGGATTTAAATAGATCATTGTACTTTTAATATTCCCATCACACCAGCCCTTCAGGGGCCTCAGGATGGTCTGAAACATTGTCCAGACACTGAACTTGATATCGAGCCTTTTTCAAGAGTACACTGGAAGGAGAAAAGCACTCGTTGGCAATGGAGATTATAATTTGACAAAGAAGAGAAGAAAGGCAAGTGTGGGTCTGAAGGGTTTCTGAGGTTGAGATCTAAGAAGAAAAATTTTTATAGACTGTTACAATAAATCGGTTTCATCAAAACAGAAAAGTTTGTTTTCAAATTCTCGACAAATTTGAAAGTTTCCAAATGGGTATTCTACTTCTAGGATGTTTGATTCTCTTGTGACCCCACACAAAAGTTTAAAGCATCCTTAGTTTTGCAAATTGCATTACTCTACTAGGGACCATCTCCTGTGCTCCTAACTGCTCATAAAAAGTAAAGCAATAATACTTACCATGAGGAATTCATCATGTACCCTTGAACACAAGCAAATAAGCCATGGAAGCAAGGGATAGATGCACAGTATCCACAGCTCTGGGTGGAGGGCAATCAAGCTTCTCAAGGGAGGAAACAAACCCTCTCAAAGGACATCTTGAGATGAACATTTCATGACAGTTACAGCATCATCTTTATCATTGTCATTAACATGTTTTAACAGTAATGCAATAGTTCTCATTACCCATGCTTACTTTGTAGTAGATGCTCTGTGTCCTACTTTCCATGCATTGCTTTCCATCCATGTGTAAAAGGGTTATCATATGAAGCACTGTGCTTTTATGACTTGTGTCTCCACTATTCATTAGGGACTGGTTATAGCTGCTGTTCTTACACAAGTGTCAAATTACAGTATTTGCCAGAACATTAATCTTCCCACTTTTGTTCCCTTAATAATACTAGAATTGGAGAACTAGGATTAAGTGTGTTTAGTCTCAGATTTAATTGCTCACATAGATGAATTTCTATATTATACTTTACTGATACTACATCCCCAGAGTCCTTTATGGAGGGAAATCTAACTACATGTTGCCTATAGGAATACATAAGCAGAGTGCTTAGGCATATGGCTGCATACTGTCCTGAATGAAGTGCCATAACTCTTCAGATTCCAATAGAAAGGCAATGCCGAGTTGTCCATGGGAAAAAAAGGCATGCCCCACTGTGAAGGCAGTACCTACTAACTGATGACAACATAGTAACAGGAAGACTACCATTTATGAATTGTTAGACCCCCCAGAAAACTCAGGTATCCGGGGTCCCAGGCCACGACCGAGGTTACCCCAATCACCAGGCGGATTCGAGAGCTTGCTGCAAACTGCATGAGGCTTTATTGTTTTGTTTTTTTTTTAACGAGCTAACCCCATGTTAGCTTGTGTCTTTCACCCACCCGCCATGGCGGATGGCTAGCAAAGACAGCTTGAACACTGCAGAGACAGATCTTGTAGGGCAGCGTAAGGGGAGTGTCTAGGGGGTATGCAGAGGCTCACTATTGGTGTGCCTCCAGGCTTGGAGGGCTTGCCCTGTGTTGATTGGCCAACTGGTTGTTATGGCCCATAGGCCCTCCCAGGGTGGTTGCTATGCTCTGTGCATCATTGCTATGCACTTGTCTGTAAAGTACACCCAGGGTTGTAAAGCATAGCGCCACCAGCTAACTTCTGATTGGCTCCTTGTCATGAGGCAGGCATTTGACTTTCTAGTGTCTAGGACAAGGTCAGACAAGCACATGTTCAGCCGTTATGACTGCCGAAAGGGGAGCTGGTCCCTTCAGAATTACTTGAAAGAATCATTTGTATGTAGGTGCTGGTTTAACCCCTTACATGTAAACAGACAGACCCCTGTTTTACAGGCATAAACAGATCCAGATACATGCTACATTTGGAAAGTACAAACAGAGAAAGTCCAGTAGAGAAGGTTATACTACAATTGAATCTCCTAGTAGGAGCCTGTTCTTGAACAAGTCCAGCAGGAAGTGCTCCACCCCAAAGCACAAAAAAAATCAGTAGGTCCCTAGTGTTTGCAGAATCAAAATGTCTTTCAGCAAGATCATCCCAAGGTGTTCCTGATTTCGTCCCAACCTGACATATCTCAATTTGTATTCAATCTGTGTCCAGTGAATCACAGTTCTGTATATATAGGTTATGTCTTGCCACAGCACGTTTTTGAAGTAGTGTTCTTGATTTGATTGCATTTGCCCTTCTTCACCATTTCTTATTGCCCTAAACTTGTCAACACTTTCATAGAGTCATTTTCCCCAAGAAGCTTGTTAGAAAAGCACTGTATTGCTCCCCCAGTCCTTGGCCACTCCTTTTACAGATTCCTGCAAAAGGAAGGAAGGAATGAAAGAAGAAAGGAAGGAAGAGACAGAGGGAAGGAGGGAGGGAAGGAGGGGCGAAGGGAGGGAGGGAGAAATATAAAAAAGAATGGAGGGAGAAATATAAAAAGGAATGGAGGAGGAGAGGAGGAAGAAAATGAAGGATGGAGGAAGCAAGGAAGGAAGGAAGGAAGGAAGAAAAAGAAATGAGAAAGAAGAAAACAACCATGGGCTTGTTGAGGCTTGGGGCTGTAGCTAGCTCCTTCATTTTAAAAATCCCAGCATCTAAAGGTCCCTATAAAATGTTTATTGATCCCTTTGGGTTAGATAATAAATGGGATCCCTCAGATCATAACTAAAACCACTCTGTGGTGGCCTTGTTAAGTGTTATTGCTGTCAGAGTTGTGGTCTCTGCTTATGCTCTTCCTTTGTTTGCCTTCCCCTTACTGGTCAGAACTCGGAGACACTGGGTGTATGACTCTGACACTAATTAAAATTGATGAGTGAGCGTAACACTTCCATTTGCTAAGGCCTCATGTTGTGTGTTACATTTATAACCAGCATCAGCTTGGCACTGGCATAAATAAGTCTGTGGTCTTTCCACTAGACTGTCAATTGTTCTTTTTATGTCTTGATTCATTGCATGTTATAGAGTGTGTTGGCTGAGTAAGGCTTTTGCTTGATGAAAATGTCACTAAATGTGCCACAGAGAATGAAACACTGGATGTCTCTGTGAGGGGTCAGGGAGTCCAAGGCTCCCCAAGATTTTCCAGAACAGCAGTTTGACTCCGACTCTATTTGTGGTCTCAGAACTGACCTGCACATTCCATTGCAGTCATCATTCTTGGAAAATTTGTCAACATTGCTGCTAAAGAACTGGACACTGGTGTCCCTTTCCTCAATTTCAAATTGAAAGTTGGGACAAATGCTGAATAATTCTGTAGGTGCTCTCTCTTTCTCTCTTATTAACTTAATACATCCCCTTTAAGCTATCTAAACTTAAATAGTGAATAATTGTCAATAAAACAGGTAACTTACTGTTAGAGAACATATACATTTATATATATATATATATATATATATATATATATATATATATATATATATATATATATGCTGGAATGCAGTAAAACAAGAGCTAGTCAATGTGGACATATTGATGAGAAGGGCAGAGATTCAAATAACCTCCAAGTCTTTGAGGGTCCTGAAGTGAGATTAAATTTTAAATTGAAGACCAAAAGTATGTACATCTAAAACTCCTGGCCAAGGTGTTGTGGCTTCATGATGAAACCCTGCCTCAAATCAATAAGATGGAGTTGCTTGTACTTGCCATTCCAAGAGTAATGAAAAGCTGGTTCTTTTTTGTAATTTTTTATTTTTTTTCTTTAGAAACAATCATTTTACATATTAATTCCCCCATTCCCACTCCCTCTCATCCTCCCGTGGCCCCTACCAATTCGCCCAACGCACCCCCACCCACTCCCCAAGGACAATGAGGTCTTCCATTGGGGATCATTAAAGTCTGTCATCATTTTGGGGAGGGCCTAGACCCTCCTCCATGTATCTGGGCTGCAATAGTATCCCTCCATAGGGAATGGGCCCCTGAAGTCCATTTTTGCCCCAGGAGTAAATACTGGTTGCACTGTTAGAGGTCCCATAGACTGCCCAGGACTCCTAATTGGCACCCACATTCAGAGGGTTTGGTTCAGTCCAATGCTGCTTCCCCAGCTTTATTACTGGGGTTCATGCGCTCTCACTAGGTCATGTCAGCTGTCCTGTAGGTTCCTCCAGCACAGTCTTGACTCCTTTGCCCATCCCTCCTCTCTCTCTACAAGTGGATTCCAGAAATATGGCTCAGTGCTTAGCTGTGGGTGCCTGCTTCTGCTTCCATCAGCTACTGGATGAAGGCGCTAGGATGGCAATTAAGGTAGTCAAAAATCTCATTATAGGGAAAGGGCATCAAAGGCAGCCTCTACACTTCTGCCTAGATTCTTAGTTGGGGTCATCTTTGTGGATCTCAAACATTTCCCTAGTGCCATATTTCTCTTTAAACCTATACTGGCTCCATCTACTAAGGTATCTCTTTTCTTGCTCTCCTCTATTCCTCCCCTGTCTCAGTCTTCCTGGTCTTTCTTGTCTTCTCCTTTTCCTACCTCTCTCCCCTCTCCCCTCATGATCCCAATTTGCTCAGGAAATCTTATCCCTTCCCCCTTCTTCAGGGAACCATGCATTTTTCTCTTAGGATCCTCCTTGTTTCCTAGTTTCTCTAATGGTGTGGATTGTAAGCTGGTAGTCCTTTTCTCTATGTCTAATATCCATATATGAGTGAGTGCATACTATGATGTCTTTTTGTGTCTGGGTTGCGTCACTCAGGGTGGTTTCTTCCAGTTCCATCCATTTGCCTGCAAATTTCAAGATTTCATTGTTTTTCTCCCCTGAGTAATACTCTATTATGTAAATGTACCACATTTTCTCCATCCACTCTTCAGTTGAGGGGTATCTAGGTTGCTTCCAGGTTCTAGCTATTACAAACAATGCTGCTATGAACATGGTTGAACATATGTCCTTGTGTATGAATGTGCTTCTTTTGGGTACATCCCTGCAATCTTGGGATGAAGCCTACTTGATCACGGTGGATGATTTTTCTGATATGTTCTTGGATTCTATTTGCCAGTATTTTATTTAGTATTTTTGCAGTAATGTTCATGAGGGACATTGGTCTGTAGTTCTCTTTCTTAGTTGTGTCTTTGTGTGGCTTGGGTACCAAGGTAATTGTAGCCTTGTAAAAAGAGTTTGGCAGTGACCCTTCTGCTTCTATTGTGTGGAATACTTTGAGGAGTATTGGTATTAGCTCTTCTTTGAATTTCTGGTAGAATTCTGCACTGAAACCATCTCTCCATGGGCTGTTTTTTGTTGGGAGACTTTTGATGACTGCTTCTATTTCATTAGAGATTATAGGTCTATTTAAATTACTTCTCTATTCTTGATTTAATTATGGTAAGTGATATCTATCCAGAAATTGTCTGTGTCCTCTAAATTTTCAGATTTTTAGGAGTACAGGTTTTCAAAGTATGACCTGAAAATTCTCTGGATTTCCTTGGTATCCATAATTATGTCCCCCTTTTCATTTCTGATTTTAATTAGCATTCTCTCCCCCCTCCCTCCCTCTCTCCCTCTCCCTCCCTTCCTCCCTCCCTCTCCCCCCTCGCTTTCTCTGCCTTTTGGTTAGTTTGGGTAAAGGTTTGTCTATCTTGTTGATTTTCTCCAAGAACCAAATGTTTGTTACATTGATTCTTGTATTGTTTTCCTAGTTTCTATTTCATTGATTTCAGCCCTCAATTTGATTATTTCTTGGCATCTACTCCCCAGGGGTGAGTTTGCTTCTTTTTTGTTCTAGAGCTTTCAGTTTGCTGTTAATTCTCTAGTGTGACTATTCTCTAGTTTCTTCTTGTGGGTACTTAGTGCTATGAACTTTCCTCTTAGTATTGCTTTCAAAGTGTCTCATAAGTTTGGGTATGTTGGGTCTTCATTTTCATTGAATTCTAGGAAGTCTTTGATTTCTTTTTTATTTTTTCCTTGACCCAGGTATGGTGCAATTGCTCATTGTTCAATTTCCATGGGTTTGTAGGGTTTCTGCAATTTGTGTTATTGTTGAATTCTAACTTTAATGCAAGGTGGCCTGATAAGATATGGAGGCGGTTATTTCTATTTCTTTTTGTATCTGTTGAAGTTTGCTATGTTGCCAAGTATATGATCGATTTTAGAGAAGGTTCCATGTGGTGCTGAGAAGGTATATTATTTTGTGTTTGGATGAAATGTTCTATAAATGTTTGTTAAATCCAATTGGGCCATAACTTCTGCTAGTTCCTTTGTTTCTTTGTTAAGTTTCTGTCTGGTGATCCTGTCTAGTGGTGAGAGTGGGGTGTTGAAGTCTCCCACTATAAGTGTGTGTGTGGGGGGGGTTATATGTGATTTAAGTTTTAGTAATGTTTCTTTTACAAATGTGGGTGCCTTTGTATTTGGGGTGTAGATGTTCAGAATTGATTGAGATTTCATCTTGATGGACTTTTCCTGTGATGAATATGAAATGACCTTCTTCATCTCTTTTGATTGATTTTAGTTTGAAGTCTAATTTGTTAGATATTAGGATTGCTACACCAGCTTGTTTCTTAGATGCATTTGATTGGAAAATCTTTCCCCAACCCTTTACTCTGAAGTATCGTCTGTCTTTGAAGTTGAGGTGTGTTTCTTATATGCAGCAGAAGGATGATTCTGTCTTTGTATCCATTCTGTTAGCTTATGTCTTTTTATAGGCAAGTTAAGACCATTGATATTGAGGGATATTAATGACCATTGATTGTTCATTCTTGTTTGTTTTGGATTTGGTGGTGGTGGTGGAATTGTGTGTGATCCCCTCCCCCCTATTTTTTCTTTTGCTGTTTGGTGAAGTGGGATTATCTATTGCCTACGTTTTTGTGAGTATAGTTAACTTCCTTGGGTTGGACTTTTCCTTCCAGTACTTTCTGTAGGGCTGGATTAGTGGATATGTATTGTTTAAATCTGGTTTTTTCATGGAATATCTTGTTTTCTCCGTCTATATTGATTGAAAGTTTTGCTGGATATAGTAGTCTGGGCTGGCATCTGTGGTCTCTTAGTGTTGGTAGAATATCTATCCAGGACCTTCTGGCTCAGAGTTTCCTTTGAGAAGTCAGGTGTAATTCTGATAGGTCTGCCTTTATATGTTACTTGGCCTTTTTCCTTTGTTGCTCTTAATATTTTTTCTTTATTCTGTAAGTGTGGTGTTTTGATTATTATGTGGCAAGGGGACTTTTATTGTGGTCCAGTCTATTTGATGTTCTGTAAGCTTCTTGTACTTTCATAGGCATGTCCTTCTTTAGGTTGGGAAAGTTTTCTTCTATGATTTTGTTGAATATGTGTTCTATATCCTTGAGATGTATTTCTTCACCTTCCTCTATACCTATTAGTCTTAGGTTTGGCCTTTTCACAGTGTCCCATATTTCCTGGATATTTTGTGTTAGGAATTTGTTTCATATAAGATTTTCTTTGGTCGATGACTCTATTTCTTCTAGTGAGTCTTTAACACCTGAGATTCTCTCTTCCATCTCTTGTATTCTGTTGGTTATACTTTCATCTATAGTTCCTGATCATTTGCCCAACTTTTCTATTTCCAGCATTCCCTCATTCTGTGTTTTCTTTATTGTTTCTATTTCAGCTTTCAAGCCTTGAACTGTTTGAATTGTTTACTTCACTTGCTTGTTTGTTTGTTTGTTTGTTTTTCTTGACTTCCTTGCTTTAACAGAATTGTTTAGTTCTTGAATTTTTTGGTTTGTCTTTTCCTCCATTTCCCATATTTTTTTGTTTGTTTGTTTTTTCTTCCATTTCTTTAATTTTCTCGTTTCCTCTTTGAGGGTCTCTTAACATCTTCATAAAGTTGTTTTTAAGGTCCTTCTCTGCTGCTTCATCTATGTTGGGATGTTCGAGTCCTGCTGGTGTAGAGTCACTAGATTCTGGTGGTGTCATATTGATCTTTCTGTTGTTGAATGTGTTCTTATACTGTTGTCTTCTCATCCCTTCTTCCAGTGGGTGCAGGTGGGGTCTCCCCCTCTCCTGTTTTCTCCCGGTGAGTGTAGGTAGGCCAAGACCTCGATGTTGGCAACTCTGGATAGTCCAACCTCTTCTGGTGTTCTCCTTACACAGAAGGCATAGGAGGGGCAAGACTTAAGCTCAAGCTCAAGCTGAGGGTGTAGGGGGGCCAAAGTTCACTATGAGCAGACTCTGGATAGTCTGGGCTGCTGTGACAGGTCCGCTACAGGTGGAGCAGACCCAGGAATTCCCAAGGAGGAAATGGGGGGAATTTAGCCTAGGCAGAACCTAGGCTCACCTCAACCGGAGGGGGAAAATGGTTCTTTAGCGTAGCTCCCGGCACTAACTGTGTACTTACCTTGGTTCCTATGTGCTGTTTGAGACATATTATGTATTTAAATCTGCTTAAAACAGTATTTTGGAGGATGGCTCAGCAGTGAAGAGCATGTGTTATTCTTGTAGAGCTCCAGGGTTAAGTTTCCAGAACCCACATAATGGATCACAGCCATCCACAACTCTATCTAGAGGATGCAGCACCCTCTTCTGACCTCTGTGGGCACCAGGCACACATGTGGTACTTAAAGATATTTTCATAAAATATAATTATTGCTTTCTACTCATATTAAAAATAGATACTTAGTATGTTATTTATTCTGGGGAATACATGTTGCCTGATTTTATCTTAATTATTTGTCACAAGCAGCTATGAGAGTAAATAACCTTCAATAAATGAAGAAATATAAAATTTCAAGAATAAATAGAAACTTTTAAAACCAATAGACATGCAATTTAAAATATTACAATAACCATTTAAAATTGATTGACTCACCAGAAAAATCCAAACCTTTCTTTTTAGTATTTTCAGTGATAATGCCTAGATAGGCTCCCAAAATTCTACTCATATTAGAATTCTGTGTTTGAAGGAAAGTCTTAACTCTTTCTACTAGATTTTATGTTATTTTTAACAGACACACTGGCTTCTACTTACCAGCCAGACAACTGATAAGAGGTCATGAAAACATTCAACAGAAAGTACCTCAATAAGCAGGTGGACTAGACTCACCGGGTCTGAAATTCAGAGGGACTGAATTCACTGCCCACTTCATCTTTGCTTTCTTTTTCTTTCCTGCGTTTTATGAAAGACAAAATTCTCAGTGTGTGGCCTTCTATTAAGCACTAAGACAATATTATCAGTTGTCTGAAAGGACACAGGAAAAACAAACATGATGTGTCTGACTACACCCTTGAAAACAGAATGTTTTAGTGCCCTTTGGTCACCAAAACATTATGTGTGAGAATACACTTAACCAATACTTAGGGGAGAGGAACCATCCTATAGTGCTATTCAATTCTCATGCTGCATACCTGAGGGTGCTTTCATATTCCATACATTGATAGTTGAGTCCCACGAAACTATGTCCCATTTCAGATTACAAATGTGTGTAGCATACTATACTTCTGAATGATTTCTTAGCTAGACATTATAAATACACTATAGTTTTGAAAGACTTTTCAGCTAAAATGTATAGTTCCTGTGAGTCATTGATTAGATTTGTAGAGTTTGCTACTCTAGCTCACAGAACTCAGAGAATGTCAATTAGTGATTTTCATTTATTCCTGAGGGTATCAGAAAGGATACAGATAATAAGGTGTTGTTTCCATAAGCCTCTGCTACTGTAACAAATACCTGAAGCAATCAACTTATAAAGAGAAAAGGTTTTACTTTGACTCACACAGGTCTGGAATTTTCACACCATGATTAGTTGGTCCCGCTGCTTCGGGGCCTGTGAAATTTGAAGGATGCATTAGCATCATCGTGCAGAGAACCTAGTTTACCTCAGGGCTAAGAAAGGGCTAAGGGTCCACTGCTCATTCTTTTTTTTTTCTCCATTTTTTATTTAAATTAGGAACAAGATTATTTTACATGTCAATCCCAGTTCCCTCTGCCTTCCCCCCTCCCCCCTCCAACTAACACCCTACCTATCCCATACCCTTTCTGCGCTCCAGGGAGGGTGAGGCCTTCCATAGGGGGTCTTCAGAGTCTGTTATGTCCTTTGGGATAGGGCCTAGGCCCACCCCC
The DNA here is from genome assembly GCF_003668045.3 of Cricetulus griseus. Taxonomy (NCBI): domain Eukaryota; kingdom Metazoa; phylum Chordata; class Mammalia; order Rodentia; family Cricetidae; genus Cricetulus; species Cricetulus griseus. Next base: position 337,749,871 of record NC_048595.1, on the reverse strand, counting down.
TTGTGTCTAGGCTTGGGGAGTATCCCTCTACATGGAATGAGCTCCCAAAGTCTATTCCTATGCTAGGGATAAGTACTGATCTACTATAAAGGACCCATAGAATTCAGAGGTCTCCTCACTGACACCCACATTCATGGTGTCTGGATCAGTCCTATGCTGATTTCTCAGTTATCAGCCTGGGAACCAAGAGTTCCCCCTTGTTCAGGTCAGCCGTTTCTGTTCACCAGCCTGGACTTGACTGCCCATTCTAAAAGAACTCTCCCCAATGATGGGAAGACCTCCCCACTTACCCTCAGCTCTGGAATTCCCACCAGCACCAAGTAGCTCAGGCTGAGGAGCAAAGCTTTAAGACTTGGACCCTTGGAGGACAATTCACATCCAAACGGTAGCCTATGAAGAAAGTGAGGTAAGGCTGAGGAAGCCCCAGTGCCCCTCAAAGGAAGCCTCCATGTCCTCTAAGAATCTCCAGGTTGTCTATTAACTGAAGCTTCCTGAATTCAGACCTTTAAATTTTTTGTGATTGCTGCATTCTTTGGTTACATTTATTAAACCAGTGCCAACTGATGATAAACCTAGCCACTAGACCCTTCCTCCTTCCAAGAGGCTTTGGATAACACTGAAAAAATGCCAGCTCTGTAATCATGCATTGATTTTTCCTGTGCCAGCTCCCACACTAAGGAGGTTACCACCTACCAGTAAACCCATTAACCTATAAAAGGAGTCATCACTAAGTATTACAAATATTTTAAGAATTTATGTTAAAATACAGCAGGAAGATTAAATGTCAGTCTAGCCGTATCATGAATGGTTTTCCCTGGCTTTTATTTAAACAGGCTTGGTGTACCCTGCTGGTAATGAAAGATGATCTATCCAGTCCTACTACACCATTTTCCACCAAGACCAGACATCAGTTTGGTCCTTTTGTAGCTGGGGCATTTGCAAAGCAGCCCAGCTAGAAAGGCAACCTCACCAATCATGTTCCATTTTTGCCTACTTTCCATGCATCCTGCTCTACTAGCTTCATTATAATGATGAACTTAACTGCACTTTTTTTCCATCAGAAAACTCCAGTGTCTCCCTTTTTCAACTTTGCACTTCCCCTTACTCTTTCCCCCAATGCCTAGGAATGTTCATGCTTTTATTATTTCCAAAAATAAACTCTTTTTACCACACTTGGGGTTTTGTAATTTAAAATAATAATAATAAATTTGTGTTACCCGTCATACACACAAGAGAAAGTTGAATTTGGACTCAAATGATAGATGGTGGAATTGTTTTCATTGTTCTCTATTGTGTCTGGGCTTGGGACCAGAAGTAATGGCAACCAAAAGGCTTCCATTTGCTCTGTCTTTACAAGCTCTCTTTAGTGCACAGATACAATTTTAATTTTAATGGGAGTTTTTGCATGGGAGCTGGTTATCCAAAAGTGATGCTATAACAGGGTCACAGCAGATGGTGTTTCTATGGGGTTGACTAATGATTTTCTTCTCTTTCTTTTCCAGTTAAACCAGCTACTCTTGGCAGAGTTCCCCCAATTCTGCAAAGAATTAATCCAAGCCTGGGGACAAGTAAGAATTTCTGTCATTTTACTAACTTGCACTGATGGTTTCCATGTGTTAGTATAATTCAAGCTACTATCCTTTCTCTATTTGGGATACTTGTGACAGAAAAAGTGACAGAATTAAAATTTTATAGGCAAAAAGTATTATTTCAGGATTTACTTTTCAATTTCTCTATAGAGCTCTTTCTTCATTTTTCTGTTTTGCTTATGCTTTCTGGTTAACTGTGGCTAAACTTAACAGAGAGAAATGGATCTAGAGTGGATCGACAGTAATTTGTTAAATTTAGAAAATCTCCCTGTTTTACAAATCCCTTTTTAACATTATTATTGTTATTTGGAAGTATTATGCTTCCATTGACAAAACATAGAATTTGTCCCTCCATACAAATTTCCTTATACCTCAAAATACTGCCTTCATACGAGCTATCTATTCTCTCTTAAATGTCACCACAATCCCCCTTTTGTCTTTTGATTATCTCTTTTTTAATATTTTATTTAACTTATATTAAATTTAAAATTACATACCAATCCCAGTTCCCTCTCTCTCCCATCCTCCCACTCCCCCCACCATTACCCCACCCCCCATCCACCCCTCAGAGAGGGCAAGGTCTCCCATGGTGCTTCACCAAAGTGTCACATCATTGGGAGCAGAACCGAGGCCCTGCCCCATGTACCTAGGCTGAGCCAGGTGTCCCTCCATAAGGAATTGGTTCCACAAAGGCAGTTCACTAGGGATAAATAGTGGTCCCACTGCCAACGACCCTACAAACTGTCCAAGTCCCCCAGTTGTCACCCATATTCAGGGGACCTAGTTCTGTCTTATGCAGGTTCCCCAGCTGTCAATCTGGAGTCTGTGAGCTCCCACTTACTCAGGTCAGCTGTCTCTGTGGGCCTTCCCAACATGGTCTTGACCCCTTTGCTCATATTATTGCTCCTCCCTCTCTTCATCTGGAATCCAGGAGTTTGGCCCAGTGCTTAGCTGTGGATCTCTGCATCTGAGTCCATCAGTTACTGCATGATGGCTTTATGATGACAATTAAGGTAGTCATCAATCTGATTATAGGGAGAGGCCAGTTCAGGCGCCGTTTCCACTATTGCTTAGATTGTTCACTGGGGTCATCCTTGTGGATTCCTAGGAATTTAGCTAGTGCCAGGTTTCTTGTTAACCCCATAATGGTTGCCTCTATCAAGGCATCTTAACTTGCTCTCCTTCTCTGTCCCTCTCCCAACTCAATCTTCCTGATCCCTCATGTTCTCCTATCCCTTCCCCTCCTCCACTCCCCTCTTTCCTACCACCCTCCCCCTCCCCCCACACTCCTAATTTACTCAGGAGATCTTGTCTATTTACTTTTCTGGAAGGGTGTGTGTCTATGTGTATCTCTTAGGATTCACCTTGTTTCCTATTTTCTCTGGGGTTGTGGGTTGCAGGCTGGTTATCCTTTGCTGTTTTGTTTAATATCCACTTATGAGTTAGTACATACCATGTTTGTCTTTCTGAGACTGGGTTACCTCACTCAGGTTGGTTTCTTCTAGTTCCATCCATTTGCCTGTTAATTTCAATATGTCATTGTTTTTTATCACTGAGTAGTACTCCATTGTGTATATGTACCCCATTTTCTTTGTCCATTCTTTAGTTGAGGGGCATCTAGGTTGCTTCCAGATTCTAGCTATTACAAATAATGCTGCTATGAACATAGTTGAGTATCTGACCTTATTGTATGAATGTGCATCCTTTGGGTATATGCCCAAGAGTGGTATTGCTGTGTCTTAAGGTGGATTGATTCCCAATTTTCTGAGAAACTTCCATACTGATTTCCAAAGTAGCTGTACGAGTTTGCACTCCCACCAGCAATGGAGGAGTGTTCCCCTTACTCCACATCCTCTCCAGCATAGGCTTTCCTTAGTGTTTTTCATTTTAGCCATTCTGACAGGAGTAACATGATATCTCAAAGTTGTTTTGATTTGTATTTCTCTGATAGCTAAGAATGTTGAGCAATTCCTTAAGTGCCTTTCAGGCATTTGAGATTCCTCTGTTGAGAATTCTCTATTTAAATCTGTACCCCATTTTTAATTGGATAATTTGATCTTTTGGTGTCCCATTTCTTGAGGTCTTTGTAGTTAACCATTAACTAAAAACTTAGCATGTTCTAAATACTTACCGAATCTATAGGATGCAAGGATTTATAAGATACAGCCCTGAACAATTTACTAGTAGGGGACAGAAAATACACAAAAGTTTGTATATTATAGAAGATCTCTATGGAATCACTGTTGTATCCTGAAGCACTTCAGCAGCCAAGGGTAAGAGAGCCCTATTCCTGTTAAAATCCACCACTGCTCCAACAATTTTGAACCACCCTCCCAGTTTCAAGCATTTTTTAATTGAATAATTTCATCATTAAGAACTCATTGTCTTACTTGCAAGGGAGTCTCACTGGGGAAATAGAGCTACTCTTAGGGTAGGCTACATGCCCAGCAACAGATGGCCAACAGAAAACAAATTCAAACACATCTTTGAAAGGTTTTTTTTTGTCTCCTAATGTCCTGTCAGGGAATATCTCCTTTTATTATTTTATCTTTTTATCATTAGTATTTTTTTTCTCTTTTTACCCTATAGACATTATATATATATATATATATATATATATATATATATTATGGATTCCAGTTTAGTATTTTTAATGAGATTCCTGAGTATTTGAACAAATTATTTTCTGCATCTGTATCTGCTTCTAGAGCCCTTTCCTGGGCTCTTTGCCTTCTTTCTTCTTCTTTCTTCTGTGTTAGTTTTGTCTTTTCTTTTATTTTATTTTATTATTAAATAGAAGACTTTTTATTTTCTAATGAGAGACAAAGATGGAGTGAATCCATTTGGTAGTGGGGAGGAACTGAGAGAAGTAAAGGGAGGGGGGCTGTAACCAGGACATATTATGTGAGAAAAGAAATACATTTTCAATAAAAGGGGGAGACCCTTGTTGCCTGACAGCACAGCAAACTGAGACATAACATAAAGGAAAGTGTGGCTTTGTGCAGTGTGTATTAGATGGAACACACAGTGTTCCTGTGTTACAGGACTTGAGCTCTGGTGGCTCTGTGCAGTGTGTATTAGATGGAACACACAGAGTTCCTGTGTTACAGGACTTGAGCTCTGGGCACACACTGGAAAGCAGTACTGCCTGGGTTCTGACACTGAAGCCGACTGTGAATTCTTGACAGTCTACTTGTTTATAAAAGATTCAGTCAGCGATTCAGTAAGTAAACACAGATTCGGTTGATGGTTTATAAGGAGACAGTGTTTATGTTGGCTCACTCTAGAACCCAAATGAGTGGTAAACTCCTCCTGACTCACATGCAGCCCTAATCTCCAGATGATGCCAAGCCATCTAGTGGTGCTCTCCAACCCTTTTCCTTGCTTTTCAGAAATAGCAGGCAGCCAGGTAGAATTATGCACTTTATACAAGGAAAGGCAAAGTACAGAGAAAAAGGCTTACTTGGCACTCTTAACAGACCAACAGAGAGTAAAGAAGATACTGTGACTGCAGTGCTGTGTACCTGCTCTTAGTAGAGCAAAACAAAAAATAAAGCCTGGTGTAGTGAGGTTTGCCTGTAATCCCAGCTCTTGGGAAGTGGTAGTGTGAAGGTTAGTAGCTCAAGACCAGCCTCAGTTATGTAACAAGGTCAAGGTGAGCCTGAGCAGTGTGAGACCAACTCAGGAAGGAAGAAGAAGAAGAAGAAGAAGAAGAAGAAGAAGAAGAAGAAGAAGAAGAAGAAGAAGAAGAAGAAGAAGAAGAAGAAGAAGAAGAAGAAGAAAAGTTAGACACTTCCTCAAATAGTCACATCAATATTCACTCATCAGTGACTCTTTTCCAACCTCAAATACCCAGATAGAGACCACAATTATTATGATATGCGTATCAGGACTTTGTTACAGACTGTGCTGTTTTTCACGTGGACTGCGTGGAAAACAAGGGCTCTTTATAAGATAAATGTCCAGTCGTAACATTTTCTAAATATTTCTTCAATTCCTTACAGTGTTCTGAACCTTAAGAAATGCTAATATTTACCACTAACTTGCAAGAAACCTATTCCCCCTTTCTGAACATGCTTCAGTCACAGATAATGGAACCTCTACCACGAAGGTCCTTTTGGTGATACATATGTAGTATGCTCTTCTTTTTCTTTGGGGGTGCAATTTAAAACGAATAGTTAAAAGAAAACACTCTTCTTTAGAAGTCTACTAAGTATGTTTAAACAGGTCCCTGAAAAATTATAGTGTGCCAATGTGTACTCTATATACAGATTCCTAGCATCATTTTTCTGCCAAAGTACAGCATACATTTTCAAGGATAAAATCCAAAATAAATAGTCTCTCACCCTAGATGGCCCCAGTGTTAGGGACTATGGGAAGTTTAGCAGTTCACAGTTGGTTACAACTTTTGCAGTCTTGCCTATAGCCTACTCATTTGTTGGTTAGTTCCACTCTTCAAACCCAATTCTTTAATCACCAGAGAGCCCTATATTCTAAATGGTAGATATAGATTATGTATCACTAGGATAGAACATATATGACTATCATTCCAGAAAGATCCTTGGTCCACATAGCTCCTGTGTATGATAAACAGGGTTTGTTTTTTAGGTATTATCAAGTTGTGAATTGAAGGAAAACAGTTGAATCTTCCATAGGTGTGTCACGTATTTAATAGAAGTTAATCTCAGTGTTTACTGATAAAGAAGAATCTATAATGTTTATTTTTAAAAGATGCATGGACTTAATAAAGACTTGAAGCAAATATACCAGGATTATTTTCCAAGTAATTGGGTGCCTAGTGGCAAGTGTGCAACACAAGACAATATGTGCTTGAACCAAAAACACTCAAGTGCTGGTTGTTTTCTAAGCAGAGTTCTTGTAACTGAGTAATGAGGCTATATGTCTTTCTTTAAAAGTTGTTTAAATGTATGACTTCTTAAATTTGTATTTTCACATGATCCACAATGTATAGTATATATTGGTCAACTGCAAGACTAAAAGGGTTTTTTTCATTGTTTCTTAGCAGTTTAAAGTTTGATTTTTTGTGTGTGTATGTATTTGATCCCTCTTGACTGGGGATTTTTGCACACATAACTTGAGCTGGGAGCCTACACTCTTCTTTGTCATGTACATACTTGATTTTCCCAGAATCATTTTAAGTTTTTAGAAATTTTTTTTTTGTTTTTCAAGACAGGGTTTCTCTGTGTAGCTTTGGAGCCTATCCTGGCACTCGCTCTGGAACCAGGCTGGCCTCAAACTCACAGAGATCCACCTGCCTCTACCTCCCGAGTGCTGGGATTAAAGGCATGCGCCACCAATGCCTGGCAAGTTTTTAGAATTTTTAGTAAAATTTACTTGACCATAAAGGGGAGGGGTGAATACAGTCAAAAAGTATATGCTATACTTGAAAGAAATTGTCAGTATTAAGCAGTGATTTACAACAATAAAGAAAAGTATCAGTTTTATAAAGAATGTATTTACTTATAATTAATAACATGTGTTACAAAATAAGCTACTTCAGGTATCCTTTCCTTTAGATGAACAATTATTTAAACCAGAGGTTGCAAACTAACCGTCAGACCAGATGAGTAATTCTTCTTGTGGTATGGCATTTTATGAGGCTAATCATGGTCCAAAATAAAAGATAAAAGATTTTCCTATATGAAGCATATAAATAATTCTTCTTGTGGTATGGCATTTTATGAGGCTAATCATCCATTTTATGCAGGTGGCCATCTTTCAGTTTCCGGTAAAAAAAATTATCTTCAATTGGTAATGTATTAATGAGAACACAACATTCACTCTACTAGTTTATTTCATAGTCAACTATTCTGCAATAACCTATTCTGTAAAATAAGAATTAACTGTCTGGAAATGCATAAGCACTTATGCATTTGTTGCTATTAAAGATTCTCCATCAAATGGAAGCTGAATACATTTGAATACTCGATGATGGATACCAGGGGCAATAATTTGCCACTGACTATCTGAGACATTCCATTATTATGCCATAATATTTACTCATGGAAAGTCAGAACAACAGACAGCTATAGTTTGATTTTACATCTATTATAAAGTGACATTACACTATTCCAATAGATATACTTTCAGAGGCAATTCATGGGTCCTTGAAGTAGTCTTAAGTATCACGCCTTCATTTTTTAGTAAGTTCTCTTGAGTTTTCATGTGTTGTTGGGAATTAGCCTATAGCTTTTCTTCTTTTCTTCCCTGGTGTTCCTTATTAAAAAGACATTTTAAACCCAAATTTGAATTTCTGTGAAAGCAAATATTGTATAGAGCCTGTCTGTGCTGTGTTGTCAGCACATATTGCTTCATGTACCGAAGTTGTGACAGGCATACACCACACAAGTCCCCAGAGGCACACAGAAACCCCAATTCCAGCCCTATCATAACAGAAGGGTTCTTTCCTGTGATTTGAAATAACCTTCTGAAATTTTGACCCTTTTGCCTGAACCACAAGTCTCAGGGTTATAGTTCCCTGGTCATTGGAAACACCCTACCTGCCCTTCCCTTCATTCACTACTTAGCTTTTTCTGTCATCTCTGGGGTTATAGAAAAGACCCTGCCTCTAGTGTAGTATATCTGACACATGAGTAACATTTCTTAAGGAAGTGAGTCTCACAGACTCTCAGACAATAGTGGTACAATTTTGACGGAAAAAAAATGAAATACAAATTTAGTGTTGTGAATTCTCTTAGTTCTTGTTTACACCCATAAAGAATTGCAAGGCTTAGTAGACTAAGAAAGGCCCCAGCTTTCTGCTCCAACACCAATATGGCACTCTGGATGAGAGATTAATTTGTCTATTTACAAATGGGAAAGCAGGGGGGCACCAGAAGGGGAGGCCTGAGGGGCTCTCCAGTCTCTAGGTAGGTGGGGTACCTGATGGGAAAGACAGAGCTGCAAGCAGAGAGGACACACAGAGAAAGCAGCTCCAGTCTGGTTGACATGCTTCCATGTCTCCCCCACAAGGCTCCTCTAAGATAAGGTTCTGTAAAGTGTTTACCACAGCATTTGACACCTGGGAAATGTTGACCTGCCCCCCCTTCTCCTTAGAAATGATTGCCAGGAATAAAAGAGATGATGTTTGTATGCACAGCTTAATGCTCTGCCATTATAGCACCATTTTTCTGTTTTCAAAATGGCAAGTTCATCCTGGATAAACCTCAGTCCAAAGCTCATTTCTCAGAGCCTTTGGGAGACTTACTATGTAGATGAAACACGTGTCCTTCACTGAGGGATGTGGGCTGCTAATGAGGGTTGAGCGAAGAGTGTCATTTTCTTCCGTGGTGTAACAACTGATAAGTTGCCCATGCTCTAGTAAACAATCCCCGCTTGTGTTCATTAAAGAAATGCTAATTAAACTCAGTGGATGAAAAAAATTGAAAAATGTCATTGAAGTACAGAAAGGCTTATTAGAAAGGGGGTTTCAATGGGAGGAAAAGGGGATGAGAGGGGGTAATATGGATGAAAATGACCCAAATTCAGTGCATACATGTATGAAATTGTCAGAGTGAAAGAGGGGGAAAGGATTGTGTGGGTAGAGAGTTGGGAGGATCTGGGAGAAGTTGGGGGAGGGAAAAGAATATTATGAAAATACATTGTATGAAAATCTTGTGTAAAAGGGAAGGAAGAACGGGGAAAAGGAAATGGTAGGTTTTGATCTAAAGTTGACTGAGTGAAAAGCTCATGTGCAAGATAGTATGGATATGTCTACATCACTCATCACCATCAAAGTTTTCCTCTTATTCACCCAGGTTGATAAGGAAAAGATGAGTCTAATGTACATTAGGTTTAAGTTCCATGAGAGAAGAAATTTCTATTTTGTTCTTGCTGTTTACTTAGCACTTTGAAGGATGTAGTGGGTGCAAGCAAAATACATCTTATAGGAATGAGTGGGCCTGCACTTACACTCTAATTGGGTGAATGGTGGTCCTATATGATGCTTACATCCTAAGAGAAAAATTATTACCATGAAATTCTACAAACTGACAAGAGGAACTTAGCCATAACCTGCCCAACAAGGCAGACCAAGTGAGGGAACCCTGAGACCCACAGTCCCCAACAGCATAGCCTCCACAATCTTGCCCATCCTTGACTTTCAAATCCTGTCATTGTGGCATCAGACTAGCAATCATGTGTGTACCTTTTCACTTGGGATTTAGGGCTCTTAGGGTTTTATTTTCAATTTTAGCTTCTTGGTATCTGAAACTGTTGTTCAGAAAACCATATTAGGACCATGACTCTTTCATTAGTATGTATTTCAGCTACCAACAGAAGAGGTAAACAGATCGCTGAAAATGAAACAATTCCACCCCTTTTAGTACACTGTAAACATAGCCTTAGCTTTAACTATAATTACAGTGTGTGGGTGATGCTGCTGAAAAATGCTGTAATTATGACATTATGGTTGAGAGCCATCTGAATAGAAAACACTGAGCCTCGTTGTGCACAGCTTAAGATGCCATCATGGCCCATTTCAGTATGAACAAGACTGATCAACCCATCCCTACAAAAGCATTGTAGTATGTTAATAATACAAGATCAAGGGCCAGAGTAAAGTTACAGGGAATGTATTGCCTTTATTTAACTTTCCTGCACTCCTACAAGTCTTATACAAATTAGGGCAAGGAGCTTGCTGGCTTCAAAGGCACATGAATGAAATCACAGGGAAAAACAAGCCTGGAAGAGTAGCACCCTAGCTTGCTTTGCCCCTGTCTCCTGGCAAGAGAGCCTTTTGTAGGTTGATAGAATGCTGTTTTAAAGAAGACAGTTTTCTTTCCTCTTCAACAGACAGATCCAGTGTCTCTAGATATCATGACAGCTACCATAGTAATGGGTCTTGACTGGGGTGTTTCTGATACCAAATGCATTGGTCTAATCATTGAAGCATAAGCTGAAATTTGATTTACATGATTTATCTCAATTTAGATATATATACATATACATACATACATACATACATACATACATACATACATACACACACATACATACATGACTGGAGATTTCCAGCAACAACAAAAAAATGTTTGAAAATCAAAAGAGCATATCCAGAGATCCTGGCCTGGAGAACCTGACCCACCACTTCAAAGGCATGTACAGTTGGACACCTTTTTATTGTCAACAGAGGAATATTTGTGTTTTCATCCCACCTCCCTATGCATCAGGTGTAGCAAAGTCATATGGGTACCTTACAAGTGATGGAGGAATCTGAGATGTTATTGCCACAGCAGAGGGAACTGTGAGTGGCTCCAATTGGTGAGCCAGGTTAGCAGGAAATTTCTGGCACAAACAGGTATCTAGGGTATTTTCTGAAAGAAAGGTGGGCATGGTCAGCCAATACACATATATGGGAGTGTGTGCTTTACAGTATAGAGGGGAAAATATTTGTTTCCTTGGCTTTCTCCTTATTCCTGGATTTACTAGCGCCCTCTTCCTCCCCACACATTAAGCCTCAAAACAGATTCCTCACCCTTCCCTGTTAGTATAGAAATATGAGATCTTGCTTTTCCTTCTTATTCTACTCCCTTGTTCTGCCCTAAATACATAAGTAAGAGAAAAGGGAGAAGGAGAAAGAAAACAAAAATATAAAAATAGAAATAGAAATATGCCTTATACCTTATATCAGCAGCTTATAGGACAACTGCCTGATGTTAGGCAGTTTCTCACTTTTATTTTGTTACAACCCCAACAAACCAACAATCTGCATGCAATGTCACCAGTCCTTAACCTTCAGTCTCCTAAATTAACCAGCATTAATTGTTTCCTGAACAGTAATGATAGCCTTTCCTATCTGAAAATTTCCGAAAACACAATGGAAGGGCCATTTTAGCAATCTGACTAAACATCCAGACTACATCACAGAGCCTGGGCCTTAGCTCTGAACAACTACTCTGGAAAAGCCACTCAACTTCTGAGACTGCAGCTGCTCATCTGTCAACAAGAATACATGCCACCTACTTTACTGCTTGCATGAAAATTTCCACTGAGCATGATGCTGGCTTCCTTTCATTTCCTGCCCAGCTCTGAAAACATGTGCTTTATTAGGACATATATACTGAATTTAATTCAACCATAAAGAATAACAAAATTATGCCATTTACAGAAAGAAAATGCACACAACTGGAAATCATCAAAGTCAGTTTCCAAAAAAAAAAAAAAACAAATGTTGCATTCTTTTCTCATCTGTGATTCATAGATTTGTATATAGATATTTTAAATTATATAGGTATAGGTAACGTGAGAGTAAAAGTTAAACTGTCTAGGGTAAAAAGGGGGGACTAACAGAAAAGAAAGGGAGGAAAAGGGGAGGAGACAAAAAGATGTAGGGAGTAGGGGAGGGGCTATGCCCAAAGCAAATAAAAGAGAGCAATTTAAATTTTATGAAGAGCATAAGTATTTGTAAAATAATAACAATTATTAATTTAAAATAAATTGACAAACAAAATACCCTAATTAATGAACTTGAGGAAAAAGCTGGGAGGAAAATACTATTTAAAGATAAATATTTAGCAAAAGAGATTTTGAAAGTGTAGTCAGTCATGCAGAACTCCTACAGCTGATAAACACCTTCAGCAAAGTAGCAGGATTCAAAATTAACTCAAAAAAATCAGGACAGGCATTGGTGGCACACGTCTTTAATCCCAGCACTCCTGAGGCAGAGGCAGGCGGATCTCTGTGAGTTCAAGGCCAGTCTGGTTTCCAGAGCGAGTGCCAGGATAGGTTCCAAAGCTACACAAAGAAACCCTGTCTCGAAAAACAAAAAACAAAAACAAAAACAAAAAATCAGTAGCCCTAATATATACAGATGATAAACAGAATGAGAAAGAAGTCAGAGAAAAGTCACCCTTCACAATATCCAAATACAACATAAAATATCTTGGGTAACGCTAACCAAAAAAGTGAAAGACCTGTACAGTAAGAACTTTGAGTCTTTAAAGAAAGAAATTAAAGAAGATACCAGAAAATGGAAAGATCTCCCATGCTCTTGGATACGTAGAACCAACATAGTAAAAATGGCAATCTTGCCAAAAGCAATCTATAGATTCAACGCAATCCCCATAAAAATCCCAACATAGTTCTTCACAGACCTTGAAAGAACAATACTCAACTTTATATGGAAAAGAAAAAAAACCCAGGATAGCCAAAATTACCCTGCACAATAAAAGAACCTCTGGAGGCATCACTATATCTGACTTCAAGGTCTATTATAGAGTCATAGTCCTGAAAACAGCTTGATATTGGCACAAAAATAGACTGACCAATTGAATCAAATTGAAAATCCTGATATTAACCCGCACACCTATGAACACCTGATTTTCGACAAAGATGCTACTAAATCTATACAATGGAAAAAAGATAGAATCTTCAACAAATGGTGCTGACACAACTGGATTCAGACATTCAGAGGACTGCAGATAGATCCATATCTGTCACCATGCACAAAACTTAAGTCCAAATGGATCAAAGATCTCAACATAAATCCAGCCACAGAGAATCTTCTAGAAGAGAAAGTGGGAGATACTGTTGAACATCTTGGTACAGGATACCGCTTCCTGAACATAACACCAGTAGCACAGACATTGAGATCTACAATTAATAAATGGGACCTCCCGGAACTGAGAAACTTCTGTAAGGCAAACGACACAGTCAGTAAGACAAAACTACAGCCCACAGAATGGGAAAAGATCTTCAACAACCCCACATATGACAGAGGGCTGATTTCCAAAATACACAATGAACTCAAGAAGCTAGCCACCAAAACACCAATCAATGAAATTACAAAGTGGGGTGCAGAACTAAATAGAGAATTCTCAACGGAAGAATCTAAATGGCTGAAATACATTTAAGGAAGTGCTCAAAATCCTTAGCCATCAGAGAAATGCAACTCAAAACAACTCTGAGATACCATCTTACACCAGCCAGAATTGCTTAAATAAAAAATACCAATGACAATCTATGCTGGAGAGGATGTGGATAAAGAAGAACACTCCTCCATTGCTGGTGGGAGTGTAAACTTGTAAGACCACTTTGGAAATCAGTATGGCTGTTTCTCAGGAAAATTGGAATCAGTCTACCTCAAAATCCAGCAATTCCTCCCTTGGACATATACCCAAAGAATGCACATTCATACAACAAGGACATATGTTCAACTATGTTCATAGCAGCATTGTTTGTAATAGCCAGAACCTGGAAGCAACCTAGATGCCTCTCAACTGAAGAATGGATAGAGGAAATGTGGTACATTTATACAATGGTGTACTACTCAACAGAAAAAAGCAAAGGAATCTTGAAATTTGCAGGCAAATGGATGGAACTAGAAGAAACCACCCTGAGTGAGGTAACCCAGTCACAAAAAGACAAACATGGTATGTACTCACTCATATGTGGATTTTAGACATAGAGCAAAGGATTACCAGCCTACAATCCTCTTCACCAAAGGAATTAGGAAACAAGAAGGACTCTAAGAGAAAAATGCATGGTCCCTGGAGAATGGGAAGGGCCAGGATCTACTAAGCTAATTGGGAGCATGAGGGTAGGGGAGAGGGAGCTGGGAGAGTGAGAGGGGGAGAAGAGGAGGGGAGAGGAGGAAATAGAGGAGCAGAAAGGTTGAGTCGGGGGAAGAATAGAGTAGAGCAGGATGAGAGATATCATAACAGAGGGAGCCATTATAGGTCCGAGGAGAGATCTGGCACTAGGGAGATTTCCGGAGATAAATAAAGATGACACCAACTGACAATCTAGTCAATGGTGGAGAGGCTACCCTAAATTCCCTTCCTCTATAATGAGACTGATGACTACTTTTTATGCCATCCTAGAGCCCTCATCCAGTGACTGATGGAAGCAGAGGCAGACACCCACAGCTATGCACTGAACTAAACTCTGGAACCCAGTTGCAGAGAGGGAGAAATGAAGATCAAGGGGGTTGGGACCAGGCTGGTGAATCCCACAGAAACAGCTGACCTGAACAAGGGGGAGCACATAGACACCAGACTGCTGTCTGGGAACCCATCACGGGTCTGATCCAGACCCCTGAAAGTGAATGTCAACCAGGAGGCCTCGGCACCCTATGGGGCCTCTGGTAGTGGATCAGTATTTTTCCCTGGTGTTAGAAGGGACTTTGAGAGCCCATCCCACATGAAGGGATGCTCAGCCTGAACACATGGGGAAGGCCTAGACCTGGTCCAGGATGATGTGGTGGAATTTGGGGAGGGCCCTACCCTCCATGGGGAGCAGAGGGGGAAGGGGAAGAGGAGAGGGTTGGTGGAGGGTTGGGGTAGAGGGGGGAGAGGGAGAAGGGATTGACATGTGAAATTATAATTTTGTAAAAAGTAAATAAAAAAAGTTTAGTCATGCATTAACAATGGGGACACATCCTAAGAAATGCATCCTTTGGGGCTTTACCTATCATGAGAACCTAAGAGAGTGGACAAGTGCACAGATGACTAGATACCACCAGCATACAGACAGTTCATCCCTAGCTGAAATGTCACTAGGTGGAACATGACTGTCCTTGATGTTTGCAAAACCACAGAAGCCCACTGAGAAGTAGCAAAGCCTTCTGAAGAGAATATTTCCCTTCAAAGGTCTCTTGGCCACGGATATTTAGAAAGGTGTCACTTGTTCTGTGAGCTTTATTTCCTACTCTAGTTCAATGGCATCCTCACTCTGGTAGACAAAAGAACAGGCATGATAACTTCACAGGAGATGAAAAGATTTATCAGAACCAGCTACATTGTTTAAATATGAAAATCATGCTCTTAGGCACAGAGCAGGCTGAGTTATGCAACATTTTGAAAGCAAAATAGTCAACTCAATGATCAGTTTTAACTGCTACCAATGAATGTGACAAGTTGAGAAACTTGGGGTGGGGGGGGAGACAAAACAAAACCCTGAAAACTCAATACACTTTGGTAAACAGCCAACCATCAGGTGAAAAACAAGAACTCGTTCAAGAAATGCAGATTTCAGTTGGGAAAGTACTTAGAAGTAGTTTTTTTAAAGTCTTAAAGGCCTGGAGGTTAAAGGAGAGGGGCTTAATCATCTAAGTCCACTTCATGGAGACTTGGATGGGAAGAAAGTGAAGTTGTATAATAGAGAGAGGTGAGGTGTTTGCCCAATGTTTCTATCCTAGTCAAAAGACCCCTGCCTGGGTTTCAACCCTCAACCTACAAATGAATTGGGGGTGTTTATTGAGCACCTATGACAGTAACATTCAGAGTCCCAGGGAAGCCAGGTGTGATGGTGCATAACTTTAAATCCAGCACTGGAGGGCCAGAGGCAGATGGATCTCTAAGTTATAGAAAATGAGTATCAGTCCAGCCAGGGCTACATCATTGTGAAATCCTGTCTCAAAACCAAACAAGAAAGAAATAAAATCTGAACTGCTTGGACGGTTCAGTATGTAAGAGAGTACATACTACCCTTGTAGAGGACCTGAGTCTGGGTCTTGAGACTGTAACTCCAGTTCCAGGCCATCTAACATCCTCTCAGTATATAGTCACCAGCACCAAACATTTATACCCCCCACACAAGAATACATAGCATATGCATAGTTAAAGATAAAACAATTGTTTGTTTGATTTTTAAGTCCCAGGGAGCAGCCAGGGAAGGTAGAGAAGTTGAAAAATGAAGCTGTAGCTCTCAATCAGAAGTGATTGCAGTTATGTGCCAGAAGCTATTATCCCCATTTTTGCAGACTGTGGTATTATTCAAAGTCATGTAAGAAGGCGTATCAATTTATTGAGTTGTGTTTCGGAAAGTGACAGTAACAATGAAATGCTTGCA
This sequence comes from Cricetulus griseus, assembly GCF_003668045.3. Lineage (NCBI taxonomy): Eukaryota > Metazoa > Chordata > Mammalia > Rodentia > Cricetidae > Cricetulus > Cricetulus griseus. Next base: position 337,733,471 of record NC_048595.1, on the reverse strand, counting down.
TTTTGTTCATTATGCCAGTTATCTGCAGTTGCCTTGGGAATTTGCAAGCAAGGACAAGAACATCACCAATACCAGCCAGTCACAGATAATGAAAATATTTGTTCCAAATTTTTTCTAGTGTTAATAAGTGATACTGGGTTGGAACTAAAAAGTAATAAGATTTATTTTCTTTAATGCATCACAAATAAAGTTAAAGAAGAACTTTACAAATCAATTTGGCCATTATGATGCTGCTGGAGTGTATTTAAATTTTCCCAGGGTGTTCCCTTTTAAAATCACATTATTTAAGTGTGTGAAAGTGAAATAATTGTTAAAACTATAATTTGTATCACTTAGCAATCAACTCAGATACTACTAGCATTGAAATAAAATCTGTGACTTTAGCAGCTGCGGTGATGGTGTACAACACAAGGAAATCTTCCTCTTTGAAACACCTCATTACCCTTTGGGGACTCTAAAGTTGGTTCTCCAAACAAGCTTGGATTATAGCTTTTTCTTGATTTTATATTTTTCCGATATACAAATAATGGTATATTTGTCATGCTCACTTTCTATGACCACTATCCTCTTTCTCCACTCCCCCTCTAACCAATCACCCTTCTTACCCCCACCACCATACCCCTACTGCTTTCATCTCTCTCTCTCTCTCTCTCTCTCTCTCTCTCTCTCTCTCTCTCTCTCTCTCTCTCTCTCTCTCTCTCTCTGAGAGATTTAATTTAAGCCTAGTTCTCCCTTACTTCTCATATTACCCCTCTTTGTTGGGGATGTGAGTTTTAGGAACCACTTTGGAAACTGTGTGAATGTGCTGAAAAAGAAAAAACTGGAAATTTAACTAGCATATGATATGGCTATCCCAGGCCAGCAGACTCCTGAACATTCATGTCTAACACTGTATTGCTCACAATAGCCAAGATATAACCACCCTCAGTGCTCAAGAATGACACAAGTTACACCTGGAAAGAAGAATGAACTTATATCATTATAAATAGATAATATTAGAAAGTGTTATATGAAACAAAAATAATCCAAGTTCAGAAAGAAAAGTAACACATTTTCTCTGATAGGCAAAGTCTACGAAGTACATGTGTAGAGAGATACATAGATGTACATACGGTAATAAAGTAGAAGGTTGTGGGGAGAGGCAGGTGTGTACTATAGCTTTTACTTGGAGCATTATAAATTCATTGGTTGCAAATCATAAACTCCAAGATGACCTTAAAATTTGAAGGATTCTAGATCTTAATTGGGATAAAATTAACTGAACCATCTAAATCTGTGCTGTGGGAATTTTGCTGAGAAGGAAATGAAGCTGTTGAATAAGGGGAAAGATAGCAATAATTAGTTTCACCTGACATCTTTCCCTGAGCATGAAGGACCCAGAGAGTGATCCCAGGAGGTTTTCAGGGATGCTGACAATGTTTGAGCCTCTATGGTTAGGTAAAGACACCACGATGCTCGTGTTCTCCTGAGGCGTTTCATCCCAGGCAGAGGCTCCAATTATTTGTAGCTTTTGAATCTTAAACTACCTTCAAAGTCCACACAACCTCCTTTCTAATCTTCGAATTGCCTTCTCAGCATCTTGCAAGTATCAAGAATGCTGGAGAGCTTCCATGTTCTCAAGGATGGGCTTAACTGTAAGTGGATATCCAGGGAAATGTGAAAATGAAAGAGATTTCTTCACTGTGTGCTCACGTGTTGTGCAGCCTCATCCAGGAGCCCTGAGTGAGAAGATACTCAAGGGTCAAAAGAGGTTTCTATCTTGGATGGATCACAGGGCACACTGGAACATACAGGTCTGCTCTCACTGTCTCCACTCTGCCCTTCTAGCTCTACCTAGTTTCCTTAGTTTATCTGTCCAATAACTTAGAAGGAGGACTGTTGTAATTTTAAAAAGAGGCCAAGAGAGAAAGATGTCATGTGACAGAGTTCAAGCAGAAGGGTTTTTATCAGGGGAAAAGTATCATAAATGGGGAAAGGGGAGCAGGGAGACCAGCCTCCAGGGACAGGAGCAACAGGAGAGAGGAAAGAGAGGCAGGCAGGGAGAGGGGGGAAAGGGAGGAAAAGACAGAGAAGGAGAGAAAGAAAGAGGGATGGGAGCAGGGCCCTTTTAAAAGGTAGCATAGGAATTTTCACAGGTGGTGCTCTTAGTGGCTGCAGCTGAGGATGAATCCTGTCAGAATCCCAAAGGCAGGCCAGTACAGATGCCTAAATACTAACAGGAACTACTATAAAAATATGGATGCTATTTTTTATTAAAATGGAAAAGCCATTTTATTTGGTAAACATATAGTCTCCTTTCATGTGATTTCTCTATGCTAAGGCTGTAGTGTATTTGCCAAATTCTTGTATTAAATTTCTGGTTCAAAAGCTATCCAAAAACACAAAATATAAATACACTATTTTAAATTCCACAAAATATTTTGGGCATGATTTACTGCAGTTTATATTTAAGGATGTGTAGATGCTACTTTTTTTCTGCTTCATAAACCACAAGGTTTGGCATGCTAGAAGAATATTTAAATTTTGAACTTGATGGATTGTTCACTATAAAAATTAAGTGAAATGTGCCTCTATCCCACCTCTTAAGAGATTAAATGAAAGTACCAGAATTTATATCACATTATTTATGATAATTATAGTAAATTATGTCCTTTCAAATGTTTATATATTGAACTTGAGTTTTGTGGCCTTTAAAAATAAATCTGACATAGCAACTATAGTATGAATTTCAAAATTGCAGACTATATATCATTCGGTTAATACTCACTTATGGCAGAGCCAAGATTCAGATGGAGTCTCTGATTTGAAAGACCATGCCTATATTCTTTCTTTTTTTCTTGCTCTGTGATTTGAAGGACCTACCATGTGTCTTAGTGTCATTCATATCCCAAAGAGGCTGAAGTAAGTTCCTACATCAAGAAAACATTGAGGTGTTCTAATCAATAAAACACCAGCAGAACTGACAAAAACTTGCAAGATGTTTTGTTAGTGTTGAAAAGGAGCAAGTAACATATTTCCCAACAAATTCACCATTGGAAAATGTTTGTCATTATAGTTGTTTTACAATGAGCTGTTCTGAACACTTTTAAACAGCTAGGAGTCCTCCTAACAGATAGGAGTTCTAACAAGCCTCAGAGGTAGATGCTATTTTCATATCTGACAGAAGTTAAGGAAAAGAAGTGACTTGTTCAAAGCATATGCAGCTAAGAGATGCTGATCCGTGATTGAAACCCAGGCATTCTAATGCAGAGACCCCCAGTCTGCACTACTATGCTCCACAGCCTCTCTGCCTGCTCCTTCTGTAGAGATTGTCTTCTAGATTTACCTGGTGTTAGGAAGAAGCTGAAAACATGAGCTTTGATGTAGAACTTCCAAACAATGATGCTTCCCATCTTTGGGCCCAGGTTTTCTTATCTTGATCAAGGTCTTCAAACCCAAACACCCTGTGATACTCTTGATGAGAGGACTGACTGAGGTAATACATCAAAAGGGTCGCCACAGTGTGTGGTAAATTACAGTGCCCATTATCTGTTACCTGAAAAAGAATGTTAGAATTAACTTTAGGGTGTGGATTATGGTAGCCAAATTTTCTAGGTGAGAAGTGATAAATGTTTGTTAAACCAGCACTATTTGGAGCATCCCTCACAATAATTCTGTAATGTTACTCTTGTCATACCAGTTTCATTGATCTGGAGGAAACTCAGGCTATGGGACTGAAGACTGGTTTTCTGAAATCAAATAAAGAGGGATTCACACTCAAGAGTATGCATACCCAGAGCCCCCGTTCCTTCTCTGTGTTTCTCTAAAACCGGGTTTGCTCGTGCAGTCCTCATTCATGCAAGAAGAAGCATGAGTAAAAGCCACAGGAAAAAAACTATTATTGACCTTGGGAAATGTCTTCATGGGAATGCTAGCTAATGTAATTCAGCTGCATTGGCACAGGGACTAACAGCCACACTTAGCCTGGTGCTCAGACCCACCCAAATCTGTAAATAAAGCTGCATTCAAAATTACAGCATGGGAAGAGACCCAGGACATCTGTGTTGGTGTCATATGTGGCCACTGTGACCCCTAGTCCAAGATTCTGCTCTTGAATCAGTGCTGGACGGTTGCTTTTGTGAGGTGGGGGTATTAAGCCTTCTCTAAATGTGAAATTCAACAGCTGATCTGAACATTTGCTGCTGTTGACATTCTATAAAATTTCCCCTGAGACAGGAACTCTGTGTTCTAGTCCAAATTAAGTGACTATTTCCTGTTTGTTGACCTACAGCTTCAAGGTTCTAAGTCATCAACTTAGAAAGGTTCATTATTTCCCTCTGTTCTAACAAAACATTTGAGTTCTATTAATGGCCCAAGTAAATAGCTTATATTCTCTTCATGCTGTATACATTAGCCATTCCCTCTCTTCCCCTATCTTCTCTATATTGTTACTTTTTCCCTCATCCCTTTACTAATAGTACCCTGAATTTAGAACCAGACAGGTAGTATATGAAGCTGTTGAAAACTCACTGGTTAATTCCAGAGATCTGGTTTGAATCCCATGTCTTCCTCTTTCTTGTTTGATGAAGATAAGTAAGACATTCGACCTCTCAAATACTTAATCCCACATCTCTAAGTGGGAATAATGCTAACTCCTCCTGTAGTTGTCTTGAGTCGAGTGTCTTGAGTTTCTCCAGTTGTGCCTGCTTCTGACAGGGGCTTCGTGTAGGAACTACCCAGCCCCTGTGTAGGCAGACACATCTCAAAGACCCACACATGTCTTTTTCAAAAGAAGGTTTCCAAGTCTCTTCTTTAATGCATCCAGTGTTCAGTTCCCTTTATAGTCACAAGTTGCTTTACATCTTGCAACTTACATCTTTCCATCTTATGTCTCACATCACAGTGTGAGTTTAATTTAACTTTCAAATGTAAGTGTCTGCTGACTTGACACTGGGAGCCTCTGAACTTGACTCTTCTCTTTTTTCCATCTACCAGACTGCACATTCTGCCTGAGAGTTCAGACCCAAAACCATACAAATCTAGAACAGGCATTAAAACAAAGACCCCCCCCATGCTACCTACCAGCTAGAGCAATTCAGTAGGTCTGGGGTGGAGCCCACAGGCCCAGTGATAATCAGACAAACCCCTCAGGTGGCTCTGGCTTAGAACTCCCAGGTCCATATGTCAAGCATTGGCTCACAGGAAAGGCATAGACTTTGTCTAGTAGAGTTTTATAAACTATTACCAACAACAAAGTTCTGCAAAGAAAAAGAAGGATGCCAGGTGTAGTGGAGCATAACTTTAATCCCAACACTCAGGAAACAGAGGGAATCAATCCTTTGAGAATTTGAGGCCAGCCTGGTCTATATAGTGAGTTATGGGCCATCCAAGCATGAATGCATAGTGAGACCCTCCCCCCAAAGAAAGGAAGGAAAGAAGGGGGAGAGAGGAGGAGGAAAGAATGAATGAAAAGAAATCAAGTGGGCAAGAAAATCTTCAGAGCCATAGAAACTTCTCATCTGGACAGAAGGTCTCCACATGTCCATCTCCTAACAGCAATCTGATCTCTTCATACCTGTGTAAAACTTTTACTTAAGCCATCCCTTATAAAGCACAAAATGATGGAGACGATTTTAAGAATTCTTTTACTTAATCTGAGATGATTTCGTGGTAAGAAGAGTGTTTGGCTCACACTAGAGTATTGCTCTGTTCTGGTGTCTGCTCCCTTCCTTTCTACATAGCTACATCTTATCTGATGGGCAGGTAACTCCTTTTTAATATTTCCTGTAACTCTTGCTTCCAACAGGGCAGTCCTTTAAGGATGGAGGCATCTGGAGCATTATAAGCAAATAAAAATCTCAACTCTATGTCTTGGATCTAGTCACATAAGTGTATGCCTGGGAAAGTTTAGAAGCCAGGGAGAATAAAATGGAAAGGTTTAAATAACAAATTGACAGTATATTTTCTATAGTGGTGCTATTGTTTGTACAGGGTAGGTCTCCAAAATATTCATGTCGGAAGCTTGGTAGCCAATATGGCAGTGTCATGATGTGGTGGGGCTTTAAAATGCTGGTTTCAGTGTAAGGTTCTTAGGTTATTGGGGGCCTTGACTTTGGAAGGGATTCTTTGACTTTGGAAAGGGATCACAATTCATTCCGAAGAAGGGTGTTCTGTAAAACAAACAAACAAAAAAAAATGTGGCACTAACTCCCCAGTTTCTCTGATTTCCTGTGTTACCATGAGATCTCTGTCACCCACACTCCCAACCTTGTGTTGTCATTCACCATAAAGCCTTGTGAAAGCTGAGCAGAAGCCAAAGACTTGACCTTGAATCTCAGACTGCAAGACAAATTAAGTTCTTTTCTTCAGAAATTTCCCAGCCTCACCTATTTTGTAATAGTAATGGAAATGGAGTAATTCGGATAGCCTCTAAGTTTCTTGCTTCATTTTATTTATTTATCTATAAATATATTAAGCTATCATAAGTCACAAAAATTTGGATTCTGTATCCCATTAGTAAAAATACTTTAGCATATAGTCACAGTTTACGTGTTTACATGCTTAAAAACTGCATACACATAGTATGTGTGTGTTTGTCATAAGACATATATAAAAATAAATTTCATAGGGTGAGAATATGGCTAAGTGATAGAGAGCTTTCCTAGAATGTGCAGGGCCCTGAATTCAATTGATATCACTACAATTTATATGCATATGTATATACATTTAAAATTTGTATATAGTTGAACCAAATAATATTCTGAAATGTGTTTGATATTTATTAGATTAGAATGTTTCTTGCAATGCATGTTAACAAGTTTAGTCGTTTGGCAAGAGAGAAATCTCGTTTAGTGGTTTATACAACAGCAACTTGAAGGCTGAGTCTGTATCTCATTTATTGGTGTGTTATTTTAAAAGCATTGTTATACACATCGTCAGAAGTTCATCTACAGTAAGAATAGGAGTCAATCTTTATTTCAAATAGTCTTCTGAGTCATTTCTGACTTGGAGGTTAACTTCGCCTCAGATGTGCCTGGAGCTCATGACAGCTTTTGTGCAAAGCCTTTGATCAGCTGCTTTCTGCTTGCTAATGGGCTTGCATTGTCAGTCCACCTTTAATTCGAGGTTTCTTTACATGAATCTTCTTAGGCCACTTCTGTGTTACAAAACAATTATGGCTGAGCAACATTATATCCCTTAAGTTTGCGGATTCTTTAAAGCAGCCAAGAAGAGCCTGGAAAGCTTCTGTTATGTGGGGAGATAAGTTTTGATACTGTGAACAAGCACTGTGAATCATGACCCTCCCACTTTTTTCTGTGAAATTCCTCTCATAGCAAATGTGACATGTGATTCACACATACACGGGCTGAGTGGAGACTGTGTGAGTCCTATCCTCAATGTTAGAAATCTTTTTTTTTTTTTTTTACTTTTCTGCATGAGATAAATAGCACAAAAAATATATTTTAATATTTTCTTCCTGTCCCATAAAGGATCACCTGACGTAACCACCTTGAGACACTAGATAATCTTTTGGGTCCCTATGGATGAATGTGTAAACTCTAATTTTACTTAATTTCAAATATCTCTGTTGCCAGTGTTAGCAGCCAGTCTTTGCTGACTTTTTTTTTTTCTGTCCTCTGATTCTGGGGCATATCCTGCAACTGCAACATGCCTCCTTAAACTTGACTTTTCATGCCTGTCCATTCTCTGTCCCTGATTGTTACTGTTGCTCGTATAGCCAAGGAAAACATTCTTGAAATGCATAGCCTATTGCCATGCCTCCTCCAGGAATCAGCAGCCACATAGCTCCAAGCTGTGGCTGTCTACCACTAGCAGTTTTTAAGGGGCAACTTTGTTAAAGAAAGCTTATGGGAAGAGCTGTGACTTTGCCATGCATGTTTGAGAGCATCAAGGGATTAATCACCTTGGAAACTTAATTCAGGCAGTGTTAGACCCAAACTGTCAGTTTCATTTTGTTTCCAATCTGCCAACCTACTGACTATATAGCTAAATACCTACTTGCTGCCACCTAGTGTATTGAAATAAGTTGGTTTCATGTGGGATTTGAACTCACTGAATTCTGGAATTCTTCGTTTGGGGTTTCTCATAAGCTTTCAATTTATTGCTGTGGTCCTAAACATCATCATTCGGTTTTGTAACTCTTAGATATACAGTAGGTGTAGAAGAGAAATGTTCAAGAGGTCATCTCTAACCAGTTCACTTCATGAACTTTGGTTATAATTAGAAATGAGCAGAGATCCTGACTTGGAAAAGGAAAAACCAAATACAGGCATGATTTTATTCCATCTATTCTTGAGACTTGTCAGTGGACTGCTGTCCACCAACATATAAGACACTCACAAATACGCATCCAGTCTCTTGGCCTATGATGGAAATTTAGAATTTTCCTCAGCTTTGCTTTTATTTATTGTCTCTGTGTTTTCTCAAAAGAACCTCTCCATGATGATGTCTAAGTATACTATAACTTAGAATGATGCTTTTTTTCTGGTTTTTCAAGACAGGGTTTCTCTGTGGCTTTGGAGGCTGTCCAGGAACTAGCTCTTGTAGACCAGGCTGGTCCTGAACTCACAGAGCTCCGCCTGCCTCTGCCTCCCAAGTGCTGGGATTAAAGGTGTGCGCCACCACCGAAAGGCAAATGATGTTTTTTTTTAAACAACCCTGTATGCCATTTCCAGTATATGTTAAGATGTTTCATTTGGGGGATATGAGTCTTATTTCCCCAGTCACTCAGAAGGTTTCTTGAGGCTGGGACAATCTTCAGTCTCTCGTTTCTGGGAGGAAATCTGGAACATCCTTGAAGGCAATACATATGTTTCTCATATTGAAGATTTTTTTCACATACATAAGGGTTAAATGTAGGAACTTTCCAGATCAAGAGCATGACACAGTTTCAAGGCTCTGTTCTCTACAACTATCTAGCAGCTTGTAGATGCCGATAAGTCTTTGAACTTGATGCCAAGAAAACAATCCTACAGCACAGCATAACATATGGGGAGAAAAGCTTTGAAGTGAGAAAAATTGTGGTTTCACATCCCAGCTTTACTATTTACTACATCTGTATTTTGCCTAGAAATTATCTGACCCCTCAGAAGCAGCTTCTTAGCTATGAATGAGGATCATAACACTAACACAACATTCCATACACAAGAAGCATGCAGGTGAAATGACAAGGCACATAGTAGGAACTTAATATCTTTTAAAAGACTTCTGTGTATTGTTCCAGCAAATGTTTTTTGCTTATATGCAAAAAACGGGCTGAAGAGATGGTTCAGTTGGTAAAGCACTTGCCATGCAAACATGAGAACCCAAGTTCAGATGCCTAGGATCAATGGTGCAGTAGCATACACCTGTAATACTCCTGAAGCTTATGGGTCATCTCTACTGCTGTAGGCAGTGGTGAACAACAGAGAAAGTCATCTCAAACATGGCAGAAGATGAGAACCAATACCCAAGCTTGCTCTGTGATTTCCACCCACATGCCATAGAATGTATGCACGATATCATACATACATACATACATACACACACACACACACACACACACACACACAGAGAGAGAGAGAGAGAGAGAGAGAGAGAGAGAGAGAGAGAGAGAATATTTCTCAATTACTCACATGATCATTTGCATCTGGAAGCTGTACTCCCCAGATGTGATTTTGTTGCCCAAGACAGGAATTCTGGACATGTGGAGACATTTGGTAGTTATGCAGGGAGAGAGAGGATCGCTCCTAGCATCTACTAGGCAGAGAGTGGGAATGATGTTAAATATCTCAAATGCACAGGAAGGCACTGAGTCTAAAATGCCAGTTGTGCTAAGGTGTAAAATATTCTGTTAGATTTTAGGCACTTGACCCTAATTGGTTTAACATCCTGACTAGACACATGGATAGAAAATAAGCTTCCACTGTGGTTAGCTATGAAGAGCTCCACCTTGTCTAGAACTCCGATTCTAATTATGGGGCATTTTTTAAGCTAACATCAAATAAAGCTTTGCTGTGTTTCAAGTTTTTCTTTGAAAGTCAGTTCCCACAGGCATCAGGATCTTTTACTGCACTAGAAATGCTGTATTTGCTCTCCTTGGTCCTGGTAGTAGTTGTTTGCTGAAGACTAGCCATGTGTCAAGTACTCAGTGTAAACCAACACACTTCTCAGTGACTATAAAGAATGGGTATAATTCTGCTCGCAAGGTGTACACTTGGGACTCAAGCTCAAATCCCACTGACTTGCGGGTGTGTGGTCTTTCTGGGTTATGTCAATGCAGTTCTAACTCTCTGCCAAAGCACCTGTAGCTCTTTTCTTTGGACTGACACAGAGCTGGAGCCTAGGAGTGGCCCTTTCTCCCAAAATCTGCATCCAAGAATCTAACACTAAGTTCCATGACTACCACAACTTATGCAGCTGAGCTCCTGGCTCCACACATAATAGCAACTACAATGTGAGGACCCCTGGAAGACAGCTGTGAGCTCGCATTTCTGCTCCACACAAATAGAAGTTAAGGCCTGATAGATCTTCTTGACAGTCGTGGACTGTCAAACCAGTCATGGACAGCAGAGAGTCATGCTGTCACCCTCGGAAGGCTACACAGGCAGCTTTGCATCCTCTTTACATGGAGTTGCCTCCCCTGCCTCCCCAGTACTCAGTGCATGCTGCTTCACCTTGTTGATCCAACCCATATTTGGTTTGTTTTTCCCAAGACTCGGTATTTGAGAGCACTTTCAATATAAGCACTTGAGAGATTCATTGTTGTGCTAGTGTAATATAGAAGTTCATTGTTCTATTCAGTGATCCTCAACTCATCACAATCGCCTGGGGCATTTCAACAATACCAATGCTCAGACATCACCGCAATCTAATTAAATTAGTCCTCAAGAGGTTTTCTTAATACTCCAAGTGATTATAATATGCTGCCAGAATTAGAGCCACTAGTCCAATTGGCAAGAGCTGGCAGGCAGATGCCCAATCCATGAGTCTCAATCTCTTTTTTCTTTGAGATTTTTTTGAGATTATAATATAGTTACAATATTTCTCCCTTCCCCTTCCTCCTTCAAAACCCTCCCATATACCCCTCCCCACTCTCCTTCAAATTCATAGCCTCTTTATTTAGTTTATTAATTGTTATTGAATGCATATATATGTGCATTCAATATATTATATTATATATTATATTTAGAAATATATTGATATTAGTTAATATCTATTATATCATAGGATTAATAGATTTATGGTTATATTAAATATTAATCAATATATTATATACTAATTAATATATTTATGTACATTAGGTATAAACATATATTCCTAAATATAACCTGTTCAGTCTGTATCATGTTAGTTGTATGTGTTTTCATGGCTGACCATTTGGTACTAGACAACTAATTGGTGTGCCCTTCTCTGGGGAAGACCACTCTCCTGCTCCCAGCTTTCCTCAGTTGGCTATCATTCTCTGTGTAGTGTTGAGGCCTCATGGGCTTTTCCCCATCCACTTAGGCATGTCCATTGTTTAGCTCATGTTTGGGCAGTCCTATTGGTAAATTTTCTGAAATTCCTAGGAGATACATCTCACAGCAAACTCCCTGATCCTCTGGCTCTTACTATCTTTCTACCCCCTCTTCTACAATGTTCTTTGGGTGTGGAGGTGTTTTGTAGATGTATTTACTGGGACTGGGATCCACAACTTCATTTTGATTGGTTGTGGTTTTCTGAAGTGGTCTTGATCTGTTGCAACTAGAAACTTCCTTGATTAGGAGTAAAGACTACACTTATCTGTGGATATAAGAACAGATGTTTATAGATTGTTGTTAAGAATTATTCTGGTTTAATAGAGAAGTGATTGTAAATTCCCCGCCAATAACCATGACTTCACTAGCACTGAGAATTCTACATGAGTGTGTCTTAGGTCCAGCAGAGAGCTGTTGGTTACTGCAAAGATAAGTGTGCCACTACTACACCTTGAGGGTTATTGTCCCATAATGATCATTAATGTGGTTCATGGGTGTCACAGCTGGGTAGGACTGTTGGTTGTCCCCATCTTTTTGAGGTTTCCATGGCACCCTCTGCTACTGTGAAAGCTAGTCCTGTGAGTTTCAGTCTTAATGTGTGCAGATAGATAGTCAAAGAGCATGCTAGAATGCTCATCTTAACCTAGTAGGTAGAGAAGTAAGCAAACCTAACTAAACTGCCACTTACTAGTGATGTTTGGTTAGTAAAGGTCATCACTTGTTCTTCATCTCAGGAAACTATATAGAGCCATTCACTCCATCCTTCCTCTTCTTTGAAACCTTCTTCTATTCTCCAATACTCAGTTCTCCAACCTTAAGTTCTTAGTAACCATTTCTTTCTCTGATTTCCTAAAGCTGTCATTGCCTTTAATTGCCTTCATTCTTAGCTACTTCTGCATATGTACATACATCATTTTATCTGCATGCTTGTGGCTCTTCAAAAGCAGAATTCAGATACAATGTTATTTTAGTGATTCTTAAGAGAGCCTAACACTCAGCCAGGCTGCATAAATGCTTCTGAATTAATTGAAACATTGAGTGTCTGACATGGATTGCCCCAAAATATCCAATAGACTTGAAAAAGCAAAACATTTTCTTTGTTAAAAGAAAAAAAAAGTTTAGGTAAGTGAGGGAGTAAGAGAGATTGAAGCTTTAGATACTTGTTTATTTCATTCTGGTGCATATTTAAATTTTAGAAAAGTATTCTGTACTCTCATGCAGTAGCTTGTTTGGAACAAGGTCAGACTGGCACTGGTCCAGGCTGTTGTTTGCCATGCCCATTGTCCTGTGAATTGTTCACATCTCTAATATTTGCCAGCATCATAGTGTCTCCAGTCATTGTCAAATGTCTGCTGGAAAGGAAGCAGAATTGTATTTGAGAACTCTTGGCTGAGTACAGTGAAGTGTGGCCCAGCTACATTGTTACCCCAATATATACCTAAAAGTATTATAAGAATAATATTAGTAGAACACGCATAAGAGAATGACAATCTGCATTCATAGAAATACATTTTTTAAGGATTAAAAGAAAAATATTTTCTTTTGTGATTTAAAGGTCATGTCTAAGTATGTGACATGAATCTTTGTATTTGCCAGACTGGTCATTCTTTTTAATGCAATAGAAGTGTGCTATACTCATTAAACCAATTTTTAAATATGAGTATATACATAAGAACTCATGTGATAGTAATTCCACAGAAATTACTAAGAAACAGTGACTCATGGTTCCTCCCCCTTGGGAATTTCACCCAACCTCTTTATGTAAAATATTCTGTCTTGTCTGTCATAATTCTTGAACTAAATATGCTTCTTCAGTAAGTTATGATTATTAATCTAATGCCTACCCAAAAATAATTGCTCACTGGTTGTTGAATGATGCACAAATGAATGCCTGTAGCTCAACCCTAAAACCAAAAACTTTTAGTGTGCTGTCTTCGTTTAGTGTTTGTTGCTGTGGTAAAATACCCTAACAATTGCATCTTAGGAAAGAAAAGGTCTATTTCAATTGTTTATAGTCCACCATTACAGGGAAGCCAAGCCAGCAAGAACTTAAAGCAGACAGCCACATCAATGGTCAAGAGCAGAGAGACAATACATACATTCTGTGAACGTCTAGCTTTCTTCACTCTCTCATGTTCAGAATCTCCTGACCAGAAGATGGCACTACCCACAGTGGTCAGGTCCTCCAGCTTCAATGAACAAAATCAAGCTAATCCCCCACAGACCAAACTAATCTAGTTAATCCCCAATGAGACTCTTTCTGGGTAAAACTAGATTGTGCTGGCAATCAAAACTAACCATCACATGTGCTCATTGCAAAAGTATGCCCTTTGCATTTGGAACTATAAGCCATAGAAATGAGGTTACCTATAAAGGGTTTATCATTGCAATTGAGAATTAATGTCCTCAACAAAGTGGCAAGAAGTGATGACTCTCATTTGCCCACTGTTTTCCTCTGGCAATAAGGCTCCCTCAGACTTCATATTCCAAGTTTTCAGTGACATCACCTTAATGTTAGCAAAGGCAATGTTGTATACTCTCATGCTTGCACTGTGATATTCCCACACTTCTTTCTCCTACCATTCCTGGCTAAGAACTTAACATGTGAAATCCAGACATGAGACTCCAGTGCTTAGCAAACAGAATGCCTTCAAACTTTCAGAAAGGAAATGGTGGCATGGCCTAGGGGTTCCTACATTAACCATCACATGCTACCCATGAAAGCCACTTGGGAACATTTAAACTCCAGTGCCCAGTCATGTAAATTTACCTATAAATTAACAACTGAAATAGAATTTTAAAGGATGGAACATCAGCATCAATGTTTGCTTAATTCTCCAATAAACTCACACTTGTATTATTTCTGTCTGTGGATTCTTTACTGGGAATTTGAATTTAAAAGGACCAGACAGCCCCACCTAAAATTGCTTTGGCTAAGTCTCACTGATGAGCTATTCATGTGGCCAAGGATCTAGCAGTGCTTTTTGTGCAATGATTGTGTTCCCAGGACAGTGGAGACCCAAATTAATAACATTAAAAGATAAGAAGAAAATTCAAGTTACCTCATAGTGAACTTTATGTTATAACTTCCTGCCTTACATATGCTAAATAGATATTTTGTTAAGGGGAATAGACTTTAATTCATCTTGAACTTTGTGTAAATATCACCACTCTCTAATTCTAGAATATTTCTATGACTTCATCAAAGAATCCTGTACCTATCAGTAGTAACTCCCAGTTCCCCTTTTGCCTCACTCTCTGGTAACCATTGTAGGGAGACACTGTGACCACACCTCCTAAGGACAGGCTACAGGTGTGCCCAACCACACCCACCAGGGTGTGGTCAAAGTGAAGTCAGGGTGACCTGGGAGAGGTTTAAAGGGGCAGACAAGGCACATGGTTCCTCTCTCTTGTCTTGCTGCTCCTGGCACACCAATTACATCAAAAAGGAGGATGGGCATCAAAGAAACTCGTTATGGAGTTTGCTTTCAACATGGCAAGATTAGCCATTTGGGCAAGAAACTGCTCTTGCCTGGACTGTTTGTTGCTGTATAAACTGGACATGCAGGACTCACAAAAAAAGTGACTGCTGAACTTACAAAACAAGACAGTACTGACAGGTTCCTGTTGAAATGGAGAAGTGTGCCAGACACACTATGGCCTATGGGCTGAAGATGGATGCCCCAATGTTACAGAGGAATTTTGGGTGACTGTCCAGGTAGCGAGATGTCTCTGTCAATTCTAGAGTTTATATATTATCCTTCTGCGGTCTTTGATAGAGTTGAAGATAGATAGCTATGGTTATAGTTTTCTTCAGTTATTATAGAAGATAAGTTATCCTTTTTATTTAGACAGAAAAGAGGAAATGATGGGGGAAGTGCTTCTGTGTATGTGTTTGTCTTATTAGATGATAAATAAAGTACTGTTTGGCCAATGAGATAGCAAGTTAGGCAGGACTAGGAGTCAAGGAGGATTCTGGGAAATGTAGTAAAAAACTCGTGATCCAGGTGGGAAGTGACATAGCAGGGAGACTCATATATAAACAAGGGCAAGAAGGAAGTGGGCCCCCTTCTTTCTTCCTCCAGAGTCACCATGTGAGCCCGGGAAGACAGGACACTTGCCACTGGTGTCCAATAACATAAGTCTTATGAAATATATAGATTTATGATAATTAAGACTGAGCTAGCAGATGAGAAATCTTAGTCATTGGCCAAATAGCATTTGTACCTAATGTAAATCTCTGTGTGTTATTTTGGCCACCCACATGGCAGGCAGAACTCAAGCAGGTGGCAGAAAGATTTATCGTAACAAACCATTAATATTTTTGTCTATGAACTTGACTATTCTTAACACTTTATATGAACACTATTTTATATAATCTTTTGTGCCAAGCTGCTTTCACAAAGCAATGTGTTTTCAGGTTTCATCTAGTTTGTAGCATATATCATTACTTTATTTCTTTATATTACTGGGTAATATAATATATGTGACAATACCATGTATCCCTTTTTCATTCACTAATTGATAAACATTTGGATTGTTCCTATTCTTGAGGCTCTTGTAAGTTATTTTTCCATGGACATGCTTGTACATGTTTTTGTATGATTATGTTTTCATTCTTTTGGACATAATATCCCTAGGAGCAGTGTTTCTGAGTCATACAGTAAGTCTGTATGTAGCTTTAAGACAGTTTCTCATTATGTAGTGACAACTGGCTTCAAACTCACAATCCTGCTTCAGTCTCCCAAGTGTTGAGATTACAAGTATGTGCCACTATGTCCATCCTTGTATTTAGTTTTTGAAAAAGCATCAAACTGGTTTTCCACAGTGGTTATACTACTTCACATCTCTGCCAGAAGTCTCCAGTTATCCTATAGCCTTTTACTTTAGGTTAATTAATTACATTAGCTAGCATAAACTTCATCCTAAGCAACTAAAAAATAAATTTATCAGAAGTCAGTCCTAATTCTTTTGTAATTGTCTTTGAGAAAAAAAAAAGCATGCTAGGCAATATACTTTTTATTTATTTTTATTATATTTGCTCTTTGAAATTTCATAAATGTATTAGTTAATGTTACTATTGCTGCAACTTGGGAAGAGAAAGAGTTCAAATGATATATACTTCCATATGACTGTTCATCATCAAAGGAAGTCAGGACATGAACTCAAACAGTGCAGGAACCTGGAGGCAGGAGCTGATGCAGAGGCCATGGAGGGTGGCTGCTTATTGACTTGCTCAGCCGGTTATCATTTAGAACCAAGGACTTCCATCCTGGAGATGGCCTCACCCACATAATCTGGGGATTCCCCCATCAGTCACTAATTAAGAAAAATGCCTTGCATCCTGGTCTTATCGAGGCATTTCCTTAATTGAATTCCCTCCTTTAAGATAACATTAGCTTGTGTTAAATTGACATAAAACTAGCCAGCACACATGTATATAATGCTTTCTAGTTACTCTCTCCCTCTGCCCATTCTCTCCTATCCTCCTTCAGCACTATTCTTCCTTACAATTGTCTTTCTTACATTTATATCTTGTTCCCATCGCCTCTCTTATCCCAAGACTCCCATCCCTGCTTACACCGTTTCACCTCCAGTAGCCCTCTCTCTTTTTTCATATAACTTATGTTCTTTCTATTCACCTTCCCTTAAGCATCCCACACCCCAATGGTTCCTTTCTGGTTTCTTGGTTTCTACAGGTACTCCAAATTAAACACATAAATCTAAATATCAAAGTCAGCACCCATATATGAGAAAGAACATGGAGTGTTTGTCTTTCTGTGTCTAGATTACCTCACTCAGCATAACTTTTCCAGTTCCATGCACTCACCTGAAAATTTGATGCTTTAATTTTTCTTTACAGCTGAATAAGTTTCCATGCTGTGTATGTACCATAGTATCATTATCTATTTATCAGTTAATGGGCATGCAGGCTGATTTCATTTCAGAATACATTTTTTTAAAAATAATAAAGGTATATAAATTCTACTAGTTTTTTCCTCAGTCTGTTCTGCAAGGCAGTAAGTTATGTGTATTTAAATTATCTTCTTATTTTCATCTTCCCAGTGAGTAGTATTTTGGGCTGTTGTATATACCTTGATAGGTCCCCTCTCTAGACAGAAAAAAAAAGAATTCCAAGGAAATAATGACTTCACCTGATTGACAAAGAAGTGTGATACTTGGGAATCTTAAATATCCCTCAACATCTCATGTGTTACAGGCTTGATTCACATGATGGTGCTACAGGGAGATCGTGGGACCTTTAAGAAGTGGGACCTACCCAGTGAGGATCCAATATTGATAGTGTAGCAGAAGCCAGAGGTCTGGAGTCAGACCAATGACTCGTTGCAATGAACACTTGCAAGTAAAGATGTATGGACGAGAGGGTATACTTCGTGACTCACTGTGACACACTACCCAAAATTAGTTTTTTATATACTTCTTTTATTTTGCAGGGGAGGTTGCATGGGAAGAAAGCAGATACAAAGGGTTGGGGAGATGAGTGGGATTGGGGTGCATGAAGTGAAATCCACAAAGAATCAATAAAAAGTTTTTTAAAAAAGAAGTTCGACATAGTGGGAGGTCTTTATGCCATTGGGAGGAAGATTGACATTAAAGAACAGAGAGAGTTAGGTCTGTTACCTCTCATTTTTCTTCACTTCTTAGCACTGAAGTGAGCAGATTTGCCTCACCACTTCTTCCCTTCAGCCCCCAAGATGCCACCTCTCCACAGACACGAGAGAGTGGGACCAATTAGTCATGGATTGAACCTTCCAGAAGTTTAAGCCAAAATAATTTTTCCTCTTTACAAATTTTATCTTGGTTATTTTACTGTAGAGACAGAAAGGTGACCAACACACAGTCGCTATCCTTTTCACAGAATTAATAGGTTAAAAACCTGAAATACATAACAAAAGAAAAACTTTTAATCAGAGGAGGATATAGCACTCTGTCCTAGATGATGAGATGTAATAATGTGAAAGCCATGAGTAAATAAGTGCACCAGACAAATGCTACGGAGAAGAAGGAGAAGGAAAGAAACCAAGTGATTCTGCCTGAGCACTGGAAATTAGAGTAAATTAAGTTTGACTACAATTACTAAAAGAACTAAATAATGAAAGAATTCTGTGAAAACAAAAATCAAGTTACGAAAAACTGAATGACTCCTGTGAGTAGCATAGCCTGTGGTCTCCCAATGTGGTCACTCAAATGAGCCGTCTGTGCAGCCCTGCACAGTTAATTACATCTCCCAGACCTGATAGAAGAACTTTTCTAGCGTACCACCAAGTTCAGTAACTTGGCAATCAAAATCCATGGAAATTCAGATGGTGCCTTCAATTCATGTCAACTTTACAAACTTTAGTGAGCCAGGGATCTACTTTTCAAATTTCTCTGGATTTGAATCCAAAATAATGTTTTTTTTAATGAACAGTTGAGTGGGGAATTTATAAGCTCTGCTTTTCAATTCTAAATCAACAAAGACCTAAGATTTTGTAGATGCATCTTCTCATTTCTGTAGAGAAAACCACAAAGAAAAATCAAGTGTGGATTCCTTACATTCAGTATTTTCTATTAGGAAATGCCATACTAACTGTTTACCTGGACCATTCCAATTTAAGGCCTTTTTACTGATAGCCTACACTGTGTCTTTGATTTCAGTGTTTGTAGTTTCAGTATTGTTTGACAACTCTATAAATTTAAAAACAGAATGTCTACCAGAGCTTTTCAAATGCATTCTTGGTCTTTATATTATCTATAAGCAGTTTAGTTACAGATTTATTTGCAACATTTTAATTGATCAATATTCCTCAAAGATAGAATGTTTGCTGAAGTAGAGCTTCAGCAGTCTTAAGTAGAGAAATTGGTGAATGTCTCTGGCTCCAATCAGAAGGACACTCTGGAAATGGCAGGCACACTTTTCAGTAGGGTGATTGGCCAAAAAACAGATTGTTGAGTGGGAAGACTCCAACATGATGAACAAGGAACACGTGCCTCTAGATGTAACTGTACAGTGTCAACCTGCTCGGTAGCAAGCACAGACTACTCAGTAAATCCAGTGTCCCCAGGACTGAGTATTAACCCAGGAAGTCACAAGCACATGTAGAGCAAGAATTTTATACATTATTTTCTTTAAAAAAGTAAAATGCTAAATCAGAACTTCAATTTAATAAACAATGTATGTAATTTAATTTAGTAAATAATTAAGAATTTAATAAATAATGCTATTCAAGTGAAAGAACCATGTGGGACCCATCCAGTGCTTCTGTGAAAGCATGGGTATCACCAGCTAAACTGAAGCTGCTTAGTGTAGGCTAGCCTCCCCAGAAGTTCCTACAGTCATGGTAAGTCCTGATCCCCATGCAAAGTCATTTAAAAGGTCCCATGATGTCAGGAGGTTTTATTAAAGAAAATGCAGATCTTAATGCAATTTAGAAAAAATAGTTTCAAGAATAGGTCTTAGTCATGTGCCAGCAAAGGAAATGTTCTTGCCTTGTTTTGAACAAATTACAAACCAAAATTAATTTTCAACTTTCATAGAAGGAAGATTAGTTTCAGAAGTATTGTTTCTTCAAGTGAACATGGTGAGCCACTAGTAAATCAACTTACATGGTTGCAAGCAGCATTGTACTTATGTATACAATGTGCATATAAATATGTTATAAATAAATATGTGTTATATAACTATATACAGTCAGAATTTATTAACTGTAGGGAGAATCATAGTTGTGAGACGTTGTATATACATGTACATATAGAAAACATACATAAATACATAACACCTGGGAAAGTTACGTAAAAAATCTTCTTCCTAAAGGTCACTATTTAAAACTATGAAAGCCACAGTTGTAATAAAGACTTTGAGACATAACAGCTTGGTGACTTTCAGGGCTGTGCCACTAGCGAAGTGACCTTTGTACTACTATTTTACTTGTCTGTATCTCAGTTTCTATAAAGTGGTGAGGATAATAGCACCTTCTTCTTGTGCAGGGCAGTTGTTATCATATGACCTTCAAGAACACTTAATGACTATTGCGTTGTCACCTCCCCACTGAAATAACTCCACTACTAAGCTGAATGAGGACCTTGTAACAAAGTGACACTGAATGCAGTAACTTCTTTCTGTCGTCATGTTGTTATACCGCCCAAGCATTCACTCATCAAAGCTTTAAGGATCATGTGTATTCTAGTCTTTAATACTGTCTGAAGCAATATAAAGGCTAAATGCATAGCTGCTATGCTAATAGATGCTAATCAGTCATCCAAACCCCGTGAAGCACAGACAAGGAGGTGGAAGACCTCTCTGCTGGAACCACCATCTCTTGTTTATTACTTGTGGACAGAACATTACAATTTCACCACACTTGGCCTCGACCTGTGTGCTTATGCAATCCTCACAACATATGAAACCATTTCAGCTGGCAGGATTTCCTTACTTTGGCTTTCATTCAGTAGTAACCATTCCTTCTGAAGAACAGGGAGATTGACTGCCTGCATATACAGGATCCTTGTCAGAGCCCAAGTCTGCCATAATGAACCCGAAGCCATTTGATCTGGTATGGCTTTATGATTTTAGTGTTTCCCTCCTCCCTTTTCATTCTTTATTACCACACGCACTGATTTTGTCTTATAATTTCTTTCAGCATTTAGGACAGAAGTCATGTTTGAAGAACATTCATAATTTCTTTTTGTGGTGCTAAGAATCTATTTCAGGGCCTCACACATATTAGGCAAGGCTGAGTGCCATCCCTAAAACCGTTTTTTCGAATTATGTCTTTGTACAAGTTTTATTTGTTGATTTTTTGTCTTTATCATGTTAAGGAATGGTATATTTCATTGAAAATGTTTTTTCAAACAACATATTCTTATCACAGTTTCGCCTCTCTCATCTCCTCCCAGATCCTCCCCACCATTCAATTCCATGCCTCCCTTCTGTCTCTCTTTAGGAAACAAACAGTAAATAAAAAAATAATCTAACAATAACAGAATGTTAAAAAATAAAACATGAGAAACACACGTGTACACATATATGCAATGCCACCAGCCCCCCCCCAAAAAAACACACAACTTTGGAAACAAAATATATAGGCAAAAGACTGGCAAGGGGGGGGGGAATACCCAAACAAAGCAATATAAGATGAAAAATTCTCCAAAAAAAACCATTGAGTTAATTTGGGGTTTGCCATCTATTGCTGGACGTGGAGCCTTCTTTAAGTATGGTTTGTGTATTCGGTGAAACTCCATTGAAGAAAACAATTTTTTCCTCTGCAAGCAGTTGTAAACTGGAAATCGTTTCTTGGTTAGGGATGGGAGTTTGTGTCCACTTTTCCCTCTCAGCGCTGGGACCCCATCTGGCTTAGATCTGTACAGGCTTTGTACATGCTTCCATAGTCTCTGTGAGTTCATATGTGCATTAATCCTGTTGTATCAATTTAAGACACTATTTCCTTACAAATCATCCATCCCCTCTGACTCTTACAATCTTTCTCCCTCCCTGTCTGCATAGCTATCTAAGCCCTGAGGGTAAGGATTTGATGAAGGCATCCTATTTAGAACTGAGTATCCCAAAGCATCTCACTCTCTACACATTTTCCGGTTGTGGGTTTTTGTATTAGTTCCTACCTAGTGCAGGGAGAAGCTTCTCTGATGATGGTTGAGTGAGATACTCATCTGTGAGTATAGAAGAACATCATTAGGAGTCATTTTATAGCAATACTCCTTTAACAGAACAATAATATTTAATGTTCTCCTAGGTCCATAACTTATCTAAACCCAGTCATGGCCACCTATTCCACCCATACACTGTAAACATGAGTTCCATCTCATAGAGTGGGCCTTGGATCTAAGTACATATGGGTTGGTTACTTCCACAACATTTGTACCATTTTTAAGGTATAAAGTACATAGGTGTCATGGAAGCAAATCACCATTGTATATTGAAACATTTGTAGATTGTTGTTTACTTTCCTTCTCTGGTAGAGTACAGAGTATCTTCTAGCAACATAAACACTGTTCAGTAGGGTAAAGGCTCTAGTTGGGCACCAGTTCAACATCTCAATGTTCAATAAGATATGAAAGAGTTGTCTTCAACAAAAGGGCCTAGCAATCAGTTGGTGGAGAACAACCCATAGCCATGTTATTTGTTTTGCTTATTTTTCTTACTTTCCTTATTGTTTGTTTGCTGCCACCCTAAATCAAGAGAAAGTTTTCAACTGGTTAAAATTACTACAGTCAAGGAGAAAGACTTTCCCTTCAAGTTGCCACCCCATGAAAGATAGCTCAATCTTCTATCATGTGTTGAGAGGTAACAAGTGTTAGACTGTTGAAAGCAAACAGTTTTCAAGACATGATATGATGTTTTATTTCTCAGAGGAAAAAAACCACCCTTTCTCATCAAAGACTTCTTTCCCTGCTACCTTCCCTTCTCACTTTAGATCCTCATTTTCCTTCTCCCTAAGCCCCATACCCCAAGCAGACTTTAAGAAAGTGTTGTTGTTTCATTAGGGATTTGTTTCTGCTGTGTTGTAAGTCAAGTTTAGAAAAGCATCTTTGGAAATTAATCCTTTAATATAACAGCTGCTCACTATGCTCCCTCTGTGGACTGTCTGGGAGATCATCTTCCTCCAAGAGGAGAGCCAGCAGGCAGTTGTGGAGGAAGTTCACTTAAGCTATGCAGGTCCATCTGACCTGCAAATCAATCATGGTAGTGTTGATGTGACATGTTGCAAGCAGCATTGTTTCTCCAGCTTTGGATACAATATCAAACTTCATCCACTTTTACAAACTTTAATGCAACTCTCTCTAAGGTTTCTAAATAAACTTAATAGAAATAGCACTATAACTTCTTGATTTTTTTTTTTGCTGGTGTATACTCTGGGTATTCAAACACAAGCATCATTTAGAAACACAGTTTTACACAAAGATTTTAAGTAACTTTGCTACTCTCAGTTTTCATGAGGCATTGTTCTAGGAAGCATTCCTGAGATGAAAATACCATCGTGAATGAATACAGCTCTGCTGGAAGAGTCCAGTGAATAAAACTATGCAGAAGCCACATTTGGGGATCTCATTTTATAAGTTTATCTGAAGTTGTGGTTCTCAAACTGGAATACATTGCAAGTCATAAAGAACTTTCATAAATCACATTTCCTACACTGTACCCCAAAGAAATTCAAATCTCTAGAAGTAAGCAAAGGAATATTTTTAAAACATCTCAGTTGGTCCCAGTGTGGAAAAATTGAGGTTTCCAGATTACTTATTTCTGAGACTTGAATTAAGAGGATGTCTAAACTTGTCATTCCCCCCCACCTTGGAATTTTTTTTCAGAGAGCAAAAAGACAATCTGTAGTCACTACTAAATGAAGTATGTATGTGAAGTGCTATTGTGATGTAATAAGAAATACACTGAAACTAGAAATAATGGCTAAAAAAAAAGATGTAACTCGAAATGCGAATCCCCATCTTTTGTTTGTATTTTACTCTTTTTAAAATTCCATGGACATATATAATATGTCTTGGGGATATCCATCCCCAGTTCATCCCTATGGCCACCTCCTCCTGTCCCTGCTTCAACTTATCACCCATCTCTCTCCAAAGTTCATATCTTGGGATCCTCATTTTTAAAATGGTCTGAGAAGATGGTCAAGTGGTTAAAGTATGAGGTATGAGGACCTGAGTCTGAATCCCCAGCACCCACATAAAAGTCGGGCATGTGGTACCTATCTTTAACCCTGGTGCTGGGGTGGCAGACAAGCTGATTGCTAGGCCTTTCTGGCCAGTCAGCCTGCCTGAATGTCAAACTCCAAATTAGTGAGAGACCCTGTCTAAAACATGAGATAAGAGCCATAGAGAAAAATCAGTCATCAACCTCTGATCTACACACACACAGAGAGGGGGGGAGGGAAAGAAGGAGGGGAGATCCCAAAGAAGAAATGGGTGTGCTATTTCAAGATCTTTGAGTACAACCAGTGTTAATGCTAAAGTTTCTTCCGAATGTAGGACATCTTCATCTGGAGACAAAGTTTGAACTTTTGTCAGTTGCAGCATTCTTTTCAGGGATTTGATAATACCACCTTTAGGCTTAAGCATTCATTATTCCTTAGGACCTTTCCGTTCTCTGCCCATTATCTCACTTCTTGTCCTAGGTATGCCTTCCAAATGAACTGCCTGTCCCCACATCCCTTTCTCTAGTGCTGGATCTAAAAACAGGCCCTAAGAAATAACGCTGGGAATGAAGGCACAAATAGTTGACTTCAGAATTGATGACTGACAGTAGCCAGCAATAGATGCTGAGATGATGAGTCAGAAAAACAGCTTTTCCAAATAGTAGTATCACTTCCTAGATAGGCAATAGATGGCTTTATCCCAGTAGTTCCTTCTTTACATACTTCATATGTATGTTTCATAGGAATGTCACATGACCCTTCTGATTCCATGTATGCCTTGTCTCCTTATTCTGCAGGTTCTTCTGGGAAGCCTCAATTCACCAAGTGCCGTTCACCCGAACTGGAGACATTTTCATGTTACTGGACAGAAGGAGATTATCATGACTTAAAGATCCCAGGATCTATACAGCTATTCTATGCTAGAAGGTGAAGGCTTCACACCCTTCTGACTTTTCTCCATTGATTTGTCAGTGTGGATTGGGTAGAGAGTGGGATAGGGTGATTCACATTATGAGTGTGTGGGCATGCCTGTGTGTGTGTGTGTGTGTGTGTGTGATTGGGCTCAGAGGCTTGGGTGATGCTGGAGCTGAGGAGGTCTCTGGGGCCTCTCTAATGCAGCATATTAAATTGGGGAAAGAAATGGAGTGAGGGAAACTGTGTACACATATGAGGGAAAGACTATGGAGGCAATGAAAATTTCAAGTGTGATGCCCTGGGGCCATGTTGGCATGTTTGAGAATCAGAAGAGCCTGCACAGAGGCATGAGACTTTAAACTTGGAAAGATGACATGGGAAGGTGTCACAGTGCTACTCAGAGACTGTACCAATGCTTGTAGGCCAGGGAAGAACACTGAGTCTTTCTTTGTGTTTTGAAAAAGTATGCTTTAAAAGTCCCCATTTGTTTTCTATAGAATAGACAGGAGGAGGTGGCCATAGGGATGAATTAGGGACTCTCAGACATATTCAGGAGAACATCCTTGTTTTAGCCCTACTGGAACCTAGAATCTCAGGAGAAAAACATACACACCTCCATAAATACCATAGATACAAACTCATGACCAAGTGCCAACCCAAACTCCCCAAATCAGGAGTTTGTGTTTTCCCTGAAAAAAAATATAAATACATTGAACATACTAGCCAGGCCACATAAACCCTCAGCCCTGTTTATCTCAGAAGGGTACAACCAAGGGTTAGGAGATCAGGATGAGGCTGTACCGACCCATGGACTCTCAGCATCCACTTACCCAGAGACAAAGCACAGAGGGACTTCCAACTCATGCTATTGTTTCTGAGCGTTTGTTCCTAAGCAACTTCTGAAACTATAGAATTGTGCCTGTCATCCCTGACACACAACACTACAGTCTGTGGAGGCAGGGGGAAAAAAAACACCACATTCAGTTCACTGGGTTGTTCTTGGAATCCAAAGCATACAAGAGTCTAAGCACGCTGGGCTGTCAACAAGACAGGAGAGCACAGGCACTAGTGTGTTCTGCTTGGACCCGATCCTAGCCAGGTAAGCTGGCAGAAGAGATGGCCCAGCTTATGAAAGCGCTGATTCAGAGCAGAGTCTGATGCCCTGTGATGGAGATACTGCCAAGTCCAGCCTCTGCACTGAAGGGGACTCACCATGAATGCAAATCAGAGGCATGGCAGAAAGCCGCACTGACAAGTGTGGCAGAGCTTTGTGAAGACCTCATGGGAGCCCGTTGGAGCTGGTCAATATCAACCTTGTTGTTTTAATCTTTTTGTCACTTATTTTAATTCATTTTTTTGTATTATCACATTTCCTCCTAAAGGATCCAAGACCCAATTCACTGGGGTGTAGGGTGATGACTAATCTGGCTCCTTTGTCTGAGGGGGTTGGCTGGATTTGTCCCTCCCAAAGTTTATTATGCCAGAGAGAGGTGGGATGTATGTCCTGTGGGATGCAGTGGCTCTTGGTAGAAGGAACTGGTCATGGTAGTTAACAGCTGGCATCTCTTAGTTAGAATTATTTAAAGTTTGTGGGCCCGGGATCTGGTTTTATTTTTATGACTTTTCCACTCTTTATTTTCACTCCAATCCAAACCTTTGGGGAGAAAATGCTGCTTTCACTCTCTGTTTTTATTTGTAATGAAACCTCCTATGGTCCTCATTCATGTCACAGGGTAGTCTGGGGCAAACCTAGGAACTTCACCTCGATGACTAAGAAGAGTAAAGTAGCTTCCTTAGATCATCCTATGTCATGTATAGAACACAGGGAAGACAGATGACTTCATGTGCCATGAGGTTATTTGGCTTTTAGATTTATGAGCTTAAGATATACACTTTAGACAGGTGTGGCAGCACGCCTTTAATACCAGCACTCAGGAGGCAGATCTCTCAGTTCAAGGCCAGCCTGGTGTACAAAGCAATTTCTGGGACTGCTGGGGCTACAAAGAAAAACCCTGTCTCGAAGAACAAAAGAGAGAAGCAGGGGAGGGGACCTGAGATTGGGCGTTGTGTTTTGAACTAGCTACTCATCCACCATGCTTCACATCCAGATTAACTCTTGTAAGTGCTGTGTCCCATGGAGCTAATGGATTAAGAACGCCTCAGCAGGGTTTTACACATTCATTCCTCAGAACAAGACTACTTACACTGCCAAAGTCCAGAAACGCACGACAGAGCCAGGTGGCTCCTGACAATAAATGCAGACCTCCTGAACACCGGCTGTCCTGAAGCTTTGCACCATCCTGAGACTCACTTTTTTTTAAATTGACAGCATGGGTTACATAATATTAATACACTTGTTATCTTCTCTGATTTTATATGAATGCCTAACTTTCTGGGCAATTTTGGTAAAACTCTTTAATTCACTCTTAGTTTGAATGTCAAGATTAAACAAAAATTCAACCACTCAGGGAGTCACCTATCCTTCCTCTTTTGCTGTCACACCAAACATAATGTCTGCACATACAGAAAGATGCTTTCTCCTTCCTTTTGCCTTTTTTCTACTTACTTTTCTTAGACTAGATGAAGCTCTTTTTCATCTACAGACATAGCTTTTAAGATCTCAATCAGAAATTGCGCACTAGTTTACTATCTCAGATTCTCTACCGTGTTAATTCCAAGTGTGTTCAAACAGCTGATGAGCAGCTGTCTCAGTGGTTCTATGTAAATCCCTAGTGCCAAATGAGCCTGAGAAGCAGCTGTTAAGAAGGAAATGTAAATGTGTCTTCAGGAGTTTTCATTCCTTTCTTCCAGGATGTGCCTTCCCCCAAGCCTATGTTCTCATTGCCCATGGCTGCCAGCACCACCCTACAGTGGGAAAGTCTCAAACAGTCACATCTAGTTGGCCAGCCCCAGCACCTGTGCTTGCATAGTCACTCCTATGACTGTGTGTGTGTGTGTGTGTGTGTGTGTGTGTGTGTGTGTGTGTGTGTAAATGTTCTTATCTGTGCATGTTTGTACACAAATATATGTATATATGTGTGTGGGGTAGAGGGCAGAAGTTGATGTCAGGTGTCTTCTTCAGTTGCTTGCCTCCTCTTAATTTTTAAGACAGAGTCCCACACTGAATCTCAAGCCTTGCCTACTTGGCTGGACTAGCTGGCCAAGCAAGCCAGATAGATGTTCCTGTCTCTGCCTCCCCAGCACTGGGATTCCATGCGCTCTCCTTCTCACACAACATTTTCCTGGGTTCTTGGGATACAGTTCAGGTCTCTGTGTGTTTGCACAGCAAGCACTTTAGCAACTGAAGCATCAGCCCCTGATTTAACCTCTATTCTTAATCAAAGGCTCCATGGAATGTGTCCTCTTCCCCTGTAAACCCTCTTCTCAACTCAGACAGGCCAGTGAATAAAACGAAGAGAGAACAAATTACCCCACCTGTGTGGCAAACACATGAGAGAAACAATTTGAAGGAGGACGGGTTTGCTTTGCCCCATGGATTCAGAGAGTTCAGTCCATGGTCCCCCAAATATGCTGCTATGGGCCCAGAGAAGACAGAAAATGATGGTGACAATAGAAAAGGCTACTTGGCTCATGCTATAAAGGAAGAAGACAGACAGGTGGAGGGACTAGCAAGAAGCTGTGCAAAGTCACACCCCAGTGCCCTGCTTCCTCCCACCTTCTGTTTTCTACCACTCCCAACAATGCCATCAAATCATGACTCCATCAATGATAAGTCCATTGATGGGGTCACTGAGGAATGATTGGATCCACCAGCTGTGAACCCCCAACATATACACTCAATAAACAGATGTTTTTATTTTAGTACCATATAGGCTCCTGACAATATTCAGACACTAGTAATACTACTGTCTATAGATGTGGTGTTTCTTGGAAATGGTACTGCTGAAATGTTAAATTTTTCCCAAGATATTATTTTTATTAGTTCAAATTAGAAACAAGCCTGCTTTACATGTCAATCCCTGTTCCCTCTCCCTCCCATCCTCCCACACTCCCCACAATACCCCAACCCCTACTCCCCAGGGAGGGTAAGGACCTCCATGGGGGAATCCCCAAGTCTGTCATATCATCCTAGGCAGGGCCTAGGCCCTTCCTCATGTGTCCAGGCTGAGAGAACATCCCTCCTCATTGCCAAGGCCTCCTCATTGACATTCAGGGGTCTGTATCAGTCCCATGCTGGCCTCCCAGACATCAGCCTGGGGTTCATGCGCTACCCCTTGTTCAGGTCAGCTAATTCTGTGGGCCTCACCAGCCCGGTCTTGACCTCTCTGCTCTTCACTCCTCCCTCTCTGCAACTGAGTTCCCGAGTTCAGTTCAGTGTTTAGCTGTGGGGTCTACCTCTGCTTCCATCAGCCACTGGATGAAGGCTCTAGGATGGCATAAAAGGTATTCATCAGTCTCATTATAGGGGAAGGGCATTTAGGGGAGCCTCTCCACTACGCTTAGATTGTCAGTTGGTGTCATCCTTGTAGATCTTTAGAAATCTCCCTAGTGCCAGATCTCTCCTCGGATCTATAATGGCTCCCTCTGTTATGGCATCTCTCATCCTGCTCTCCCCTATTCTTCCTCCAACTCAACCTTCCTGCTCCCTAATTTCCTCCTCTCCCCTCCTCTTCTCCCCATCTCACTCTCCCAGCTCCCTCTCCCCTACCCTCATGCTCCCAATTAGCTCAGGAGATCCTGTCCCCTTCCCCTTCTCCAGGATCCATGCAATCTTCTTGTAGAGTCCTCCTTGTTTCCTAGTTCCTTTGGTGATGTGGATTGTAGGCTGGTAATCCTTTTCTCTATGTCTAAAATTCATATAAGAGTGAATACATACCATGTTTGCCTTTTAGTGACTGGGTTACCTCACTCAGGATGGTTTCTTCTAGTTTCATCCATTTGCCTGCAAATTTCAAGATTCTATTGCTTTTTTCCCCTGAGTAGTATTTCCATTATGTAAATGTAGCACATTTTCTCTATCCCTTCTTCAGTTGAGGGGGCATCTAGGTTGCTTCCAGGTCCTGTCTATTACAAACAATGCTGCTGTGAACATAGTTGAGCATATGTCCTTGTTGTATAAATATTCATTCTTTGGGTATATGCCCAAGAGAGGAACTGCTGGATCTTGAGGTAGACTGATTCCCATTTTCCTGAGAAACAGCCATACTGATTTCCAAAGTGGTCTTACAAGTTTGCAATCCCACCAGCAATGGAGGAGTGTTCTTTTTTCTCCACATCCTCTCCAACATAGACTGTCATTGGTGTTTTTTATTTAAGCAATTCTGGCTGGTGTAAGATGGTATCTCAGAGTTGTTTTGATTTGCATTTCCCCAATGGCTAAGGATGTTGAGCACTTTCTTAAGTGTCTTTTAGGTCATAAGATATTTGTGTCTTAGCTTACTGAATCTGGCTGCCAGATACCTCACTTTGACTAAAGCTATGGCATAATTTGGGGAATGATTAATCCTTTTTTACCCTCCATTTCAGAATTGCTCATGAATGGAACCAGGAATGGAAAGAGTGCCCTGACTATGTCTCTGCTGGAGAAAACAGCTGTTACTTCAACTCATCGTATACCTCCATTTGGATACCCTACTGTATCAAACTAACTACAAATGGTGACTTGTTGGACCAAAAGTGTTTCACTGTTGATGAAATAGGTAAGCCACAGGTTTGTTTCATTTGACATGACTTTAGACTCATTAAGGAGGCTCCAATTTCCAAGTATAACCAAGTAGAAAGACTTCATGGTTTCAGGTATATGGAATCTGTCTCATGGGAGTCTAAAAAGGACAGAGGGAAGTTAACTTGACTCTAGCTTAAGGAAGTCTGGGAATAGAGCTAGAGAGATGCTCAAGGGCTAAGAGCACTGCCTACTTTACAGAGGACTCAGGTTTGTTTCCCATCATCCATGTAGTAACTAACAACCATCTTGAATCTAGGGCAGTAGTTCTCAACCTTCCTAATTCTGTGACCATTTAATACAGTTCCTCATGTTGTGGTCACCCTGACCATAAAATGATTTTTGTTGCTACTTCCTAATTATGATTTTTCTACTGTTATGCAACAGGATGTAAATATCTGTGTTTTCCAACAGTCTTAGGTGACTTCTGTAAAAGGGTCACTCAATCCCTAAAGAGGTCACTACCCACAGGTTGAGAACCACTGGTCTAGGGGCATCTGATACCTTCTTCTGGCCTCTGAACACAAAATACACAGTTCACAGATATGCATGCAGACAAAACACCCATATAAATAAAATAAATAAATAAATTTTGGGAGTTTTTTTAAGTAGCCTGGTAGTAAATGCTATGGAGAAATGAATGAGGGTCTGAGAGATGGCTCAGTAGTTAAGAGCACCTGATGCTGTTTCAGAGGACCCATCACCCCACATGGTGTTTTACAACCATCTATAACTCCAGTTCCAGAAATTTTCTTCTGTCCTCTGTAGCACCAGGTATGCACCTGGTGCATATCCATACAAGCAGGCAAAACAATACAAAATAAAATAAATCAGAAAAAAATTAATTAAAAAAATGAATCCATTGTTTCCTTCACAAAGTCTTCAACTCTGAGAAGGATTATTGTTGCCAAAACAAGGCACTAACTCAATGTACTCTTAATTTTTCATTAATTTTTGACATGATTTTTATATTCAGATCTACTGAAGAATGTTGGCCTTTGACCTCTATCATTGGCATAACCAAAGCTTAGATTGTCTTGATCACAAAACAAAATAACCATGGAATTTAACATTAACCAAACAGCTACAATCAAGCCAAAGTCATGTTTATATGATTTCAAACAAACACCGATGGAAACCAACTTGAGGAAACAAGTCAAAGAGCTATATGGATGATTCATTGCCCATCCAGGGGCCATGAAGAGGAACTGAAACAAGCAACCATAACTGCGATATCCATGTTTATACCATAATAGTATAAACAGCAAGAGGCAAAGAAGCAACGGAAGACTTCCAGTAGCTGATCCTAGTACTTCTAAATCTATCCACGAGAACCCATTTGTTTCTCACAGAAATTCGTGCCCCTTCTCCCTGACAAACATGGTTTCTTCAGCAGCAGCAGACTGGAAGACAGTGGGAAATGTGGCTGGATTCTGCAGACAGAAATAAGCAAACCAGCCCTGGAAGTCTGCCTTCCAGAGAAAAGTTTGAGAAATCTCTGAGAAGCTGAAAAGATTGCCTGATGGATTGTAGAGGCTGCTTATTATTTAATAGCCTCCCCCAGGTGCAGAGCTGATGCCAAGTGAGGGAATGGCTGTGTTAGTTGTAAGGTGTCTTCGTTAGGGTTTCTACTGCTGTGAAGAGACACCATGACCATGACAACTCTTATAAAGGAAAACATTTAATTGAGATGAGGGCTTAAAGTTCATAAGTTCTGTCTATTATCATCGTGGTAGGGAGCATGGTGGCATTCAGGCGCCAGACATGGGGCTGGAGAAATAGCTTGGAATCCTACATCTTCTAGGCAACAGGAAATGGTGCATCTCACTGGGAGTTATCTTGAGATCTTAAAGCCCACCCCAAAAATGACACACTTCCTCTAATAAGGCCATACCTACTCCAACAAAGCCACATCTCCTAATAGTGCCACTCCCTGTGATCATGGGGCTAATTACATTCAAACTATCACAAAAGGATACTAGTTTAAGATCAATGCTCTGCCGGTCTCTGACAATAGCAAGCCTTACTCGTTTACCTAGCTGACTCTCACTGAGCTCCAGCATGCATGTGGACTATACTATATGATACAGTCAAGTAGTGGAATAGGGAAGTTCAAAAATAATTGCAGTACAGTGTACCACAACACAGTATGGCAGGTCCTGGACTTGAGGTGTTTGGATGCATAAAAATCAAGGTAGGTGATCAAATGCATGAATGACCTGGTATGCCTATAGGATGAAGAAGAGCCAGCTGAATCAAACTGTGACAATTCAGTTATAAAGTATGAATGAGAGTCACCAAGTGTCACAGGCCTTCCAGAAACTACTCAGTTCTAATGGTGACAAAAGAAAAGAATGGTCAAGAACTCAACAGCAATTGCCTAGGCCTAACAGCCCCTTGAAAATTCATCGTTGGTCTTGTGTGTCTCACAAAAAAAAAAAAAAATGGGTTGGATCTTACTGCTAAAAGTAACATTTCTATGTGTTTAAATAAGGACATGACTAACCCAAAGAACTTATGTCTTATATAACCATCAAAAGAGATAGGTTCTATTATGAACCCCTGTTTTACAGATAATGCAACTGAGGCTCAGGACTGCTAAATGATAGCATTAAGGTAAAATAAGATAGTATGGTGACTTACCTGTAACCCCAGTACTGAGAAGATTGAATCAGAAGGATCATCAGTTTGAGGCCAGAGTGAGCTACATAATGAAATCCTTCCTCAAACAACATATATATTGTGCATATAGATCAGTCGTTCTCAAGCTGTGGATCGAACCCCTTTGGCAAATCTCTATCTTTGAAAATATTTGCATTATAATTCATAACAGTAGCAACATTACAGTTATAAAGTAGCAACGAAAATAATTTTGTGGTTGGGGGTCACACAATGTGAATAACTGTATTAAAGGGTCACAGCATTAGGAAGGCTGAGAACCACTGATATAGAAGACAGATATGAACTGGAGAGGTGGACTAGCTACTTAGAGCACTTTCTGATGCCTAACTCCATTTGAGGGGGGCTTCTAATGTCCAAACTTTTGCAAGATCTCAGGCATGTGGTACATATATATACATGCAGATAAAACACTCATAGATGTAAAAATAAAAGTATGAGGAAAGAGATTTTCATGGAGCTAGAAAGGGGATCATGAGAGAACATGAAGGTATCTTGTGGGAAGAGGAGAAAAAGAAGGCAGTGAAAATAAAAGCAAAAGTGGGGACTATGTTCATGGAGGGAGGGGACTAGCAACTGGAAGGCTTGGGGAGTGAAGAGATGCAGTGAAAGAGGGAGATGAATAAAAACAATGTATATTGACACATAAATATGAAAATGCCATAATTAATGTATTATTTTGTATTCTTTCAAAACAATTAAAAATGCAAATACATATTTAAAATTAATCACTTTAAAAAGTTAAGTTTGTGGTTATTTCTCAATTCCTAACAAATCCAGGACAAAGTATTACTGTCACTGTATAAGCATATGTAGTTTGAATAGCCTTCAAATCTAATTTCTAAATGTATTCATGTGTATATCTAATTACTTTCTTATTTCCAAAAGTACCTGGATTCTGTGTGACACAGCATGCCCTTCCATTATATGTGTGTGTCCACTCTGGGTCAATGCAAAAGTTTCTCTCTTTGACTCAGTAAGAGCTCTCCATCACATGTATCTACAGGCTTATCTCTGACTAATTCTGGGGATCCAAACTTTCTAAGAAGCTATGTGCATATGTTAAGAAATAAAGGAAACATTAACTGTGCATCTTCAAATAATTTAGAAAGGCTTGGTAATACGCCCTATCTAGGAGAAAGCATAAATTTACATATAAACCCTAACTTTGGAACTCATAATTGTCTTCATCATCCTAGTTTATGAAACTCTAGTCTTTATGGTCCTTATAATAAAAATACAGAGGTTTATCTAAGAATATACTAGAGAATTACCAGAAGCAACTGAACAAAATACAATTTCAAAATGCTCACTTAACATAAGCAAAGACAGAACACCAGGTTTTCACCAACTCAAGCTAGCAGTATTATGCCTTCTTTCTTGGGACTAAGAGACAAAATATGATTGCTAGGAAGGTGGCAAATCTAGGAAACATTTGCAGAGCACTCACTCAGGAGACTGCAGCCGCATAGAGATGCATAAGGTAAGGTCCTTTCCCCAGAAAGGAAAAGAATCCTCTACTTCCTGTTCCAAAGCAGGCCATATTTTAAAAATGCAGTCTTTCTGATTCTCTACCTCTTCATTTTCTTTGTCAAAATCCTAAAATATTAATAATATTAGAACTAAAACAAGTATGTAGCCTGGCAATTCTTCCAATGAAAGTTATAGATCAAAAATTGAGACACAAAAGGGGGTTGGGGGACACTTTTATAAATTTTCAAAAATGAAACAGATCATTTCTATATTAAAAATGTTACTGTATTATAAAGTAACCATGTGGATTTCTGGAAGAATTAAGGGTATGGTCGAAATGAATGAATGAATTTGATCTCTGAAGAAATCAAGCCATTAATATTAAGAGTGTTTATATGGGGACTGACTCTCCATTGAATTCACAGTGCAACCTGATCCACCCATTGGCCTCAACTGGACTTTACTAAACATCAGTTTGACGGGGATTCATGGAGACATCCAAGTGAGATGGCAACCACCACCCAGCGCAGATATTCGGAAGGGATGGATAATTCTGGAGTATGAAGTTCAGTTCAAAGAAATAAA
Organism: Cricetulus griseus; assembly: GCF_003668045.3. Taxonomy (NCBI): domain Eukaryota; kingdom Metazoa; phylum Chordata; class Mammalia; order Rodentia; family Cricetidae; genus Cricetulus; species Cricetulus griseus. The sequence continues at coordinate 337,697,976 of NC_048595.1, read as the reverse complement.
TGAAACTAAGTGGAAAGTGGTAAGAGTCACCACATCCTACACTTGGACATTTCTTCTTCCCAATTCAACAATCACTTTCTTATTTGTGATATTTTTCCTCCACTTAATACCACATGCCAATCTGTGTGCCCTGCAACTCATTATTAGAGAAAACTGATATAATCATTAAATTAATATCTTTAAAGTCTATGTAGCAGGAAATGCTGATGTGCATCTTCCATGTAGATATATGGAAAACTATTGGGAGAAGAAAATCATTTCCCTAGCTTCTTCGGTGTTCAGTTTAACCATAGAGCAAGGTCACAGACTAGCTGTGTTGCTATCTTTAGAGGTGTGGCTGAACAGAAGTAGGATCATGATCAAGGTCAATAGTAGGCTATGGCCAAATGTCCGCCCATGATTATAGCTACTGATACTCTTTAGACCTCTATTAATATCTGTTCTTAGTTCTCTCCAGAAGAGAGGCATAGAGAAGGGATTTACCCCATAGAGGTTACATGCCTCAGAAAAATTAAGCTAAGAGGAACCGACATAGGCAAGCAAAAGCAAGTTGGCCCCTGAACTTCTCACTTCCCTGCCAAGAGCCTGGGAACTCGTCACTGAGATAAATTCCACACGGCACACAACAAGAAGGGAAACAGGATTACCATGCCATTCCAAATATAACTAATTCTAAATCAGTCTAACCACAACCACAGCCCTGGCCAAGCCAAGCAATTTCTGGATAGGCAGGAGGTTGTACCCAGCACTCTGGCTGGGCTCACTCCCTAAATTTTGGGACACAAGGCCCTGTCCTTCAGTGCAACACCAAAAAAGAAGCCAATTTTGTCATTAGCAGAGAATACAACTTGAGCTGCTGCAGTTACTTGTCTTCCAGGTTCTGTTTTCTAAATCATTTTAATATAGATACCTGGTTTGTAAGTTGGTACCAAGAGGGGCTGGTTGGATGCTAAGTCAAACAAGACTTTCTAAATCTGAGTCATAATCAAACATTTATTCAACAACCAGGTATAGGAACAACTACTTTGCATAAGGTACCAAGGGCACCTGAGGTAGCAGTTTTCAAAATGAGTATCATATACCTCTGAGAGCTCTTGAGACGTTTCAAGGGGACATACAAGGTCAATGCTAATTTCACAGTATAGTATAATAACATTTTCATTCCAGAATTAAAAAAAGAAAGCAGTAGTAAGGAAACTGCTGGCTCTTGACTTGAGTTGAGGCAGCAGTCCCATTGTTTACTAACAGTCACTATAGTCTTCATCATTGTGCAGTTCACAGAAAAGGATGGGAATGGCTTCATAGGAGACTGTTTAAATCTCAACCATTGAGTCCATCACTGTCTAAGCATCTGTGTGGCTCATGAAGAGCCATAATTACTTTATTCAAAAGTAATGATGGAGCAAAACACTTAAATGACTGACTCAACAACTGAACTAACAGCTCTTTTACATGAAACAAATTTTACATGAACAACAGATATACTAGTAGATAATGACTCATATTTGACTGGCCAAACATTTGTCAAGAAAGAGGTTTACACTTCCAGTAAACATATGACAATATTTGCACCAATGATAAATTTTAACTTTTAGGAGAAATGTAGAATTTTTCAAAATGTGTATCTATAACCATGAGTTTGATAGCCTTCCAACATAAGACTAACTCCAAAAAGGTCCATGGTGATATTAGCAAAAATGGTGGGTTTATGTTTTATAATAAAGTCTGTGAGAACTTCCAAAGTGTAATTTTCAGTGAACCAATACACTAGATAAAATGTTTTTCAAATATTCTGAGAATAATTGTACAATTATTTATTTATTTATTTATTTATTTATTTATTTATTTATTATCATGTCAAAGATGTTTTGAAATACACATGGTATGATGATTCAGTTGAGCAATTAATGCATACATTCTTTCATAGATTTTTTTGAACTGACAGTTTAAACTCTGCTCTCTTTTGTACATCAGTACAATTCATAGTTGTTAACTTTAGTATTTAAGGCAGTGGTTCTCAACCTTCTGAATACTGTAACCCTGTAATACAGTTCCTTGTGCTATGGTGACCCCCAACCATAATGTCTTTTCTGTTGCTAATTCATAACTGTAATTTTGCTACTATTATGAATCATAATGTAAATATCTGTGTTTTCTAGTAGTCTTAGCTGACTCCCGTGAAAGAGTCATTTGACCCCCCAAAGAGGTTGCTACCCACAGGTTGAGAACTGCTGCTTTAAGCTGTTCAATGTCTCCCTTCAACACATTCCTTTAATCTAACTGAATTTTTTTTCACTAACATCTCACCAAACCTCTAAACCCCTAGGCCCTGGTGATCACAAAGGTGATCTACTTCTGAGCTCACCTTTGCTGATTCCACATATAAATAAGATCATGTAGAATTTATCTTTCTGTAACTGTCATATTTTATCTGAAGTATTCCAGCATCATCCATATTGAGAAAAAATGATTCATTAAGGATCATAGTTTTTTTTATTCCCTATATATCCCATTTTCTCACCCTTTTATCCATCAATGGGCTCAGGTTGATCCATATTTTGTCTATTGTGAGTGATGCTACCATTATCATAAACAGGTATATCTTCAACATACTAATTTTACTTTGAATATAAAACCATTAGTGAAATCACTAGATTATATGGCAACTCTATTTTTAATTATTTGAGTGACCTCTATACTCTTTTCAATAGTCACTGTACTAATTTTCATTTCTATGAACAAATTAGAAAATTTTGTCATCAACAGTCTCAGCCTTTTGTGAATGCTTAGAGTTACTTGCCTGGAAAGATAGGCCCACCGATAGGAGTGGGAATGTTATGGGAATAACTGCTTTCTGCTTAGAATCAAAGCCTTCTGCACAAGGTAGAACCCATGCCTGACATCATTTGCTGAGTCAAAATAACACAGCTGGCTAGGTTATGAGCCCTCGAAGAGAACCTAGTACCATTATGCTTCTAAATGGACATAGCAATTAACTGCCCCCCCTAGTTATTATCATTCAACTCATAGATTAATACAGCTCTTGACCTTCATCAGAGAGGCTTCTTTTTTCAATAGATGGTGATTAATACAGAGAACCACAGTCAACATACAGAGGATAAGAGGCAGCAGAGCACTCAGCTCTGAATAGAACATCAGTATCCTACCCTCTCCTCCCAAGATTCAAAGATTATTGAGGAAGAAGGAGAAGAAATATTAGAAGAGTCTAATGGAGTAGATGTCTCTAAGGAAACTATTCCCTGGTCATGACAATGCCGTTGCACACGTGAGCTCATAGCAGCTGGGACTGCATGCAGCAAAAGGCTTAGACGAGATCATGCCAGCCAAAATCCCACTGTGGATGGGGGAGAGGTTCCCACCCCTGCCTGAGAAGCTCTTGGCCACTATGACTGCTGGGAGAGGGACAGTCCGTTTTCTTCAGGAATGGAAGGTCTGAGAGGCTAATCATGCTCCAGCAGGTGGTCCCATACCTATGCACATAGAAGCAGTAAATAGACTGAGTATTGAGAGAGAGAGAGAGAGAGAGAGAGAGAGAGAGAGAGAGAGAGAGAGAGAGAGATCACTCTAAGTTGGGAGGGAAAGTGGTGGAGGATAGGGAAAGAAGGGGAAGTAGGTTTAATCAAAACATTACAGGCATTTATGAATAGTAAATAGAATTTTTTCTCATTTTTATTAGTCAATGCTCAGCCATTAAAGGCCAAATAAAATATTTAAAGGAAACTTTTTTTATATCAATCGTTTCCAATATTTTTCTTGTCTCAACTTTGCCTGTTTCTGCTCTTACACTTGGCATCTGCTTCCTTTTGCTACCTTTGGGATTAGTTTATACTTTTTCTAGTTCCTAGAGGTATAATTTGTGTTCCTTATTTGATGCAGCTGAAAGTTCCCTCAGAAAACTGTAATATAGTGTAGAAAGATATACACAATTAAGTTTGAGCAGTAAAATCTAAGCAATCTAGGAAGTGTATTACATCACAGACTGGTAGTGCTGGCGGATTGGCAGTGTCTGTGGTGTACAAAGCTCTCACTGGAGACAGGAGAAAGACAAGATGTCCCCACTCAGGCCACTGCCAGGGTAGGTACAGTGGGAGTCAAATGAAAAGATTTCAGTTTGGAGCTGCAGGTATGAAGTGTTGAAGAAAGGCAGAGGTGGGAGGGTGGTATGTTTATCTCTGGGTTTTGCTATGTGGTTATTTACAGTTGGTAGTGAAATCTATGAATAATACTGGTGACAATAGCAGAGAAACCAGGCCTTGATCCAAGCATGAAACACAAGTATTCAAAACTACTTTATAAAAAACAAACAAAACAAAAAAAAACAAGAAAGTTTAAAATTCAGAGTTCTGCTTTAAAAAAAGCATTTTCAGCATACAAATACTGCATACAGCTGTGTGGTGTACATCTTTAATTCTAGCACTCAGGAGGCAGAGGCAAGCGGATCTCTGTGAGTTCAAGGCCAACATGGTCTACAGAGCTAGTTCCAGGACAGCCAGGGCTGTTACACAGAGACCCCTGTCTCAAAAATAATTAAATTAAATTTAAATTAAAATTAAAAAAAACCTGCCTATATTCAGCAGCTCCTGTAAGAAGATGCACCCGTCTCATGTACACATAGAGAAAACAGAGCTTTGTGAATAGAAACCAACTGGGGTAAAAGACAAAGTTGCTTAAGATGCTGAAGTCACAGCTTCTGACTTAATAAAACAAATTACAGGGTTTACTCATGTGAAAATCCATGCTTCTGGAAAGGGGCAGCATTGAGTGTTTTCTATAAACAGGAACAAAAAAGCATGTTGAACACTGCCAGCTACAAAGGTGTGACTTAGAGGAGAACGCTGTGTTAATGTGGATCTTGGGTCTGCCGATCTGAAAGCAGTGTCTAATAGGCTAAGACTCTAGTCACACTAACTTTCAAAACTGTGAAACGCTGATGCTCGACGCCCAAGGTCTGCAGTGACTTTCTCTTATATGCATTTTCGGGGGAAGATGTGACTAAACATCTGTTCCTCTAGATAGGGTACCAATGACGACAGATCCCTAAAACTGTTCCACCTAATCCCAACTTACCATACCAGTGAATTCACTGAGTGCATATACCTACAGGAGTATATATGACTCCAACGCAGCTACACTCACAGGGTATCCCCCAACCACATAGATGATGAATGCTGCGTCCCGGCTGTTGCCTGCACAGCTTGCAGGAGGCTAAGGTGATTGGACAGTTGCCTCTACCTAGCAATAATTACTGCGCAAATAACCCTTGTAGAAGGGCCTTGTGAGTCATCTAGGTTTCATGAACTCCCAGCCTTCTGAGTTTTGCTTACTTCCTAAGTCTGAAGACCCTCTTCCCAGGAGATAATGTTTCCATTTGGAGAAAATAGCTACACAATACCTTTCTATGCAGATTTTTGAGCAACAGACTATCCTGGGGTAGGCTTAAGACTTCTGGCATAAATAAAGTGTGTAGATGCTCCCAACAAAATTATTTGACATTTCAAGGCAACTATAGTATTTCTAGGACTATTTCAAATCCCGTGATTATTAATAAATGACTAGTCAGGCTTTCCAGAAAATGCATATTCTACAGATATATAATTCGCTTGTGGCCATAATTTGCTTTGGTGTGGAAATGTGGGGTTCCCTTTTCTAATATATTGCTCCATACAAAACTGTAATGCCCCAGATAAGTAGATAACATATTTGTACTCCTCTGTATAGCTCTGCCATGCTTAAGTCTTAATTGACTAATGACCTAATGACCTAAAGCAAAGACATAGCTATATTTCTTTTTTATCATTTTTTATTTGAATTAGAAACAAGATTGTTTTACATGACAGTCCCAGTTCCCTTCTCCCTCCTGTCCTCCCCCTACCACCCCACAACTAAAACCCTCCCTATCACATACCCTTTCTTCTATTCTTCACCTGACTCAACCTTTATAGCTATATTTCTTTAAGCAAATGTATATCTTTGGGTTTATACTAAAAGAAATTTGAGGATTATTATTATCATCATTTTAACAAAATTATTCTTTACATAATTTGTCTCAGTGTATTTCATTTAATAGCCAATTCCCTATGGACAAGTTAAAATACTACTCAATTTCTAGAAACCCTGTGTGAAGAGAAAGGGGAAAATACTTGAAGAATTTGTGAGTTGAGTTGTTGATACCTGAGGCTATACGTTCTCATATTTTTGTTTTGCAAGACGGGTCCTTTATGGTCAACATCAGTCCCACTGTACTCGTTGAGACTGGAAAAAGAATATGAAGTGCGTGTGAGATCCAGACAACGGAACTTTGAAAAGTTCAGCGACTTCAGCGAGGTGCTCTACATAACATTTCCTCAGATGAGTGCATTGACATGCGAAGAAGGTAAAGTGTGGGCAGGGTGGTTAACTTGCAGCTAGCATGACTTTTGGCAATCCAGCAGCTAACATATGCCTACACTGTTGGTATATTGTCTAGGTCAATATACCCCAGTTTCATATATCAGGGGCAAGACACTGAAGTCACTACTATCTGTAGAAAATGTATGCACTGGAAAAAAACAAACAAACAAACAAAAAACAAAAGGAGGGACTGGAGAGATGGCTCAGTGGTTAAGAGCACTTCCTGTTCTTCCACAGGACCCAAGTTCAATTCCCAGAACCCACATCAAGAGATTGACAACCACCTGTAACATCCGCTCCAGAAGATCTGCCATCTCTAGCCCTTGCTAGCACCTGCCCTCACATGCACACATACTCATAATTAAAAAATAATAAAATAAATTTTAAAGAAATAACAAAAGGATTTCGTTTCCAAATTATTTGCTTTAAGAAAAGTCCCGGGGCAGGTAGAAACTCAGATAGAGGAACACAGTGCTTGTTCCCGAACAGTAAGATTCTAAGGGAGTGGATTTTTGCCTTTGTTTATTTATTTGCATCTGTATTTCCAAATTTTTCTACAAAGTGTTTGTTTTGCATTTGTATCTGGAAGAAACAAGGTTATCTAGAGTTTGGGATGAAATGGTGGTGCTCGTGGATTTGGGGAAGTGCAGATGTGGTGTAAACCTAGAGAAAACCTAGTGAGCCATGGGTTAGTCATATTCATGGGACACATGAAGCATTTGGAGATCCTACACAGGAAACCCCAGAGATGACTCTGGATTTCTAATTGTAGTTAACTCCTGCCTTTGTGGGAGAATATGGGGAACCAACCTCGAAGAACTTGGGGGAGGGGCATTTAGTAATAAGGAAAGAGGTGGAGGTTTCACAGACAAATTCTCCCAGTGCTCATAAAGTGTACTGATATCTGAACAGCCTCAGTACAATGTACATAAACACATAGTTTTAAAGCTATAACAATGTGTTCTGTGTGCCTAAGTATGTCACAGTTACTCTGCCCTCATAATTTTGATATAGCCTCAATGTAGAAGCTAAAAAAAATCATTACAGTTTAAAATATCAAATGGGCATTATTTACTTAAGTTTAACAAGCAACAGTTTCTTCTTGGCACTGAAGCCGTAGTGATACTCCTCAGACATTGAGACATATGAGAAGCTTACAGGTTTAGCTTTTTTGCAACCTGTTTGAAATGTGATTTTGCTTTTGAACTTTTTTTCCTTTTTTCTAATAATGTACTTTTTAGTTGCAATATAATTACATCATTCCCCCTCCCTTTTCCTCACTCCAACCCTCCCATTCACCACCACTATCACCACTACCTCAGTTTCTCTCAAATTACCCACTTCCTTTTCTTTTGTTGTTGTTGGTTTCAAGACAGCGTTTCTCTGTGTAGGTCTGGCTTTCCTGGATCTCACTCTATAGACCAGGCTGGCCTTGAACTCACAGAGATCCATCTGCCTCTGACTCTCATGTGCCAGGATTAAAGGTGTGTGCCACCATGCCCAGAAGCCTCTTTTTCTTTAACTGTTTTTACACACATACATATTTACAGTGGACAAGCATGTTGTATCCTTAGGAAAGAAAAAAAAAACCAAAGTCATTCCATTTTGTTGCCATGGTTATCAAGTGAAACACTAACTTTGCCATATGAATTCAAATTAACAAATATTTTCATGTGGGAAAGGACAGTGCAATGTAAATTTTGCTTTAATTATTCATAATTCTGTTGGTGAAATATTCTTTCCTGTTTTAGATTTCCAGTTTCCATGGTTCTTAATTATTATCTTTGGAATATTTGGAGTAGCGGTGATGTTATTTGTAGTGATTTTTTCAAAACAGCAAAGGTAGGTGTAAAACACTGTCCTTGATATGTTTTTGCAAGTTGTGATCTCTATGTGTACTCCCCCGTGTTGTGGGAAAATTTCTTTTGTACTATAGGAGTGGAAATTTTAATGAACTCAGAATACTATTTCTGGTTTTGCCTTTACCACATCAATACTCAGTCTGTAATGTTAACCTTAGAAAATGGGCAGTTTAGATCGGGAAGTCTTATGTAGCACATGAAGACGTTTGCACTAGTACCTGTGTGTATGTTGACAGTACTTTCTTATGTGAAGAACTCCCCAAAGGGACTCAACAAGTCTCCCCTTCACATCAGAACCCCACAGTATCCCCGGAGCTTTGGCAGAATCTGTTGCCATCATCGTGTATCATCTAATTTAAACAACAAATTGAAGCCACCTGAACACTTCATTCTAAGACACTTTCAAGTTTATTCATAAGGTGTTGATTTCAAATAAATTTGGGTTCCAGGTAAACTATTTGGCCATCCATATTTTACTTACATTTGTAAATTCAATCCAAATTCCTTCCAAGTTTTAAGAAATTCTATTGTACAATTTCTTGGAGTCCAGAGAGTTGAATGCAGCTATTCAACCACTGCTGTTTGAACTTGTTTGTACCTCTTACCCTCTCTGAAAGTCCACATTTTTGTGTGCAACATTGTCTTTTAAATCTTTTTGAACAATAAAATATCATTTTCCACTTGGAGAAACATAGATTGCAGAAAATGTTTATGCAACATGCAGGAAAAATAGTGATATTGTTTGTCCTTTGTTTACATTTAAGTTATTTTCAGAATCCCATGAGGTCATGAGCCTCTTTCTAGGACAAATGTGACTACCATTTTTAAGATTCTCAAGAATCGCTTGGTCTTTGCACTGCAAGTCCTGTCCTGGAATCCCCTCAGTTTGGGGCCATCAATAGTCAGTTGCTCTATGTAAAATTGAAATCAAGTTCTTCAGCTGAAGTCTAGAGGTATCAGTGACTCAAAATGGAATATAGGCATATATGGTATGGGCTTTTAGTTGTTGCAGCAATCCAAAATTCTCCAACCTCAAAGTTAGCCATACTCAAGATAGAATTTAACTAGAAATAATTCAGGCAATGCCAGTATTCTTGAGTGCTAAGAATACTGAAAAACTACAACTGAATGAACTCCATTTTCAGTTTCATGTTCAATTTTATCATGTAAATGATGGGGAAAGCAAAACTCACTGCATAATTTTGTTTTGAACTTAGCTTATTTTTTAGGCCACATTTCTGTTTTGTGAAAACATCTACTACAATTGAAACAACAGGGTTTTCAGTTGTTTGAAAAAATAAATATATCTTCAGAATTTTAAGTAAGGTATGAACTTGAGTAATGCCAAAAGAGTCTAATCAATGGATTTGTGATAATTAGTCTATAGAGCTAGTGAAATTCCAAAATTTATATGGAGTGGTAGTAAATAAAATTGCTATGTACATAAAACCATTCACCCTTAACACTAGTTGTCCATATCATGTCACGAAAGCCAAGAAAATATGTGAGGTTGTCTAATTATACTAGCTTTAAAAACATATCAAATGAAATATCATGCTCTCAATAAATAGGATTTAAAAGATGTGTGTGTGTGTGTGTGTGTGTGTGTGTGTGTGTGTGTGTGTGTGGGTGTATTTTACTTTGTTTGTCCAGACCGATTGATTTTAAACTTCTGATTCTCCTGCCTCCACCATTCTTGGTTTTGTGTGGTTTTAAGAATTCAACCCAAGGCTCTGGCATGCTAAGTAAACATTATACCAGTGGTACTCAGTCATCGCCTCTATTCAAAGGTTCTTTTGTTTTCTTACTACTTTTGGTGGGATCAGGAGACAAAGCAATGGGTCTCACTGTGATGTTTCCATGCATAGACATCATCATGTTTTCTTTTTCCCTCCCATCCCCTCCCCCACCAATCTCCTCTCCTTCTTTCTGGCCTCTCCTTCCTCCCAACCAGACCTCCCTTCTGTTTTCTGCATATTTATCACATTTTCTTCCCCATACTCTGCATTCCTCCAGACCTCTTCCTCATCTCTCAGGGTCCCCTGTCTACTTTCATTTCCTACCTATATAGGAATAGAGAGAGAAATTGAAATCTTTGTTCCATATCTTCTTGGTGTCATATGCTTTTAAAGGTGTCTTATTTATAAGTCACTTGGAAGTTGACTTTAGACAAAGTTAGACTCCTCACAGACAAATATTGAAATTGGCTATACATCAAAAGCACTAAGCAAAAAAAAAAAAAAAAAAAAAAAAAAAAAAAAAATTAGAAGAAACCACATCTATTGAAATTATTTTAAATGAAGGCTTTTTGTGATATTTTTCTCCTGAAACTTTTGTCATCTGCTGTTCAGTACCTTCCCTCTCTTTCTTATATTCTCATATAACTTCTATACGTTATAAGAATGCTTAGAAGAAGTCATGGTATTGCCTCTATTTTATTTCTACCTTTTGAAATAAGACAACATGTAATCTTTAAGATATGTAAAAATAAAACCTTATTTGTTTTCAAGGATTAAGATGCTGATTTTGCCCCCAGTCCCTGTTCCAAAGATTAAAGGAATTGATCCAGATCTTCTCAAGGTAATTAACTCTTAAGTTGTAGATCATTCAATTGAGTAATACCTAAAGAATACTATCCTCTGTTGAGAGGGTTTGGGATTTTTATTTGGTTGGTTGTTGTTTTTGGTTTTGGTTTTGCAAGCTCAATGCACCCTATTGAAAATTATTTAATCGTTTGGAGTTGCTTTTCATAGATCTCCACTTTCTATCTGCTTCTAGGAAGGAAAATTGGAGGAGGTGAACACCATCTTAGGCATTCATGATAACTACAAATCTGACTTCTACAATGATGACTCCTGGGTTGAGTTTATTGAGCTAGATATTGATGATGCAGATGAAAAGACTGAAGGGTCAGACACAGACAGACTTCTAAGCAATGCCCGTGAGAAATCGCTCAGTATCCTTGGAGCCAAGGATGATGATTCTGGACGTACCAGCTGCTATGACCCTGACATTTTGGACACCGACTTCCACACCAGTGACATGTGTGATGGTACCTCAGAGTTTGCTCAGCCACAGAAGTTAAAAGAGGAACCCGATCTCTTGTGCCTTGACCAGAAGAATCTAAAGAATTCGCCTTATGGTGCTTCCCTCGGCTCTCTGCACCCCTGCATTGCCCTAACGGCGGAAGATAAACCACAGCCGCTTCCGAGTAGTGAAATTGAGTCAACCCACCAACCTGTCTCTACACAGATAAGCAGTACCGCTTCGCTGGCAAACATCGACTTTTATGCCCAAGTAAGCGACATTACACCAGCAGGCAGTGTAGTCCTTTCCCCAGGCCAAAAGATTAAGGCAGGGCTAGCCCAGTGCAACACACAGCCACAGCCGGAGGTGGCTGCACCCTGCCAAGAAAATAACAGCATGAACAGTGCCTACTTCTGTGAGTCAGATGCCAAAAAGTGCATCGCTGTGGCCCCTCACTTGGAGGCCACATCGTGTGTAAAACCAAGCTTTAACCAGGAGGACATTTACATCACCACAGAAAGCCTTACTACTGCCCGGAAGTCCGAGACAACAGAGCTTGCTCCGGATGCTGAGATGCCTGTCCCAGACTACACCACCGTCCACACTGTGCAGTCTCCACGGGGCCTTATACTCAACGCAACTGCTTTGCGTTTGCCTGACAAAAAGAAGTTCCTCTCCTCGTGTGGCTACGTGAGCACAGACCAACTGAACAAAATCATGCAGTAGCCTTTCATATATTTCAATGGCAAAGAAAAGGCTGGGCATGAATGCCTAAACCAAAACCATGTTTAAAATCTGTGTTGGGAGAGTGTGAGGGTGAGTGTGGATTCTAAAATACCTTTTCCGGAAATGTTGAAACATTATCATAAAGCAGAAAATCAAGAATGCTTAACCAGATAGATTCCCATTGTGAATTATAAATATTTTTGAAGAATCGTCTCTAAGACTGCTTAGTGGCAGTGATTGTCTGTATTGTGGGTCTTAATTTTGTGATACTAAGCATTAAATAGCTGTTTTTCATGTATGTAAATCATGTTTTTTGGAAAAGCAAAACAATCAGGTAGCTTTTGCAGTTCAGGAAATTGAATGCAGATTATTATAGCACAGGCTAATTTCTTTTTCTCTTTTAAATAACTGGGAACTAAAATTCTAGGCGAGAAAGTAAGGCTAGTTTGGATATGTAAAACATTTATTTTGACATAAAATTGATAAAGATATTTTTAGTAATTTACACTTTAAGCATGGCTGTTTTATAATATACTACACACGCATTGTAGTTCACAATGATCCATCCAAGGATGTAGCAACTACAGTGTAAAGAGGGTTTAATGCTTTGGTCAATGAACCTAAAGAAAGCCAACAAGTTAGATTTTTTTACAAAGCCCTTTTTATAACTCCTCAAATTTCATAACTCTACAATGTCTAATAACCTGCATTATTGGAACAAAGTCATTTTAAAGGTTTAAATAAATATTTTTTAATTTATAAAATTTAACAATTTTTATACAGATCAACATACTACACACCAAACAATAACAGACATGATATTAACAAAAGAAACCCTTTCTTCACCAAATTTAAGTTCAAGCCACAGGGCTGCACTCTAAGAGAAGTAGAAGTGATGGTGGTGTTACTGGCTAGGATGTGGAGGAGCTGTCAAAACACATGGAGAGGGGTTTGGGGAGCCCGGGGATTGGGAGAGGGAGACTCCCACACCCATGCAGGACTGTCTCTTCAAACACAACTTGGTTTCTATAGTCACCTAAGAATTAATACATACAGAGAGAAACTCACCTGTTGAAGCACACTGGATAAAGTTAACCAGGTAACAGAATAGAAAGTTAAAGGCCTAGATCTTTGTTTCACAGCCAGGCACATACTTCTAATTCATGGCAAAAAGGGACAGAATAAATGAGTTTCCAGTCACAAAGGACAACTCAGTATTTACACAAATAGCAGAAGTTTTGTCATCAAACCTCTCATAAGATATATTTTAAATAGTAAGAAGAGATTCATCACTTCTTATTTACCCCTAGGAAGATTAGTCTCAGACAGGCAGAAAAACACCCAATATAAAAATCGCTTTTTGATTCCCAAATAACATACACATAGTTCTTTGCGTTAGCCCCCTAAAAAGATGTATGAGAGAAAGAGGACTCTCAGCCCACTGAAGAATACTTCTCATTTTAAGTATTTTTTTAAAAGCTTGAAACTTTAAAGTTTTAATGGTATTTACCATTTTGCTCAGACATCTGTGGGGAAATAGGCTTAATGTTTAGTGGTTTTAAATTCTCCTTCACAAAGGAGAGACAGTGACAATCTAGCATTTGGTGTTTAAGGTTCACTGTGTTACTTTGTAATAGATTTTAATAGATTTTTCTGCTACTTTGCTGCTATGGTTTCTCCAATGGCTACATGATTTAGTTCATATGAAATATCATCAACTTAGAATCTATTCAGCTTAAAGACATGTGTTTTGATGAACTATCTTACCATTTCACCATAGGCTGACCATGTTTCTATAGCCAAAAATAGCTAAATACCTCAATCAGTCCCAGAATGTCATTTTTGGTACTTTGCTGGCCACACAAGCCATTATTCACAGTATGACTAGTTGTGTCCTGCAGTCTATATTTAACTTTCTTTTATGTCTGTGGATTTTTCCCTTCAAAGTTCAATAAATTTATTTTCTTGGATTTCTGATTGTGTGTTTCTATTCATGCCAAAATGAAAGCACCCTAACCTAGACTCTGTGCTGAGACTAGCACAGTAAAGGACTTAGCAGCGTTAGTTTAAATACATCAGCAAGTGGTTAAGATACTCTTTGTCTTGTATGGACTGTGTCCTTGCCATAGCTACAACTTCATGTGGACAGAGACTTACAGAGCCATGATGTGAACACATCAGAAAAGTTAAATGGTGAATCCAAGTTGATGTGGGGTATGTAGGAAATGGAAAGAGGGAGGGGTTTGACATTATGTCTAAGCTACGTTACTAGCTTGAGCGTGTTACCTGGAATTGAGGACCACAATTCTCCCTGGACTCACATTTTGACAGTCAGTCATGTTGACTACTTGTCATCATAGGAAGCAGACAATACGTCTCTTTATTAGTTGCTTATCTCATTGCCTAAAAGAAGCAACTTGGGGGCAAAGTCTGTTATTCGTTCACAACTTAGAGGGTAGGAAAGGCATGGTACCTGCAGTGGCTTGGTCCATGACAGTGGGAGCTAGCAACGTAGCTTGTTCACATGTTGGAGAATAAGGAAACAGAAAGCTCCAACTGGAACTAGAGGCAAATGTAACTTTCAGTCCCTGCCCCCAGCTATTTAGTTCTGCCAGGTATGTCTCAGACCCAAAGGATCCACAACTCCTAAAGCAGAGCCACCAGCTGGAAGCCAATTATTCAAACACATGAGCCTCTGGGTGACTTGGAAGGATGGCTTAAGTGGGTTGTGTGGATTGAGCTGGAGCGGGCAGTAAAGCCGTAAAGCATAGATTCTTACTCCAGGTTTCAGGTGGTGAATCATGTTCTCACGCATGCATTAAGTCCTAGGAGAGCAAAGGCTGGAAAGCCACTGAACAGTTATTTACTGCCTCAGTTGCATAAACTGCCAAGACTATGCATAATACTTGGTGGCTGCTTCAATTAAAATAAAAGTTTTTCTACCTGCTGACTTCTGCCCATTGAGAGGTCATAACCTCAGAAAACTACAGTGTGGAGTCTCTTAGATTTCTTCCGTGTAAATATACTTTGAGAAACTGTGTCCTTTCGCTAGGGTGTGAGAAGATATTCTGTCTTTGCATTTTCAGAAGAGAAACAAATAAAGATTCCCCACTACATTGAGCACCTGATATTGATTGTTTTGATGTGCTGCATAGACCCAATCTTCTACAGCAGTGGTTCTCAGCCTTCCTAATGTCCAGACCCTTTAATACAGTTCCTCATGTTGCGGTGAACCCCAGCCATAAAATAATTTTCTCTGCTACTCCATAACTGTAATTTTGCTACTGTTATTAATTGTAATGTAAATATCTGTGTTTTCGATGGTCTTAGGCAACCCCTGTGAAAGGGGTTCAACATCCCAGGGGAGTTACAAATGCATAGGTTGAGAACCACTGTTCTAAAGCTAAAAGTTTCTTGTCTATTTCAGAAGATTAATGTCACATGACTACATGTATGTTTCTATATTTAAACATCTCACTGGCTCTATTCAGATATATACCAACAAATATTTATATGTTTTATAGCAAAATATGTTTGATTATATATTTATTTGGGTAAGAAATCTCAAGTGAAGCCAGGCATACTGTGCATGCCTTTAATCCCAGCACTCAGGGGGCAGAGGCAGGTGGATCTCTGTGAGTTCAAGGCCAGCCTGGTCTACAGGGTGAATTCCAGGACAGCCAAAGCTATATAGTGAGACCTTGTCTCAAAAGAAAAAAAGAGAGAAAGAAATCATAAGCAAAATGGTTAGACATGGTTAAAAATCTAAACTCTTTAGTTTAGAATCAAATATCTTACATAATATGCCCCTAATCTCCTTAGCCAATTTATATTTAGGAGCAGGCTTCTAGGGTACCATTTACAAATAATAATTTGACCATTTATTAGCATTTAAGCCCACTTTTCTTGGAAAACTAATAAGTGTATTGTGTCCACCTTGTTACATAGGCAAAACTTCTGAAACTTCTGGTCAAAATGATCTCTCACTGATAAGTCATATGTAAATGAGATGCAAACTATAAAATCTAGATATACCTCATAATTTAGACTTCAGTAGACTCCTGTAGCTGAGTAGAAGCCCTAGTGGGGACAGTAGAGATAATACAGAATTGTAAAAAGAGGTATTAATACCACCAGAGTAAAAGCTTCTAGGCCTGGGAGACCCCTTCACTAGCCTTGAAACTTCTACCCCTTGTAAATAAGCTGTCCCTTGGGGAAGGAAAGGAAATAAAATGCTGCTAGACAACTGTATAGCCAGCTGCTACGAGGACTGTTCCCAACGTTGTGATTCTGAAGCAGAAAGCCTTTCGCTACTTCCTTGCATCCTTCTGAATAGATTAGGACCAAGTGTGTTCTGGGACCAGCTGGTGGCTTGCTTGAGTTTACCAGCCCCCCATAGATGTATTTGGAAACACTTGCCACTTCCTGAACAAAATTTGTGGTTTTCTAGCTCTGTGTTCTCACTCCTGCCACTATCTCAACAAGAAAAGCTCCCACATATCAAATGTCTATCGAAATTCTTCTTCAGTCAAGGCTCAGTTCAAATACCTCCATGAAAACTCAGTCCTCCAATTCCCTCCAGCCTTGAGTGATCAGTCTTCTCTCTGGACCATTTTCATGGTGGTTATCATGCTTTGCCTTTTAGTTTGCCGAGCAGCCATTTAGGATAGAGTTACTTACACACATTTCCTGAGAACACCTGATCCTGAAATGTTTCTAAATGAGTGATTTTAAAGTAAAACAAGTTTAGAAAACACTTTAAATTATACTCCTCTCTCGGACAGCCATTATTTTTAGATTTTTTAAACATTAAAAAATAAACTTTAACTCATGATTTTCTAAAATATCTGAAGATGATCCCATAGGTCAGAAATGTGGTGGTTCAATTCCAGACCACTGTAAAAAGTGAATATTACTATAAAGGATGTCACACAATTTGGCTTCCCTGTATATATGACAAGTTTTTTATACTATGCTGTGCTTTATTGAGTGGGCAAGAGTGTTATTACTTAAAAATGCATACACTTTAAAAATATTTTATTTGCTTTATTATCACCTGAGCCTTTGCTAAATTGTTTATTTCTTCTGGTGGGGTGTCCTTCCATGATACTGATGGCTGATTGACCAGAGCAGTGGTTGATGAAGGTTGGAGTTTCTGGAATTGAGGCAACAGTGAATTCTTCCACACAGTTCTCCATGGTGTGTGAACTTTACCACAAAACTTCTTTCAAGATTGGAATCAGTCCTCTTAGGCCGCATCAGTGCTCTATAAGTGAGTTTGTGTTAAATGCTGAATCTGCTGTTTTACTTAACAATATAGGGAATAGAATGGCAGCTCAATAAAGCACTTTCCTCCTGGAATTTTGTCACAGCCAACGGAAAACTAACTGATACACCTGACTCAATCTAAACTTTCATTGTTAATACCTTAATGTACAGCATGATCAGCTTAGAAAACCGGTAAGAACACTAATTATTGGTGTGTGTATGGGTGTGTGTGTGTGTGTGTGTGTGTGTGTGTGTGTGTGTGTGTTCGTGTGTGTGCACACCTACAACCTGCTGAGTTCACTTGGTGTTGCTTGGCTCTTTCTATGCTTAGAGCTGACCACTTGTGAATAGATCACCTATCAGGAATCTCATCCATGGAGAAGACTGATTCTCCCTCTCTCAGTAGCCATTAACTACCCGTAGCTCTTCATCTACAAGTGGGGCCTCATGAGTTTTTCTCCATCTACATTGGTGTGTCACCTGGCTTTGTCATTATGCAGGTTTTTTGAGGTGACCATACTGTTGAGATTTCATGGGTGCAGCTTCCCTGTCATATACAAGACACTATCTCATAGCAGACATCCTGACCCTCTGGGTCTTACAGATTTTCTGCTGCCTCTTCTCCAATGTTTCTCGAGACTTAACTCTGGGGGTTGTGTTGTAGATGTACCATTTAGGATTGAACACACGACAGTCTGTTGTTCTCTACATTTTGAGCAGTTGTAGGTCTCTGTAATAGTCCCCATTTGCTTCAAAAAGAAGCTTCTTTTATGAGGAGCAAGGGCAACACTTATCTGTGGATGTAAGTGTTTAGAATGTAGTTAGGAATTATACTGGTTTAGGAGGAAGAGGTAGGCGAATCTCTGTGAGTTCAAGGCCCAGACTGATCTACAAAGCAAGTTCCAGGACAGCCAGGACTGTTATGTGGAAAAGCCCTCTCTCAGAAAAAAATGAAGGAGGAGGAGGAGGAGGGAAAGAAAGAAAGAAAGAAAGAAAGAAAGAAAGAAAGAAAGAAAGAAAGAAAGAAAGAAAGAAAGGAAAGAAAGGGAAAAGGAAGGAGGGAAGGAGCCAGGGAGGGGAGGGAGGGAAGGAATGAGGGAGGGGAGGGAGGGAAGGAGCGAGGGAGGGGAGGGAGGGAAGGAGGGAGATGGTACTAATAGGCTCTCCTATAGGACCCATGCTCTCCCCAGCATGAGTAGTTGGCCAGGTTTACAGTATAGTGTGAATTCCCTCCTGTTGAGCAGAAGTTAAATCAGACAGTTGTTTTCCCCAGTGTACACTATTGGTGATGCCTTCTCTGCCTGGTCATTTTCCTGGTTTATAGGCTTTAGAGCTGGGTAGAATTTTTGATTCCTCATCTTCTTTGGCAGTTTGTATAACACTTTCAGATCTATGAGAAATAGTTCCCAGAGAGGAGATTTACAGGCGCATTAGAGCTAAATTTCTTCAAGTCCTAGTATCTTCAGTATTAGAGCCTTACCTTCAAGTTCTGGGCAACCTATGCATAGGCAATAGCCTATATTTAGGGAGAGTCTCTTAGACTCCTCTGACCCACAACTAGAAGGGATGTTTCCTATGTCTGACACAGGGGATTTTGTCAGTCTCTGTCACTTGGGTGGAACATAATCACCCCAAATTGTGTAAATCCATTTTAAATATATATATATTAAACATATATATATATATATAGTTTATACACAGTTATATGTACATACATCTGTGTATACTATATATGTAATTTTAAGTACACATAAAATAATGATAAACATGTAAAGATTCCCAATAGCTATTTATTTTTACTATTTCTATGTGTTGGTACTAATGCTAATGAAGCCTTACCTGAGCAACGGTGAGGACCATCCTCTCCACTTGGATTCAAATCTCACACTATATCATACCACCTTTCAAATAATGAAATATGAATAATCATATTATCATTTACATGTCTCTGCTTGACAAAATTTTAATCCTATAGAAAATTTAAATTAATGAAAGTAAATCTTGTATTTCTCATTCAAAAAACTTCACAGCTAGCATATTTTCAACTACTATTAGACAACATTGGAAATTATAATTTTTGAACACTTGAAGCAAGAAACCCAATCATCTTTTAAGTGCATAGATTCACTTAATTGGTACAACAACCTTAATGGGTAGAAACCTTTATTATTCATAGTATACAGATAAAAAACTGAGATGTACAAAAAAATAAAATAAGAACTTACCCAAGACACCTAAAGAGCTGAGCGAGAACCTACCTAAGAGTCCGTGCCCTGAAGCCATAAGCCAAGTAAAACAAATCATAGATGAGGAACTGTATCTATTAACTGAATCTGGCACTTTAAAGGGCCTATAAATCATAGGGATGTATATGGGTTATTATTTATGCATTTGCGCCGACTTAAGTAAATCAAGCATAACTGGTTTATTCGTGACATAGCAAAACAGTGATTAATCTGGCAGTCGCTGAATGTTAACCCACGGTCTAAGAAACATGAAAGCACCTAGGAAGCAGTAAATGGTGAAGGGACCTAGGATGGCCCATGGCTGCAGGACAGGGTGCAGACCGGCCCCAAAACGGCGGACCCATAGTTGAGGGAACCTGCTTCCCACCCGGAAGAAGACAGCAATCTGGAACGGACCAACCACCGGCGCCCAGGGGACCTGGCGGAGACTGGAAGGTGCGCTGTGGCAGGTACGTTCCAAGATCTTCTTGGGAGATTCGAACTCCAGTTTCCATAGATTCTTTTCCTTACACCTCTTCGAAGTGTCCTGGATTCCTACCGATTTTGTCCCATCCGCTTCTCTCCCACCCGTGGCCCTCGCCCCCACCCCTGCGTGTCTGTTGGGCCCTGAGGACACTGGGATGCCATGGCGGGCCTTAGCCACAAGCTCTGAGAGCGAATTCTTGGAGTGTTCAGAAGAAAGAAGCAGCAGCGACCTTGAGTCCCGCCCCGCTCCTGACACCTGCATGGACTGGCCAGGGCTAGAAAGCAAGCCCCGGAACACAAGTCAAAAAAGGAAATGGAGCTACTGCTGGCCTGTGGACTTGGTGGAGGCCGAGCCTTGAAATTCAGAAATCAGTCTGCTCAATAGAGAAGTCACCAAGCACTGAATCACAGAATCCATCACAAGGTTTCACTCGGCAAAACCACATTTGTTGAAAGAATCTGGAGTTAGGAAATTGGGAGAAGAGGGCAATTGAGACATCTAGAAATAGCTGAGCAGTGGTGCTGCACAACTTTAATCCCCACACTCGAGAGGCAGAGGTAGGTAGGTCTCTGGAATTTCGAGGCCAGCCTACTCGTGAGTTCCAGGACTGCCAGGGCTACACAGAGAAACCCTGTCTCAAAGAAGAAAAAAAAAAAAAAAAAATCTAGAAAGGAATCTGACAGACGGGAAATAATAAGTAAGGTTTCCGTGTTCCATGATGGAGACTTCTACCCAGACCTCCACTGCCTGCCCTCCCCCCCCCTCCCCCGCCGCAACACACGCACACACAGCTTGTCAAGCAAATGCACTATGCACTTCCACTGAGGAACATCCTCGGGCATAGTTACAGGAGATATATGTTCTATGAATTAAAAAATGTAGGCGATTTAGGCTCAAATTCATTTAGTTCAAAAATCTATTTCTGAGACAGAACAAGTTTTTAAAAAGGATTTGAAACATTAGGGACTAAAGAAAAACTTATGGGAGAGGTTTTTAAATACTTCAGATTTTCCCTCTAGTTTAAGTAACAATATCAGCCTGTGCTTTTTTAACTTTATTCAACAAATAATTTAACTGCTTATCATGGGGGGCTCTATTATAATTATTTTTTATAATAAGGCCTCAGTTTTTACTAAGGAATTTTAAATATAATTTTACTCATGTGATACAGAATTGATAATATTCCACTAAACTGCAAGAACATAAAAATTCATATTTCAAAACCATTAAAAGCTGCTGGTATCCAAGTAATATAAAAAAAAAGAAAGTGGAATTTCTTTTTTCTTAACTTTTTTAGTTTATTTTTATTATTTATACATGTTCTGCCTGCTTATACACCTGCATGCCAGAAGAGGGCACCAGACGTCATTATAGATGGTTGTGAGCCAGCATGTGCTTTTTTTGGGAGTTGAACTCAGGACCTCTGGAAGAGCAGCCAGTGCTCTTAACTCTGAGACATCTCTCCAGCGCAGAAAGTGGAAATTCTTGATGAAGTAACATTAGGCAATGTCCAGTTTAACAATATGACCGACAAAAAAGATATTTTGAGTAACTGCTTCAGGAATTTTATTTACCATCCAATACATTGACTTGTGGTCTTTCCCCAAATCTAGAATACCTGAGTTTCAAGTTTGTATTTCACCCTTTTTTTTCTTACTTGAGAAAAGTCTAGTGACAAGTATTTCATACTTTGATATTGTATTAGTTTTGATCCTATTAAGACACCTTCCCAGTCCCACATTTAAATGCTGCCTGCATTCACTTTCTCCATCCTGTGTGAATGAGTTCACCTGTGGAATTCTGAAGCATTTTTATGATTGGCTCCATAAGCTTAAAATTGAAACTGTCTCTATTTCAGTTGTTAGCTGTTAGTAAAAATGAATCATATCCAAAAAAATGGAAAAGCATTAGAAATACAGAAACATTTTTGTGAGTACATTATTTTCTATGTATCATTTATTTATTAAACATGCTGCCAGACAAAATATGAAACATAAGCAAGCTAACAAAATATCTGTGACATAACAAACAAGCATGTTTAGCAAATTAAGTGAGAGTGCTTGCCTTTAAATCATGCCTCAGATTGCATAATGTATCAGATTATAAATCCTGCCAGGCTGATAGACAAAGAGATGAGTGTTAGGTGGTGGCATTATTAGATTTTCTTAAATATTAGAGGCAAATAATGTCTATACATGTCTACATAACCACACACATTTTAGGTATATTTAGAGAAAATTTGGCAGAGGTGGGTGTGGTAAAGAGTAAAGAAACAATGCTTTTGACAGCTGCTAACACAGAGTATACCAAAAGTTCTCCAAGTAAAATGGAGCTCAGAGGACAATTACTTTCATGTTTGAATGATGATCAATGTTGTGCTGCTTCAGGTATTCCTTAGTATTGTCTACTCTTCATTATTTCAGGCATGGATCAAAGCAATGAAGGAAGTATGAAAAAGATTAGCAATGTGAATCTTGACAAACTGATAGATGACTTCTCACAAATTGAAAAGGTATGTAGGGGGCTGGGGAGATGGCTCAGTGGTTAAGAGCACTGACAGCTCTTCCAGAGGTCCTGAGTTCAATTCCTGGCAACCACATGGTGGCTCACAACCACCTTGAATGAGATCTGGTACCCTCTGCTGGCATGCAGGCAGAAGACTGTATACATAATAAATAAATAAAATTTAAAAAAAAAAAAGAAGAAGAAGAAAAGGTATGTAAAGACACATAGCAAATGGCTGTAGAGAAACAAAAAATATTTATTTATGTCAAAGAGAGAAACTAGGAAGAAACGAAAATTCATCAAAAAAGTGAGCCAGGGCTGGAGAGATTCCTCAGTGGTTAGGAACACAAGCTGCTCTTACAGAAGACCAGAGTTCAGTTCCCAGCACCCACTTGGCTGCTCACAATTGTCTGTAACTCCAATTCCCTAAGATGCAACACTTTCCTATAGCATCTAAGGGCACCACTATACACTCATGGTACACATAGATGCAGTCAAAACACGCACACATAAAATAGAAGTGAGAAGTTTTAATTTTAAAAATATAATGGGCTGTGTCTGCATTTGATTCTGTGAGGAACTATTTCCTTAATGGAACTCCCAAATCCTAAGTTATGTTTTTTCATTGTATGGTGATGCACATAATTAATCCCAGTACTCTGGAGGCAGTGACAAGTAAATCTCAGAGTTCAAGGACAGCCTGGTATACAGAGCAAGTTCCAGGACAGTCAGGACTACGTAAAGAAACCATGTCTCAACAGGAAAAAAGTGTGAAGGCTGAAAATTCATAGGAATGCTGATTTATTGTCTCCAAATCTCAAAGAATAACATGCCAGGAATTTGAAAACACCAATAAACTTCATTTTTTCACTGTATGTTATTATAGTAAAATATATAATTTTGTTGAATAAACATACTTTCTTAATTTTTAAAAATCATGAGCTAGATTTGAATAATGAAAATGTATTTTGCGAAATCCTGTCTTGTATTTTAAAATGTAAATATTTTATTCTCTTCAATAATTTTATACACGTATACAACACAACGTTTCTTATCATATCCAACTCAAATCATACACACACATACCATGGAACACCCCCCAGTACTTCCCCTTCCCACCTTCTCATCATCATCCTTCTCCTTTACTTCCTCCTCCTCCTCCTCTTCCTCCTTTTCTTCCTCCTCCTTTACCTTCTGTCTTCCTCCTCCACCTTCTCCTCTACCACCTTCTTTTTGTCTTCTTCCTCCTCCCCTACTTCATCTTCTCCTCCTCCTCCTCCTCCTCCTCCTCCTCCTCCTCTTCCTCCTCCTCCACCTTCTTCTCCTCCTCTTTCAGTCTGGTTAGTGTTTCCTGAATGCATGAGGATCTGGGACACCCACAAGAATATGATCTACTTACCAGCAGCCACACAGACACCCCAAGAAATAACCCCCTTATACCACAATCAGTTACAAGGATCCCCTCAGCTAGAGGAAGGGCTTCACAGGCCCTTTCCCATGCCTCCTGGAATGTTGACTGGCTTAATCTTGTACAGGCCCTGCTATGAGTCCTTGAGTACAACAGCCATGTCCTGGCCAAAAGACAGCGTTTCACAACACTCTTCCTCATCCTCTGACCTTTACATTCTTTCTACCTCCTCTCCCATAATGCCCTTTCTCATTTAAATGTACTTGTACTAATATATGAAAATGTTCTTAGGGCAAGGAAACAAACAATTGTTGTATTTTTGATACAGTTAAGGGAATGTCAGAATGCCCACAAACTCCAAAATAGTTTTAATGAAAGTAAAGTAGATTCATGTTTCAATCTTCTGCCATGATGATAAATTATAATACAGGACATACATGTGTTTAGTTTTTCCCCTATTCTATCTGTTCTCTTTTTCTTCTCTTTGCCTAAAAACTTGGATTTTCTTAGTCCAGAGATTAATACAGCAATAGGGAAAAGAAATAAGTAATCTTGTGATAAAAGGAATCAGTGCCATATGTTGGGACATTAATTTAAAAATACATTATCTTATTCTCAAGTATCTTAAATAAAAATAATTGTCCCTTTTTAATTTGATACGGTATTCTGATATTTAGAATTTTGTCTCTTAAGGAGATACATAAGTGGTAATGCAGATGAAGTGATACAACGTGAGCTGCTGGAGTTAAAGGGGGGAAAGTGGATAGAGATATAGAAAACACAAGATTGACAATCATCGATATACCTAAAGAGTGCAAGGAAACTTATTACACTGTTTACAAAGATACCAAAGAGACATGTTCAAAATGCTTCTTTATTGTCTATAAAGAAAAATTATAAATAACAAAATTTTCCCTAGTAGCATCTTCAAAAATATGACTCAGAATAGCTGTAAAAAGAATGTAATAGATTTGTGATTGTGATATTGTCTTTCAGAAAATAATTCTAAGTGGAACAACTGGGTACAGAACAAAGTAAATAACATAGTATGTCATCATAAAGTCGTCTGGAAACAAAAGTTTTAAGACCAAACCTCACTGTAGTGTCCAGGCTGGACATAAACTACTGGGCTCAGGAAACCCTCCTGCATCAGCCTTCAGAGACTTATCTACCATTATGCTTGATAGATGCGTGTGATTAATGTGTAACTAAAGGTTGAATAATTGGAAGAAAAGTACTCATACTAGGTCTCATTTTCCTCTTGTTTATAACAGGCTGATTTAATATTTTACCATTCCCCACACCAGGAGTCTTTCTTCCCCCCCATCTCTCTCTCTCTCTCTCTCTCTCTCTCTCTCTCTCTCTCTCTCTCTCTCTCTCTCTCTCTCTCTCCCTCTCCCTCTCTCTCTCTGTGAGTGTGTGTGTGTGTGTGTGTGTGTGTGTGTGTGTGTGTGTGTGTGTGTGTGTGTGTGTGTTTGCTGGAACTAAAACCCAAAGGGGTCTCATAAATGTTAACATAGCACTCTATCACTGGCCTGTATCTTCAACTCTACCAAGTTTCTTTTAAAATAGAAAATAAATCAGGAAGTCATATTAATTGTAATGAGGATGTTCACTGCAGTGACTGCCATTGTGCCCTCCATGTACAACCTGCTTTATGTGCACATAGAACTTTTCAGACTATTATGTCATTGTACTCTTCTTCTTAATATAGTTTCAAGTACGTGAAAACCTAGAATGAAGGAACTTCTCTGCTACCCGAGGCTATGCATGTAAGAAAGGGAAAATCAAAGGCTCAGTACACTATAGCTTATTTGAAATTATATCCCAAATTCAGTTTCTAGATTTTCAGATATTAAATGGTTTTTGTTCTTATTTGACTTCATATTCTTAACAAAAGAATCAAAATAGTGTCATTGATTTTTGTGATAACATGTTGCCAATTTCTTCTGCAGAAAATGATAGAAATCACAGGAAAAAACAACCTTCTGGATATTCAGCTGGAGAAGAATAATAGTTTATTAAAGATAATGCAAACAAAAGAGGCCACAATAAAGGAAGGTCAGTCCTTCGCTGCCTAATGAAACACAAGTCCAATGAGGGTGGTCACTCCAGGGATTGATGTTATGCCATGTATTTGTCACCTACCTTAAGTGCATGCAGAACTGTTCAGACTGTTGTCTCATTGAACTCTGTTTTAGTATAGCTCCAAAATATTCAAAAAAAAAAAAAAACCCAGACACTACCCATGTAACAAATGGCAAATTGAAGGCTCAGTACAGGTCTATAAAACCACGAGGGGCAAAACTTGAGTTCCTACTACATGAATGTAAGGTGGGTCACCAGTATTAAGAGTTTAAAATTAAGCTATGAGCTAAGGTGATTCAGTGGGTAAAGGCACCAGTAGCCAAGCCCAGTGCCCTCGTATGATCCACAGGGTCCACACAGGAAAAAGAACATCAACTCCTCAAAATTGTCCCCTGCATACATGTCACACTTGTATACAGAGAGAGAGAGAGAGAGAGAGAGAGAGAGAGAGAGAGAGAGAGAGAGCAGTAAAATGTAGAAACACATTGTTTAAATGAAACTATGCACATATATTTCCTTTTGGGGTTTTATTTCTTTTTTTTCTTTTATTTTTTGAGATTATAATAATAATATCATTCCTCCCTTCCCTTTCTTTCCTCCAAGCCCTCCCCATATCACTGCTTGCTCTCTTTTCAAATGCATGGCCTCTTTTTTCATTAATTGTTGTTACATGACTATATTTATTCTCAAATACAACCTGCTCAGTCTGTATAATGTTATTTGTATGAATGTTTCCAGAGATGACCATTTAGCATATGCATTTTCTTGCTATGTCTACTGAGAGGTCCTAAGTATCAATGATCCAGTTCCCAGATCTTATATTCTACTACCTTTCTCTAACAAAAAGAACTGGGTGAGTGTAGGATTAGAGTTAAATTTATACTGTAAGATTGAAATATCTTGTAATGCCACAGAAAGACAATATCCAAACAGAAAAAATAGCCAAGTGTGGTACACAACTCCAGCAGTCAGGAGGCTGAAGAGGTGGGTTATGAGTTCAGTCCAACTGGGAATAATAGAAAGAGTGAGCTCTTCTCTTAAAATGTGTTTTTTTAGTGAAAGAAAAGAAAAAAATAAAGACATAATGATGAAATTTGTCAAAATAACGCAGAAACGAACTGAAAGAGCTTTCAATGACCAAAGCTGCAATGACTTCAGCAACAAAAAGAACAGTCTTGAATTATACCCATAATGCAAAACAAATAGCCTTAATCTACTGTTATAAATAAATAATAGAGGAAGAAGAAACAGATCTCCCATGTGGCAGAATTCCAAATGGCTTATGTAGATGATTTGTTCTAGATAGGTGGATCATGACTCCACTGGTTAAGTGTAGGTCCAGTAAAGAATTTCCTTTTCTGTAGGGAAGTACACACTATAACAAGGTAGATATTAAATTACATGGTGCTGATATATAATTACATTGTCACTGGGCAAATTCTATCTCTGCCACATAATCAGTGAATCAAAACAATACCATATTAACCGTATGTGGTATGATATGATGAAAATGATGCTTTACTTTTATAAACTTCCCATTTCTACAACCCCAATATAACCATGAGATAAATGTCTTGCAAATTCCCACAGAAGGACATGACAGAATACCTGACCAGTATTTCAAAGATTGTCAAGGTCATCAAAACCAAAGAAACAGAACTGTCAGAGCAGAGAAGCCTAAGACAACATGGCAAATAAATATAGGGTGGTATGGTGGAGTGCATCTTAGGACAAGCAAAAGAAGTAAACATATAGAAATGAATAAAGCATGAATTTTAATTAATAACATCAATCTTGGTTCATAAGTTGCATCAGATATACCATACTAATGTAGAGTATTGATAATAGGGTTAACTGGCCATATATAATATATATCCAGTTATATACTAGTGATAATATATAATCAGAAATTATATATCAGAAATAAATCATATAATCTTTTAATTTTTCTGTACATCTCAAATTTTACTAAATGCCAAAAATATTAAAGCACAAAAAAACTTTTTAAAGTACTTGTATTTATTATAGAAAAGCTTTACTAAGTGTGTGACACTGTGTCAAAATCATAACAGAAATTATTTTGAATTTGCTAATTGGTAGACATTTTGGAACATTTAAAATATACAATGAAAAATGAATGAAAGAATAGAAAATTCCTATATATTCTTTGGTTCTTCCAGTTTCCATATCATCAACACCTTGCATATGTTAAAGCTCCTGAGTCAATATTGAATTGATAGATATTTACTTAAAACCCAAAGTTTACTTAGTGCTTACTTCTTGTGTTATCCATTCTATGGATTTTGATAAACATGTAATGGCATGCATTTACCATTACAGTATCAAACCAGATACTAGTTTCCATGCCATAAAAGATTCCCAGTGCTCTGCATATTCGTCCTCCCTTCCCTTGATCCCTCTGGATGTCTGATCTTCATTGATCATTTTACTGTGTAGTTCTTCATTTTCCAAATCATCATATAGCTGGAATCACATAATATGCAACTTCTTCAGACTGACTTCTTTGACTTTGCATTTAAAATTCCTTCACATTTCTATGCTCAATTAAAATATATATTTTATTGTGTATTCATTCACCTATTCATTCAAATTTTAGCTGTTATGAATATGGCCGCTATAGTTATCTCTGTACAGGTTTTGGTGTCTCCTGTTGACTAAACACCAAAGAATTGGTAAATTTTGGACACGTAAGAGTGATCGAGATGGTAATAATATTAGTGTTAAAGACTAAATACTGGTAGAATCTTTTATATGCTTAAGTTAACTATCTCTCCATTACTGTAACAAAAAAAAAAAAACTGGGCTGAATCAACCCAAAAAAAGAAAAGTTTATTTAGAGCTTACAGTTTTGGAGTGTCCAGTCCATGACCATGTCACCCCACTGCTCTGGGCCTGGGGCAGCACGTGATGGCGTGACACGCAGCAGAGAAGGCCCATAAACCTTATGCCTGGATGTAAAACCAAGGAAGCGGACTGGGCCCACAATCCCATTTAAAGGCATCGATCTGTGACCTAACTTCTTGCTAGATTTTCTCTCTTCAAGCTTCTCCTACCTCCCAAGGGCTCCATGAGGTAAGAACCAAACCTTTAGCACATGAGTCATTGGGAGACATTTCAGGTTCAAGCTGTAAGCTTTGTTTTAATTCCATTTAATATTTCAAACTATTCTATGAAATATATACCAACATAAATTGATAACTAATACTAAATCCTGAATTTGCACTAAAATCATTATCGATGTACTAAATTATTAATAAATAGCTTAATAATCAAGAAAAATTTAATATGACAGCATAGTAAATTCTAGGGGAAAAGATAATACAGATTAAAGTTTGAGGAGACAATAAGAAGCTTTTATTATCAATCATTAAATGCCATTCTAGTTCATGAAGAATTCTTTATCTAGCTAATTTCTAACATGGAAAAATGTGGTGAGCCTGCCATCTTGTGTTCAAACTTTAAAAATACTTTTTAAAGTCTCCAGTACACACAGAGTAACAAGGTGATTTTCGTTTGCAGATTGCTGAGGGAACTTCAGCTACCTCATATCACTAATTGCTAGATTCCTTACAATAAATGATATTCATTACAGTAAGGACAAGTAATGACAGCACATCTCTCTTCTTATATCATCTAGCACAGTCGCATGTGTGAAGCAAGTTATCAGCTAATGTCTATCTGGGAAATATAATTTAGTCACCATTCTGTTACTGGGAAATAGCAACATGGAGAAAGGAGAATGTGATGGAGAGCTTTGTGTGAGTCAGGGTTGGGGGGAGACAGAAAAGAGAGAGCAGGAAAGAGTGAAAGGCCAAAAAAGTGGAGCCTGGTACTGGTCATGAAGCTTTGAACTTTTGCGAAATACTTTGATTTTCATCATCATAATTGAAGAAAGTATTTTGCATTATGTCTGAAGCCAGTGGTACTGGGGTTGCTGATGCAGCGTAACACTGTCTAGGGTTTTTAAGATTTTCATACTTCTGTCTTCCCCAGGACTTAGTTATGCGTACAAAGAGAACGTATTGCTCAGCCATAACAAAAGCCTCATGTTATATAAGCTCACTACTGTGACCCTCCACCTCTGAACAAACTCAATGTGGCTTGACTCTCTTTTCTTAGAAGGTGCTTCCTTGGAAGAGTTGCATGGAAACACTTTCTGTGATTAACAGATGTGTCCAGGTGTGGGTCACTTTCAGGGAAGACATCATTAAGGCACTGTAGGAAGGTCTCTACTGTGCCTTAGAAAAGTCATTACTGAGTGCTGGAGGCAGCGGCAGGCAGATCTCTGAGTTCTGGATCAGGCTGCTCTACAGAGCAGGTTCCAGGACTGCCAGGGCTACACACACACACACACACACACACACACACACACACACACACACACACACACACACACACAACTGTCTCAAAAAACTAGAGAAAAGGAGTTGATAAAGGAAGAGAAAGAAGAAAGTGGAGGAGGAAGTAGTCTCATTTGAGAAAATACCTATAGAAGACCAGGCTGTAGGCAAGCCTGTAAGGCATATGACTGATGGGAGAGGTCCCTGCCTACTATGGGTAGAGGCACCCATGGGCTGGTGGTCCTGGGTTCTATAAGAAAGCAGGTTGAGCAAGCCATGGGGAGCAAGCCATGAAGTAGCACCCCTCCATGGCCTCTGTATCAGTCCTTGCCTCCAGGTTTCATAACAACAATAGTAACAGTAACTAAGATAGAAATTGATACCAGGATAGCTCTTGCCTCCAGGTTTCATCACAGGAATAGCCCTAAGACACTGTATATTGTAATTTACCTTAAGATGTCTGGTTGCTTTATTAAAATCACATAATCTTCAGTTAAATATTATGTTGTTTCAATTCTTTCAACCAAGAAGATTCCAAGTTGATTTTCAAATAAATGTACCTTTTATGTTTTAGAATGTACTACTCTTCATACTATGATAAAAGGGCTACAACAGACTATTCAGTATCAACACAATTTGAAAGGTAAATTGGGGGAAATCATTCTTAAAAGCATGGTTGGGGAGGAAAGATAGTTCATTCAATAAATTGTTTACATGAGTACAATCCATAGAAACCATATTTAAAGGAAGGAAGAGGAGAGGGACAGAGGGAGGGAGGAAGGAAGGAAGGAAGGAAGGAAAGGAAGGAAGGAAGGAAGGAAGGGAAGGAAGGAAGGAAGGAAGGAAGGAAGGAAGGAAGGAAGGAAGGAAGGAAGGAAGGAAGGAAGGAAGAAAGGCAAAAAAGAAAGTCAGGTGTGGTGGTACCCACTTATAAACCCTATGAGCTCCCTGTGGCTCATCCAGGAGCCACCTAGCCTGACCTATTTGGCAAACTCCAGGTCACTGAGAGATGCTGCCTCAAAACACAAGGTGTATTGGTGTTTCCAAAAGAATATAATGTAGCTGTCATCCCAAATTGATGATTACTCAAAAAAATGAAACTTAGAATTACCATTTGATTCAGAAATTCCACTCCAAGGTATTTACAAAAAGAATAAAAATCAGAGACATAAAGTTTTGTACACTAGTATTCATAGCAGCATTAACCACAAAGACCAAAAGGTGGAAGTAGCCTCCTGTAGATTGGATATAAAATGTGCCCCCAAAGGTTCATGTACTAAAAACTTAGTCTCCAGCCCATAGGAGAAAGAACACTGGCGGAGGACCCTTGCCTCTTTGTTTCTCTGTCACAAACCAGCCACATGCAGTGAACAGCTATAACTTGCCATGCACTTTCACTGTGTGCTACTATATGCTCAAAGCAATGGGTATAATCATGAACTGAAACCTCACAGGACTATAAACAAAAATAAGCCTTTTCCTCTTTGTAAATCTGTATCAAAATAACAGAGCTGAGTA
This sequence comes from Cricetulus griseus, assembly GCF_003668045.3. Classification (NCBI taxonomy): domain Eukaryota; kingdom Metazoa; phylum Chordata; class Mammalia; order Rodentia; family Cricetidae; genus Cricetulus; species Cricetulus griseus. Next base: position 337,666,090 of record NC_048595.1, on the reverse strand, counting down.
AATTCCAATGTTCATCAACAGATAGGTAAAGAAATGAGGTATATGCATATGAAGAAATGTTATGCATCCTTAAAATGGAATGATGCATGCTACATGAATGAACTTGGAAGCATTATGCTAAGTGAAATATGCCAGACAATAGACAGAGACTATATGATTCCACCTATACCCAATACCTAGGGTAGTAAAATTCAGAGATGGAAAATAACAAGTTGCCAGGGGCTAGGGTCAGAATAGGAGAGATTAGTGTATGATAGACACCGCATACACATTAAGAGAAGATAATAAGTTTCTGGAGATGGAAGTCAAGATAGTTACACACATTATACTTAATGCCCCTGAACTATATTCCTAGAATAGTTGAAATGGTAAGTGTTGTTGTATGTACTTCATCACAGTAAAATAGTGCCTAGACTTCAAATATAGAAAACTGAATCATAAAGAAAGCCCATTTACTATTTAAAAGATTGAAGTCCTCTGAAATATTACTTTCTAAACTCAAGAATACATTCCATTAATAATATGTAATTCAACTTGAAACCTGCCTGTGTCCCCATGACTTTAAAATTCCATACAATAGAGGGGAAACAGAAAGTTTATCTGGAGTCTTTCCTTTGCTAAAGGAAATATTGATTTGTTTTGGTTGAAAATAGTTTCCTATTTTTAGTATGTTTTTTGTTTAGGGAAAACAAGTAGTGTGTGTGTGTGTGTGTGTGTGTGTGTGTGTGTGTGTGTGTGTGTGTGTTTGTGGTGTTGTAGTATTGTGTGGTGTGTGTGGTGTTGTAGTATGTGGGGGTGTTGTATGTGTGTATAGTCTGTGTGTGTGGTGTTGTAGTGTGGGGGGGTTGTAGTATGTGTGTATAGTGTGTGTGTGTGGTATTGTGTGTGTAGGGGGGTTGTAATATGTGTGTAGTGGGAGTGTTGTAGTGTGTGTGTGTGTGTGGTATTGTGTGTGTAGGGGGGTTGTAATATGTGTGTAGTGGGGGTGTTGTAGTGTGTGTGTGTGGTGTTATAGTATGTGTGTGTAGTATTGTGGGGGTGTTGTGTGGGGGGTGTTGTAGTATGTGTGTGTAGTATGTGTGTGTGGTGTTGTGGTGTGGGGGGTGTTGTAGTATGTGTGTATAGTGTGTGTTTGTGTGTGTGTGTGTGTGTGTGTGTGTGTGTGTGTGTGTGTGTATACATTCTGTTGGTTTTGTTTTGATGACCCAGTGAGCTACAGTAGAGTGTGTGTGTGTGTGTGTGTGTGTGTGTGTGTGTGTGTGTGTGTGTACATTTTGATGACCCAGTGAGCTACAGTAGAGTTTCTTATAAGAGCATGGGAGAGGGGTTCTCTACAGGAACATAGGCAACTTACCAGTGGCTATACCACTGAGGAAAATGTCACCCTCTCCTACAGCAACTATTAATTGTCTGTAAATGTTCAGGAAGAGTTGGAGCCTCTTGAGCCCACTTCCAGTCCTGGACAGGATTATAATGGGGCCAGCCTTGTTCGGGTAATTGAGGCTGCTGTGAACTGAAGAGTGCAGCAGTCATGCTATAGTAGCATGCATCACAAGCCATTTCACTACTTCATTGTTCAATATTCTTTGACGATTCTCTGTAGTATATTAAAACTTCCTAGTCATTCTTACAGATATGTCCTCCTAGACACTGTAGTTTGAATTTGTACAGCACCTCTTTCTCACTCTTTATACTTCACCAGGTTTCCTATTCTGAAATCATAGCTTTTCTTCCTTTACTTTTTAAATATTTTTGTTGGATTTATTTATTTATGTGGGAGGTGGTGCACATGTCGAACGGTTCTCATGTGGAAGTAAGAGGACCACATGGGGAAGTCAGTTCTCTCCGTCCGCCCTGGGAGTCCCAAGATTGAACTCCAGTCTTTAGGTGTAGTGATATTTTGTTTATACTATAATAAATAAAGCTTACCTGAAGATCAGAGTGCAGAGCTAAGCCACTAGTTAGCCACAGAGGTCAGGCTGTGATGACATACACCTTTGACCCCAGCACTCAGGAGACAGGCAAACATATTTCTGTGAGTTCAAGGCCACCCTGGGTACACAAGATTGACCCAATCTAAAAGAGAAACAGAGCTCACACAAAGGTGATCCCATCACTTCGATCACATGCCTTTAATCCCAGCACTAGGGAGTTGGAGACAGGAGTGATATAGCTGGGCAGAGAGAGAAATATAAGGCAGGAAGAGACGGGCCCAGAGCAATCTGAGGATTCAGTCTGAGATGCAGTCTGAGGACAGGATCACCCCTTTGGTCTGAGTATTGATAGAGGTAAGAATTCTAGTGGCTGGCCACTCTGCTTCTCTGATCCTTCAGCTTTCAACTCCTGATAGCTAACTCCATGTTTTTATTACTAAGGACAATTAGAATTTGTGCTTACAATTAGGCTTAGAAGTAGGAGCCTTTACCAAGTGGCAGCCCATACTCTTACTTACTTACTTTCTTGGCACGTCTCATTCTGCAGCCTAAACTGGCATGGAACTTATTATTTAGCCCAGACTGGTCCAGAATTTGCAGTAATCCTTCTACCTTAGTCTCGCAAGGGCTAGAATTACAATGGCAAGCCATCACACTGGCTTCTGAAATTGTTTCCCTCAAGCTCGTCCTTTGCTGCACATTTCTCTATGTCTGGAATGCCCTTCCTTAATGCAGAACAAGCCTTACCTCTAAAATCTCAGCTCAGGGTAGCTGCTTCTTCCCCAAACCCTTAGACAACGTCAAGATGACCCAGGTTTACCCCACACATGTTCTCAGAGTGTCTCAAACACAAGTTTATCTGATAAAGCTACTGCATCTGCCACACCACTAGACTTTAATTTCAGTGAAAAGCAGTAACTTCTTGTGTTTCTGCATTCCCAGTGTCTAACAGTGGGCATATACTTATTGAGCACATGCATGAACAGAAATGTAAATGTTACAGATAATTCCACATTAATTTTAAGTGCTATTTAGTAATATGTTCCTTGGTTATTTGTGCATAGATGAAAATGAACAACTAAAAAGAAATGTTGAATTTATGAAAGAGAAGTTAAAATCACATGAGCAGGTGAGTTTATATTCTATTATATTCAATTAGACCCTTGAAAAGCATTTGTTCATTCAAATAAGAAAGTTGTTTTAATTAACATCATCAAAAATTATGTAAATGTAGTACATATATGTTATATATGTAAAATCTTTAATAAATGAATGGTAAGTTTTGCAACTCTTAGCCATTTTACAAAGCATAATATACTAATATCACTTATGCACTGTTTCTTTCTACTAAGAAAAGATAGAATTATTTTACTTCATAGTTTTCATTTGTGCTAATGGACTAAAGTATATTCTGTTGTTTAATATTTTTAATTCTTTTACTATAAAAGAAATTCGTCTGTATCTTTTGTGATTTGGGTAATCATCACACCATCCAAATACTGGGGAGACTTTATGTAGAGCACATATTAGTTCCTCCCAGTGGTCATTGTACTCTGCTACATTTATTTCCATCCCTCAGGAACAGGGTAGTGATAGCAACTGCAGAACATATACCACAGTGCCTCAAAATGCTAATTCCTACTCCCTGCCCTTTGAGGTGTTCATTGGACAACTCCTTAAGTTGAATCTGCACAGTCTTAGCTTGAAGGATCTTCTTGTAATTTGATGAGTTCCTGTGTGACAAACTCTTAAGGAAATGCTGCTTGTTCAAGCACCCAACCCGGGACTTCTGTTTGAGTAATACTTACCACAAAAAAAAAAAAGCATTCTGCCTTACTTTGGGGGACTTAGACTTTCAGTTAAGTATCTCCAGGATACTTTTCTCCCCACCCTTTTCTCTGCTTTTCTTTCCCTTTAACTCTTCCTTAAGTCTTCCCTGCTCCTTTCCAGATCTTCACTGCAGAGCTCCACAGTACACGATGAGTCAGTTTGTACTCCCAGTACAAAAACAGAGAAAATTTTACCCTTTTTCCCTTCTAAAACTTCAAGCCTAACAGTTTTTCTCCACATATATGTAACAGTTTCAATGGGATGAAAAGTTTATGCTTTATACACCACAATCCATTTTAATTTCTTAAACAGCTTTTGTCCAAAGTATACTTCTTAAATGGCCTCAATACAATGAGAATTTACTAATACAGACCCTCCTGCTAAACCCAAAGCTCATGGAGAACCACTTCTTAGGAGAAAACATGGAAGATGCTTAATAGAATCCTTGCTAGATAATTCTGTACATTGCACATAGAAAATGCATACGTTTCATAAAATAAGAACACAGCAAGAAGCTATCCATTAAAATTTAAAGTTCCCAGAAATTAAGATCTCCCCCTTCCCAGCCGAATTAGAGCCTACCTCAGCCCACATGTATGAGCTCTTACGCCCAAAAGCTGGAGTGAAATTCTGAATTTTATCAAATTGATGCACACCTTCTACTTAGTGTAGCATCTGCAGGTGACACAGTCAGACAGAAAGGTACATAGAGTTTTCTCATATGCTTCTTAGAGCAGCAGTGACTTACTCATCTTGTGTAGTTTATAGAGAACATTCTATTGTCTCTTCTAGTTTCCCATCTAGAAACCTAGATACACACAAATGGGTAATATGGCCAGGTTGAGGTTCTCCCTGCATTGACTCTGCCCAGTTTTAATCACATCTAAAAATCTTATAGGTTTGGCCAGTCCTGAAACTTACCTGGCAGGATAAATAGCACAAATGGCAGTCCAGACCATGTCCCTTTAAACGAGTTGTCCTGGTTATTTGTCCCGTTGCTGTGACAAAAGACACTAACAAAAGGAACTTAATGAGGAAAGGATTTATTCTGACTCACAGATCAAAAATGCACTACATCATAGTGGAAAAGTCAGGAGCAGGAGCTAGAAGCAGCTGGTCATATCATCCACAGCCAATACACAGAAAGGGATGAAAAAGGGGTTTGTTTGGTTATTCAACTTTTTATAGACCAGAATACACATGCACGTGCACACATTAACAAACACACACAATTAAAACAAGTCTTCCCATATCAATTAACATAGCCAATATACTCCCTAATAGGCATACCCTGGTCTCTGGCCCAGGTAAATCTAGGTTCTGTCAAGTTGACAACACTAACCATCATCTATCACACTAATTAATATTTAAATATAGACACACAAGCCAGTACATTTATTTTACCTCCTCAATACTACTGAATATCTAGGAATAGCTATAAACCTTTTGTCAAAAAAAATGCTTACAAACACATGCACACATACACACACATGGTTTTACACAAAAATCTCAGCTGAAATTCCAAGTTATATTGCAGAATCTTAGTAATAAAAAAACAACATGGTATTAGCACAAAACAAATATGTGGCTCAATAAACTAGAATAAAGAGCCCAAGTATAGACCCAGATCCACAACCACACAACTACAGCCACCTGATTATTTACAAGGATGACAAAAATAGATACTGGAGAAATGACAATTTCTTCAACAAATGGTACCTAGAAAACTGGCTATCCAGAAACAAAAGAATGGAACTAAGTACCTTTCTCAACCTGCACAAGAATCAACTCCAGGGGCCTCTTGTAGTGGATCTGTACTTATCCCTAACATAGGAATGGACTTTGGGAGCCCATCCCACATGGAGGGATACTCCTTGAGCTAGACACAAGGGGGTTGGCCTAGGCCCTATCCCAAAGACTATGACAGACTTTGAAGACCCCCCTATGGAAGGCCTCATGCCCTGGGGAGCAGAAAGGGTATGGGATAGGTAGGGTGTTAGTTGAGGGAGGCAGGGGAGGAAAGGAGGGAGAGGGACCTGGCATTGACATGTAAGATAATTTTCTTCCCAATAAAAAGAGAAAACAAGAAAAAAAAAAAAACAAATCAACTCCAAATGGACTGAAGGCTTAGTGTGAAATATGAAATCCTAAAGCTGTTAGAAGAAAAGCTTGGGCAAACACTTCAAGATAGAGCGTAGGTAAGAACTTTTTCAATGGCTACTCCAGGAAATAATGCCAACAGCAGATAAATGGGACCTCATGGGGTTAGTCTTTTGTACAGCTAACAGTTGAGTAAAGAAAGACCCTACAAAATGGAAGAAAACCTTTGCTACCTGTACAGCAGAAAGGATTAATACCTAAAATACACAAAGACCTGTAAGCAAGCCCCAATAAACTCTTTCTTCTATCAGTTGCCTCAGTTATGGTGTCACTTCACAGCATTAGAAAATGTATCTAAGGGCATGGACAAGAAGAAACCCCTATATATTGCTAGTGGAAGTATAAACTAGTCCAGCCACCATGGAAGTCAGTATGCAGGTTTCTCAAGAATCTAAAATACATCTATGTATATAAACTATAATAAAACTATGACCCTGCCACACCATTCCTGGATATTTACCAGAAGGGTTCCAGATCAGCATAACACAGAATTACTTGTACATCAGTATTTATTGCAGCACTGTTCACAATAGCTAAGTTATAGAGCTAAATGTCAACAGTAAAGTAATGGATAAAAATGAACCATTAATAAATGGGACTTCGTGAAACTGAAAAGTTTCAGTAAGGCAAAGGTTAGCATCAAAAGGACAAAATGGCAGCCTACAAATGGGAAAAGATCTTCACCAATCTCACATCTGACAGAGAGTTCATTTCCAAAATACATAAAGAACTCAAGAAACTAGACATCAACAAACCAAATAACCAAATTTAAAACTGAGGTACAGGAGGGGATTCCAGCAACAGCTCGGCCCCACACCAGGCAGAAGGGCACTCTTGTGGTGAACAAATATATGGTGTGGTATGGAAGAGAGAGAGAGACAGATGGTTCACAACCTGTAAACAAAGGCATATTTGAAGAGGTGAAAGAGGTGACGAGTGAGCTGAGGTGGGTGCTTAACTATCACCCAGGGCCATGGTGAAATCTGGGCCTGGGCCTTTGGGACCCATGTCTGGGTTCATGGCTCTGATGAATCCCTATTGATGTCGATGGCTCCTGAGAGGACAGGGCTTTACAGAGTTGGCCCAGCCCCTCACTGACTGGAGAACTGGTCCTGCCACTCACTGGCTGAAGCACTCAGGAGAGAGGGTCCTGTACCTCATCTGGCAGCACTATAGGAAAAAAAAGTCAATGAAATGATTTCTAATGATACTCAGCTGTACTCCTAGATTGGTGTCCAGCCCAATTGTCATCAGAGAGGGACTTCACCCAGAAAATGATGGAAACAGATGCATAGACCCACAGCCAAACATTAGTCAGAGCTCAGGGAATCCTGTAGAAGTAGGGGAGGATGGAATATGGAAGGCAGAGGGGCCAAGGACACCAAAGGAAAACACACAGAGTCAGCAGACCTGGACTCATGGGAGCTTCAGAGACTGAACCACCAACCAGAAAACTTGCATGGGACTGACCTGGACCCTCTGCACAGGTGTTGCTGCTGTGTGGATTGGTCTTCCTGTGGGACTCTTGGCAGAGGGAACAGGGACTGTCTTTGCTGCCTCCTCTTGGGACAGTTTTCTTCTGCTGGGTTACCCTGTCGAGCCTTAATAGGAAGAGAAGTGCCTAGTCTCACTGCAACTTAATATACCATGGCTGGTTGGTATACATGGAAGGCCTGCACTTTTCTGAAGGGAAGGGAGAGGAAGTAGATGGTGGCAAGTGGTGGCAAGGGGACTGGGAGGAGAGGAGGGAGGGAGGAGAAACTGTGATCAGGCTGGGAAAAAATAATTTATTAATAAGAAAGTGAGAAACAAAAGAAAATGTATCTATATACAATGATATTTTTTCAGCCATAATGAAAAATGTAGTTAGGTTGTTTGTAGGGAAATAGATGCAACTGGAGATAATCAAATTATAAAAATTAAGCCAGTCTTATAAAGACAAATATCATTATGTTTTTTATTTGTGATTCTAGATTTTATATAGATACATAAAATCATGCACACATATTTGACATGCAGGTAGAAGCAAAATGTTAATGGAACAAAGGAGAAATGAGCAAAATGAGGCTAAGGGACAGGGGGAAATATACACACTGTGTGTGAGAGAGAGGGGGGAGGGAGAGAGAGGGAGAGAAAGAGAAATAGAGACAGATGAACAAAGTACAATGTACAATGCAGAGGAAAAGGAGTCTCAAGGAAGTGGGGAGGAGGAAGAAGAAAAGGTAATAGGCAGTGTCTCAATTATTTTTCTTATTACTGCAGCTAAATACCTGACAAGAAACACTTAAAAGGAGGAGAGGGAGGCTTTCTTTAGGGTTACAATTTAAAGGCACACACCTGATCACAGCAGAGAAAGAACAGCTGAAGAAGCCAGGCAGCTGGCCACGGATCAGCCATTGTCAGGAAGCAGATTTTGAGCAGAAAATAGAGACAGACTGTCAATCTCAAGGCTTATCTCCATGATAAGACTTTACAGATTGTGTAAATGCCTCCTAATGGTTCCACAATCTCTGAAAACAGTGTCACCATCTGGTGACCAGGTATCCAGACACATGAGCCTGTGAGGATAGTCCACATTCCAACTACAACAGAGAGGAAGCAAAACAAAATACAGCAAATTCTCTGAAAGAATCGAGATGTCTCTAACAGAAGTGGGACTATTTTGAAAGAGGGAAAGGAACAGCTGAGGAAGAGGACAGGAAATAGGTGTATATATATGAGCAAGGTAAAGTGACATATATGTGTGAATAATAAAACTTGTTATTTTGTGTGTGCCTACTAATAAGTTAATTGAAAATAAAAAGCATTGGATATGGTTGCATGTCAAAATTAATATAAACTGGGAAATTAACTTTTTTAATTATCAAAAATTATAACTAATAAATTTAAAGTGAATATATTTTCATTTCTAGGAATATAAGAATAGTATTGCCAAACTTATAAGTGAAATGAAAATCAAAGAGGAGGGACATAAAATCGAAATGAGCAAACTTTTTCAGGATATGCAGAAAAAAGGTAACTTTAAATTTTAATTTATTGGGTTCTGACATATTTTGAAGCAATTTAAAGGTGCATATTATTTTCCCAATAATAGTACTCTTGAATGAACACTGCCTTGATGCATTTTAAGTTTTGTATATTTTTAATTTGAATTAGCAACAAGATTATTTTACATGTCAATCCCAGTTCCCTCTGCCTCCCCTCCTCCCCTACCACCTCACCCCCAACTAAAACCCTACCTATCACATATTCTTTCTGCTCCCCAGGGAGTGTGAGACCTTCCATAGGGGGTCATCAGAGTCTATCACTTGCTTTGGGATAGGGCCTAGGCCAACCCCCATGTGTCTGGCTCAGGGAGTAACCCTCTATGTGGAATGGGCTCCCAAAGTCCACACCTATGGTAGGGATAAGTACTGAACTACTACAGGAGGTCCCGCAGATTTCCAAGGTCTTCTCACTGAAACCCATGTTCCTGGGGTCTGCATCAGTCCCATGCTGGTATCCCAGCTATCAGTCTGGGGACCAAGAGCTCCCTGTTGTTCAGGTCAGCTGTTTCTGTGGGTTTCACCAGCCTGGTCTGGACCCCTTTGCTCATCACTCATCCTTCTCTGCAACGGGATTCCAGTTCAGTTCAGTGATTAGTTGTGGTTGTCTGCTTCTACTTCCACCAGCTGCTGGATGAAGGCTATAGGATGGCATATAAGTCAGTCATCAATCTCATTATCAGAGGAGGGAATTTAAGGTAGCCTCTCCTCTGTTGCTTAGATTGTTAGCTGGTGTCATCTTTATAGATCTCCAGACCTTTCCCTAGTGCCTGATTTCTTTGTAAACCTAAAATGTCTCCCTCTATTATGGTATCTCCTTTCTTGTTTTTTTCTATTCTTCCCCCCACTCAACCTTTCTGCTCCCTCATTTCCTCCTCACCCCTCCTCTTCTCTCCTTCTCATTCTCCTAGCTCTCTCCCCCCTCCTCCCATGCTCCCAATTTGCTCAGGAGATTAAGTGTTGTATATTTATGCAGCATAAATATACCAGTATCATTCATGTCTGTGCTCAACTTTGCCTAATGTGAACCAGCATCTTTATATAATTATATATGATTATATAATTAATATAAAAGGTTTGAATAAGTTTTTAATTATCTCCTTACTATATTGAATATAATTTCACTAATTTTCTTTAGAAAAACTGGTCTCATTGAATATATGTTTATATGCATGTGAATTGGCTTATTATGAAGTCATACTTAATGACCTTGTCTTTATGAACATCATATATAAAAATTAACTTGAAGCCAGGCCTGTACACCTGTAATCCAAGCACTTGAGGCTGAGGTAGGAGACATAAAACTATTGCAAGCTCTCTGCACTATATATCTATCCACAACAAAATGAGCAAAATATTTCAAAAGGGGCTGGAGAGATGGCTCAGTGGCTAAGAGCACTGGCTGCTCTTCCAGAGGACCCAGGTTCAATTCCCAGCATCCACATGGCAGCTCACAACTCTCTGTAACTCCAGTTCCAAGGGATCTGACACCTTCACACCAATGCACATAAAAAAATAAAATAAAAATTTTTTAAAGATACAAAAAACTTTTGAATAAAATTTACCCCTCCCAAAAAATGTACAGGAAGAAAATAAGCATATGAGAAGATGTTTGTAATTTTGCAATATCCTCACTTGCATTCATGCCTCCAAAGCCAGTACCATGTGGATGACACCACTAACTTTATCTTCTGGCTTAGGACAGACTCTCACCCCCTTCAATCACATTTGCAGCAGCTTCTTTTAATAAGATTTTTATATGTACCTATGTTTTGCCTACATATAGGTCTGTGCAGTAGATATGTGCATTCCCCATACAAGATCATGTCAGATCCTCTGGAACTGGAGTTGGAGATGTTTATTAGCTGTTTATGTGGTGCTAGGAACTGAACCCAGGTCCTATACCAGAGCAACAAATACTCTTAACTGGTGAATCATCTCTCCAGCCCCTGTAGCTTTTTTTTTTAATTCATTTTCTCTCTAGGAGCAGAAACACTATGCCACACCTTGTCTAAAATACATTTTATAAACTACATTTTATAAACTGCACAATTTCTAAAATATGGCTTATTAATAAAATTCACTTTCTTAAAAATCATTTACTTAGTAAATGTAAGCATGTTTTGCTTTCAGAGGTTCAGTCCATTATCTTTATAGTGGAGAGCATGGCACAGACAGGCAGGTGCTGGAGCAGTAGCTAAGAGTTATCCTTTGGCAGAGAAAGAGATACTGGGCTTGACATGGGCTTTTGAAACCACCACACTTTCAATGAATGTTCTTTGCACAGTCTAGGGTACTACATGCATACAGATAATAAGCTATGAAGCTAGGTTTCCCATTAAAACCACAATTTAAAATGATCACTGGGTAGTGGGCCCATTTTGTACTGTTTGTTTCTTTCTCCTGAGATGGAGCCAGCATTTCTCTCAACAGTTCTCATTTGTTATAACATCTATATCTAGCAAATGGCTTTTTATGTGAGGCTCTGCCTTAAAAGTAACATCATGAGAAAGGCGCCTGCCATCTTATACTCATTCCCCCAGATTTGGTTAGCAATTCTCTCACCTTTTGGATGTGAAATGCCCTGTACAGGCTAATGTTTGCACACTCATCCCCAGGTGGTGCTCTTTAGGGAGATTTAGGAGGAGAGCTGACCTAGGAAAGCGTGTCACTGTGGTGGTAAACCTTGTGCTTTACATCCCAGCCTCATTTCTTATTTGTCTGCTTCCTGGTCCACTGAGATCAAGCAGCCACTGCAGGCTCCCAGCACTACAGAGCTACTCATGGCATGTCTTCTTCACATGGTGGCTTCACACTGTGAGCCAAAACAAACCTAAGTTGCTTCTTACTGGGTATTTTTGTTTCAGTGATGGGAAAAGCAACCAATATAGTTTCCTCCTAAGTTGTCAGCTCTTTGCCATGCTCCTCCTGCATCATTTTTTGTAATCACAGTTGTAATTAATATCTGTCTCCTAGCCCAAAGCAGAAATTCAGTGAAAACAGAGAATACATGTATCCTGTATGAAGTGTTTAGTATAATGTCTGGTACACAAGTGATCAAAAAAATATGCTGAATTAGCAGATGAAAAAAAATAAATGTAAGCACATAACTTTGAACTATTAAATGAATGAATTTTTTGTTTTACTTAGTTGAGTTAAAAGAAGAAAAGCACCAAGAACTAATGGCAAAGAAGGAGATGGAAATATCAGAGTTAAATACAAAGTTCAGAACTCAAGAGAAGGAAAAACAAAATGAAATCCTCAGACTACGTCTAGAAGTAAGTGCTTACAGGTCTGCTAAACAGAAACATGTTAGTCTAAACCATGCTTTGTTTCTTATTGCAATGACATAGACTTCTGGACTAGATAGAAGCCTCTGAAAAGACCATACATTCCCATTCTTCAGCAAAAGCAATGAACGCTCTGTCAGCAAGCTACTGCCATATGCTTCCAGCACTTGATGTAGAGAAGGCCTAGCTTCCAGGAAGGATAGCACCTCCTCTGAGAATAAGGACAGTACTCAGGAGTTATCTGATTTTACCGTCTAGTCTACACTAGAGGCATACAACCACCATTCCAGCATGGGAAGAGTACAACAGGTCCTGGTATTTCTCCTGGAAGAAATCAGGGAACCCTTCTGTTTTATATGGGATGCAAACAGACAAATTTCTCTATATTTCTATGAAAATTTATATTCTAGAGACAAAATTCCTTTAAAACATTTGTAAATGTACTTTAAATAGGTGTATCTCATAAACTTTGTATTTCCTTTTTTCTAAACCTCTTTTTCCATTATTATGCCATGGTTTCCATACATCTCTATGTTGACTTTACATAATGCAAAAACTCACAGGTCTTAATTAAATATTTTACTATTTATTTTCCAGGAACTTTGCTATGCCTAGGGTGCTTGATGGGGTCTGTAGATAACATTGTGGGGCAGAAAGGGGGTTACGCTACTTCAAAGGGATTTTACTGTTGCTATGGCTACTGTTCTTGCTGTCACTGTTCTGCTGTATAGCTGCTGATGGTGCCACCTCTGCCTTCTAGCCAAGTATATCCAGAGAGGGCTGGGTGGCCAACTGAAATGCAGCAGGCCATAGTTCAAGTTGCACCACCAACTTATCATCTGCCAGTTAGGAATTTGCATTTTACTTGCTATTCTTCCTAGTGTTGCTAGTCTAGTCTGATTATACTGATGACTAGTATTCAGATGTCTTTGTCTATCTTCATTATAACTCTGCAGCTCTCTCCACAAACCAGAATGCAATCTCACGGAAAGCTTACTCTAGCTTTTGGAGAGGCTGCACTAAGGTAAATATAAAAGGAAGAATTAGAGTGGATTGTGGTGCTTTTAAAAAACGGCGTGCAAGAATAGGCTATCATAATCTTTTAATTTGACTCAGTTTAATTCGACTTTTAAAAAGCCTAAATTGACTAAATCACATCCAATTTCTAATATTTGGCTTCAAAGTTTGAAGGATATATGGGTTTTTCTCCTAAGAATGTGGATTACACTGCTTTTCTTGATAAAAGTACACAATGGTAATGTGAAACACTTTCTAGTTCAGTGGTCAAGAATATGCCTCACATGGCAGTGTGGGGAGAGAAGCAATGGTATCTTGAGAAAAAGTACCGTGCTACCTATAGAGGTAATGCCCAGGCTTCTGGCTCTTTTTTAAAGCCCATAAAGCAATTTTAACCCACCATTCCACTGACTCTTGTTTGGATGTTCGTTGTTCTTTTTTTCAAATTGTTTCATAAAGGAATTTCTGTCTATTATATAGATTGTGTTCAATTACAAAATATATAGTGGAGGATTTTGTTGGTATACTTTTTCTATAGAAACATTGTTTCTAATATTGAACTACAACAGCCCTAATAACTTTCTCCTTTTGATTGGGTTCAGTTTGACACCAAACTAGCAAGAGTTCAGACTAAATCCAAGTCGTATCCGGATGCTACTATTTTGCCGCAGAGTATCTACAGAAGGGTATGTGCATTTTGTCTCATAACTATAACTCCAGTAAATTAGTTGCCTAGTGTGTTCCTAGAAACATTTCCTGGTAGTTATTTTAAGTATATTAAATTATTTTTATAGCCTTATACAAGTTTTTCCCTTTCAATCACACAACAGTGAAGCTGCCAGCCTTTCAAAGTAAGGTAGCTTTTAGATGTAAGCCTGAAGTGTGTTTTGATTATTGTTTTGTTGTTTCTTATATTTAATCTTACTTCTACATTGCAATGGCAACCTTTCTTCTGCTTCGTTTAGAAGCTTCAGTATCTTCAAGAGGAAAAGAGCAAGGAGATTGCCAGTCTCCAGAACACCATCCGAGACCTGGAACAGCGCCTCGCAGCAGTCAAAGACTCCCGCCTCACACGGAGACGGTTTTGAACAGAGTACTTTATGCATTAGTTATAACTAAATTTCTTTAAAATTTAAAGAAATTAAATTCAGTTCTCTTTTCGGTTGTGAGCATGCTAAATAATAAAGACTCACACTGTTAAGCTTTTTAAAATTGCGTTTATTTAGATAAGTCTGTACTGTGACCAGTTCTCTTCTGCATTCTTGCTTAATGGTATTTGCCATAAAAGAGTTCAGGTTCATAGGGCTGAGTTTCTCTATTGAACCATCATTGATTATGGAAATACTGACTTAAGCAGTAAGCAGATTAACAACATACTTTTCTTCCGTTTCGTCTTTCAAGACAGTCACTCACAATTCGGAACAATACAACACAAGATGAGGAAAACAAGATACACAGATGTATGTAGTAAAAGTAAAGCTGGTAGTCGTCTTAGATATAAAAAAGAAAAGAAGGAGTTTAAAATACAGTCTGTTAAAGATTTAATTGGTTAAAAATTTAAGATTAAAAAGATACAAGTTCCTACTGTTTTGAGAATTAAGTAAAGAAAAGAACTGGAAAATGTGTCTTTGTTATTCTTTCTCCATTCTAAATTACGAGCTATCCAACAGAAACCCCTAGGTCATAGTTTACGTTTCTGTTCTCATCAATGTAAATAGAACACTGGAAAAAGAAAAAGAAAGACATATTAACCAAAAGCTGCAATCACTTTTTAGTTACCCCTTAACACAAATTTGGTTTGGGTCAAATTCTCTGTGGCATAAAATTTTAAATTTAGAGGCCAATATGGTAGCTTTATCATGTTTACACAAATCCAATTCCTACTTTTAGTTCACTGATTAATTAAGTGGATTACAAAATTTCTAGAAATGAAATTGTGTCTTTAGGCTGACTTAGGGAGTTTACATCTCATTTTAAATATTTAGTTTGAACGTCATTTTCACTTTTTGATCTTATTATCTCAGCTTCAGTTGGGGCTGGCCCCTGTGGGGTCTAGTGGCTGACTCTGTCAGGCAGCTGGAGGTGATCGACACTGACAAGATTCAATGACTTTCTCCTCCGCAAAAAGCCCCTGTCAGCTACATAAAGATGGGAGGTTTTCGGCGCACTGTCAAGTGATTGCAGACCCTGACTTCTCAAATATGAGATGGCGACAGTGGCAGCAGCAGCTACTGGTAGTTGTCCCGGACTCCTGAGACAACTTACACAGGAGCTGGTTTATGCATCCCTTTCGACAAAGTTTCCTTTGGGCAAGTGAAAGCTGTAGACCCTCACTTGCCTGCATGTCTCAGCTCTCTAAGTGACCCTGCCTGTGCTTGCCCTTGTGCTTATGGTGGTGATGTAAGCCTACAGGAGGGAGAGGTGCTTCAGCATCCGCTGCTCCAGGCTGCTGATTCTCTGAAAGCTCCTCCCTGCTCCCAAGAAGCCCGTGCCCGTGTTTGTGATGGTGCTTGTGGTGGTGATGTGCCTCCGAGGGCTCCGCCGTTTTACCCTTAGTAGCTGAGGACACATTTTTACAGAAGTCTTCATCTTCAAGACTCTGGAACAAATTTGCAAATCACTTATTAACAAGCTCATCAATTTACCATGAATGCATGAAAAAATTACTTGAAGAGTCAATATTTATGTCATTCCAACAAGTTCATTAGGATACAGTTGGCTAGTGTATTAATGAAAAAGAGCCTGACCTTGGTTTCAATGTCTACAATTTTATTAAAGGTTTAAAGAAGCCAAACTACCATATATCTCTCTGCAAAATCAAAACTAAGTAAACTGGCTGAAAAAAAAAAAAAAACTTAGATTGTAGTGAAGTCAGCCATATATGGAATCCTGCTATCGGTAGAGCTATGAGTAACTTTTCACACCTGCTTTCTCAAGCAAAATGGCTTCTCTCTGACAACTCAAAAATGCCAGTTAAAAACTGGCAGCTTTTCAATCTGCAATATGTGTGAGAAACTGTTTTTAATTTCACCAAATGCTTACACAGTTCTGTCAGGTAAAAATAGCATGGTGGCCTACTTTAATTGACAGCATTTTTTTTCTCTTAGTAGAACAAATAATGTATCATATCATTGATGGCGTCAGAGAGACAGCAAAACAGAAAAGTGCTCATTTGATCTCCATATCAGATGCTCTAGTATGTTGTTCTTGTTAACAAATAGTTCACAGGTTTTAAGCTTATTATGGGAAATGTTTTTGTTTTTTATTTCAATACAGCTGGGTGTATTTACAGCAGGTATTTACACAAACGCAAAACCAGAAGTAATCCCAAAATATGAAAAATAAAATTTCAATAGTATTAAATTCATATCAGTTCAACTTTAAGAGCTTTATTTGCAAACCAATCTCATCTTTAAAATCTGAGACTAACAGATTTTATGAATATTAAAATGTAAAAGTGGTATAATTAAAATGGCCTGTCAACAAAGTTAATTGATCAAATGACTTGTTGAAAGTTGAGGAAGCTTCCTGTGGATCAGGGGAAAGGAAATGTAACTACTAAAAAAATTCAGAACATTTTCAAACATGAATTTAAATTTTGGCAGTCTGCCCTATTAGGGAAACATTGTTTAAAATGTGAGAGAAAAATTTAGCCAATAAATATTAAACAATTTTTATAAAAATGATTAAATGTAGTACTGCCCATAATAAGAATAAATATTTTCATGGTTATTAGGAGATATCAGTAATGAGTAGAGTACATTTCTTTTTCAGGTAAGTGCAATAATTCAACTTACAGAATGGAAGAGGACAGCTTTGTAGCAAATCTGGTTGTCCTAAGTCCTTGACAAATTAAGTAGGTATCTAGTCTGGGTGCCCTGACAGGTAACATCATAGTTAAGGAACTTGACTGTTGCTATGCTCTGAGCATGCCCAGGTTACCTCAGTCATAATATGTTATAATATGGCTACATTCTTGGAGCACACATACTCATGAAATAACATTCATTAGTAAGTGACGTAGTGATCTATATTGATTTTATTATTTTTAAATACATAATTATTTTTTTTACTTTATGTGTATTAAATGTCTGCATGTATTAAGTGCACTGCATCTATGCCTGGTACCCTCAGGGGCCAGAAGAGGGCACTGTATCCCTTGGAACTGGAGTTAGAATGGCTCTAAGCCAGCATGTTGGTGCTTGGGGCTGAACAAAAGCAGCCAGTATTCTTAACCACTGATTTGTTTGCTTGCTTGTTTTTAAAGCCTTTACAGATAAAGGAGCAATATGAGTCTTGAAAATATGTTTCAAAGAGTGTTACATAGCAAAAAGTGTATGTTTAAGATTTTCTTATATAATTGATGATGAACCACTTATTTAGATTTTGTTATGTTTTCTCCTTTATTCCCCAGTAAAAACAACTAAGAAAAATACCTACCGTGAAAGAGCAGTTTCCGCACTTCTTCTCACAGTAGGCAATCTTAATAGCTTCTTCAACATATGGGAAAGTGAGGAAGGAATAGGGCAAGCCAAGGTGATACACAAGACGGCCACATCTAAAAGGCAAATACAATGTTACTACTGTACTCTCTGGGTGGTGACCCTACTCAAGCTAGATAGAGCCCCTTCCGTTATCTTAATAAATTTCCTTGAGAGGGATCTATAATTGAGTTCCCAGACAATATACTAGGTCAGGTTATAGCAAGAGTACTGAGTCTAATTTTAGTATTTTGAAATGTTATAGATGTCATTAAATAATTTGAAAAGTGGGTAAAGACTGTGATTCAGTCAAATACTTTTTTAATTTGCATCTATTCTGCCAAAAACTAACCATGGGAGCTTTTCATGACTGCTTGGGCAAGATAAATTTCACAGAACCAGAAATCACTGCATAGCAAAAACAATGTGGATGTTTTGGCCAGTATCTACTTTATTAATTTGTAGTGTAGGAAACAAACCCAAGCCTTACATACCCTATGTAAGTGTTCTTGCCAGTGAGCCACATCCCCAACCCTTGATTTCCTGAGATGGATTCTCATAATGTGATTCAAATTAGCCTTGAACTCACTGTGACATCTAAGCTAGCCTGAAACTCATGATTTTCCTGTTTACTGAATGTCACAAGTACTGGCATTGTGGGTTATAGCACATGTGTTCACTGTGCTCACTAGCTCATTTATCCCAAGAAACACATCTGACATAAGAAAATTTTCAACACAATAAAATAACTAGAATTACAATTTGACATTCTCCAAAATGGTAAGGTGAAAATGTCTATTTTTACTGACATTTTACTCAAAATATACATCAGTATACTTTACAACTGACTAGATAAGAAGTTTAGATGCCTGAAATAACAAAGTATAAAGCTAAAATGGTATTTAATGTGAGATATAGTGAGGACCCAGCCCAGGCAGAGTCAGAAGAAGGCAAGCATCAACTCGGAATGTTTACAGAGGACAACATATACATCAAAATTCTCTCAAAATATTAAGAAATGCAAGCATATAGCTGTAGTGAGATATCCACACACACACACACACCCACACACCCACATAAAATTATAAATTAATTTAGACATATACAAGTATGGTCTCCAGCACATGATTATTAATCTGCACAGTATTTAGAATTATATCTGTTATGCAAATAGATTCTTGCATTTATTTAACACAGAGGGAAATGTATAGTCCGTTTTCTGTAACTACCTATGGGAATGGTGGACTCACATTTAACTCAAAAAGCTCATTTCAAAAATATAAAACCCAAACCTTCAACAACTTTATTTGAAACTGAATGCTTGATATAAAACAAAGACAAATGCCTTATTTTAAGACCTTTACTACTAAATACAAATCAGGAAATAAACATGTGAGAAAGTTGTTACAAAAATCTAGAGAAGAAGTCACAAGAAAGTCACTTGAGGGGCTGATTATGAAGGCAACATAGATAAATGCAAGACTTAGAATTTGGTGAAGACTAGACTAGACTGGTGTAACTGCCTGTTACAGTTACAGTTTTCTGAAGGGCAGATGGCAGCAATGCCATCACACATGATCACGTGTGTGACGTTCTGCAACACAACATGGTAGATAATGGGTAGGGGGCTGAAGGCAGAAGGTAGTATTATTGGACTGCATCCATCTTGCAGGCCTCCCTGCCTCCAAGAAGACTCACACAAAGGTCAAAGTTTAAGGAGTCGGTTTTAAAAGAATGTAATTGATTCCTATTTGTATCCTTAAATTTAAGACGTTTGTGACTATTACTGGAAGAGATTTCTAAGCTTGGTGTTCAATTTCTGTATTTGAACTTTGTACTTATTTCCGTTCGCTAGGATATATGTGGTGTTGTGGTTAGAGAGTAGATGAGGTCGTTTTGCAGAATGTTCAGCATGAAAAGAAGGAAAACTAAATCACCCTGAATAACACAAACTTGTAAACAGAAAGAGTGAAGGAGGAAGAATGAGAAGGAGGTGGTGTGAGGGAAGTAGAAGAAAGCTGTGGAGAAAAACAGCAGGGCAGTTTGTGTCAGAGGATCAAAACCGAAAGTGTTTCCAACAGCAAGGAATCACATGAGACGGAAACTGAACTGTGGCATTCGGCAGTGAAGAGCCCTACTGTGAATGATAAAGTAGATAAGTAATGAGTAAGAGTCTGGGAGGGGGCTCACCTGTCATATATGAGGAAGTCATCTTTGTTTCCATTTAGGAGAGTCCAGACATCTGTTTGGTGTTCTTCTTGCCGGTAAACAGCAATCTGGTCTGACACATGATTTTTAAGATGTGTGTGTTTTAGTTGAGAAGGGGATCCTTGATGATTAACAATGATGTAAGAGATGTTAGAATATCCTTGGTTCTCTAGTTTCAGTCGCAGGTCTTCCAATCTAAGGGGAAAACACATAAAATGAACTATGACATTTAGTTTATTTCCTCTGCCTTCTACACTCTTTTATTTTCTGTGAAGCTCTTATTTTTAACTGAATATAATTTTTCTTTGTGTTGTAAGACTGAACCTTTCACCTTCATTTAAAACTTGAAACTTTTAAATTTTTAAATTTTTCTGTGTACCCTAACTGTTCTGGAACTCACTATAGACCAGGCTGGCCTCAAACTCACAGAGCTCTGCCTGCGTCTGCCTCCCAAGTGCTGGGATTAAAGATGTACACCACCACTGCCCGGCTTGAAACTTTATGCTAAACACTTGCATGAACATGAGCTCCAAATTAGTATATATTAAATTCACCTTGAAGATATACAGAATGTTATGTAATTAATATTTGGTGGATGACTCAACCAATATTTTTGATTTATGATTGTTAAATGATGCAAGACCTTCTATTATAATCCTAGTGTTTAGTGTCTGTGCTGGTAGCCTTCCTCTGCTTCTTTTTTAATAATTTGTTTAAATATTTATTTACTTAATATACTTCAGAGTTTTGCCTGCATGTATGTCTATATGAGGGTGTCAGATTCTCTGAAACAGTTGTGAACTGCCATATGGGTGCTGGGAATTGAACCTGGGTCCTTTGGGAGAGCAGCCAGTACTCTTAACTGCTTGAGTCATCTTCCCAGCCCTTCCTCTCCTTCTTATATTGAAGTATTTGCTCTACAAGTAAGTACAAACATACTTGTCTCCAAAAACAATAACAATTATATTCTTTCTATTTTATTGAATTTTGTATGCATCTGTTTGTATTTAATCTCCTTTCCCTAAAGATATCCTAAATCTTAAAAGACTACTTACCTGGATGCCTGCAGAAGGCACAGGTATCAGCTGGCTTGAAGAAGAGCAACCACCGTCACCGTACCCTCAGAGTTTAGCATTGGATTTTGATCTCCTATGCTCCAGGCTGGAGGTTGCTTACAAGCAGGGCTTTGGCCTTGGCTCTCTGTTCCTCCATAGGGGAGGAGACAGAGAGCCAGGGCAAGCCCTAGGCTTCTCCACATTGCTGAGGTTGTCCTATAAAACAAAAAGTGAACTTCATGGATAACTTCATAGCCATTGGTATGGATTTCTTTAAACACAGTAGGTACAATCCTACTTAATAAAACTTAGCCTATGGATTCTGCCTCCATTTTGTTGGGCTCAGTGTGTCATTGCCATGAGCCTCCTTCCACTAAATCTTGTTGTAAAGGGGAAAGTGCCAGCTAAAAGGCAGAGGAATGATCAAACAATCAGCTAGCTACCTGTAGCATGATACTGCAATCAGCACGCTTATGGAAATGTGCCTGACTGACAGCCAGGCACTTCTCTAGGACAAAGCACATATTTAGAAATGCCTTCTGACTGTAGTGTATCTGAGATGCACTGAGTTCTGACTGCTTTCTGTCCTCGGTTGATCAAGGAAATGTTAGGAGGGAATTCTGCACAAAAGTGTAAATTAGAGCCAGCACAGAATAGATGTGCAGTGGAGACAGGGTACCAACGTGAAGATGCCTCGTGATGGCCCATAGCTCTTCTTGCATGAAATCTTCCTGGAAAATGCCAGGCAAAAGGCAGGCAGTAAACTATGGCTTCAAGTTCAAGCCTTTCGCATTTACAAATATCTTGGATGCATTCAGTGTCCGTGGCTTGTTAGTCCTCCATGTCTAGCTATAGGATTTGAATTTCCTCAGATATGACTGCCTGCTTTGATGTTATCACCATACTCATGACAGGAAAATCTTAGCCTAGGAGAAGTGTTACAAGTCCTTGCTCTTGCCCCATCTCTGACTCATTTCTGTTGTTACTACTGCCGTCATGAAGCTCCAGCGACTAGATAAGACACTCTCAGATGAAAAGATGTCCTCTCACCCAGGAAAGTTAAAATATTAAGTACCTGAACAGAATTATCCCCCAAAATAGGGCCACCTCTCTCAGAAATTTTTAAGGTAAATTTAGAGACATGATGAAAATGTGCAAAACTCTGGACAGCTAACTCAGTTGTGTTGACAAAAGAAATGGAAGAAGTCAGGCATGGTGGCCCATGCCTATAAAAGGTGACACCTAAAACACTGAGGCAGAAGGATACCTCTGAATTCAAGAATAGTATGACTATGGGGTAAATTTCAGGCCTGTCTGGAATACAGAGTACGAATGTGTATTTCTCACAGTAGTTAATGCTCCCAAATACAAATTTAGCTGGTTACAGCAGCACACCTGCAATCCCAGAATTTGGAAAGCTGAAGCCCAAGAATCTCACATTAGAAGCCAGTCTCGGGTATATAGTGAGACTGTTCTCTCCAAGAAAAATCTGACGTGAGCCTCACTAAAGAAAGGAGGGGGAGTCAGGAGTAAAGTGGCGCACGCCTTTAATACCAGCATTCAGGAAGCAGAGGCAGACAGATCTCTGTGAGTTCCAGACCAGCCTGGTCTATGTAGTAAGTTCCAAGACAGCCTAGGCTACATGTGAGATCCTGTCTTGAGAAAATAGACAAAAAATAAAGAATTAAAGGAGGAAGAGCTGGGTGTGGTGTGCACATCTTTAAATGTCAGCTCTCAGGAGGCAGAGGCAAGTAGATTTCTGTGTGTTCAAAGCAAACTAGGCCTACATATAGCAAGTTTCAGGCCAGCCAAAATCACACCACAAGGCCCCGTGCAAAAAAAAAAAAAAAAGAAAGAAAAAAAGAACAAGTCTTTTACTTCCATCTCAGCTATTTGTACTAACACATCTTTAATTCTGATATTTAATTGAGGAAGTTCCTACAGGGTGGTATTTATAGTAATAATGGAATTATTATTATTTTTTGTTTGGTTGTTTTTTTGTTGTTTTTTTTTTTTTTTTTTTTTTGAGACAGGGTTTCTCTGTGTAGCTTTGTAGACCAGGCTGGTCTCAAACTCACAGAGATCCACCTGCCTCTGCCTCCCAAGTGCTGGAATTCAAGGCGTGTGCCAACACAACCCAGCATGGGTTATTCTTACATCGGTCAGTTACTGGGTTTTGCTAGAACTATAAAGCCAAAAAAAAAAAAATGCTAAGCACATTTACATATGCCAGTTGTGCCTCAGAAAAATTATACTACTACCCTTTCTGCAGCTGAGGAAACTATGGCTTAGAGAGACTGTAGGTGCCTTGTCTATGATCACACATGCAATAATCTACAAGAATAGATTCAAATTGGTTCTGCCCAATGCAAAGTAGGATCTCTCAGCTCCTGGGGTACATTGATATTTTTAAAACACATCACCTTGCAATAACTATAGCAGCCAGTTTTCTATATGCTCTGGGACAGCAAAATGAACGTCAAGACAAGCTGTTCAGTTTCTTAATGGGAAGTCTAGCTTGTACATATTTCTGAAACTAAATTCCTGCAACGCTCTGGGTCCAATCTCTAGAACACACACACATATCTCAAAAAAAAAAAAAAACTAAATTCATTTGTTACAGAATCTTCATCAAGAAGACGGCACGTGATACTCTGCCATGAAATGGATGTTTTCAAAGGGCGAACATAAATGAGAAAACTGTTTCCCTCACCTATATTTCTAGTGAAAAGAATGATCTATTGGCAAAGGAGAAACTAAAGAAGCTGCATTTCCACTTGCAGATTTCCCTGTCGTTATAATCAATAGACTGTCCAATGTTGCTTAAAGTTGTTTTTGTAGGATAGACTTTGCATTTTAATTTTAACTGTCAAGGAACTATGTAAAAAGAATGAGGGTAAATACAATTAGATATTAACGTCTTTCACTCTTGGTCCGTACAGAACTGCATTTGATTATACCTCCACTAAAAGGAAAACATACTTACTCTTTGTCACGCAGCCCCTCCCTCTGAACTTCGAACCACACTTTAAAGCCCCTCACCCACCTAAGGGCTTCCATTCTCTGCTTAACTCAAAAACTACCCATGTACCACCTGTGGCACAGCTGGACCTCCTCTAAAGGTGACCACTTCTGCACTGTGGATGGAGCCTGTCCCCTCCCTGCTCGTCATTCTGAAGCTGCTCACTGTTTCCCGGGACATCTATCTCTACAGTACTGTAAAATGGGCATATTTCTGTCTCTGCTCTTGAAATCCACGAGCTTTTCCCCTTGTTTGTCCTCACTCTACCCTTCAATGGGAAACACAGAAATTTAATCAGATAATATTGCCCATAGAACACCACAGTCTCCTGCAGAGAGAAATAGCATAGCTGCAGTCCACTTCCCCAGCTTCCCCGAGCACAGCACAGAAAAAGAAAAGAAAAAAATAAAAAAGGCTAACAGCAATCCCCAGACAATTCACCTACCACACCCAAACTCTTGTTCATTTTTTAGAGTATTTTTTATGCCTTTTACCAATCTTTTTACTAAGCCTATTGTAAAGCGGGGACGTATTTTAACAGTCTCAGAAAACTTTTCTCAAACATTAAACAATCAAGTCCTACTTACGCAACCCCTTCGGACTAGTTTGCTTCCTCTCTCTCTTTGCTCTGGCAGGGCAGCTCCACAAAGCCAGAATGACACTGACATATATAGCCCTGTTGTTTACTTCACCCTCTGAGGTGCAGTCCAAAGTTCAATGCTCCCTCTCGCAGCGACCTTGCAAGCGCAGCAAGCCCCTGAACAGATTCTGATCGCCACAATCAGGAGAAAGTAACAGGCGAGGCCATGCATGCAGAGGGACAGGTTTTGACAAGTGCTAACTTAATTTCTGCTTTGATCACCCCATTCTCTCAGATTTAATGGTACAGTCCAGGGTGGGAGGAAGGGCTAAGGGGAGAGAGGTCCAAGTGCTGCTCTTTTCCAAGCTATAACAAGGAAAAGCATTTTGCTTAGCCAGCAAGTTACACAGCTGTTTAAAAGAAAGAAAAATCATTTCTTTTCTTCCTTTTCCTTTGGGTTGAGGAAGTTCGAGCCCAAAACCCACACTGTAAGCGTCTTTAGAGAAGTCACCTGCTGTTTACAGTATTTGTGTCTCCTGCTGCTGCAGACCTGTGTCCACTGTTGGGCTGTGTTCAACTGAAGTTGAATGGGTGTGCAATCTCATGGGGCCTCTGCTCTTTTGTTTTTCCATGATATAATGAAATAAGAAAAAATAGTCTCCAATCTGGAAGAAACAGGCCTCAGTTTTTAAAAATTATAGTTATTCCCATTCTCGTTGTCTCTCTGTCTCTCTCTGTGTCTCTGTCTCTGTGTGTGTGTCTCTCTCACACATGCACACAGACACACACACAAGAGATGGGGGGACAACATGCCACAGTGCTACTGTGAAGATCAGAAGACAATTCTGTGGCATTGCTTCTCTCCTTTCTCTTTCTGTGGCTTCCCCTTTAAGTGACTTCTTCTTTGTGTGAGTTCCTGGAATCAAATTCAGGCCAGGCTTTCTTGGCTACATCTCTTACCCTCTGAGCTACTTCCATGGCCCCAAACCACATTTTCCTGGTAACGGTAGTGCTACTCAAAGGCAGACCTATAAACCCCAACAGAATCTTTTTAACTGTTGCTTTAGGATTATATGTGTTATATTTTTAATTTATCTTAAGAATTCCATGCATGTATACAATATATTCTGATCAAGTCTACCCCTCCTGGCCCTTCCCTCCCAGCTTCATGTGGTGTCTTGGTTAGTTGGTTGGTTTTTTTCAGTTTCAGCCTACTGAGTCCAGTTAATGCTGCTGATACCTGTACAGGTGTGGGGTCATCCACTGGAGCATTAGCATTACCAAAAGCCACACCCTTGGAGAAAAACAACTCCCTTGGCAGCCAGCAGCTACCAGTAGCTCCTCAGACAGGAGTGGGAGTTTCCTGAGCCCTCTCCTTTGCACACACAAGTATTGACTGCCTTGATTTTGTGCAGGTAATAGCAGCTGGTGGGAGGTCCTGAGAACAACGGCCCTCTGGTGTCCAAAAGACACTAATTCACAACAGTCCTCCCAGACTCTGGCTATTACAAACTTTTCACACCTTCAGTGGTGTTCCCTGAATCTTGAGGGACTTGATGGAGATGTTCATTTAGGGCTGATTCTCTGCCCTTGAGCAGCTGTGAGTCTCTCTACTATCCCCACAACCCACTGCAAAAAGAAACTTGTCGGATGAGGGCTGTGAGCTGTGCTGATCTTCCCAAAGAAGTTTTAAAGATTCAAATGTGAAATCTTTACAAAGATAAGTATCATACAAATAAATTACTAATTGGATTTGGGGAAGGTACACAGATTACAAAATGAAAGATTCCTGCAGTGTCGGGAAGAGAACAGTTCTTTCTAGTAGCTGCATATTGTGGCATCCTTAAGAGAGGTCGGGGCAATGAATGTGTAAGGTCTCCCATCCCTGCCCACTCTCTGTCCTGAGTGAAATTCACAGAATGAGCTGACCCCAGCCAGCTGCTAAATTTTTTTCAGCAAGTTTGAGCCCAAGCCCCCAGGGCCTTAAGTGTTCCAAAGTGTGAATAAATGTTGTTAAATAAAACACTTCAAAGAACTTAATCTCTAACCTTGAGCCAAAGCTCTTTAAACCTTCATATACAGCCAGTATTCAAACCCCACACTGAGGGAACACTAGGTGGGACTTCTCTTCTCTCTCCATAGTCCTACAAGGATGCACTGCATCATGGGTAAGTACACTTTGGATGACACCCTACTGCTTGGTGTTTCTTAAGATCTTGTCTCAGCCTTCTGTAGGACTTCAGCTGTGAGGCCAGCATGACAGAACACAGTAATGGATGATGTCATCCTTGGTAGTGATGTTTTCAAGTAAGCCTTTTTTGCATAGTCAATGCATTTTGTACAAACAAACCCCTATTGATTGCCATGTGCTAAATACTGTCATACAGGGTACAGAAAACACAAGAGCCTCAGCTGTTATTTTTCCCATAGAGAAACTTCATTTGAAATT
The DNA here is from genome assembly GCF_003668045.3 of Cricetulus griseus. Classification (NCBI taxonomy): domain Eukaryota; kingdom Metazoa; phylum Chordata; class Mammalia; order Rodentia; family Cricetidae; genus Cricetulus; species Cricetulus griseus. Next base: position 337,639,020 of record NC_048595.1, on the reverse strand, counting down.
AGCAGGTATTTGAGGGCCCAATTCTATTTTCATGTACCAAGTAGGCAGCCTACTGGGGTCCCAGATCCCTAGAAGAATCCAAGTAAAATAATTTCTCCAAAACAAATATAAATAAATAATGCACATATGCCTACTATCTTTTTAAAATAATCTAATAAAAAATATTTGTCTGAAGCAGTTATGTTTCTTTGTCATTTGTTTTCTTGACTAACTTAAATAGTCAGATGGTCTGTGTATAACAAGAAAGCGAGTATTTTTTCACTTTCTCTTCCTTTCATTGAATGTGACTTAGCAGATACCTCTATCCCCCAAAAGAATCTCTGTCAAGTATTCAGCTGGGAAAATGTCTAGCAGCGTGTGTGCCTAGGCAAGTGCAAATGACAAAAGGAGACGATAGGAAGACTCTGCTTAAGAGGAGGTGCTGGACAGCATGGATATTGAGCACTCTCAAGAAAGCAGAATTTAGGGGCTGGAGAGATGGCTCAGCAGTTAAGAGCACTGACTGTTCTTCCAGAGGTCCTGAGGTCAAGTCCCAGCAACCACATGGTGGCTCACAACCACCTTGAATGAGATCTGGTACCCTCTGCTTGCATGTAGGCAGAAGACATAATAAATAAAATCTTTATTTAAAAAAAAGAAAGAAAACAGAAATTGTGCCGGACAGCGGTGACACACACCTTTAATATTAACATTCAGGAAGCAGTGGCAGAAGAACCTCTGTAAATTTGAGGCCAGCTTGGTCTACAGAGTGAGTTCCATGACAAGCAAGGCTACACAGAGAAAAAAAAAATTTTTTAAAGATGAATTTTTAGGCAAACATTGATTAGATGCTAAATCAAATTACATTAAATCAAATGAATACTTACTGGCTTTATATGGGAAAATGCTAAATAATATCATGAAGATTAAAAAACTAATTTTAAAAAACTGTAGCCTTTGTTCTCAAGGACATTAAAATCAAATAAGCAAGTAAGCAGAAAAAATACAACCCAAGTGTAATTATATCTAGGAAGGAACCTTGGAAACAAAAAGTAAAAAAAAAAAAAAAAAAAAAAAAAAAAAAAAAAAAAAAGATAGTCTGACAGGCAGATACCTTTAATCCTGGCAGTCAAAAGGCAGAGGTGGGTGGATCTCTATGAGTTCAAGGCCAGCCTGGTCTATGAGACAAGTTCCTGGAGAGCCATGGCCACATAGTGAGACTCTGCCTCAAAAATAAATAAATAATAAGTAAATAAAGGAATTCTGAACCCAGACAGACAATGAGACAGGCGTGGTGAGATCAGCACACACTCAAACAGGTTCCGAAGACATTTTATCTCTGCTTTTACCAACCACATGCAGAACAACCAGCAAACCTGAACTCGGCACACCACTATCTAACCTGTTCTTGATGACCTCAGAATTTTTGAACAATTCTAATCTCCTGAAAGGTTTCTCTGGCAACCCGAACACACTCCAATATTAACATCACCGAGAATAGCTAACTATCAAGTTTAACTTTATCCTAATGATCTCATCAACTTCCAACCCCGAGTCAGGACCTAGTGCCTTCATGTCACATCAGTCTATCCTCAGGTATTTACACAAATGTTTAGCCTGTGCCCTCAATAAGCATTCTTGTCTTTTTATAAGTTATGAGTAATTTCTCTGAAGCATCTGAGTCCATGATAAGAGAGCTGTATACACTATAAACTGTAATTTTATAAACTGGTTGTTAGCTAAGACAGCTGATAATGTGGCATCAATCCACCAAGATCTAAATATTAAGAAGTGAAGAAATGCTATTCTTATATAAACACCTCTACAAATTATTAACCTCTGTTGTTTAAGCTATGTCTTAAATGTAAAAGAAAACAACACTTCCACAACAGTGTTGGGAATAGTGCCTATTGACCCAAAAGATAACCCTCACTGGCCCAAGCAAGCACAAAGTTATCCTAAATGTTATCAAATGGATGGTTCCAAATATAGTAGCATTTAGACATCCATATTGAAAGATTAACCGGAAGGATGCGTAGGCAAAAACAAAGTGTTTTTAAATAAAAGTGATCTGTGGGCTAGCGGAAGGCTTGGGAACAACACCGTGGGTTAGATAAGACCTAACTGACCCTTTGAGATTCAGATGAAACGGTTTTGTACTTTGAAGAGAGATTTCTGTCAAGCTCACAAGTTTACAGACCTAAAACCTGTTTGATGACTCAAACATAAATGAGGTTGGGGAGTTACTACATGCAGTGCCAAGTTTCATGTGGGCCTGAGTACAGCCAGAGAATAACAAACATCAAAAGAATGTTGCCTGAAAAAAAAAGTTTTAATTGAAAAACAACCTTGCCCAAACCAAAGCTATCAGTGTCAACTACCATGTTGGAAACAAGGGTAAGTAATCGAGTAGCCGCTGCTTGATCTCTTCATAAGTGCCCCATAAGGTTAAGGCAGAGAGCTGGGATCAGAAAAGTAAGTGGAACCCATGTCTGTCCAGACACCTGCACAGGCACTGATTGTAGACAGTATTGGCTCTTAGACAGTCGACAGGGCAGGGTGAGAAGGGCCAGATGCAGGTTCCCCTGGACAGGAAGTAGGAATCTGGCACAGGTGCTCTCAAGGCCATGAGTGGCCTAGAGCACGGCAGTGAGAACTCATTGAGCACTTTGACACATTTTTAATATTTGCTGAAAGAATGGATAAATGAATAGTGAATTTTTCCAGAAGACTTAAGAACCGGAAAGGCTGAATTCTGAAACTAGAAAATTCCTTATAAGCCAGAGTGCCCCTAAACAAAGTAAATCATTTACTAATCTCTACCTTAAAACTATTTTATCTTGGACATTTGCCAAGGTCAGAGTTATCATATTGCCAATGAAGCCCCGCACATGTTTGCTTTCTCCCATGCTCGTGTTGTAAATGTTTGGTCTCCCTGAGCACCATGCAGAATTGACAATACCTTTCACCATCTCCCCCCAAAACACTCATTCCTATTTCCCTTAAAGCTTAGAGACTCCTTCTACATGTTATCCAGTTCACACACACACAAAAAAGTTTAGGTAATAGAAACTTTCTTCCAGAACATTCTTCCCATTTCAATTACATGGCTATTACAAAACACTTGTTAATTTTCTGCTGATCTTGGTTTTCTTCTTCATTTTGCATAGATGTGTGCCACTAAAGAATCTTACAGGATTTGTGCCAATAAATTCTCAAATTTTTAGTGTTTTGATAGAATCGTAAAACAAAGTGGGGTTAGGTGTGTGCCCTAATATATATTATTTTTATTGCTATTCCCAACTGCTCTTCTAAGTACACCCAGTGATAATCTCACCCACAAATATATGACACAAATACATGACAGCATATGCTCAAACTATTGTTTAATTTATGTGTATTTTAGCATTTACATTTTTTAATCTTATTTTGCTAAGGCTGTTATAATAAAATACCACAGAGTTGGCATCTTGAACAATATAATTTTGTTTTCTCACAATTCTGGAGGCCAGGAGTGTAGGATTCAAATGTTGGTAGGTATGGCCTCATTTAAGTCCCCCTCCTTGACTGACAGCTGTCCTTCCTCCTTGGGTGTATGTCCTAAATACTTTTCCTGGGATAGGATTCTGGATTGAACTCATCCCGATTACTTCATCTTGCATAATTGCTTCTTCAAAAGCCCAATCTCCAAATACAGTGGCAATCTGAGGAATGAAGGGTCAGGATAGCAACATATGCACTTGGGGAACACATTGCTGGCCATATGATTTACTGTCTTTATTACTTCCTTTTTGAGATGCTAGTTCTGTGCTTTGGCCATCTTCCTATTAATCAATCCAGCTTTTCTAATTATTACGTGGATTGTTTGTATGAAATGCTTTTTCTGTGTGTGTTTTCTTTGTTGTTTGATACATTGACTTAATGAAGGTTGCATGCTTCACATTTTGGTTGATTAGCAATATGATTGGGTTCAGGAAGAATTTTATTTTTTATGCTGTTAAGAAGTCAGATAGAAGTGTGATTCTTCCTGTTTCTCTTAGTTTTCAGATGACTTCCTGTTACAATTTAGTATTAATACAATGCTGGTAGCATGAAGCATCCTGTTAGTGAAAATGCAAATGCAGGCCAGGAATGTAACTCTGTGATAAAGTGTTTGCCTAGCACATAGAGGCTCCAGGTTTGATCCTCAGGACATACAAATACAACAAAAATTACAGGAAAGAAGGAAGGAAAGAAAAAGGGAAGGAAGGGAGGAGGAGGGAGGGAGGAGGGAGGGAGGGAGGCAGGGAGGGAGGGAGGGAGGAGGGGAGGGAGGAGGGAGGAGGGGAGGGAGGCAGGGAGGGAGGAAGGGAGGGAGGGAAAGAAGGAAGGACGAGAGGAGGAAGGGAAAGGATGTGGGACTCGGTTAGCAGAATGCTTCCCTAGCTTGAAGCCCTGGATTCAAATCCCAGCACTGCATACATGAGGCCTGATGATGTAAGCTGAGATCCCAGCACTTGGAAGACAGAGGCAGGGGGTACAGAAATTCAAGGTCATCCTCACCTAAGTTTGAGGTCAGCCTGGGATACGTGAGATGCTGTCTCAGAAGAGCATGTAAAACCCACACTCAAATGATGTTTGTAGATTGTCCTCTTATTACCCCTCACTGGCCCTTTCCCAGTACTGTTATCTATTAAGATGGCCACTCTTAAGAAAGGAAGGAAGAAGGCAGAGCTGTTGTTTGTGAAGCCAGCTGTCTTTTTGGCAGGAAATAGTAATCTACAGTGGTTTTGTTTGAGAGCCACAAAAAACAACCCCTTCAGTACTATGTGTCCCATTAAAATATTGTTTTCCTTTCTCCAAAAAGTCTTGGGATAAAGTAAGAGTATGTCTTAAAGAGATGCCATTGGCATCATGAAAATTTCTTCTCATACAGATCTACTGCCTTATGGGGACAAGCGCCACACTCAAGAGTGACACAGAAGGGTGTGATCTAAAGTTCATTTGGCACCCACTTTACACAGCTCTTTTTATTCATTTTTTTCTGTTTGTGACCTCATTGCTATGATGCATAAGGCATCACAAAGTCAAAGCTAATGTTTGAAATTAATAAGCTCTAGTGGAAAATATATCTCTATATTTCTTTAATCTCTGATAGTTTAGGGTTACCATGACCTCTAAATGTGCCAATAATGTATCAAAGGCACCAAACAATACAGATACTATCATAAAACTTACAAGGCCTTAAGTCAATTGTGGTGACTCACACCTGTAATCTCAGCATTTGGAATGTGGAGTAGGGATTCAGGGGGACAGCAAGTTCAAAACCAGCCTGGGCTACATAACAAGACCCTGTTTTTAAAAATCAAGGCTTAAGGATGTATCTCAGTGGTAGAATGCTGGCCTGGTTTATGCAAGATCCTGGGTTTGAGCCTTACCACCAAGGAGGAAAAACAAAATCAACAAAGTCATCAGTGTATATTATTGCAGTTTCTCAGTTGTCTAAACCCAAGCCAACCACCCTGGCCTCCTTTTCCTCTGTCTTCAAGGCTGCTGGATATGTTTGACTTCCAGAACATCATGTACTTGGTCTTGGCTGGAACTTCTGAGAATGTCCCAGCTCCAGCTTTTGATTTGCCACATGCACTGGGGTCTGGCTGTGCTCATATTCAGCACTTCCCATCGTACTGACCCTGTGCACATTCCTTAGCCTGGCCTTTGCCTCCCATACAAGGTTCTTACCAAAGTTCCTTGCCTGTCTTTTCAGTCTCAGGACTGACAAGGCTCCGACCCCAAAGGCTTAACTATGAGAACAGCAGGAACCCAAACCCTTTCCCACTCTACCTCAGAGCTGCTTCACTGTCCTCAGGGAAGCAAGAGAGCCCAGGCCCTCACTTGCACATAACCACTCCCAAAGTGCCCTTCCCCTACTTCCCCATTCAAATCCTAGCACACAGACATTCAGGCTCTGGAAACCACATTGCCTGGGTTTGTATCCAAGTTTTGTATTTATTAACCATGTGACCTTGAACAAAAATACTTAGCCCACAGTGTCCAGGGTTCCTCATGCATAAAATGAGAATAATAGTACTGTGTGGCAGAATGCCTAACTACCTAACATTGGCCTCTGAATGTTGGCTGCAATCCTATCAAGAGAGGTTGGGATTACTTGGTAAATTGCAGCAGATGAAACTGGTTTGCAATGATATGGTTTGCAATCAGCTTCTCTAGCACACTTGAACTCTTGGAAGACACATGTTGGCCATTTTGAATTCACTCAGAGAATATCACTTGCCCAATATTGACACTCCGGGAAACCTAGATCCATATAAAACATTAAGGTAAGCTGCCTAGCAGCAAAACTAGCTGTATTCCTCCTTCCACCATGTGTTTCTTAAAAATTTGTTTACAAGTAAACAAACATTTATTAAGCAGTCACACTGTTTGAGATACTAGTGACTAAAGTCATGCTCTCTGAGATCTAGGTCCCCAAGGCTGGGAGCCATCCTCCTGATCCTAGTCCAAGCTATCAGGTGACACTTGACTTGGACCAAGTTCTCAGGACTGTGAAGAGGCAGTTCTGAGCCTTACTTTATAGCCATGGAAATCTCAGGGCAAACCAGACACATGGTTTCCAGACCTGTGAAAAGCCAAGTTGCTTTTGCTAAACCAGCAAGTCAGTGGTACTTGTGATGAAAACTATAGAAATCTATAGTTTCACAAACAGAATTTTAAAATGCACCCAAAATTATCTGTGACACTTTAATAGTAAATATAGTTGACTCCCCTATAAATGGTCTGGTGTGATGTTCTTGTAATTGTATAAACCTAGCACTTGAGAGGCAGAAGGAGGAGGATCAAGAAAGAGTTTAAGGCAAATCTTGGCTGAATGAGACCCTGTCTCAAAAAATAAACAAAAAGAAGTAGAAAGAAAGAAAAGAATAGAAAAATTATTTTCCTAGCATGTAAAAAAAATTTGGTTTCTACCACCAACAATGCAAAATTAATAAGAATGAAACTTTTTATTAGTCAAAGAAATCTATTGGAGATAAACCTAGAGTATATACATAATCAATACAAAGACAGTGTATTTGACCCATTATTCTTCACCAACTAATGTTTATTAACAGAAGTTCACTGAGTCAAAGTAATCTATGATTATGGAATTCTCTAACATATCATCAGTATGACTGGCCAAAATGACAAAACTTGGTCTCGGTTTTGTCATTTGTAAAATGGAGATATTAAGAACTCTCTACCACTAATTAGGTTCAGTGGTTTATTATTTTTTTAAGTTCATGCAGTTGGGGCAGGGGGTAGGAGTGTGGAAGGGATCTTAGAGGAGTCCTAGGAGGGTGAAAAAGTATGACCAACATACATTTCATACACACATGAAATTCTCCAGTAATAAACTAAAAATATTATATCTATTTCTGTTTGGTATTTTTCCTTCTTTTTATTGTTTTTTTAACAACACAATTAAGTCTATTCAGTGCTGTCTGCATGTGCATGGGTGAGGGAACAGCTGCTAGAGCAAGAGAACTAACAAGTGACCAAATTTAAATCCTCCAAGTGGACTGATTCTCCTTCCCCCAACACCCAGAAACTTCCAATATCTCCTTAGTTACAGATGGGACCTGTGTTAGTTTGAATGAGAATGGGCCCATAGGCTCAGATGTTTGAATATCTAGTCCCCAGTTGGTGGAACTGTTTGGGAAGGATTAGGAGGTGTGGCCTTGTTGGTGGAGGTGTGACACCAAAGGCAGGCTTTGAGGTTCCAAAAGCCTACACTGATCCCAGTTACCTCCCTCTCTGCCTTGTGTTTTTGTCTCCAGGTGTTAACTCTCAGCTACTATTCTAGAAGCATGCTGCTTGTCTGGAGCCATGCATCCCATCATGGAGGTCATGGATTCTAACCCTCTGAAATCGTAAGCCCCAAATAAACTCTTTCTTATCTAAGTTGCCTTGGTCATGGCTTCTAATTCCAGCAATAGAAAAGTAAATAAGACAAAACCTTGTGAGTATTCCCCTAACTATGCTAGAATTTTTGTTGACTTGATCTTGTGCAGGCTTTATTCAGCAACCACAGCTGCTGCGATCACGAATGCACTAACCATGTCCAGATGACGTCATTTCACATCACTCCTCCCCACTCTCCAGCTTTTGTGTTCTTATGACCTCTTCTTGCAAGATGTTCCCTGAGCCTTGGTTGTGGTAGGGCTGCTTGATGAAGAAGTCTTATTTAGCCAGTTGTGGTGGCACATGCCTTTAATCCCAGCACTTGGATACAAAAACAGGCAGATCTCTGTTAGTTCAAGGATAGCCTGGTCTACATTTCAAGTCCTAGGTCATCCAGGTCTAGGCAATGAGATCCTGTCTCAAAAATAAACAACAATAAAAATGTCCTATTTAGGGCTGATCATTCATAGTCATTTATTCTTTTATTATTTAGACATTTTATTTTTTGATAAATTCCTATGTGAGTACTGAATTTACATGATTTCCATGATTCTCCCCAGACCCTCTCCACTTCCTCCCATTCTCCCAACTCCCTCTCAAATTCACAACCTCTTCTATAATATATATATACATATAATATATATATATTTAAATATATCCATGCACAAATGCACACCCTACTGAGTATATTTAGTGTTTCTCATGTGTACTTTAGGAACTTCATTTACTGTTTACCAGTTATAAATATCTACACTGACTTCTGTCCACTCAACAAGGGTAAGAACAGTTCAGCACTATGGGTATAAATCTAAATATTTAGAAGATGGTTTGACAACATGACCACTTTTTAAAAGAAAGAAACCATGGTCCAATATTCCTGAAAAAAGCAGATACAAAAATTATGGGTTTTCTTTTTCTTTATTTTTAGCATGTCTTTATTATATAATATAGTCATCTTCATTATGACCTTTTCATGTATACATTTGCTCAATTCCCTTCCCATGACCCTTTCTTATTCCTCTTTTCCTTCCCTCTGGTCCCCCTACCTCCTTCTAAATAGAGTCCTTCTACTTTGCTTTCTCATGCACATACATTTCAAATGTAGCTTCCAGATAAGAGAGGAACCATATGATATTTGCCTTTATGTGTCTGACTATTATGTTTAACATAATCATCTATATTTCCATTCTTTAGCTGGTTTATTTCTTAATTAGCACAGAGAACAATAGGTTGCATTGTAGAGTGTGATAATTTGGTTGTTGTTGTTGTTGTTGTTAATTCTCCCAACTAATCTCCATTGTATGTGTGTGCCAATTATCTTCTTCTGTTGATTAAGTGGTAGGTATGTAGCTTGATATAACTTGTTTATTGTGAGCAGTACCATGAAGAATGTGGGTATGAAGGGGCCAGAGAAGGAGAAGTACCTCTTTGGATTTTTGTCAATTATGCATATAAAGCACTTAGCAAAAATCTGACCATGTCAAACAAGCAATGAATAGCCCATGTATATTTATGCATCCTGTATTTTACCACAGTGAGGGCATTCTGCATATTAGTTTTGCAGAATGTCTGACAAGGTTTTGCTACTAGCTATCTATTACATTCTCTTTCTAAAAATAAAAGTAACCTACACATAAGAACGCCTTCTGGTCTCATGGTGTTTAATTTGAGCAATCTTTTTTTTTCTTTAGCTTCTTAGTATATAATTTTATGCAAGTTTAGGATTTTTTCATATGTTTGGGAACACTTCCAAAAGCAGAGTCAGGCATGACAGCTCTTGTTCAAACTTAAGACACAGGCAGGCAGTGAAGTGGAAACAGAGCCACTGTTGCTGACTCTGCCAGATGCACTGGCTGACACGTGGGAGAAAAACATGAAATTATGAAATGAAATGCTTCAGAGACCAGAATAGGAGAGTCAGAGTTGAGGTTTGCTCCTCTGGAACATTATGTCTAAGAACCATCTATCTATAGCTCAAGCCCAAATGTCTCAGGCCCAGACAGGCTGACCACATGGGACAAACTGACAGGAGATGCCAGAAGTCAGCATCAAGCCTTCTGCACCATCATCACCTCCAAAAAGCAGCCCCAACCTTCTGAAGTTTTGCTCATTGACCTTTTCTAAAATGCAGGAACTCATCAGAGATTTTTAAGTCTGAAATGAAATGAAATGGTTTCGGTCCTTTCCCAAAGTAAGTTTTGATGGGGGAAAAGGAAAAGCTTGAATCAGTATCTAATACATGGGTTGGGGGCAAAGAAAATAAATGGGATGCTGAAGGATGAAGCCTTCAGACTGCACAATTACATCCCCCATACCTCCAAGTGTGCAAGGGCAATGGGAGCCATGCAGCAGCAGAACTAGGGGTTGGTGATGACTATTTATGATAACCCTAAAGTTAGCATGCAAAAGGCCTGCATTCTAACAGGCATCAGGATACCTCCCAGACATGTGCAGGATAAAGCTTCCTCCATAGGGAAAGTGACTGCTATTATCTAATGGCACTTAATGAAGCAATTTGGACTGAGGAGAAAGACACACGATAGTGAGGATGATGATCTCCAACCTGTTGATTTCTTTCTTCTAGTTGTTCTGTTATCATGTCAGGTCAACTCAAATAATAATCACCAGGCATCCACTATGAGAAAAGCATGGCACTAAAATAGACCTGCCAGACAGAATTCTGCAGGAAGCTGGGAACACTTGTGCAGTTATTGTCTGAGATCTTTTCACTGCAGATTGTGAAGAAGCCCAGGATGGGGAGACATACAGAAAACACCCTCACCTCATCCCCAAAAGATCACCTGACTGTGGAATTGGGAAAAGAAAACCACACATAACACTACAAGCTGGCCCATTACAGCTGTGACAACTTTCCAACTTTTTTATTTTTTAAGCAGAGCCTCTCTGATCAGGCTCAATTGAATGTGGATTGTTGAAAAACCCAAAGAAGCAGATGTGACTATTTATTTCATAATACCCTCATATGTTCAAAAAAGTAAGTTAATGGCAAAATATTGCTGCAGTTGGTTACATACATTTCAGTAATTTGTGGATATGGCTCTAATAAAGATCCTAAATTGTCATTCTTCCAAGCTCATTGCTTACAACCTCAATTAAGCAACCCAATGATTTGTTTCAGTATGCAAATTCATCTTTGCACTTATGAAATGTGCACTGTACTAACTGGACCCCTTCCAAGCCTACAGACTCCTAGAGGAAGCTGCCAGCTCAGTCTCTATGGAGGAAAATTAACTTGAACCATTGGTCACTGCTCTGCACAATAGAATCATTGCAAAACTTTAAAACACATCTCTCTCCTGGCCCTAGAGATGCTAATTCTAATTATTCTTATAGGCATTGTAGAGCATTCATTTTGTTGTCAGAACTGAGAACCGTTGCTATAGACCACTCCATAAGCTGGGAAGAACAAAGATTATGACTTTTACTCCATCCCTCCTATACTATTAGATGGATTCATTAGTTACAGTGGCCTGTGTCAAGATGCTCAGAACATCCCCATATGCAGAGACTTTCTAGGACTCTGTGGACTTAACACACAGTTGGACTCGTGGTTAATACCTTCTACAGTGATATAAACAAAGGCACACAGTCAGATCCTAATGGAAGGGAATAATATGGATAAATCCATGCACAAGAGTCTATGTCTCTCCCTTTGTAAGGAGATACTCAAGTGTGCTGCTCTCTCTTAACAACACAAGAATGCACTAACATCTGTGATGTCTCCGAGTGGAGTCATTCAGCATATTTGTTTGGGACTCTCCACATCTGTTCTATGATTTATATGTGCCAATTTTCCAGATTGCTTGAAATGAAGTATGTTTTACACATAAACCATATTACTTTCATAAACAGTGTGGACACAGAGAAGCACCATTCTCAGTCCTGGGCATAGTGAGAACACCAAACAGAAGCCCAGGACCATCTTTGTAGGCTGATACTTTCACAGCATTGATAGCAGCCTGAGGCAGATAGCACAAAGGAGAGAAGGTAACCATTGACTAAACCAGTAACTTCCCAGGAATCTGACTTGAGGGAGATGACGATGACTGACTTTGAGAAGAATTATGAGACACAAAGGGAAGCAGCCATTGAGAGCATGGTTGAGTCATGTCAGTGGCTACGCTCTGCCAAATGGTGGTGGGAATCCACCAGGATAACTTGTTTTTGAAGTTCTATTCCACATCCTTCTCTGAAATCAATCACCCTAGCTGTTCTTAGTTTTCTACAAGTGTTCCTCTAAATACCACCTTTATCTTTTCTGCTCCAGTCAACCTAGGGACCCTGCTCAGTGGAAGAGTTCCTTCTTAGAATGCACAAGGCCCTGGGTTCATTCTCCAATATGAGAGGAGAGGGAGGGAGGGAGGGAGGGAGGGAGGGAGGGAGAGAGGGAGGGAGGGAGGGATGCAGAGGGAGAAGAGAAAATGGATCACCAGTCAGCCAGAATGAATCATGAACTCTTGATACCTTACAAATAAACAAATTAGCAAGCCTACACATCACATAATAGTGATCCAGGAAGAAAGAACAACCCACTATCAGCTGAAAGAAGGAAAATTTGGAATGATCACACAGAAGAGGCATTATGGAGCCACAACCACCACTCTTAGAGCATATCACCTTCTATATCAATGGTTGTCAACTGAGCTTTGCCACTTCTCCTCAGAAAGTTATTGAAAATTGGATTGATTGAGCTACTGGTCCCTCAATCAAATTTTTCCACTAATCTTTCAGTCTGGGAATTTGTCCTTGCTCTGTGGGTCAAATTCCCAGAAAGGAAAAATGTACTTTTGTTATGATAGACACTACCAATATATGGTTGCAGCAATTGGCTATTTGATAATTATAATTGGTTGTTCTGCCTAAGCCTTGGTGCCAATTCTTCAGTAGACAGTTCAGCCTCATTCTACCATTAATATCAACTTGTGGGTGCCATACATAGGGCTCAAACTTTCCCAGCACACTCAGGTTAACCATAATGATCCCAGTTTCTACTGCATATCACCTCTTGGGGTGCATATCCAGAACACTGAGCTTCATTGGAACAAAGACAAAGCAAAGCCCGAAAGAAGAATTTGCTGTGACATATCAGGCCCCTATGTGGCACAGATTGATTCAAACATAATGTTTCTATTCCATTTTGCTGCATATATCATATGTATTTTATTTTGTTTAATATGATATTTTGATTTGGGGACTTAGTATATTTTCCCTATGTTCCACTGTTATGTCTGCATTTGTCTGTGTAGCACTTACATGCATTGACCACAGAGGCCAGAAGAAGGAATCTGGAGTTTCAGACTCCTATGCATCATGTGGGTGCTGGGAACAAAACCCAGGTCATCTGCCACAGCAGAAAATGCCCTTTACCCCCGAGCCATCTCATCAGCCCCAGAGATTTAGCATGTTTCAAAATAAATATCAAAGGGAAAAATCCTTTGACATCAGGTATGTCTAAGAAACAAATTATTTGAATTTTTTATTATGGAGATCAAGAGTTGAGTCACATGGCCCCAAATTCCAAGCAAATAATTGAGACTTGTGTAAGAGCCCCAAGTTCTATGCAACTGTATATGTTGCCTCGCATAATGTTTAGATGAACATATATCAAGACTTCAAGATCTCTTTCAATAATTCCCATAAATAGTCAGTTCACATCTATGAGAAGCAAAAGGATTAAGCCCTTTTTCTATCAAACAATCACTACTTTATCCTTTTCCATTCCATCACCACTACATGTTCCTCCTATCATAGTGGTTGCTGATTCAATAAACAATAGAACCTTAACATAGGAAGACAGGTTACTAATCATCAGAAATTCAGGCCTCTATTTTTGAGAAACTGGAGGCCCTGCAAGAGGTTAGATTATCCATACCCTCCCAGATGCTAGAAGCAAAACCAAAGCCAGCTCTGCCACTCCCAGGCATGTTACCAGCATAGGCTCTTCACCCAAGTCCTTTCTGTTGCAAAGAGTTAAGCTCTTGCACTGTGAAAAACTGTGGATTCTTTATAGCTGTTATCTTTTCCAAGGTCTGTTGTCACTCCCAGAAAATATTAACATCCACCAGGCTATTGCGATTGTGCAATAAATAATAGAGCATTCTCAGATTTGCTCATGTTTGCAGACCAACATCACATGCTTCTGAAAACAGGAAGTTATGCTCAAATCTGCACTTTGGAGTCTCCAGGACAAGTCAGTAAAATGTGCTGTTTGCTAGTTACTTAAAAGATAATTTAATCTTTACTTACTCATTTTAAGGCTGTATCTCGAAACAGTATTTAACTTAAGGAAAAAATATGATCTGTCTAACTTTTCATGCAAAAGCTAAGGCTCAGTAATCTAACAGTATCAGTGGAGAGCTAGGTTAGCTATGGTTAGCAATGAAAGTCTGTCCCAGGGTTGAGTGTGCTGGAGACAAGGCAATTTGAACCAAGATGCTCTCAGACAACTTGATGTGCAGAAAATGAACTCCAGAAATGTATTAATAATGTGAAGGAAAGCATTTAAACATTAGGCTTTATATCTTACAGTAACTCTTACAATGCCCTCAGAACTGAATGATACAGGCTAGTATAAATAAAGCTACTGACTAGGCATTTGTGTTTGGAAGTAGTCTTAAAGCTACCTTTGATGCCAAGTTCAAAGCAATCCACCTTTTGTTATCCATTTTTTTATTCTCTAATTCTTCCACTGATATAATGAATATTTATGAAGCACATCTTATATTCTTCATCGTGATTAAAGTCTTCAATAACTGCCAGTAGTAAGATTTGTACTATAGTGTCACACTGATACATGAGCTTGTGGAAGATGATAGAAAGTTGACTTTAGACCAAGTGTGGTGCCACACATCTGAAATCCCAGCACTTGGGAAGTAGAGGTAGGAGTGTCAGGAATTCAAGGTCCTCTTTAGCTATATAGTGAGTTCAATACCAGCCTGGGTTACATGAGACCCTGTCTTTAAAGAAAAGAAAAGAAAAATGATTTGACTACAAAATTGCAGACTGTGGTAGAACATTTTTAAAAACTTAGTTTGGCAGAGAGAGGAAAAGAGGAACCTAAGAGAGATACCAAGAGAGTCATAACTTTTTATTTTGAACAAAAAGAAACCTGAGAGTTGTACCTCTGAAGAAATAAAGAAACTGAAAATACTAAATAAAGGGAGAATATTGCAAATTACATGGGAAATGAACCTGGGGCAGCAGCATGGGAATTTACATTAAAGCAGATGTTGGTAGAGATTTTAATTATTTTCATTTATGAAGTATTTGCTACAGCAAATGTCAGTGCAGGTTTATGTCTTTCTCCTTCCCCTCCCGTCCCCACTCTTTTTCTCCTTTCTGCCTCCACTCCATTTCTTTTTTTAAACTTTCTTTTTATTTATTCTTTGTGTCTCTCACATTGTGCATCTCAATCCCATTCATTTCCCCTTCCCTTTGTATCTACCCTCTGCCCTTGCAACCCTCCCCCAAAAGTAATAATAAAATTTAAGAGAAAAAAGGAAAACTCTTGGCATGGAGGCTGTATTGTGACACAGTAAGTCACACTCTAAGCCTTTATCCATGTATCTTTACTTGCAAGTATTTGTAGCAAAGAGTCATTGGTCTGACTCAAGGTCTCTGGTTTCTGCTATCTTATCGGTACTGGGACTCACTGGTATTCCTCTTGGATATCCTGTTGTTGCCCTGTGTCGTGGAGATCCTGCAGCTTTGGGTCTGCAGGACCAGCCCCTTCACATGATCCCATAGGGGTTCATGTTGGGGTGAGCCAACACATAATACTGATTCTGCATCTTGGTTTTCAGGAAGATGTAGGCACAGGTGTGTTTTCAACTATGGCTATAACAAATTTCTACAAAGAAAAACAATCTTTTTTAAATGGCAAAATGTTAATATTTACTTGCTAATAGCTGCATATCTAGTTATTATTTTCTATATTTCAAAAGTATCTTAGAATTAACTTTTTTGAACAAAGAATGTGTATGGTGCTTTCAATTGGAAGGTTTTATCAACCA
Organism: Cricetulus griseus; assembly: GCF_003668045.3. Taxonomy (NCBI): domain Eukaryota; kingdom Metazoa; phylum Chordata; class Mammalia; order Rodentia; family Cricetidae; genus Cricetulus; species Cricetulus griseus. Next base: position 337,623,070 of record NC_048595.1, on the reverse strand, counting down.
TAATAAGCTGTATTACTTAGCCGTCAGTACAAAGAAGCCAAACTGATAAAGCTGGGTTTACCTTGGTAGGGTACCACCCTCCGGAAGTGGAAATAGATGTAATGTTGTTTTCTGTTTCTGTAAATGTGTCCCAGAGGCTTCTGAACTTTGAGCTCATGAGTCAAGCTCACAGAAGCCATTTGCAATCATGGTTGCCTAATATGTGGTTATCACTTAGCTTTTCCTCAAAGAGTAATGTAAACAGTCCCCCAAAGTCCTTCTCAGGTCCTTGCTGCTTGGTATTTATCATTGTCCTGGCCAAATTAGGAAATTTTCATAAACTGATACCCAGTGTGCCCACATGATTTCAGCCTTCCTTTACAGCTGTCATGAACATGATTGATCCAGCCCCGTCTGGTGACGACATGTTTCTCTGATTTAATGTGCTTATACTTAAAGTCCTTATATCTAATCCTTTCATTTACAAAAATTGTGGCCCAGAGAAATCATATTTCATTCATTTAAAATTCACGAACAGCAAATTTGGAAGTCTAATTGTGGACCTATCATTATTATCATTTTATTAAGATAGTGCCTGCATTCCTGAGATGCCACAGAAAGGAGTGTGGAGCCTATGAAAATCCTACAAGGGTCGAATGTTGAGACACCGAGATTTATTCCATGTGGACTAGCATAAGTGTAATACATTTGGAACTAGAGACATGTCCCTATGTGACACTGTTAGCCAGCTTGTACCTGTCAGTGCAGCCATGTTTCTGGAAGAGTAATCTAACAGATAAGCACCTTTTTATGACTTCACATTGTAAACAGTTTGAAGTGGACCTTGTCTGTGGACATCAGCCTTAGCTGCCAGAGCAACAGCCATAACACTGCTGACGTGGTTAGGCCCAGCCCATAGGAATTATCAGAATTGCCCAGGTCAGCTGCTGTGATTTAAAAAGTCACTAGGGAGGACTTCTAGAAGACACAGAGAATGCTTGGATCTAATACAGTGTTTTAGATCTTTTTTTTTCTTTTTTTTCTTTTTTTGCATTTTTTCTTTTTTTTTTTTAATTAGTCACAAGCTTGCATCACATGTCAATCCCAACTCCCTTTCCCTTCCCTCCTCCCCCACCCTAACCAGAGCAAGTGGGCAAGCAGCAAATAGCTCCCTCCTGGTGTTCCATGAGCTATCTGCTAAAGAAGCAGATTAAATTGGGGAGGGGAAGGAAACTCAGAATGAGAGGATTCAGGCCTAGGAATCAGTTCTTCCAATTACCTGTATGGCCATGATTAAGTTGTTTAAAGCTTTGAGATTGTACTTTCACAATTCTGAAGGGGAAATAATATTAACACTATTACCATTTTAATATGAAAAGTCCCTATATGTTAAAAGCTTGGGCTCCACTGTAGCAAGACTCAGACATGGGGTTTAGGGGAAGCAAATGGATCATTAGAGCATTGACTAATCCACTGATGGACTTGTTATTTGATGCATTATCTAGTGTGGGACCAAATTGAAGGAAGGAGACCCTTGGAGGTATGTCCTTGTAAACTACATTCTCTCCCTTCCCCACCCGCATTCCCTTTTCACCAAATGCGGTAATGATTCCAATGGTAATACGCATAACAGTATATTCTGTGCCACAGGTTGCAGTGTTCTAACTCTGCATTGTGTTGTTGTGTATGTACCTAAGTGGATGCTGCTAGTTGTCTACAGCTTATTTACCCTAGTCCCTAACAACTGATTATACAACATCCAAACTACATTTCTAAATTATTTGTCTGTACATCCCCCTTGCTACAAAATACTAAAAATGAAGACCACAATGGACAATTATAATTGTTGCCTGTCTTTTTCTTGTATTTCTATATTTCACTGAATATTCCCACCTCCTCATAGGGCCAATTTAGTACAGTTATTATTTTTTGTTGTTTTGTTTTTGTTTTTGTTTTTCGAGACAGGGTTTCTCTGTATTGCTTTGGAGGTTGTCCCGGAACTCACTCTGTAGACCAGGCTGGCTTCGAACTCACAGAGTTCCATCTGCCTCTGTCTCCCAAGTGCTGGGAATAAAGGTGTGCGCCACCAACGCCCAGCTAGGACATTATTCTTTACCAAAGAGCTATTTTGTCCCATGCCAAGACATCTGGCAATATCAGCTATCACAATTGGGACAGAGGTATCTCTAACAACCTCTGAGTAGGGGACAATATCGATGCTAAATATTATGCAGTGATCAGGAAAACCAATACATCAAAAACATATCCAGCCACAATGTTACTACTGCTGAAGTTTTCCAAATTTAATAAAATGTAGACACACAAAAATACAGTAATTTCAATAAACACAGTCACAAGCAGGGCAAGAGAAAGACTATCATTAAAATAAAAGTAATTTAAATCAATGGTAGACATCTGTGGAGAATTTCTCCTTGGAACTGTTAGCAGGTTTTGTGAACACTGATTTAAATGAATTGTCTTTCTCCTCACAGTCAGTGCTGCTGTAAAAAGAGTTGGATTTCTGTCATACTCAAAGCTAGCTTGAATTAGTGAAAAGATCTCATTGTCCAACTAATGCATTATGCATGGCAATCACATGGCCAGCCAGACCAAGTTGAAAATGAAGCCAAAAGTTGTGTTCCTGATTTAATTAACTCTTTCACTGCAGCTGCAAATCCCCTATTGCCCTACTGTGTGTTAAGAGTCGATCCCATCCCTCTCTTCCTTTGGAGACACTCAAAACCACTAGTATTCTGAGTAGAAGCATGGTGACATCTTCCTTTTTATTAAATGGTTCTGATCTTTGTATAGACATCATGTCCACCACCTCCTCTCAGGCACTGGCTTCTCCTCTTCATAAGATACACCCTTCATGATCCAAGAACACGGAAGCTTATGAGAATCAAGGGAAGAAAATTAGGCATTGTCGCCAGTCCAGGGAGCCCCACAACTGCCCCAAGCCTTACTCTCTCTGATGATACCCCCAGTCATTGCCCCTACTCTAGGTCATACGCCAAGGCTTTAACTCTTTCATTTCAATTGCTCAGCCTCTGTTGCCCAGCCATGCTTCGTACAAAGATTTGAACTCCAGCAAATTAAGTGTGCCATCTCTAGAGGGTCTAGCCTTGAATAAATACGACCCTGAAATTTGTGCTTTTCCCAAATCCTTGGATGCTTGCATGGAGCCTAAAACCCACTGTCATCCTGGTATGGTCTCTTTGAAGGCCATGCTGTCATTTTCTTTCAACAGACTTCATTTCAGCCCGACAGTGGTTCTCAAACTTCCTAATGCTATGACCATAAAGTTATATATATTGTTGCTACTTCATAACTATAATGTTGGTACTCTTATAAATTGTAATGTAAATACAAATTAGGATTGGATGTGTATACCCTGTGTGAGGATATCTAATATGCAACCGGCAAAGAGGTTGGTCCCCACAGGTTGAGCGCCTCTGGAACAGGTTTCCCAAGTTACCGTCCAAAGAACAGGTTTGGAGAAATCCCTTTCCTTTCTTAGTAGGAAGGCCCAGCTGTCCATGGGCAATTGTTCTCTCTTTCTCCAGAACTCTGCACACCAAGGAGGAGGCCCTCTTCATGAAAAACAAATCTGATCCACTGATCTGGAGCCACCAGAGTGATCTCATTCACTAAACATGATTTTCTAGTGGGGCGTGCTTGTGCATGCTTGTGCCTGCTGATAACCTCAGCAGAAGGACCACAAGTCTGAGCCAGGCTAGGTCTGAATAATAAGACTTTGACGAAAACAAAAAGAAGGAGCTGGAGAGTTGGTTCAGCAGGACCTGGAGAGATGGTTCAGCAGGACCAGAGTTCACTTCCTAGCAGTTCACAACCATCTGTAAATCCAGCTCCAGGACATCAGATGACCTCTGTGGCCCCTTCTGACACTTCACTCTAGAGCACAAACCCATGCAGACACACACATACATATTCACATAATTCAGAAAAACAATAAAAGCCTACCAACACCACCCTCTTCAAAGAAAAAGAAGGTGATTTTCCCCTTCTAAAGATATGTATATAAACACACTTACTAAAACAATGTGTTTGGGGTTTAATTTGAGAGAATTTTGTAGGTACTTTATGGTTGGTTTATGGTTGGTTGCATGGTTACTTGGTTGCTTGGTTGGATGGACGGTAGAGACAGGATCCTGCTGTGTAAGCCCAATCTGGTTTCAAATTTATGATCCTCTTGCCTCAGTACTGGGATTATAGGTATGTGCCACCAACTCTGGCCTTAACACACGTCTTTCAATTTTACTTCAGAAATAGAAATTCACTGTCATGCCCATTAAAAATGTTTAAGAAATGTGGTTGCTCCCTTTTTCCTAACCTCCAGGGAGATCAGACAACAATTTGGTTTCAGTTTAGTAATGGACATGCCAGTGTGAGTAACTGTTCTGACCTTTCATCCGAGCTGTTTGGGACTAGTGCAGGAGCTCAGTCTCAAAGACCTGCTGTGGTTTTCAACAATCTGTTCTGTGTAAACAGTGTATTTTCAAAGTCCAGGGGTGTCCAGATAAAAGTTACCTGGAGTTTTAGTAAACATTTGCCTTTGATGGTAGAAATAATGACAGGTCTTAGCATGACCTCTGCCCTTAACCCCTTCCGTCTCAGGGTTCTCCCTACAAAGCCCCAGTGATCTTTCTGGATTCCCTATGCTCAAGTCCCCAGTTTTGCTGGGAGAAGCAAAGTTCTTCCCACAATGTCAAGTCAGACTGAACTTTCTCTGAAATCAAGATGCTTGGGCCTTTGTAGACATTCCCTCAGCCTACTCCTTTTCATTATACACTTTTCTTCTCCAGGCCTGGATAATTGCTTTTATTTTAATCTCTCAGGGCTAATCAACCCAAAGTTGGACACTGTATCCATACAAAGCTCTGGAGGCAATGGTTGAGAGTTTTGAACCAGTGCTTTGCACAATGTAGGAAAAGTGTGAGCTATTGAATGCAGAGGATGAACAAGGACAACATGGCTGATGGGAAGAAAGGATGCATAAACAGAACAGAAGTGTCCATCAAACAGAGACTAATAAACTCTAGATACACACCAAGCCTTTGGAGCCAGAAGTTCTGATTATTCAATATTCTGATAAATATTCTTATTTCTAGGTAGGAGCTAAGATCATGCATAAGTCCCGCCCACTAATGGCCTCCCATCTCCAGTTAGAAAAGCTTTTCAGTGTGGCTTACATTGCGATATTCCTTTCAACATGGCCCTCTATAGATCTACAGGCTAAGCACCACCACCTTCACACGAAGCAAGCCTTCTCTAGTATGGGATTCTCCTTTTATTTATTTTTTTTGCAGATTTTTTTTTATTTGAATTAGAAACAAGATTGTTTTACATGAGGATCCCAGTTCCCTTCTCTCTCCTATCCACTCCCCCCAACTAAAACCCTACCTATCACATATCCTTTCTGCTCCTCCTGGATGGTGAGGCCTTCCATAGGGTGTCATCAGAGTCTATCCTATCCTTTGGGCTAGGGCCTAGCCCACCCCGTGTGTCTTGGCTCAGGGAGTATCCTTCTATGTGGAATGGGCTCCCAAAGTCCACACCGATGCTAGGGATAAGTACTGATCTACTACAGGAGGTTCCTTAGATTTTCCGAAGTTTCCTCACTGAAACCCATGTTCCTGAGTGTCTGGATCAGTCCCATGCTGGTATCCCAGCTATCAGTCTGGGGAAGAAGTGTTCCCTGATGTTCAGGTCAGCTGTTTCTGTGGGTTTCACCAGCCTGGTCTAGACCCCTTTGCTCTTCACTCGTCCTTCTCTGCATCTGGATTCCAGTTCAGTTCAGTGATGAGTTGTGGGTGTCTGCTTCTACTTCCACCAGATGCTGCATGAGGACTCTCGGGTGGCATATAAGTCAGTCATCAATCTCATTATCAGGGGAGGGCATTTAAGGTAGCCTCTCCTCTGTTGCTTAGATTGTTACCTGGTGTCATCTTTGTAGATCTTCAGACATTTCCTAGTGCCTGATTTCTCTGTAAACCTAAAATGTCTCCCTCTATTATGGTATCTCCATTCTTGTTATCTTCTATTCTTCCCAACTCAATGTTTCTGCTCCCTCATGTCCTCCACACCCCTCCCCTTCTCCCCTTCTCATTCTCCTAGCTCCCTCCCCCCTCTTTCCATGCGCCCACTTTGCTCAGGAGATCTTGACCCTTTCCCCTTCTCCAGGGGACCATGTATGTTTCTCTTAGGGTCCTCCTTGTTCACTAGCTTCTCTGGCAGTGTGGATTGTAGGCTGGTAATCCTTTACTCTATGTCTAAAATCCACATATGAGTGAGTACATACCATGTTTGTCTTTTTGTGATTGGGTTACCTCGCTCAGAATGGTTTCTTCTAGTTCCATCCATTTTCCTGCAAATTTCAAGATTCCATTGTCCCCTCCCCCCCCCCGCTGAGTAGTACACCATTGTGTAAATACACCACATTTTCGCTATCCATTCTTCAGTTGAGGGGCATCTAGGTTGCTTCCAAGTTCTGGCTATTACAAATAGTGCTGCTCTCTTCAATATTATCCTTGAAGTTCTAGCTAGAGCAATAAGACAACAAAAGGAGATTAAGGGAATACAAATCGGAAAGGAAGAAGTCAAACTCTATTTGCAGATGATATGTTAGTCTACATAAGTGACCCGAAAAACTCAACAAGGGAACTCCTACAGCTAATAAACACCTTCCCAGCAAAGTGGAAGGATACAAGATTAACTCAAAAAAAATCTGTAGCCCTACTATACACAGATGACACATTGGTGGAGAAAGAAATCAGAGAAGCATCACCCTTTACAATTGCCACAAACAACATAAAATACCTTGGAGTAACACTAACCAAAAAAGTGAAAGACCTGTACCATAAGAATTTTGAGTCTCTAAAGAAAGAAATTAAAGAAGATACCCAAAAATGGAAAGATCTTCCATGCTCTTGGAGAGGCAGGATCAACATAGTAAAAATGGCAATCTTACTAAAAGCAATCTACAGATTCAATGCAATCCCCATCAAAATCCCAACACAATTCTTCACTGACCTTGAAAGAACAATTCTCAACTTTATATGGAGAAACAAAAGACCCAGGATAGCCAAAACAACTCTGTACAATAGAGGAACTTCTGGAGGCATCACCGTCCCTAACTTTAAGCTCTATTACAGAAAACAGCTTGGTATTGGCACAAAAATAGGCAGGTAGACCAATAGAATAGAGTTGAAAACCCTGATATTAACCCACACACCTATGAACACCTGATTTTTGACAAACAATCCAAATACATATGCTGGAACAAAGATAACATCTTCAACAAATGGTGCTGGCATAACTGGATGCAAACATGTAGAAGACTACAGATAGACCCAAGTCTTTCGCCCTGCACAAAACTTAAGTCAAAATGGATCAAAGACCTCAACATAAACCCAGCCACACTGAACCTACTAGAAGATAAAGTGGGAAATACCCTTGAATTAATCGGTACAGGAGACCGCTTCTTGAATATAACACCAGCAGCACAGACACCGAGATCAACAATTAATAAATGGGACCTCCTGAAACAGAAGCTTCTGTAAGGCAAAGGACACAGTCAGCAAGACAAAATGACAGCCCACAGACTGGGAAAAGATATTCACCAACCCCACATCTGACAGAGGGCTGATCTCCAAAATATACAAAGAACTCAAGAAGCTAGTCCCCCAAACACCAAACAATCCAATTAAAAATTGGGGTACAGAACTAAATAGACAATTCTCAATAGAGGAATCTAAAATGGCTGAAAGACACATGAGAAAGTGTTCAACATCCTTAGCCATCAGGGAAATGCAAATCAAAACAACTCTGAGATACCATCTTACTCCTGTCAGAATGGCTAAAATCAAAAACACCAATGACAGTTTATGCTGGAGAGGATGTAGAGAAAGAGGAACACTCCTCCACTGCTGGTGGGAGTGCCAACTTGTATAGCCACTGTGGAAATCAGTGTGGCGACTCCTCAAGAAAATGGGAATAAGTCTACCACAAGATCCAGCAATTCCACTCCTAGGCATATACCCAAAAGAAGCACATTCATATAACAAGGACATCTGTTCAACCATGTTCATAGCAGCATTATTTGTAATAGCCAGAAACTGGAAGCAGCCTAGATGCCCCTCAACTGAAGAATGGATAGAGAAATTGTGGTACATTTACACAATGGAGTACTACTCAGCAGAAAAAACAATGGAATCTTGAAATTTGCAGGAAAATGGATGGAACTAGAAGAAACCATTCTGTGCCAGGTAACCCAATCACAAAAAGACAAACATGATATGTACTCACTCATATGTGGACCTGCTTTATGATACATACTAGTGACCATACTTTATCAGAGCTGTTTTTAACGATGTTGCTCAGAATGGTTTCCTCCCAGATGATGATTGAGAAGCTAACTTTAAAAAAAAAAAAAAATGGTGCCAAGTACCACAAGAGTAACAGAACTTCACTGTTTTCTGGGATTTTGTTTTTTACTTTTTTGTTGAGGTTGTTGTTGGTTGGTTGGTTGGTTGTTTTTGTTTTTGTTTTGTTTTTTGTTTTTTTTTAAACGGAGTGTGCTGGATGTCTCTACAATTTTGTTCAAATGACTGCAGAACTTGGAAAAGCTGTTGCTGCTATTGATGCATAAAAAAATAGATACAAACCTTTGGATTGACCAAGATAAGATAAATAATAGAGTATTTTCTTAAACTTGCCAAATACAACTGGACTGGACATTGTGAATGTAATTCTTAACAGATAATTGTTCTTATTTTTTATAGATTTAGTACGTTAGAGTTAAAATCTTTCTTTTTTTACTTAGACAAAAGGGGGAAATGTCACAGAATTTGTTCACACTGTATAAAAATATGTCACTTTGACTGATTTAATAAAAAGCTAGACAGAAAAAAAAAAACAAATAGTGCTGCTATGAACATGGTTGAACAGATGTCCTTGTTGTATGAATGTGCTTCTTTTGGGTATATGCCTAAGAGTGGAATTGCTGGATCTTGTGGTAAACTGATTCCCATTTTCTTGAGGAGTCAGCATACTGATTTCCAAAGTGGCTGTACTAGTTGGCACTCCCACCAGCAGTAGAGGAGTGTTCCCCTTTCTCCACATCCTCTCCAGCATAAACCCTCACTGGTGTTTTTGATTTTGGCCATTCTGACAGGAGTAAGATGGTATCTCAGAGTTGTTTTGATTTGCATTTCCCTGATGGCTAAGGATGTTGAACACTTTCTTATGTGTCTTTCAGCCATTTTAGATTCCTCTATTCAGAATTGTCTATTTAGTTCTGTACCCCACTTTTTAATTGAGGATTCTCCTTTTTATTATATTTAATCATTTATTTTGTGTATGTGCATGTGTGTATTATATGGGTGTAGCTCACCTGGCATTGTATGAGTGTGGAAGTCAGAAGACAACTTACAGGCATCAGTTCTCTCCTTCCACCATGTGGATCCTGGAGCTCAAACTCAGGTCATCAGGTTTGGAGGCAAATCTTTACCTGCAAAAGCAACTAATGAGTGATATTTGATCTTAATCTCTACTGAATGTCTTCTAATTAGCTGTTACCTCTAAACTCAACAATCTCCAGGAAATTCTAAAAGGAAGTGTACACTAACTGTTTACAGCTATGGCTTCCCTCAGGAAGGCCATCAAATCCTGACCCTCCCCCCCTCCATTGGGGAAAGTCAAAAGATTTCCTAAGTAGGAAGTTTGATTGCATTTACTGAGCACTTGCTGTTTGCTAGACCAGTCCTAAGTGCTTTGGATGAGTTCCTCCAGTGTCCTCGGCCTGCCTGAGGACTGTTATTGCATGCTTTTTACCTGGACAAGAACCAGAAAGTTATGCAATTTTCCCTTTCAGAGGAAGGAAGAGAAAACTCCATCCCAAAGCACACCACTTGCACATACTGATTGTTGTAGGATGAAGCAGATTTTTAAAAAGCCGACATAAGTAAAATTCTTTTACTCCCCCTTTCTTATCTCTGACAGGAAGAGCAGCAAGTCTCTTTTTTTTTTCAGTTTTATTTTAGGTTTGTTTTTTTCAAAGGCTGAGGACAACTCTAGGCTTCATCAACTCAGAGAAAGGGACAGAAGAACATTCATAGCAGACCTAGCTAACTGGTCTTAATTTTCCCTTGGTCACCCACATAGGATCCCTTCCAAGGTCCTTGTTTTCTCATTTCTCTACAAGATCATTGTTCCCTCGGAGATTCTGTATGAGTTCAGGCTCTAACCATCCCTCCGAGTCACCAAATACCCCATATGAGTACACAGCATGCATGTTAATACTATCGCCTGTTTTACTCATCTATCATTTGTCAGTCTCATTCACGAGACCCCAGTCAACAAATTGAAGAACAGTACAGGGAAAACCTGAAGATCAGTAGCTGATGTAGCAGGGAACCAAGGGCGACAGTTAATAGCAGTGTGTGTGCCAACTACAAAGAGGAGATAAACAGTGATTGTGTGGTGTGGAGGTCCTTGTGCTCACAGAGACTTAGGGGAACCTGGGGTGTTATCATGAGGGGTTATTCCTCAAGGGAAGGAATGCTATACCTGTTATCCATCCAGAAGTCTGGGGGCAGATGGACAGGCATTCTAGCCTGGTGAGCTTCGTGCTATCTGTGTGACCAGAGACCACACCAGGCCCTCACACAGATCCTTGTTTTTTCTCAGTCAGTCTATTGAACCTATCTTTATAGAAAGTGTCACATGTACTTTACAAAGATTTCGACATAGCCACACCCGATCTTTATTTAGATCACTGTTCCCCAAAGAGATTCCTGTCTGCTTTATTGTGCACGTAAGACTGAGCTAATTATCACCAGACTAAGTTTTCACTAAGTTGTGCTGTACTTAAATATGCCTAAAATAAATTATTCAGGGTCAGATTCCCAAAGTTTCACGTTGAACCAAACTGTCTTCTTGCTTCCCACAGACTGTCACTCTACTGGCTGTGGAGGTTTAAGAGACCCCTGCAACCAGGAAGGAAACTGGCTCACTGGTTTAATGATGGAGTAACTGCAAAGGCAGCCAGGGAGACCTAGAGCCTGCACCTCCTGCTTAGGCCTGTCTCTTCCTGCTTTCTTCCCACCTGCCGGTCCCCACAGGCAGTGGCTCCTTGCCTTCTTCCCTCCCCAGCAGGCCCAGCCAAGTCTCTTTTGGCTCCTTTACAACTTTCAGTAGCTAAATGAGTTAATTCATAAGAGAACCAAAAGGAAGCTGTGTTTTAGCATTTAGTCCAAAATGCTTTCTTCCATTCAATGTTTCCATAAATAAGGCTTACACTTTAAACCACCAACAAATAATTGTATTTTTTTTTGTAAAAAGAACATAAAGTCAGATGGATAGGGAAGGGACAGTGGATCTGGGAGGGGTGGATATGATCGAAAACTATCATGAGAAGATCTCAAAGAACTAGTAAATATGAGGACAAAAAATTAAATAAAATAAATACATTTTTAACTAAAAAAAAAAGCCCTCTCAAACATAAAAAGAAAATCACAATTTTTAGAAGTATCATTTCCACAATCTGGAGGAATAGTCAGCAAAGTTTAAGGCATCAATCAACCTGCTGACTCTGGCTCCAGTCCCGGAAGAGAAGCTGCAGCTGGGGTTTTGAAACAGTCTCCTGAGTACAGGATGACCTCTTCCAAGTCAGGCCCCTGCTTGTCGCGATTAGTGCATCTCTCTTTAGCATGCTGCTGCCAGAAACAAAAGCTTGGAAGTTCATTCACTAACCCTTGACCCCTGTGCAGTCACTATCGTGTCCCCAGGTCCCTAGAGACCAGCTGCATGCACTTGTTAAACAGCGTGAGTAGGGCACTGTTTACAGCACACACTTAAAAGGCACCATTTTTAAACAGCAACACAGAAGCTTCTGGAAACAAAGGCGAATGGGAACAGCCTGTTCAGTGCACAGCTTCCTGGTCCTTCTTAAAGACAGACTGAACTTGAATTCATTATCCTCCTGCCTCATTACAGGTGTGCACCATGCCTGGCCCATCCTTTTGTCTTGCTTACCCTTTAAAGGAACTGAGAAACGCCATCTCTGGCAGGTTTTGCTCTGCAGAGGAATCCAGTATCATGAAATCCAACATCTTATGAATCCTCCCACATTCCTAGGGAAGGCTCTTCCCTGAGTATGTGCTGGCCCCTTGTGCAGACAAACCCTTTACTTTGAAGAACTGATTCCTTAGAGAAAACCAGCTAACCTTGTCCGTAGGATGATAATTTTTTTCTAGTTTTCAGAAAAAATAAGTCAGAACCTTGAAATCCTGCAGAATTTTTTGTTTGGGTTCAGTTTTTTTGTTCCTGTTTTTGTTTTGTTTTTATTTTTTATTTTTATTTTTTAGGTTATATATGTATATATTTATATTTATATAAAAGAGCAATAATGGCAATATGTTATGCATCAATAGCAGCAACAGCTTTTCCAGGGTCTGTAGTCCTTTGAACAAAATTGTAGAGACATCCAGCACACTCCATTTTTAAAAAAACAAAAAACAAACAAACAAACAACAACAACAAAAAAGTGAAAAACAAAATCCCAGAAGACAGCACAGTTCTGTTACTCTTGTGGTACTTGGCACCATTTTTTCTTAATTAGTTTCTCAGTCTTGTTTTTATTTTTCATGGTAGAATCAAGCCCAGGGTCTCACAAATGTTCCACTATTGAGCTATGTGCATAGCTCCTTTGATCTATCAGGTGTTCTCTTTGGCATTTTTGAATGTCAAAAATCTTGTGTTTTCAGTGACTTCAGGTTTTGCTCTTTGGCAGCCCGGGGGATTAAAGCTAGGCCCTCATGAATGATAGCCAAGGGCTCTTTCACTGAGCTCTGTAGTCCCATCCCTCTTTTCAACCTTTAAAATCAAATATACACACATGAGTACACACACACACACACAGAGAGAGAGAGAGAGAGAGAGAGAGAGAGAGAGAGAGGGGGAGAGAGAGAGAGCCATGTGATGTTTACTCAGTTGCCAAACACATAAGTCTGCAACTTAGATTTCACAATTTCACTAGCAAATGCTATGTGCTACCTAGTTGTACAGTTTATCCTATTTTAGTGCCAGTTGTTTTGGAACATTTGAGATGACAGGACTCTGTGTTCCATGTGGCACACAGGGCAGGGAGGAGTGATGGTGGAATCCCTTTCTTCATTGCTGCTATATAGTAGGATCTCTTTTTAGTGCTGGTGATAATTTATGCCACAGGAGACAGCATTACTGGATAACTTTAGGGACAGGGTTGGCATTTCCCTGACTGAGCCCTATCATAGGAAGAAACAACAATGGTGTTACAAATCTTTAGGTTTGGGGTTTCTAGCCTCCTAGTTCATAAAAGCCACATTACATGTAAGGATTTCACTTCTAGACAGTTTCTGAACTGCTGTTTGAGCTTCACCACTAATGCTGTCTGATTAGAAGCCAAGCTATAACTATCACACCGTCCTACTTTCTGGCTTTGTGTTTTTGTTAAAGGACTGTGACTAGCTCATTTTGAATCTGCCAGCATCCTGCAGAATGCCCACCACATCTGCAAGTACCCTTCCAGGTCTCTTCCCCATCCTTGTACCCTTTCCCATACCTATATCTCAAAAGGTTTCTTTACTTTGCACTCCTAATTAGCTCTGCCCCTGTAAGGCACAGGCAGGAGGTTGAAAGAGAAGAGTGGAGAGAAATCAGGTCTGGTGCTCCCTGGCTTGTGGTTGTACCTGGCAGTGATAGTCCTTTACTCAGGGCCACCAAGACCACAAGCACTGCTTCTTTGGGTACAGCTCACCTTCCTCCTCTGACTGGAGAATGTGCCATCCCTTCCCTTTCAGGTCTGGCCCTGAAGCCTCTCTCCTCTGCAGCCTCCTTCCTGTGCCTCATCGTCCTTTGTTATTGTTGCCTAGTTACATTATGCTCTTCTTAATTATTCTCCATCATACTCTGCCCTTTATTTCTTGTGACAAATTCTTTCATATGTTTTTGTGGAAGACCCTGACCAATGAGAAGACACATTACCATTTATGCAAATGCATAGAATTTTCTTCAACCTGATATATAATTCAGGAAATGTCCAACTGGCGATTCAGAGATGAAAATGAGCCTAGAGTCTATCCCAAAGTGCAATACTTCTTTTTGGATTTTTTCAAGACAGAGTTTCTCTGTATAACAGTCCTGGCTGTCCTAGAACTTGCTCTGTAGACCAGGCTGGCCTCGAACTCACAGAGATCCACCTGCCTCTGCCTCCCGAATGCTGGGATTAAAGGTGTGCACCACCACCACCCTGCCAAAGTGCAATATTTCAAAAGTGGACTTCAACTTGGATCCCAGCTCTGCAGTCTACTTGAGTTATTATAGGCTTAAAAGTGAAAGACCCTCTACAAATCGTCTGCCTCTGGAAATACACAGTGCATACTGATCAAGTCCTCACCTGAGACCAGAAGACTCCACAGCCACACCTGAATTCTGTTGCCTCTGGTTCTTTACATATTCTCACAGATGACCAGACAAACACTGACAGACATATATATTTATAACACAGGTAAATACACTTATTTTTTTAATTATGAAACTGTTGGCCATTGATTTGGGCTTCTTATCCTTAACTCATAACTATTAATCTATGTATTTCCTTGTGGCCTTTGCTTACCAGGAATGTCGGACCTGTAACACCTTTGCCTGCTATATCTCCACAGAGTAGAGGTAAGTACACTTACACATACACATGTATATGTACACCCCACTCATAAATGTGTTCCCATGCAGGTACACAAATACATAACTATTCACAAAAACACACATTACAGTCATCGTATGTAGTATTGGGGGTGATTGGTTGCTGAACCTTCCACAGACATCACAACCCATTGCTACTCAAAACCATTCTATAAAATAATACTGAATTTGTTTGCAGATAACCCATACATATCATCCCATATATTTAAAGCCATCTCTAGGTTGTTTATAATACCCAAGGTGATTAAATAGCTGTTACAAAATATTGTTTAAGGAATGATGGCAAGAAAAAACTGAACATGAGCAGAATGCTTGCAATGTTTTTCTAGTATTTTTTCATCTGTGGTTAGCTGAATGCACAGATGGGAACATATGGAGTCACAAATGGGGTACAGAGGGCCAAGTACATATGCACACTGATATGAAATACACTCAAACATTTGCACTCTTCTCCTAAAACACTGCAGAAAAATGAAATCAAGATTTCCAACTTGTGCTGAATTCTCTTCTGAAAACCACACAATTCCTGTGGACAGTCTCCCCTAACCACAGAGCTGACAAAACACAGATCTGTGAAGCTCTGCCATAGTTTTTTGCTGCAATGTCAACAACATTTATTTCAGACAAAAACCCCACCAAGTTATAGTCTTCACTTAAATTATTTTAAAATATAATTTATGAAAAATTGTTGTTTTATATATTTCTGTCTTGTTCCTGGAACTAAAATATGACTATAGGCACATATTTCAAAACAAAAAAGATGTTTTCTAATGCTTCCCAATTCACCTACTGCTCAATCTTATTCCAAATTTAATCAGTCTCTTGAAAAAATGGGTAAAGAACTACAGTATCTATGTCACGCACTCAGAAGAGGCCAGTTCAGAGAGAACTTTATCAGTACACCTCCTCACCAAGTCACCTGGACTTCAGTGGAAAGTAAATGGCTTAATCAGAGCCCAAAGACGCTAACTGTTCCCCATCCTGTGTCCCCTGGTGTCAATTTTAAGAAAGAATGTTCGTGATGTTGGTTACATGCCATTTGTCTTATTGTCTGGGTTTTTTGTTTTGTTTTGTTTTTAGACCTTATACTTCTTTACTCTGAACTATCTATGAATTATATGGAACAAATAATAAGACAGATGTGTTGTGCCCTCTTCAAGCATGTTCTGAGATAAGGATTCCTGTGTAAGGGAATTGTCAAGGGAATGTCCACAGGGAAGACTTGTATGGAGTAAGGCCAACATGAGAAGCAGGGAGGGAAGCCAGTCAGCCATGAGAGTCCAGCCAAAGCCCGCCTCAGGCTAATTCTGAGGACAGTCTGGGACATTCCACCTGAAGTCAGTGAAAGAAAGAACAAGGAGGACCTCACAAGGCAGTGAGGTCAGTGGTTCCCAACCCGTGGGTCAGAACCCCTTTGGCAAACCTCTATCTCCAAAAATATTTACATTACAATTCATAACAGTAGCAAAGTTAAAGTTATAAAGTAGCAACAAAATAATTGTATAATTGGAGGTCACCATGACAGGAGAAACTATATTAAAGGGTGGCACCATGACAGGAGAAACTATATTAAAGGGTGAGAACCACTAGAGACAGGGGCAGCTGTGAGCTAAAGTCCAATAGTCACCATGGCTGCTCCAGCCAGTAACGGATGCCTGTGCAGCACTAAGAGCAGCTAGGGCAGAGAGGACTTGCAGACTTGGGAATCACTCCAGTTCTCAGTGTATGTCCCTCACAGGTGAGAAGATATTTCTTGTTGCAAGTTTCAAGCAGATCTTCCAAAGTCCACAGGGAAGCTCCGCTGCGATAAGCAAGCAGAACTTTAGCCCCGGTTCTCATCCTTTCTGTTTATTTGCCCTATTGGAGTCCAGGTAAGACTGTCACTGGGAAAACACGTGCTGTAATGTGAGAGCCTTGATGGCAGAGTCCTTGTCTGTCTTGCCCACTGAGAAGCCCCACAGTCTACACAACACAGGGGACAAAGAGCAGACACTCCATCACCGTTGAAAAGCATGAGTGAAAGAAAACATTTTAACCCTCACCACAGTCTTATCACAGAGACAAAACAGTTCTCTCTCACTCTTGCATTGAAAGAAACTGACCTGAATTCACCATCTTTGCTGTCTCGAAACTAAAAGTGCCTTGGCTTATGTTCACACCTTTCCCCCCTCCTATGGCAAATTAAATATGCAAATATCAGAAATACCTTAGAAAAGTAAAATCATTCATTCATTTAGACAATCAACCCACCTGGAGTTTGTAACTTTGTACAACATTAAAAAGGAAACCTCTCACCAGACATAAGATAGACCAGTGTGCTGGGACAAGCCACCTCTGAACTCCTCTGGGTCTGGCTCACAGGCACTCCAACCCCAATTACCACAAGATAACCGGGCACCAGATCTTGTCCACTACCTCTTTCTTCCCCCAAGTTCCCAAGCATTTAAGATCCACAATCTTACACTCAAAATGTCCCCCCCCCCATATCCAGGGAGTTAGGATGAACCGACCCCTAAGTTTGGCATAAGTTTCTGTTTCTTCTTGGGAGTCACCCTTCCTCTTCCTCAGACCTCAGGGGAGGAAGCACCACCCTGAGATCACATTCTGGCCCTGAGATGAAAACAGGAAACTGATAAGCATGATTCTCAGTCTTCTATGGGTTCATAAACCAGGAAAAGTAACTGTGGTGAACAGGGTAATCTAGACTAATAACTAGTCGAGTAAAGTAACTACATTTGGATAACATTTAAAAACTAAGAGACCTGAGCTCAGGTCATTTGGATAACATTTAAAAACTAAGAGACCTGGCCTTGTGTACAAGGTAGAAAGCTACTGAGAGAGGAAGAAAACCTGAAGACTTACCAGAAGGATGCTCATTTAGAGCTAATTACCCCCAACAAGAAACCCATTGTTAAAGGGGAGAGAGGAGTTAACAGGCAATCCTGTGGTGCTGCATAGCAAATGTGCAGACAAAAGCATCCTTTGAGCCTCTGGGGTAGACAAATTAGGACTTCAGTACTCTCAGAAGAGGGAAAGGGTGTTGGAATTTAAGTGCTTGGGAGACTGAGAGAGATGTGCTGAATCCACCAGGCCTGCATGATAAATATTGTGTCTCAGAAGGAAAGAGAGAGAAGGGAAAAATGAGGGTTGCTTTTTTGGGGTTTTGTTTTGGTTTTGATTTTTCCAGATAGGGTAAAAGCCCTAGCTGTCCTGGAACTTGCTTTGTAGACCAGACTGACCTCAAACTCACAGAGATCCACCTGCCTCTGCCCCCCAAGTGCTGGCATTAAAAGTGTGTGCCACCACCACCTGGCAAGAGTGTTGCATTTTAATAGGCAAAAAATTCTATATGCAAACAGTGGAAGAGAAAACAGGAAAATCTGAAGTCTATCACTGCTGGCACCACAGAGGAAAGGAAATTCAGTACACAAGCCAAGCTGGCAGAGGGAAAGAGTCTGAATGCCAGGGCTTAATTCATTGCATTGTTCCTTCCCAAAGCTAGTGGAGATACACCAAGCGGAGGCACACGCAAGATGGAGAAAGAGCCCGTTTAGAAGTAGGAGTTCATAAATGCATCTTCCAGGTGGTTTAGAACGAACAGTCTGTTAGCAAACCCCATTCACACAACCAATCTGATCAAAGCTTGTGTTCGCTAATAAAACATGGTTACAGGAAGCGGCTTGGGGATGGCAATTGGGGAAGTTGAGTGTCAACACTGAATCTGCTTCTGACAGATGAATGACTTTGGGTGGGCAGCAGACTTAAGTTCTCTGAGCAACAATTTTCTCAGTAGCAAACAGATTGGTAACAGCTAATAGCCTACTAAAGAGTACATTAAATTAGACAGCAAACTCAAGACTATCACTTAAATGGCTAAACTGGGGAGTTGGTTCAGCAGTTACACACTCTTGCTGCTCCTGCAGAGAACCTGAGTTTCGTTCCCAGCCCCCACATGGCAGCATACAACTGTCCATGACTCCAGTTTCAGGAAACCCAGTGCCCTCTTCTGACCTCCACAGGTACCGGGCACCCACTCAATGCACTTACCTACATGCAGGCTCTCATACACATAAAATTAAAAAATATATAAATCATAAAACTTTTAAACTTTAATAGATATACAACAAGCAGTGGCCTTTACTGTTACCTAGACACTTAGCAATATACAGTTATGGGACACTGGCTTTAGATAAAAGTTCTACTAGGTGTCAGCAGGGATAAAAGGGTTGTATAGATGGATACAGAAAACTTTGGTGTAGAAAACTCCAGTGCACTGTGCTGCGACGGTCAGGGGTCAAAGCTAAGAATACTGGAAAGAATAAGTTCTCTGTAACAAAAGAATGTGAGACTCCAAAATAGCAGGACAGGAGTCCACCTGGGTGGAAGTCAAGAACCCACATTGCAGGATATTTGATCTCACTGCATGAAGATGTGTTGCTGTTTTACCTTGCCTGCCTAAGGCACCTGATTGGTTTATTAAAAAGTGAATGGCCAATAGCTAGGAAGGAAGAGGCACTTGTGGGGATAAAAAGGACTCTGGGAAAAAGAAAGGAGAGATGCCGTTGAGAAGTGAAATGAGGCAGACACACAGAATGGGAGAGAGGTAAAAGTCACATGGTAAAATGTAGATTTTAAAACATGGGTTAATTTAATTTATAAGAGCCCATGGGACAAGCCTAAGCTAAGGCCAAGCTTTCATAATTAATAATAAGTCTAGGTGTCATTATTTGGGATCTGGCTGGCAGGACAAAGAAAGACTCCTTACAGACCCATCCTTTGTTTACTCCACCACTACATCTTACCCCAAATACTGGAGACTATCATGAGTTGGACAGGCTTTTGGAGACTTCAGGTCAAGGCCAAGTGTGGTAAAAAGTAAGAGAAAGAAATGGAGAGAGAATGGTAGGAAGAGATGGATTTGCAATAAGAGTTCAGAACAAAGAAAAGAGTACAGGAGGGTAAAAATAGCTCATACTTGAATAGCTAGACTCAAGTCTGGACTGGCCCACGCCTTGCCCAAGGCACATATCACTCATCTGCATATACAGTTGGACAGAGTCCTGCTGAGCATTCAAGGATGCTGGGAAGCCAGGTTATTCTTTCTGCAAATTAGTCTTCCCTTGGGCCAGGAGCTAATGGACTCAATCCTTCCCTTTCCCCTTCCGTTAGAATCAGAGCATACCAAAGACTTGGCCTACAAGGGGCCTTGGATGTAACCAAATCTTACCTGGTAGGGCAAACACTGGGACTTAAAAATGTTCAGAGACTTGCCTTGTCACACACCTAAGTGATGACGCAGCCTAAAGTTGAACCCAGTATTTTATTCTTCTTCAATATGCTGCATATGGATACTTGTCTTGAAGTTTCTGGAGGAAGATGACCAATTTTGCAATGCCCTGTAGAATGAAAAGTTTTAAAACTAGAAATTAAAAGGTCTGGACTCTAGTACCAGACAGTCTTGGTCTAGTGACTGGGCTTCACAGATCTCCAACCAGAAATCTAGAAGTGAGGTAGTGTGTAACATTGCTCATGAGAACTGTAGGTTCCTAGTATCACTGATTAAGCTGTGGCCAGCCACTGAATTTCAGATCACTGAAGAGAGCTAAAAGACATCAGGAGCCTTGAGAAAGCACACACTGCCATGGAGGAAAAAGGGAAGACTGCTTAGCTTATTTCCTAGATATTCCAAGACTAGTTAAACTCAAGATCATATAGGGTCTATTGGAGGCCAGAGAAAAGCAATGAGATCCCTCCTGACTGTTTTATTGAATTCCATTCCAAGCCTTTGACCTTCTACCCACAGAGGGCTCAGGGACAGAAGAAAAAGCACAGGAAGCGATAAGTACCAAGAAGAAAGGCTTTGTCCTTGGGATGAAAACAGGATCCTCGTGACATTGGTGAGCTCACAGGACAATATACTGACTCCAGACACTTAAAAGGAAAGCAAGCAAATAAAGAAAAACCTAAAAAGTCAACAGCTGATCTCAGCAAATACCCATTTTTCCACAGCCACAAAGTTAGGCTGAACAAAAGGTATGGGTGATCTCTGCTCTAGTGGCAGGCTTTTCCTGGAATTCCATCTTCGACTTTGTTGGTCAACATACAGAGCCATGCATGTTTTGAATCATCATAACCCTAAAGTTAACTATCCAAAACACAAAAATAAAATCCTCTCAAGCGGTGGTAGAGCATGACTTTAATCCCAGCACTCAGGAGGCAGGGGTAAGTGCATCTCTGTGAGTTCAAGGCCAGCCTGGTCTACAAAGCAAATTCTAGGACAACTAGGACTGTTACACAGAGAAACCCTGTCTTGCAAAACATAAATAAGAGCTGGAGAGATGGCTCAGTGGTTAAGAGCAACCACTGATCTTCCAGAGGACCTGGGTGCAATTCCTAGAACCCATATTTCAGCTCACAACTGTCTGTAACTCCAGTTCCAGGGGACCCAACACTCTGACATAGACATACATGCAGGCAAAACACCCATGCATATAAAATTTTTAAAAAAGGATAAGCATAAATAAATAAATCCTTCTGATTTGAGTATTTCATGGAGGGAAGCATGGAAGTGAGAAGACATCCTTCTCTTTTTACATCCTGTCTTCTTTAAGGACTAAAGGCAACTACTTAAAACCCGGGGTGCCAATTCTAGCAAACAATTTACATTCAGCTCTTTCAATGAAAATGAAGAGAAGACGAGGAAAGAGAACATATCCACCCACATTTAATCCTTTTTTTTTGATAATCCACATCTGAATACATTACATTTCAGAAAAGAGGAAGCACTTTGTAGGCATGTGCTTCAAGACCTTGTTCTTGGGTCAAGTGTCCAGCTCTCAAGTACAAAACAGGCTGAAATGACCACTCAGAGGTCACCATTTCTTTAGTTTCCTTCTCTGGAGATGCTTGTACATGCAGCATAGTAGAGACTGCACATAGGCAGTGCTGCGCTGCCTGAGATGTTAGTGTGGGCTATGTTTCCCTAAAAGTTCCTGTACTGGAGCAACATAGTCCCCAACTTCATACATGGGTGATATTTGCAAGAAGGACTTCTTGGGAGGCAATGAGGCATAGAAGTCATAAAGGTAACACATGCATGGCATGGCACTGGTGGCATGTAAAATGAAGACAGGAGCCCTGAGCTCACAGATTCTTCCTTTTTCTAATGCACTCTTTCTTGTACTTCCACCATCTTCTAAATTTTCCACTCCTTTGCTTCACACTCTTGAGAACATGTGTTCAGTCACCAGGTAACCAGTCAAGCAATAATCCAATGTCATATATTTTGTGGTCGAGAGATGTTGACTAAAACTGCATTGAGATCTTCAGAGCTCAAGGAGTGGTCCAAGACAGTGGGGAATGGCTGAGACGTTTCTCTGAACTAATGTTATAAAGTTTCCAAAGTGTATCCAAAAGGCAGTGTTTTGTTAGCATCTGTTATGCAGTTCTCTGAGCCTGCTCCCTAAAAAGAAGAAAAATAAGGCTATGGCGCAGCCCCAAAGTACAAGACAGGGAATGTACCTAATAAAGTATGCTAATAAAGAATGCTTATTCTTTTCTGAGTCTTCACAGTTTAATTTACTTGGATGATCACTAAATAATCCTTAAAAACTCAGTGGTGTATTTTCCAATCCCTGGGAATCAGACCCTATGATACATGTTTGGTATAAGTAGTTTATAAAGTATGACAAGGTCCAAGGATAACTCAGTGGGCGAGGGGGCTTGCTATGCTACAAAGGCAAACGATACAGTCCCCAGGATCCTTGGGGTAGTAGGAGAAAACAATTACCTTTGTTCTAGTTGTGTTTTTTGTTTTTTCTGTTTCTAACTCTGTCGTGGGTTTTTCATCTGAGATGGTGGGTAAGAACATAAAATATACATAAATAGAGTAAAAGGGTAAGAGCCACTGTGAAGCTCCACAGCTTCAGAATGGCTGTTCTAATTGTATAGAAGTGCATTGAGATGTACAGTTGGATCTGGTTAATTTCTGAGAGTGATTTCTTTATTCACCAGTTTTGGGGGGGTTCAAAACCAATTTTATTTTTTTTAAGATTTACTTATTTATTATGTACATAGTGTTCTGCCTGCGTGTATGTCTGCAGGCCAGAAGAAGGCACCAGATTTCATTACAGATAGTTGTGAGCCACCATGTGGTTGCTGGGAATTGAACTCAGGACCTTTGGAAGCAAAGGCAGTACTCTTGACCACTGAGCCATCTCTCCAGCCCCATTCACCAGTTTTTTATAATAAGGTTTATAAAAAATTAAGTTAAAAGGGAAAGAACAGGCTCCCAAAAATGTCCTCTGACCTCCACATGTTCACCCATATCATACGCACTCACATATACTAAACAAATAAATCATAATATTAATATCTTATTTTTATTATTTTTACTTTTTGCATGCAAATGCGCTGCCTGCATGTACATTGGGAATGTCTGGTTTCCTTGGAGATGAGAAGAGATTCCCCCATGGAACTTAAGTGGAAGGTCTTCAACTACTGGGGACATGTGCTGAAGGAACTGAAGTGATACTTGTGGAACCCGGAGCTCTAGCAAGAATTATTTGTTAGAAGAATAAACCAACTTTTGCTTCCCATTTTATGATGCCATTTCTCCTCCTCTCCCATTTGCTCCCACTGTGGTGCCATCTATCGTGATGATGACACATGCAGCCAAGGCGTCCTGAACAAGAACTGACCCTTTGCCAATTGGTCATTGAGCCTTCTAAACTGTGAGGTGACCAAGCCTCTTCTCTTTGTAAGTGCTCTGTATTCCTTTTTGTTACAGTAATGAACAATGAACCAATATTAAAGTATTTGGGGGGATGTATGTAGTTTGCATGCAAAGGCTACACCATTTTAATAAAGAACTTGAGCATCTGCAGATTTAATTTTTATAATGTTTATTTTTAATTTATGTATATGGGCGTTATGCCTGCATGTGTGTCTGTACACCAGGTGCATGTCTAGTACCTGCAGAGACCAGAAAGGGGCATTGGATCCCCTAGAACTGGAGTTACAGATGGCTGTGAGCTGCCATGTGGGTGTTAGGAATCAAAACTGGGTCCTCTGGAAGAGCAACCAGTTCTCTTGACCACTGAAACAGACCCACGTCTGCAGATTTTGTCACCTGTGGGATAAAAACTAACTTCCTCCCCAGGTTCTGAGAGGTAACTCTCTACCCTGGTAGCATTCAATTCAGGAGGTGGCTAGGACTACTTCTGAGTTACACTTACAAAAACCACGGAAGCTCTTGAAATATTAGAGATAATCAAGAACAGAATGCAGAAAGGCAAAAAATAGGAACAGCTTGAGTCAAAGCCTGTCTGTCATAACTGATTAAAATCAGAAGGGATGTAAGAAAAATGAGGAATGGCCTCAGGCACATTGCCAGAGTGAATCATCCATATACCTTTCTCCTTGTATTAATGGTAGTGTAATAAACTCATCAAGTTTTCTTAGGGAATATAGAGTATCCCTTTGGCCAGGATATGATTTTTGTGTTAATCATCTGGTTTCTCAATAATTACCTTTAGGGTTTTATGGGGGGTTGTTTTGTTTTGTTTTTTCAAGACAGGTTTTTTCTGTGTAGCCTTTGCTGTTCTGGAAGTCATTATGTAGGCAAGGCTGGCCTCAAGCTCATAGATCCACCTGCCTCTGCCTCCCAAGTGCTGGGATTAAAAACATGTGTCACCATACCTGGCTTTACTTTTAGTTTTTTTAAGACATGTTTTCTTGCTTTTAAGTATTATCTTTTCTTGTTGCAGAAGTTTCTTTTAAGTACTACAGCATATAAAGTCTTTCACAGGGGCTAGAGAGATGGCTTGGCAGTTAAGAGTACTTCCTGCTCTTTCTTGCAGAGGACCCAGGTTAGAGTCCTAGCACCTACATCTGGGGTTCACAACAGCTGGTAACCTCATATCCAAGGGATCCAAACCCTCTCTGGTACCTGCACTTATGCAGTGCACATACAGACAAGCAGGTACATACGTGTACACATGCATGTGCACAAACACATAAAATGAATACATTATAAAAGGTTTTAATATATGTATACTCTTTGGGGAATAATTCAATACCAGACACATACACAAAAAAGAAAACGTTAACAAAACTAAGTTCATGATAGCATTACTTAAGCTCTTGTGTGCAGGTGTGGTTGGTATGTGTGTATGGGTGTGGGTACACTCGTCTGTGCTTATATGTGGATCCCGGAGGTCAACTTCTGGTATCTTTCTCTATCAGCTGTCACTGAACTTAGAACTCGCTGTTTTGTCTAGACTGGCTGGCCAGCAAGGCCTGGTGATTATTCTTTCCACTCCTCCCAGCACTGAGGTCAGAGGCCTGTGTCTCCACACCCAGCTTTTATTTATGGGTGCTTGGAATCTGAACTCGGGTCCTCATGCTTGCTTGGCAAGTACTTTCCTCATTGAGCCATCTTCTCGGCCCTTATTTAAACTCTGGACAACTTATAAGCAACTTAATTGCCTGACGATAAAGAAACGGTGTTTGTGATGAGCAGTTTCCAAGATGGCACCCAAGGCTCTTCTCTCATCATATCCATACCCTGTGCAGTCCTTTCCTGTAGGCAGACCTGTAGCCAGTTGAGGGCGTGGTCAGGCAGACCTGTAGCCATCCCCTAAGCAGGCGTGGCTACAGGTTCCCCTACACCTTCCCACATGCTCCAGTGTATGACCAAGGAAAGAAGGCAAAAGTAATACTCTTACAGCCAAGGTATAGAATTAGCATCAGTCCCCATCAATAGATGAATGGATAAAGAAATGTAGTGTGTACATACTGGATGGAGTGCCGTTTGGTCATAAAGAAAAGCAAAATCACATTGTTTCCAGGAAAAATGGATGGAAACAGAGATCACTCTGCTCAATGATATAAACCAGAGATCACTCTGCTCAATGAAATAAACCAGACACCAAAAGACAAATACCACATTGCCTCCCTTATACACTATTTAGATTTTTTAAAAATCCATGAAAGTAGAAGGGAGCTATTTAAGGGAGAAACAAGAAAAATTGATGGGTGAATATGGTCAAAGTATGTTTATGAATGTATGAAAATATCATTATGAAACCCATTATTTCATATAATTAGTATATGTTATGTGTATAAAAGAGTACTTCAACATTGGTAAAAAGAAGCTTTTTTTTGTCCCAGTGTGCAGTGGTTAATGAAGAGACTCATAACTGGTCTGAGAGTGAGTGGCTGTGAGTACTTACACTTAGATAGGGCATCACCATGCAGCTGATTGCAACCTCACATCAAGCCCTGGGTCAGAATGTCCAGCAAAACCCTGAGAGGTTCCTCACATGAAAACACTCACTATGTGATGCATATTTTTGTTGATGTAGGCTGCTGACTGGGGGGATAACTTTTTACACAATAGTAAGTAACCAATAATGTTCCCATATGAAGTAAAGTATTATTTGGTAAAACGATACCAGATTTTTAAGCTACATGTGGCAGTACATGCCTCGAATCCTATGACTTAAGAGTCTGAAGCAGAAAGATCAGAGGTTCGAGGCTAACCCAGGCACACAGAGGTGTGGATTAGCCTGGGTAGCATAGAGAGATCCAGAATGGAGGGAATGGGGGTGAGTCTCTCAAAGACTGTGAGGACATGAAAAGTGGTGAGTATAAAATATTGAGTGAAAATATCAAGAACTGAAACTATGGAGTATTATTGCATCTTTGTTGTTTCCTTCAGATCAGCAAATATCTTTCCTTCCCCTCTCTCTTCTGCCAATTGTACTTCCCCTTCTGGTATTAAAATTATGATGCTACATCTTCACTCTCAACTCACCTAGAAAACACCCCTCAGAGTAGGCCTGTGAGGTTGTTTTCAGAGAACTTTGTTTAGCTAAGGAAGGAAGACCCATACTGAAAGTGGGTACCCCATGGATTGAGGTCCTCAACTGAATAAAAATGAACAAAGAATAAAGGGATATGTGTGTGCAAGTGTCCATCGCTCTCTGCTCTCTGTCCGCAGTTGTGCCAGCCACCTCTCCACCCTTTCCCTGCCCAGATGAATGACTTGGAACACGAGCCACAGTAATCCCTTCTTTTCTTAAGTTGCTTTTATCAATATGTTGTCACAAGAGAAATAATACAGAAAATGTCTTACATGTTTCAAGAAGAGCTGCCTCCAACTCATTTAAACCAAGGAGGGTAATAATAAAGGTACACCAGTAAAGGCAGACAAACAAGAGTAGTGCTGATAAGGAGGGCAGTAGTCTAATTTGTCAAATAAAATTAAAAGTGGTGAAGGGGTCAGACACCCAGATGCAGCAATTATTAGAGCATGGCCAACCTTAGGATTGCCAGTTTGGGGGAAGGGACTGGGAGGAGAGGAGGAAGGGGAAACTGTAGTTGATATGTAAAATATTTTTTAAAGTTTAACAAAAAAAAATAAAATGTAAAAAAAAGGAAAAAATTGTCACTTTTGAGTCAATACACCCTCTTTTTGCTCACATTAATCAGGGTTGGATTCCTGTCGTTGCAAATGATACACAGTGCAATGTGTGATAGTATCTCAGAGTGGCATCAGAGTAAATAAACAATTTTTTTAGAGAACATGGTCAAGTCTGTGAAATGGTAACAGTGCCTCCACCTAGACCTGTCATTTCAGATTAGTCAGCTTGCTGTACCAGAATTTTTTAGTTCATTAAATCTGGCCTTCAACAATATAATACTTCTATAGTATGGATCCTGATGACTCCCCCCCTCCCCTGCATCTCTCTTTATCCCACCCTACCACTTCCCCACTCCCTACACATCCCTTCCCCACACTCCTGTCTCTTTGCTTTGTTTTGTGACCCACTGAGTTTAATCAGGTCTATCTCTGAGACCATCGGTTTGGAACTGTCCACTGAAGCCTGGCAGGTTCATCAATGTGGATACAACTGATAGATATTCTCCCAAAATGTATCAGGAGCGAATTGCTCAGCAGAGATGTGCCCCTTCCCTGTCTGTGACCAATGGTTGACAATGCCAGTCTTGTGCAGACTGGGCACAAGTAAATAGCCACAGCAGCTTTGAGCTTGTATATGCAATGGCTGTGTCATACCCAGAAGATGGTATTCTGCAGGAATTTTTAAAACACTGGCTCTCAGCTCTCAGAACTGGAAGCTTTGAGCACTGGAGAGATGGCTTAGTAGTCAAGAGCCTTTGCTGTTCTTGCAGAAGACCTGGGTTTGGCTCCCAGCACCCACTTGCTGGCTCACTGCTGTCTGCAACTCCAGTTTCAGGGGCTCTGGTGCCTTCTACTGAGCTCTAAAGCACCAGGCCTGCATGTAGTGTGCATATATGCATTCAGGCAAAACAGTCATACACATAAAATAAATAAATCTAAAAATTAAAGAAAAAAACAAGAATCAGAAACTTAGGCCCAGTACTTCTATTTTGCAGAGTAAATCTTTTATTGAGTACCTGGCAACTTTTCATGATATATAAAAATTATTCTGTCTCTCTCTGTGTGTGTTTGTGTGTGTACATGTTCATGTAGGCATTATCATGTGGGGGGAAGTGTGTACATATGTGTGCATTGAGGATGCCAAAGGGCAACGTCTGATGTCCTTGTTCTCCAGCTTATTATTTTAGACAAGGTCTCTCTCACTGAACCTGGAGCTCTCTTGACTGAACAATGAGCTTCAAGGATCCAGCTGGCTCTTTTTTCTTATTTCTTATTTTTATTTCTTTTTTCTTAGTGTCTTATTGGGGTGGAACACAAGATCTCGTGCTGGTTTTGCTAGCACACTTCCACTGAGCTACACACCCTGGTCTCACAGCCAGTTTTCAACATGTGTTCTGGAGATTTGAACTCAGGTCTTCATGCCACATCTTCTCAGCTGTGTGATTATTTCAACTACCAACACTATCCAGAATCCCCATGCAAAAGACTAGAGTAATAAACAGAATTGATTACCTTTCCTTGCTAGCTTCCGTTCTCTTTCTTGGTCCTTTGTGCTATAGGGCTCATACTATCAGGTTCACGCTATCACTTTCAGATTACAAGCTTAAAGCTCAAACTTTGATCTGAGATTTCCATCACAATGAATTTAATGCCCTGATGGTTAAGTGGATCAGTCAGAATAAAATGCAGATGTGTCTTCATGATAATAAGAAGAGTTTTTTTCTCATCTTGGATAAAGAATATAGCTCAGCAGTTAGGGCAAAGTACAGAGCAAAAGGTTGAGAATGAAGCTCTGGTGACCTGAGTCTCCCAAAAGTGAGAGTCACTGTAGGTCAGAAAAGGAAATTTGAACCCTCATATTGAGACTTCCACATCCTGCTAATGCAGAAACATATCACTAACAAATATTTCTAAAGAAAGAAAAGTATTTGAGTTGGTTAAATCATGGATAAAACAAAAGGCCTCTTGATTCTATTGTTTGAAAACAACAACAACAACAACAACAACAACCCCACCAGCTGCTTTGGAGACAATTTTGGAGTTCTAAAGTAATAAGTGCTGAGAAATTTATATCAAATCTCTGATATAAATGTGTAAATTTAACCTTGGCAACAATATTGAGTGACAAGCACTAGAGAATATTTAATTCGGTCAGTCTATTTAAATCACACATGTCTGATGTTAACCTCTGATTTTATGCATCTTTATTTTCTATTCACAGTTGAAAGCTATTCCATGGCTGTGTTATCAGGCAAATGAATGCTGTGCTTGCACTTTGGAATTTCCCTACAAAGAAGCTGCATTTTACAAAGAGCATCTCCACAGACTGATTGACAGATTAGGAGAGGGTAAAACATTTGCAGGTCCTGAGCCTAATTACAGTTTACCTTAGGCTACCTTTGAACCCCTAATCATTTCCCTACCCACCTATTTCTGACCTAACATCCTTGTGACTAATCATGTGAGACCTTTTGGATTGTATTAAGTAAACAGACCACTAACTTCTAGCTTCCACCAATCCAAACCCCAAGAATGTCATCAGGTAGCATCTGGAGTCTATAGTAGGGGTCCCACACACACACATACAACCCACCACACCCCTACCCCGCCCACCCCTACTGCTTTAGCTGTAGCCCATCTACGTAATATATATATAATATATATATATATATATATATATATATATATATTCCCATTGAAACTGGGAATCTGGTCACTCATATTTGGAACCAGAATAAGCTATCTTTTATGCCCTTTAATGTAAAAACAATGTTTTGTTTTAAGTCAAGAAACAATAAGAGAGTGCTTTCCTTTTTCTAAAATTTTCTTCAACAATATTTAGTTTGAAAATAAAATTTTAAGCATGAGAAAAAGCAGAAGCAGGAGGATCTAAAGTTCTTTGTTAGCGTGGGCTACATGGTGAGATCTTGTCTCAAGAGAGAGAAGGCAGATAAAATCATACATGGGAAACAAATTACAATACAGAAGACATAACATTTGGCATCTAAGCTACCAATGGCTGCTACAGCTGTTATAGAAAATAAGAATCATAACACTTGCATCTTGGGATTGTTGTGTTGAAAATATTGGTTAAAAATGACAGGCATGGATATTCTTCATCAAGGGTGATATATGACAAATAGAGTATATGATCAATACTCTACATGGGGACCGGCTTCCAAGAACAGCTTTGTGTAACTGACTGGGGTACTGAGCATTTCTGAGCTCTGATGGAGACAACAGAGCCGGTGAGCAGCTGAGAATTGAGCATAAACCCCAGTCCTGGCAGTGAAGCCCACACTCTCCTCCTCCCCTCTGACCTGCTTTATCTCTGCAAATAAAACTTCCCAGACTTAATAGACGCCAAGGAGAAGAGAGGAGATGCCAGCTGAGTTTCAGAAGGGCCTCCAGTCATTTAATTAGTTTGGGGATTGTTAAGGCTGGGAGAGCACAAACTGCCCACCAACTGAGAGCTTTCATCTGGAACATTGTAACTAAAGTCCGTTGAGCCCACTGGCAATGAAATGACAAATTTGAATTGAAAAGGCGTAAGTTCTCAGTGTTGCTACTGAAGGAAGAGACACCCACCCACCACTTTCCTTTTCCCAGAGTACTGGCTAGTGTGACCTTGATATTCTTTCTGTGTCTTTGAAATGTACACACACTTAAATGTTGGGCACTCTCTTTTATTGATTTGGAAATCAGAGGACAACCTGCAAGAATTAGTTTTCACTTATACCATGTGTGTCCCATGACCAAACTCAGATTTGGTGGCAAGCACTGTTACCCACTGGGCCATCTTGCTGGTCCCGTTTAAATGTGTAAACAGCTAAATAAGCCTTTTTGCCAATTTTCCAGACACCCCCCCACACACACAGCCCTCTCTAAATGCTAAACATCAAAGGAGACAATACCATTCTTTCTGTTTCCCTAGGACCTTGGGAACCTGACTTTGGTGAATGCCTCTGTTCCAAAGTGCAAAACCACATCAGTCATACAGATATGAGATGTTTGTTTTTCCGACAGATGAGCCCAATTGACTAACACAGATAACCAACCCACTATCTGGGGAATCTAGGAGAGATTTTCGAGCAAATGCTGCTGGAAAATTCTCTCACTGAAGAACTATCTAGTTACTGTTTACGAGAGAGAGAGAGAGAGAGAGAGAGAGAGAGAGAGAGAGAGAGAGAGAGAGAGAGAGAGAGAGAGAGAGAGAATGACTACAGGTTGCACCTGCTTAACTACTTTAAAAGATGAGATTGTGGTCTCCCAAGAGGTTGCCTGACAAATGGGTATCACATTTTGGCTTAATGATTAGTCAACAGCAAGACTGTTTTCTTTCTTTCTCACTACTTTTGTGAAAAGGTGAACGATGACGGATGGGGGTGGAAGCGTGCCACAGAGCTCATGTGGAGATCAGAGGACAACTTTCAGGAGTTGGTTCTCTCCTTCCACCTTTCTGCAGGTTCCAAAAATCAAGCTCAGGTCATAGAGCTTGCTGAGGCAAGCTCCTTTACCTGCTGAGCCATCTCATTGACCCAAGAGAATTTTTAATTATTATATCTTCCAAGGATCAATTATGTCTGTACCCATAAACAGAAATGACTGACCCTGCTTTAGAGCTAACCACACAACACAAGCTGCCCACTTAATAAGGCCCCAAAATAGAATTTGAAGAAAATAAACACACCAGTACAAATCTTACTGAGCCACATATAGCTGTAAAACTTATCACACAGTGATCATGCTATGTAAACATTCTGCCTCTTCCCAGGCTTCTGAAGAGGGAGGGCAGCAACAGAAGATGAAATTGGTCCAATGTGTATTGTGTGCAGCTCAGGAACAGAAAAACAAGATTTTGTTTAGGTGGGAATCATGGGCTGTTTGGGGGAATGGTTTCAATTATCAAAGAATCATTTACAAAATAAAACAGCACTCACAATCTATAGCACTGTTACCAGCATTCAAGCCATGGTCTTTTATTTTCCTTGCATAGTTTTGAGTTGATTTTTGTTTGTCACACAGTTATCAAATTGTATATATTGACTTTTTAAAAGCTTTTTCAAACCTCCCTATATCTCCATGAAAAACAACCGAGTGAATATACTATAACCATGTCTCTTTTAGATAGCACTTGAATTATATCTAATTCTGATGTGTTTCAATACCAAGAGTTACACAGGCCAAAAAAAAAAAGAAAAAAAAATGTAGAAAGCCAAATATAAGGATATCATTGCAGAAACCAAATGCTCTCACCAGAAACTTTCGTTGTTTTCTAGAAAAGGAGTAAATTAAACACATCCTCTTTTGTCTACAATTTACTCTTTTGTGCTCAATCATTCCCGAAGGCATTGCTCTGAGACTTACAGTTTCCTTACATCGTCATCTTTTTCTACAGCGACACCTAGCGTTGCAACTGGGTTATACCATTTCAGAAAAACTGGTTCCAATTGCCAGCTCACAAACATGTTAAAATAAATAGCTGGGATCCTGGTAAAATCTGAATTCTGATTTAAAGCTTTCCAACAGGCTTCTCAGGCTTGACTCACACTAGAATCACCCCGATGCTTGATGATCAATGGCTGTGATAAAGCACCCCTGTGAAATTCTAATGTATAGTTGTAGTGAGTCCTGTGTCTGATCTTTCTGGTTTCAAACAATGGTCCCAATATTCATGCTATTGTTAACACTCAAAACACAGGAGACATATTTGTTCTTGTCTTTATACCTGACATTCAGTTCATCAGAAATCCAAATGTCAATGAGGAAAAATAGGCAGGGAGAACAGTGGGGCTGTGGGGAAAAAAGGGAGCCCCTCGCTCCAGAAACTGGCTGAAACTTCTTGCCATCTGAGGAGCCAGAGTCCAGCAACATTAACACTTTCTGTGAAGAGTGTTGTGTTGGTTTGCATAAGAATGGCCCCATAGGCTCGTAGATTTGAATGCTTGGTCACTAGGGAGTAGGACTATTAGGAGGTGTGGCCTTGTTGGAGTGGGTGTGGCCTAGTTGGAGGAAGTGTGTCACTGGAGAAGGACTTGGGGGTTTCAGATGCTCAAGCCAGACCCAGGCTCTCTCTCTCTCTCTCTCTCTCTCTCTCTCTCTCTCTCTCTCTCTCTCTCTCTCTCTCTCTCTCTCTCTCTCTCTCTCTCCCCTGCTGCCTGATAATCAAGATATATAACTCTCAGTGCCATGTCTTCCTGCATGTTGTCATGTTTCCCACCATGACGATAATGAACTAAATCTCTGTCTTAGGGTTTCTATTGCTGCGATGAAACAACAGGACCAAAATGCAAGTTGGGGGTGAGGGGTGGGGGGCAGGATTTATTTGACTTACACTTCCAAATCATAGTCATCATTGGAGGAAGTCAGAACAGGAACTCAAACAGGGCAGGAACCTGGAGGCAAGAACTGATGCAGAGGCCGTGGAGGAGTGCGGCTTACTGGCTTGCTCCATATGGCTGCTCAGGCTGTTTTCTTAAAGAACCCAGGACCTCTAGCCCAGGGATGCCACCACCCACAATGGGCTGGACTCTTCCCCCATTGACCACTAATTGAGAAAAAGCCTTACAGCTGGATCTCGTGGAGGAATTTCCTCAACTGAGGTTCCTTCCTCTCCGATGACTCTAGCTTGTGTCATACAAAACCAACCAGTACAATCTCTGAATCTACAAGCCAGCCCCAATTAAATGCTTTCCTTTAGGAGTGTTTCCATGATAAGGATTGTCTTTTCACATCAATAGAACACTGACTAAGACAGTTGCCAATACTGAAATAATACTTTTTATAGAGAAATATTTTCAAATGGGAAAATTAAAAGAGCAAAAGGACAGGCATAAGACTTGGCTGTATATGAATGACCTCCTGAACGGCCTCACTCCTCTCTAGGGTATTTTCACAAACAATACAATTAGCTTTTGCTTACAGTGAAGAGATCCTTGATACCTGTATCTGTGCTTTACCATATCATTTGTAATTTTGTCAAGATTCCTGTCAGAACCCACACTGTGATAGCATTTAAATGTCTTAGGAACCCTTTGAAGTTAGTAACATCAAAACCAATTGTATTAGTTACTTTTCTCTTACTGTGATAAAATTCCATGAACAGGACAACTTATAGTAGGAGGGGTTTATTTTGGCTCACAGTTCCAGAGGGATAGGAATCTGTCGTGGCAGCAAGCATGGCAGCAGGCGCAGGAAGCAGAGAGCGCACATGCTCAACAAGCACAAAGCACAGAACATGATCTGGAAGCTAAAGGAGGCCTTTCAGATCAAAGCCCCGCCCCATCCAGTGACAAACTTCCTTCACTGAGGCCACACCTTCTAAACCTCCCCAAACTGTATCCCCAACTAGAGAGCCTCTGGGGGACACTGTCATTCAAACCACCACACCAATCAACACTCTCAGTATGATTATTTCAAAGTCCTTTGAGAGGCTCACACCTGTGTCCCCATAGTTCTTATGCTCTCCCTGGATGCCTCTCTTGCTTTTGACTTCCATACTTAAGTCTATATTTTAAATCAAAAAAAAAAAAAAATCTCCAACTTTGATTCAAACTGGCCTATCTTGAAATTTTTTTCTGTAGTGAAGTCAAAAATCTGGGTTTACCTGATCTGGGTTTATCTGGGTGGTACACCAGTACAGAAACACATTAGAATAAAATTTTGTTGCAGTGATGAATAAAAAGAACTGAAGACAGTATGCTGGAAGGTGCCAGAATATAGGAACCAGGCCCAGAAACTGACATTACCAAAAGAGCAGTGAGTGGGACAGGAAGGAAAACAGGCCTGGGGAAGTAGCTGAGTGGTTGAGCACTTACCTACACTGTCCTTTGTAATTCTAGGACTACTGAGAAGTTGGATAAGATAAAGAAGGGAAACCACAGGGTGGTAGAGGCGACTTAGTAGTTAAGAGCACTGGCTGCTCTTCCAGAAGACCCAGGTTCAATTCTCAGATCCTATATGGTGGCTCACAAGCATCTTAATAACAGTTTCAGGAGATCTGATGCCCTTTTCTCCCCTCTGTAGGCACCAGGCACACATGGGGTGCACAAAAATGTATGCAGGCAAAACATTCAAATGTATATAATAGAACAAGTCTTCTTAAAATAAGGTATAAAGTTCCTCAAGTGTAAGTCAGTCACCCACCCATACATACATCATTTTCTCTTAGGGTGACATTTGATATGTTGAAAGGTCATCCCAAAGATTAGGGAGGCAGACAGACAGCTTTTAAAAAAAGTCAGTGATTTACTGTGTTCAGAAAACAAGACCCCAAAGCAGGAAAGACCAGCCTCAAGTACATGATCCATCATCAGATCGATTCACTGATGGCAGCTACTTAAAACTAGAGGCTCTGGAACCTGGATGGAAATCTTTAAAGACCTGCACCATTCTGAGGCTTGGGGCTGTGGTGGAGTCCAATATGCCTTTCTATGAAAAAGACAGAGCAGGCTGTGCCCTTCCAAGAAAGCGACAGGTCAAGGGACAACTGCAGCCCAGCTCCGATGATGCTCCTCTGACTTGAAATCTGCCTACAGGAGGCAAAGGGAAGGCAGTCCCCCAGTCCCGTGGAAAGATCACGTAGCATGCGATGATTTGTGTAGCCCTCCTTCCCTGCTGCCTATAAAAACCTGATTTATAACTTGTCTTTGTAACTCCAGTACTTAGTACACGAAATGACACACAATAATCCTTCAAAAAGTGCAGCCAGTAAGACAGCTGATCAGGTAAAGATGCTTGCCACCCAACCCTGTAAGCCTGATGACTTGAACTTGGTCTCCAGAACTCAGAACCTGCAGGTGGAAGGGGAGAAGCAACTCCACAATGCTGCCGTTGGATTTCCCCATGTGCCCCTGCATACATGAATCATACACAAAACCAGTCATTATTAATTAATGACATACACAAAATAAAAGTTTAAAAGTTGTTGACAAAACATGAAATGATTTATATTCAATAAAACATATTGCTGTGGCTATCACCTCACCTCAAAATCTAAAGATTCGATAAGAATATACTTTTATTAATAAATTTTTACTGCTTTGCATGCTTTTAAATACATTGAAAATCTTTTCTAGAGCCTTCTTGTGCAAATTATCTTATAATTCACACATAGTTTCCTGTTGCATACTTGGCCAGCCTTACTTAGAAGTTAAGGACTCTGATCTGGCCCGATGGCTCCACCAGGTGGTAGAACTGAGGAAGTGTTCAAATGCCTCGAGGCCAACAATTCCTGCAATAACTAGTATAATAATAACTTGCCTTGGTATCCAGGTCATGATTAGCAAACTTGAAAAGAGATGAGTATCTCCTCTAAGGCAACAAATGAAGAAAATTTTGTTCCCAAGTAAAAAAAGGGGGGGATGGGTTTAGCCTGTGACTTGGAGTCTGTGTGGATTAGGAATGTACAGTGGTAACCTGTGGATGTGAAACACAGTTCTCATTCACCTAAAAGGGAATGAGAGATAGCTAATTATGGAGCCAAATATGAGTGTTCATGACCCAGGAATACAGATTAAGGTTACCCCCCCCCCCAATTATATACTCCAACATGGAAACTTTTTCGTAAATGTTTTTACAGTGAAAGAACAACAGAAAGTGAGGCATTCTGGAGAGTGACCCCATTGGCTCATGTATTAGTCAGCAGGGAGCAGAACTGTTTGGGAAGGATTAGAATGGTTAGGAGGTGTGACCTTGTTGAAGGAGCTGTGCCACTGGGGCTTTGAGGTTTCAAAAGCCCACAGAAGCTCTCTCTCTCTCTCTCTCTCTCTCTCTCTCTCTCTCTCTCTCTCTAATTTCTACATCAGATGTGAGCTCTCAGCTACTGCTCCAATGTCATGGCTTCCTGCTTGCCACCTTGCTGCCCACCATGCTGATCATGGACTAACCCTCTGAAACTGTAAACAAGCCTCAATTAAAGGCTTTCTTTATAAGTTACCTTGGTCGGCAGGGTGGTGGTGGTGCACACCATTAATACCAGCACTCCAGAGACAGAGGGAGGTAGATCTCTGAATTCAAGGCCAGCCTGGTCTACAGAGGGAGTTCCAGGACAGCCAGGGCTACACAGAGAAACCTTGTCTTAAAAAAAGACACCAAGGTTGTCTTGGTGTCCTTTCACAGCAATAAAACTGTAATTAAGACAGCCTGTTTGTGCCCCCCCATTCTGATGCCCAGGGTTAACTTCTATTTTAACCATCTATTATCTAACCATTCCTAGCAGTACAAAATGAAGAACCTATTACATTTGTTTCTATATTGGCAGGGGGTGTGCACATGTGCTACAGTGCACATGTAGAGATCAGAAGAGAATTTGTCAATGTTAGTTTTCTCCTTCTAACTGTGGGTCCCAGATATCTAATTCAAGTCACCATGCTTGATGGCAAGAGCCTTTACCTGTTGAGCCATCTTGCCAGCCCCAAAACTAAACCATATATATGATATATATATATATATATATATATATATATATATATATAGAGAGAGAGAGAGAGAGAGAGAGAGATGATAGATGCCCTTAAAAAAGAAAAATAAACACAAATAATTCCAGAGGTAAATGTAAATTTGTTATTTCTGTGTTCTTGAAATGAAAGACTTAGCATCTGTAGACCCCTGAGTTCCATCCCCCAACACTGCAAACAAACAAACAAACAAACAAACAAACAAGAGGAAAGGGGAAGATAGTAATATAGAAGTACAGCATGACGTAGCCCATGTGTTTCTTTTATTGTAGAAACAGAAAGGCTTTAAGAACAAAAGGATTTATTGGTGGGATACAAAAAAACTTAAAATCTGATCAAAAGACAGAGATTTTAGACTGATCATCAGATGACTTTTACTCTAGCTCTCTGGCTCTTGGGAGAGAGAAATTAGAAGACACTCTAGTAGGCAAGTACCATCATGGCTCTCAGAGCTTCTTGTAAATGTTTGAAGTCTGGGTCATTCCAAGCGTTTGTCAGGGTATATTCATAGAGTACTTTCCACCCACTATCCTTGGGAAGTAAGTGCTGGGTTCACCCTGAAGAAAGAACTGCAGTGCCCATGATAACTGAGATGATAAATGTTCAATGTGTGTGTGTTGTTTGTGTTGCTTTGATCAGACCTGACAGGAACAATCTATCGGAGGAAGATTTATTTGGAGTCACAGTTTTAAAGGGTCCAATCCATTATCTTGGGGAAGACATGATAGAATGTTTACATCCAGAGTGTGCCAGAAAGGGGAGGGGGAACAGTAGAGGAAGAAGCTAAGGCATGATACTGTCCCCAAAGACCTACCTACAGATCCGAACTCAGCCGGCGAGCTCCTGCACACCCTGAGACTGCCAAAGCCCCAGTAACAGTCCCACCTCCATCCACCTACAGAAGAAGAGGACAGACATCAGAGTTTTGGAACTGTTTGCATCTACCAGAAGGGAACCTTGGTCCCATACCTACCAGGAGAGGAAGAGAGTCCTGCTACACCCACCAGAAGAAAGGAAGGGAAGAAGACAATATAAAAGCAATTCAACAACAGAAAAACCAATATGACACCACCAGAGACTAGGGACCATACACCAGCAAGACCTAAACATCACAGTGCAGATGAAGCAGAAGAGAATGACTTTAAAAACATCTTCATGAATATGATAGAGGACCTCAAAGAAAATCCCTTAAAGAAATGGAAGAAAAAACAAACCAAAAAATACAAGATATCAACAAATCTTTCAAGGAAACATTTCAAGACCTAAAAACTGAAATTGAGACAATAAAGAAACCACAATCTGAAGGAATGCAGGAAATAGAAAAGCTGGATAAACAATCAGGAACTACAGATGCAAGCATAACCAACAGAATACAAAAGATGGAAGAGAGAATCTCAGGAGTTGAAGACAAACTAGCGGAAATAGACTCATCAACCAAAGAAAATCGTTAAGTCCAACAAATCCCTAACACAAAATATCCAGGAAATATTTTGTATCAAATATGGGATATTTATTAAACATAAATATGGGATACCATGAAAAGACCAAACCTAAGAATAATAGGTATAGAAGAAGGTGAAGAAATCCAACTCAAAGGTGCAAAAAATGTATTCAACAAAATCATAGAAGAAAACTTTCCCAACCTGAAGAAAGACATGCAAATGAAAGTACAAGAAGCCTACAGAACACCAAATAGACTGGACCAAAAAAAAAAGGCACAAAATAGTCAAAACCCCAAACATACAGAATAAAGAGAAAATATTAAGAGCAGCAAAGGAAAAGGGTCAAGTAACATATAAAGGCAAACCTATCAGAATTACACCTGACTTTTCCATGGAAACTCTGAAAGCCAGAAGGTCCTGGATAGATATTCTACCTACACCAAGAGAACATAAATGCCAGCCCAGACTACTATACCCAGCAAAGCTTTCAATGAATATAGATGGAGAAAACAAGATATTCCATGACAAAACCAGATTCAAACAATACATATCCACCAATCCAGCCCTACAGAAAGTTCTGGAAGGAAAACTGCAACCCAAGGAAGTTAACTACAACCAGAAAAATATAGGCAATAGATAATCCCACTTTACCAACAGCCAAAAGAAAAAAGGGATAGAAACCCACACATTATTTCACCACCACCACCAAATCCAAAACAAACAAGAATGAACAATCAATGGTCATTAATATCCCTCATTATTAATGGTCTTAACTCATAAAAAGACACAGGTTAGAAGAATGGATAAGAACACAGAATCCATCCTTCTGCTGCATACAAGAAACACACCTCAACTTCAAAGAC
Organism: Cricetulus griseus; assembly: GCF_003668045.3. Classification (NCBI taxonomy): domain Eukaryota; kingdom Metazoa; phylum Chordata; class Mammalia; order Rodentia; family Cricetidae; genus Cricetulus; species Cricetulus griseus. Next base: position 337,583,139 of record NC_048595.1, on the reverse strand, counting down.
AGATGGTACCTAAGAATTAAAGGTTGGGAAAAGATTTTCCAATCAAATGGACCCAAGAAACAAGTGGGGGTAGCAATCCTAATATCCAACAAATTGGACTTTAAATTAAAATCAATCAAAAGAGATGAAGGAGGTCACTTCTTACTCATCACAGGAGAAATCCATCAAGATGAAATCTCACTTCTGAACATTTATGCCCCAAATACAAAGGCATCCACGTTCAGAAAGGAAACATTACTAAAACTCAAATCACACATAAAACTGCACAACTTATAGTGGGAGGCTTCAACATCCCACTCTCACCACTGGACAGGAACACCAGACAGAAACTTAGCAAAGAAACAAAGGAACTAATAGAAGTTATGACCCAATTGGGCTTAACAGACATCTATAGAACATTCCATCTGAACACAAAACAATATACCTTCTTCTCAGTGCTACATGGAACCTTCTCTAAAATCGACCACATACTTGGCAACATAGCGAACCTCAACAGGTACAAAAAAATTGAAATAACCCCCTGTATCTTATCAGACCACCATGATTTAAAGTTAGAATTCAACAACACCACAAATTGCAGAAAACCTACAAACTCATGGAAATTAAGTAACACCCAAATGCACAATTCCTGGGTCAAGGAAGAAATAAAAAAGAAATTAAAGATTTCCTAGAATTCAATGAGAATATGGACACAACATACCCAAACTTATGGGACAGTTTGAAAGCAGTGCTAAGAGGAAAGTTCATAGTGCTAAGTGCCCACAGGAAGAAACAGGAGAATAATCACACTAGAGAACTAACAGCACAATTGAAAGCTCTAGAACACAAAGAAAACAATACATCCCGGAGGATTAGACACCAGGAAATAATCAAATTGAGGGCTGAAATCAATAAAGTGGAACTAGGTGAACAATACAAAGAATCAATGAAACAAAGAGTTGGTTCTTTGAGAAGATCAACAAGATAGGCAAACCTTTATCCAAACTTACCAAACAGCAGAGAGTGAACATGCAAATTAATAAAATCAGGAATGAAAAGGGGGACATAACAACAGACACAGAGGAAATACAGAGAATCATCAGGACATACTTCGAAAACCTGTATTCCTCAAAGTTCGAAAATCTAAAGGAAATGGACAATTTTCTAGACAGATTTCACTTACCAAAATTAAATCAAGAACAGATAAGCAACTTAAATAGATATATAACCCATAATGAAATAGAAGCAATCATCAAAAGTCTCCCAAGCAAAAAAAAAAAAAAACCCAGAACCATATGGCTTTAGTGAAGAATTCTACCAGAAATTCAAGGAACATCTAACACCAATTCTCCTCAAAGTATTCTACATAACAGAAGCAGAAGGGTCATTGCCAAACTCTTTTTACAAGGCTTCAATAACCTTGATACCCAAGCCACACAAAGACACAACTAAGAAAGAGAATACAGACAAATATCCCTCATGAACATTGATGCAAAAATTCTCAATAAAATACTGGCAAATCAAATCCAAGAACACATCAGAGAAATCACCCACCATGATCAAGTAGGCTTCATCCCAGGGATGCAAGGATGGTTCAGCATACGTAAAATCTATCAATGTAATCCACCATATAAACATACTGAGAAAAAAATCCACATGATCATCTCACTAGATGCAGAAAAAGCCTTTGACAAAATCCAACACCCCTTGATGATAAAGGTCTGTCCAAGACCTTTATCAGGGATAACAGGAACATACCTAAACATAATAAAAACAATATACAGCAAGCTGACAGCCAACATCAAATTAAATGGAGAGAAACACAATGCAATTCCTCTAAAATTGGGGAAAAGACAAGGCTGTACACACTCTCCATACCTCGTCAATATTGTCCTTGAAGTTCTAGCTAGAGCAATAAGACAACAAAAGGAGATAAAGGGGATACAAATTGGAAAGAGAAGTCAAACTTTCACTATTTTCAGATGATATGACAGTCTACATAAATGACCCACAAAACTCTATCAGGGAACTCCTACAACTAATAAACACCTTCAGCAAAGTAGCAGGATACAAGATAAACTCAAAAAAAAAAAAATCTGTAGCCCTACTATATACAGATGATACATTGGTGGAGAAAGAAATCAGAGAAACATCACCCTTTACAATTGCCACAAACAATATAAAATACCTTGGGGTAACACTAACCAAAAAAGTGAAAGACCTGTACCATAAGAATTTTGAGTCTCTACAGAAAGAAATTAAAGAAGATACTAGAAAATGGAAGGATCTCCCATGTTCTTTGATAGGTAGGATCAACATAGTAAAAATGCCAATCTTGCCAAAAGCAATCTACAGATTCAATGCAATCCCCATCAAAATCCCAACACAATTCTTCACAATCCTTGAAAGAACAATTCTCAACTTTATATGGAGAAACAAAAGACCCAGGATAGCCAAAACAACTCTGTACAATAGAGGAACTTCTGGAGGCATCATCATCCCTAACTTTATTATTTATAACTCTATTACAGAGCTATAGTCCTGAAAACAGCTTGGTATTGGCACAAAAATAGGCAGGTAGACCAATGGAATAGAGTTGAAAACCCTGATATTAACCCACACACCTATGAACACCTGATTTTTGACAAACAATCCAAATATATACACTGGAACAAAGATAACATCTTCAACAAATGGTGCTGGCATAACTGGATGCAAACATGTAGAAGACTACAGATAGACCCAAGTCTTTCGCCCTGCACAAAACTTAAGTCAAAATGGATCAAAGACCTCAACATAAATCCAGTCACACTGAACCTATTAGAAGACAAAGTGGGGAATACCCTTGAATTAATTGGTACAGGAGACCGCTTCCTGAACATTACACCAGTAGCACAGACACTGAGATCAACAATTGATAAATGGGACCTCCTGAAACTGAGAAGCTTCTGTAAGGCTAAGGACACAGTCAATAACACAAACAGCAGCCTACAGACTGGGAAAAGATATTCACCAACCCCACATCTGACAGAGGGCTAATCTCTAAAATATACAAAGACCTCAAGAAGCTAGTCCCCCAAACACCAAACAATCCAATTAAAAAGGGGAGAACAGAACTAAATGAACAACTCTCAATAGAGGAATCTAAAATGGCTGAAAAGCACATAAGAAAGTGTTCAACATCCTTAGCCATCAAGGAAATGCAAATCAAAACAACTCTGAGATACCATCTTACTCCTGTCAGAATGGCTAAAATCAAAAATACCAATGACAGTTTATGCTGGAGAGGATGTGGAGAAAGGGGAACACTCCTCCACTGTTGGTGGGAGTGCCAACTTGTACAGCCACTTTGGGAATCAGTATGGCGACTCCTCAGAAAAATGGGAATCAATCTACCACAAGATCCAGCAATTCCACTCCTAGGCATATACCCAAAAGAAGCACATTCATACAACAAGGACATTTGTTTAACAATATTCATAGCAGCACTATTTGTAATAGCCAGAACCTGAAAGCAACCTATATGCCCCTCAACTGAAGAATGGATAGAGAAATTGTGGTACATTTACACAATGGAGTACTACTCAGCAGAAAAAACAATGGAATCTTGAAATTTGCAGGAAAATGGATGGAACTAAAAGAAACCATTCTGAGTGAGGTAACCCAATCACAAAAAGACAAACATGGTATGTACTCACTCATATGTGGATTTTAGACATAGAGTAAAGGAACACCAGCCTACAATCCACACTGCCAGAGAATCTAGTAAACAAAAAGGACCCTAAGAGAGACCTATACATGGTCCCTTGGAGAAGGGGAAAGGGACAAGATCTCCTGAGCAAATTGGGAGCAAGGGAGGTGGGGGAGTGAGCTAGAAGAATGAGAAGGGGAGAGGAGGAGGGGTAAGGAGGACATGAGGGAGCAGAAAGGTTGAATTGGGGAAAGAATAGAAGAAAACAAGAATGGAGATACCATAATAGAGGGAGACAGTTTAGGTTTACAGAGAAATCAGGCACTAGGGAAAGGCCTGGAGATCTACAAAGATGACACCAACTAACTGAAAGACCCCCAGACCCCTAAGGGCCTCAGGATTCCGAGGAGCCCCCAAGACTCAGAAACCAGACCAAGAGCTGCAAAAGCAAGAGGGTTTATTGAGCGAATGTGCATTCGGGTGTCAGCAATATCGGGAAAGCTGCACATCCCAGCAAGGGTTACAGGCTCCTTATATAGAAAAAAAACGCAGATCAGCATACAGGCAAGGAGCACAAAGTGATTAATTACAAAGTATGATCTCATGTTAGAGTGGTCACCCAGTGTGACCTGCTTTTCTACAAAGGAAAAACCACAGAACATACCCTGGAAGGTCCTTGATTGTCTGTTGGCCAGCCAGGTGTGACCCAAAGAGGGCTGTCTTGGCGATTGCCCCTGTCTAAACCATAGGATGAGCTCGGGGTTGGGGCCAACTTCCTTGTAATGGCCAAGGCCTGTGGGAAACTTTTTCTCTCTGTGAACTAAAATCTTTTTAAACTTTTTCTCTCAGCAAACTAAAATCTTTCATAACAATCTAAGCAACAGAGGAGAGGCTACCTTAAATGCCCTCCCCTGATAATGAGATTGATGACTGATTTATATGCCATCCTATAGCCTTCATCCATCAGCTGGTGGAAGTAGAAGCAGACACCCACAACTAATCACTGAACTGAACTGGAATCCAGTTGCAGAGAAGAACGAGTGATGGGCAAAGGGGTTCAGACCAGGCTGGTGAAACCCACAGAATCAGCTGACCCGAACAACAGGGAGCTCTTGTTCCCCAGACTGATAGCTGGGATATCAGCATGGGACTGATCCAGACCCCAGGAAAGTAGGTTTCAGTGAGGAGACCTCGGAAGTCTACAGGACCTCCTGTTATATAACTCAGTACTTATCCCTAGCATAGGTGTGGACTTTGGAGCCTAATCCACATACAGGGATACTCCCTGAGCCAAGACACACAGGGATGGGCCTAGGCCCTATTCAAAGCATATGATAGACTCTGATAACCTCCTATTTAAGGCCTCACCCTCCCTGGGGAGTAGAAAGGTTATGTGATAGGTAAGGTATTAGTTGAGGGAGGGGTAGCAGGGGAGGAGGGGAGGGAGTGGGAACTGGGATTGACATGTAAAACAATCTTGTTTCTAAGTCAAATAAAAATAAAAATTAATAATACCCACAAAAAGACCTACCTACATTAACCTACTTCCTCAAAGTAGGCCTCACTTCCCACCTGCCACCACTTCCCAATAATGAAGGCATCTTATGAGTCCATCCCTTATGATCTAATTGTCTCTGGAAACAGTGTAACTGACCCTTGCAGAGATGCGCTTAAGTTAATAGGCTATAAGTTTCTTAATCCAGTCATGTCAATAGTTGAAATAATCTTGACATTGACACATTTCTGCTCATGGGTACATGCCCTAGAAAAAGTGTCTCACATAGTAACAAGAGTGTTGTTTATCTTAAGAGACTACTGGTGAACGAAATATCCACTGTAGGACAGCAGAGGTATGAACTATAGTGGGTGCTCATCAGAGGTGAATATGCAGAGTTGGGAGCAGCAGATGAAACGTTCATATCCATTTAGATTTGCAAATGAGTAGACAATGCTTAATAAACAAGACCCATAAACTGGGGCTGGAGAGACAACACAGCAGTTAAGAGCATTTCTTGCTCTTCCAAAGGGATCTAACTTCAGTTCCCAGAATCCATGTCAGGGGGCTCAGAGTTCTCTCTAACTTGGATCTGACACTCTCTTCTCGCCCCTTGAATACCTGAACACCTGTGGCATAAATTCACATAGATGCACATACATGCACTTCAATGAAACTAATACCTTTTTTAAAAAAGGAAACACAAGCTGGTGCCTTATATAGAAACTGAAAATATTTGCACATGCACCCAATGAATATGTCATATAAGACTAACTGACATAAAAAATACACATTTAAAATAAAATAGCAGGACTGAGATACAGCTCAGTTTCACAGAGTGCTTGCCTAGCATGCACAAAACCCTGGGTTCAATCCCCAGCCCTGTGTAGTGGGACACACCTGTTAACCCAATCCTTAGGGATGGAGGCAGGAAGATCTGAAGTTCAAGGTCACTCTCAGCTACATAGCAAGTTAGGACTAGCCTAGGATATTTGAGACTGTGTCTCTTTTAAAAAAATGAAGTGAAATACACTAATTAATGGGGCTGTGGATGTAGGTAATACCTTACCTAGCATTTGTAAAGACCTAAGTTCCATCTTGACACTGCATTAATGAGATATGGTAAGTGTGTGTCAACTTGACACAAGCTAGAGTCATCAGAGAAGATGGATCCTCAGATGAGGAAATGCCTCCAGGAGATACAGTTGTAAGGCATTTTCTCAATTAGTGATCAATGAGGGAGGGTCCAGCCCATGGTAGGTAGTGCCATCCCTGAGCTGGTGGCCCTGGGTTTTATAAGAAAGCAGATCTAAGCCAAGTGGTAGTGGTGAACACCTTTAATTCCAGCACTCGGGAAGCAGAGGCAAGTGGATCTCTGTGAGTTCCAGGTCAGCCTGGTCTGCAGAGCGAGTGCCAGAACAGGCTCCAAAGCTACACAGAGAAACCCTGTCTCAAAAAACCAAATAAGAGAGAGAGAGAGAGAGAGAGAGAGAGAGAGAGAGAGAGAGAGAGAGAGAGGTCTCAAAAGCCAGGAGAAGCAAGCCTCCATGGTCTCTGCATCAGCAATGCTGATATGTAAGCCAAATAAACCCCTTCCTCCCCAACTTGCTATTTGGTCTTGGTGTTTTGTTGCAGCAATAAAAACGCTGACTAAGACAGTAGTGAAAGCTTATAGTTACAGTCTTTGAGAGGTGGAGGCAGGAAGTTCAAGGCCATTGTCATCTGTCTGAGTGTCTTGTATCTCAGTACACACACACACACACACACACACACACACACACACACACACACATGTCAGAACATGGTCCAAGAATGGGGTTGTGTGAGATTTCTTTTTTTATTTAATTTTTTATTTAATTTTTACAAATTATAATTTCACATGTCAATCCCTTCTCCCTCTCCCCCTCCCCCGGATCACCCACCATCCCCTTCCCCCCTCCACTCCCCATAGAGGGTAGAACCCTCCACGGGGGCTCCCCAAATTCCACAACATCATCCTGGGCCAGGCCTAGGCCCTCCCCCATGTGTCCTGGATGAGAGCATCCCTTCACATGGGATGGGCTCTCAAAGTCCCTTCTTTTTTTTCATTAATTTATTTAGCTCATAAATAAAGTCATGCACAATTATGATACACAATACAGTATGTTCACAATGGCATGGCTAAATTAAACCAATTAACATGTTATATCACACATATTCATCATTTTTGTTTTGAGAACACTTAAAGTATACTATCTCACAACTTTTAAAATATAGCATATTGTTATCAACCATATTTATCATGCTCTCAGTAGACCTCAAGACTTCACAGAGTCCATGCCTCTTGTCCAACTGCAGTTTTATATCCTTAAACCAATCGTTTCGCCATTGTTAAAAACACACATTGAAGCCTAATAGCCACAATTCTGCTCTCTGTTCCCATAAGTTCATCATTTCTAGGTTACACATAAAATTGAAATTGTGTGACATTTGTCTTCCAGTGTGTCACTTATTTTTTTTGGCAAGCATATAACTTTACTACTTACTAAAGATGAAATCAAATTTGCATGCACAGGTGAGCACTCTCTGAAACACCTTGGATTCATCACATATTTGAGTTTCAATTAGCATATATATATATATATATATATATATATATATATATATATATATGTATATGCCTAGGAGAGGAATTGCTGGATCTTGTGGTAAAATGATTCCTATTTTCGCCATACTGATTTCCACAGTGGCTGTACAAGTTGGCACTCCCACCAGCAGTGGAGGAGTGTTCTGCTTTCTCCGAATCCTCTCCAGCATAAACTGTCATTGGTATTTTTGATTTTAGCCATTCTGACAGGAGTAAGATGGTATCTCAGAGTTGTTTTGATTTGCATTTCCCTGATGGATAAGGATGTTGAACACTTTCTGATGTGTTCAGCCATTTTAGATTCCTCTATTGAGAATTGTCTATTTAGTTCTGTACCCCACTTTTTAATTGGATTGTTTGGTGTTTGGGGGACTAGCTTCTTGATTTCTTTGTATATTTTGGAGATCAGCCCTCTGTCAGATGTGGGGTTGGTGAATATCTTTTCCCAGTCTGTGGGCTGCCATTTTGTCTTGCTGACTGTGTCCTTAGCCTTACAGAAGCTTCTCAGTTTCAGGGGGTCCCATTTATCAATTGTTGACCTTAGTGTCTGTGCTACTGGTGTAATGTTCAGGAAGTGGTCTCCTGTACCGATTAATTCAAGGGTATTTCCCACTTTGTCTTCTAATAGGTTCAGTGTAGCTGTATTTATGTTGAGATCTTTGATCCGTTTTGACTTAAGTTTTGTGCAAGGTGATAGGCTTGGGTCTAACTGCAACCAGTTATGCCAGCACCATTTGTTGAAGATGTTATCTTTGTTCCAGCGTATATATTTGGATTGTTTGTCAAAAATCAGGTGTTCATAGGTGTGTGGGTTAATATCAGGGTTTTCAACTCTATTCCATTGGTCTATCTATCTATTTTTTGTGCCAATACCAAGCTGTTTTCAGGACTATGGCTCTGTAATATAGCTTGAAGTCAGGGATGGTGATGCCTCCAGAAGTTCCTCTATTGTATAGGGATGTTTTGGCTATCCTGGGTCTTTTGTTTCTCCATATAACGTTGAGAATTGTTCTTTCAAGATCTGTGAAGAATTGGCTTGGTATCTTCATGGGGATTGCATTGAATCTGTAGATTGCTTTTGGTAAGATTGCCATTTTTACTATGTTGATCCTACCTATCCAAGAGCAAGGGAAATCTTTCCATTTTCTGGTATCTAATTTCTTTCTTTAGAGACTCAAAATTCTTATGGTATAGGTCTTTCACATTTTTGGTTAGTGTTACCCCAAGGTACTTTATGTTGTTTGTGGCAATTGTAAAGGGTGATATTTCTCTGATTTCTTTCTCCGCCAATGTGTCATCGGTGTATAGTAGGGCTACAGATTTTTTTGAGTTAATCTTGTATCCTGCCACTTTGCTGAATGTATTTATCAGCTATAGGAGTTCCCTGGTAGAGTTTTTTTGGGTCATTAATGTAGACTATCATATCATCTGCAAATAGTGAGAGTTTGACTTCTTCCTTTCCGATTTGTATGCCCTTGATCTCCTTTTGTTGTCTTATTGCTCTAGCTAGAACTTCAAGGACAATATTGAAGAGGTATGGAGAGAGTGGACAGCCTTGTCTTGTCCCTGATTTTAGAGGAATTGGATCGAGTTTCTCTCCATTTAATTTGATGTTGGCTGTTGGCTTGCTGTATATTGTTTTTATTATGTTTAGGTATGTTCCTGTTATCCCTGATTTCTCCAAGACCTTTATCATGCAGGGGTATTGGATTTTGTCAAAGGCTTTTTCTGCATCTAGTGAGATGATCATGTGTTTTTTTTTTTCTCAATCTGTTTATGTGGTGAATTACATTGATAGATTTTCATATGTTGAACCATCCTTGCATCCCTGGGATGAAGCCTACTTGATCATGGTGGGTGATTTCTCTGATATGATCTTGTATTCAATTTGCTAGGATTTTACTGAGAATTTTTGCATCAATGTTCATGAGGGATATTGGTCTGTAGTTCTCTTTCTTAGTTGTGTCTTTGTGTGGCTTGGGTATCAAGGTTATTGTAGCCTCGTAAAAAGAGTTTGGCAATGACCCTTCTGCTTCTATTTTGTGGAACAATTTGAGGAGTATTGGTATTAGCACTTCTTTGAATTTCTGGTAGAATTCTGCAGTGAATCCATCTGGTCCCGGGCTTTTGTTTGGTTGGAGACTTTTGATGAATGCTTCTATTTCCTTAGAGGTTATAGGTCTGTTTAAGTTGCTTATCTGTTCTTGATTCAATTTTGGTAAGTGATAACTGTCCAGAAAATTGTACATTTCTTTTAAATTTTCCAATTTTGTGGAGTACAGGTTTTCAAAGTATGACCTGAAGATTCTCTGGATTTCTTCAGTATCCATTGTTATGTCCCCCTTTTCATTTCTGATTTTGTTAATTTGCATGATCGCTCTCTGCCTTTTGGTTAATTTGGATAACGGTTTGTTTATTTTGTTGATTTTCTCAAAGAACCAACTCTTTGTTATATTGATTCTTTGAATTGTTTTCTTTGTTTCGACTTTATTGATTTCTGCCCTCAGTTTGATTATTTCCCGGCATCTGCTCCTCCGGGGTGAATTTGCTTCCATTTTTTCTAGAGCTTTCAGCTGTGATGTCAGATCTCTGGTGTGGGTATTCTCTAGTTTCTTCATGTGAGCACTTAGAGCTATGAACTTTCCTCTTAGTACTGCTTTCAAAGTGTCCCATAAGTTTGGATATGTTGTGTCAACATTTTCTTTGAATTCTAAGAAGTCTTTAATTTCTTTCTTTATTTCTTCCTTGACCCAGGAATGTTGCAAATGCGTGTTGTTCAATTTCCATGAGTTGATAGGTTTTTTGCACTTTGATTTGTTTTTTATTTCTATCTTTAAAGCATGGTGGTCTGATAAGACATAAGGGATCATTCCAATTTTTTTGTACCTGTTAAGGTTTGCTATGTTGCCAAGAATGTGGTCGATTTTTGAGAAGGTTCCATGTGATGCTGAAAAGTAGGTATATTCTTTTGTGTTTGGATAGAAAGTTCTATAAATGTCTGTTAATCCCAATTGGGTCATAACTTCTGTTAGTTCCTTTGTCTCTTTGTTAAGTTTCTGTCTGGTGGTCCTGTCCAGTGGTGAGAGTGGAGTGTTGAAGTCTCCCACTATAACTGCCTTATTTGTGATTTGAGTTTTAATAATGTTTCTTTTACGAATGTTGGTGCCTTTGTATTTGGGGCATAGACGTTTAGAACTGAGATTTCTTCCTGATGGATTTTTCCTGTGATAAATATGAAATGGCCTTCATCTCTTTTGATTGATTTTAGTTTGAAGTTTACCTTGTTAGATACAAGGATAGCTACCCCAGCTCGTTTCTTGTGTCCATTTGATTGGAGTATCTTATCCCAACCCTTTACTCTGAGGTAATGTCTGTCTTTGAAGTTGAGGTGTGTTTCTTTTATGCAGCAGAAGGATTCTGTCTTCGTATCCAATCTGTTAGCCTGTGTCTTTTTATAGGCAAATTAAGACCATTAATATTGAGGGAAATTAAGTTCCATTCAGTGTTTATTCTTGTTTGTTTTTGGTTTGTTGTTGGTACTGGTATTGTATGTGGATTTACCCTGCCTTTTACTTTGTGTTCTTGTAGTGGGATTATCTATTGCCTATGTTTATGCGAGTGTAGTTAATTTCCTTAGGTTGGAGTTTTACTTCCAGTACTTTCTGTAGGACTGGATTAGTGGTTACATATTGTTTAAATCTGGCTTTGTCGTGGAATATCTTGTTTTCTCCATTTATAGTGATTGAAAGCTTTGCTGGGTATAGTAGTCTGGGCTGGCATCCATGTTCTCTCAGAGTTGGTAGAATATCTATCCAGGTCCTTCTAGCTTTCAGAGTTTCCATGGAGAAGTTGGTGTAATTCTGATAGGTTTGCCTTTATATGTTACTTGGCCTTTTTCCTTTGCTGCTCTTAATATTTTTTCTTTATTCTGTACGTTTGGTGTTTTAATTATTACGTGACGAGGGGACTTTCTTTTGTGGTCCACTCTATTTGGCGTTCTGTAGGCTTCTTGTGCTTTCATTGGCACGTCTTTCTTTAGGTTGGGAAAGTTTTCTTCTATGATTTTGTTGAATATGTTTTCTGCACCTTTGAGTTGGGTTTCTTCACCTTCTTCTATATCTATTATCCTTAGGTTTGGTCTTTTCACGGTGTCCCAAATTTCCTGAATATTTTGTGTTATGGTTTTGTTAGACTTCAGATTTTCTTTGCTTGATGAGTATATTTTCTCTAGTTTGTCTTCAGCATCTGAGATTCTGTCTTCCATCTCTTGTATTCTATTGGTTATGCTTGCATCTGAGGTTCCTGATTGTTTACTAAGCTTTTCCACTTCCAGCATTCCCTCAGTTTGTGTTTTCTTTATTGTCTCTAATTCAGTTTTCAGGTCCTGAACTGTTTCCTTCAGCTGTTTAATTGTATTTTCTTGGCTTTCCTTGATTTCTTGCATCTTTTGGTTTGTCTTTTCTTCCATTTCTCTGAAGGATTTTCTGATTTCCTCTCTTAGATTCTCTATCATTTCCATGAAGTTGTTTTTAAGGTTGCTCTCTTCTGCTTCTTCTGTGTTGGGATGTTCATGTCTTACTGGTTTAGAGTCCCTAGGCTCTGGTGGTGTCACATTGGTTTTCCTGTTGTTGGATGTGTTCTTATATTGTCGTCTTCCCATCTCTCCCAGCAAAGACAGGATCCCAGGGTCCTCAGGGACCGATTCTTTCCCGGGGTGGGATTTGCCATGGCAGGCAGGCAGAAGTTGGGCCCAAGTTAGGGGCCGAATCAGCTCACCTCTGGACTCTCTGCACTCTGTGGGGGCCGGAATGGCCCAGCGATCTCCTTGTGTGAGATTTCTGAGTGCTTGTGAGAAAACTCCAAGAAACCAAAACATGAGTCTTATGACCTCAGTTTCTTCACAAACACGGAATTGTTTTTGGATTATGCTTTTCTGCCCCTCATAGGTATGGCAGATGGGATTGAATTTACTTCTAATTATTTATTACAACTGTCTATTGTTATTTGTTTATATGCCTCTATGGAAAAACATATTTTTGCCACATGGGGCTTGTCTGTCACATGAAGCTTGTCCTTTTGATTGGACACTTTACTCATGTGACTCCTCTTAACCCTCAGAGTACAAACTGCCTGATGCTCTCAATAAAGCTGGTTATTGAATGAGGCTTTAGTCTGCCTCATTTATTGGCTCCATTCTCCCAAGTCCCACATTAATTAATTTATTAATTAACTTTTAAATGCTAGTGGAAGAACAGATGAAAGTTCCAATAACTAACAATTTATATAAATACATTAAAATTAATCAAAATGCTACAAAAAACATTATAGATAATGTGGCATTAACTCAACCCATTCACTCTTTAAATATGAAAATATTACTTAATTTAAATGTCCTCTTGCTGTAGTTAATACAGACATAGAATAGAAAAGTACAGTTCCAGGGCCAGGGAAATGCCTCAGTAGGTAAAGGAGTTTGCTGCCAAGCCTGAAGACCTATAAACCCAGAAAAGAGAGTCTGAGGAAGGAGAAAGGCAAGTCAAAGATCAACCTGGGTTAAACAAGATCCTGTCTCCAGAAAACAATAGGAAATAAGTAATAAAGTAAAATTAGGTTCTCAGTTCAATCCTAGCATGAATTAGTTTGCTGTTTGTAACTGTGCTACAGCCTTGCTGATGTCTCCAAAGCCAGGCAGTGCAAAAGAACCAGACAGAGTAATGTAATTTGTGGTAGTTTATAACAAATAAAAGGACACTTTCTGTAGAAGGAAACTGCAAAGAACTGGATACTTACTTCCTCTATTCCAACCACAAACCTACCTGGCTGTAATCAAAATTCCAGGAATCTTAACAATTAATGGTATAGTACCTTATTAATAAAATGATAAACAATTAGCACTGCCAAATCCTACAAAATGGAAGTTAGTTTTTGGCTTCAGTTCCATAATAGACCACTATATGAATACCTTTGGTAGAAGGTTGGATCAGCTACCTCTTTTTCTTGTCCAGTTGTAGAGCTTGGCCTGGTGAGAAAGGTGAAGCTGTGGCATCCTGCTCGTCAATCTTGGAAGTGCCAACTCAAAGGCAAGCCTGTTCAGAGTTTCACACACCACCTGGCAAGGACCCTGAATAGGTTTAGTCCAGGGAACTGGGTAATTTTGATGCACTGAGCCTTTAGCATTGTGGAGACAAAAACTCCAAGACATCACACTGCTGCACTGGATTGATGACTCAGCCTTCACTGAAGTTCAGAAGGAACAAAAACACTGTCAAGACTCAGGTCATGGCTGGAAAGGATGCTCAGTGCTTAAGAATACTGGTTGCTCTTGCAGAGAACCCAGGTTTGAGTGCCACCACCCACATGGCAACTCTGAATGCCTGTAACTCCAGCTCCAGTGGACTCTGGTGCCCTCTTCTGGTCTCAACCGGTAGCAGGCATGCATGTGGTATATATACATACATGCAGGCAAAATACTCATACAGTAATAAATTTGTTTTTTAAAAACCCACATGTCGAGGAACCAATAACAGAAACTAGAAAGAAGACCTGGGTACCTCAAGAAGTAGATGCTACCAGAAATGCGATTCAATGCATCCTGAACCAGCCAAAAGAGAACATCATCCACAGAGGCGAGATGTCCACAGTATCTCCTAAAGCCCAGGTTGCCCCCAGAAACTGCTGAAAACCAAGGCTTATATGAGGAAGGAACCTGGAAAGGAGTGACTAACCTACATGCCGTCCTTCAATCCATGCCCTGGAAGGAGCAGAGAAACCCAAGTGGAGGCTTCTTGCTGTGTCTGTGGAATATCTGAGGCTGTGTCCTGCATGCCTCCGGTCCTTGATGCCTCTACTGTGATCAATCTTACTTTATTCTTCTAAATCATCTTTCAAGTAGAAAAACTTTCTTCATGCCATTAATATGTTGAGAAATCTTTCTCTTAGCCTGGCATAAAATTGTGATGGTTCTGGTTGGAATTGTTCATGATGATTAAAACCTTCCCCTTATTTGCCCACTGTGTACTTGGCTTTCAAAGGGTCAAGTCAAGATTGTATGTCTAGGGCAAGAACTCTAGGCTGAGTTTGCTACAGGAGGTCTTTGAGGAGCTGTAGAAGCTAACACGATTGGTAGGGAAAGCCGAGTGACCCACTATCTGGGACTTCTTCAAAACTGAGTGTGGCCTTTTAGGAGAGGGCAGAGTTATAGCATCAATAAATATATTTAAAATGCTCTGTAAGTTACATTTTCAACGTGAAGAGGTAAGAGAAGAGGAGTAGGAGGCAGGGATTGGGGGCGGCGCAAAAGAAAATCTCCATTCTTGGAGCTTGAGTTCATACCAAGGTGGGTCTCAGAACATCAGCTGCAGGTCAGGAAATCTAGGCAGCCACAGAACTGTACCCATGCGGGGCCTGCCCAGTACACGTGTCTTCATGGTTTGTACTTCAAAATCCAGTAAAATGCAACCCTTAGGGGTGGAATCTAATTAGCAAATGTCTTTGGAGTTGCAGCAAAATATCATAGGCTGGTCTGGGCTATGATACAAACAAAAATCCAAACAGAGACACTTGGGTTTTAACTCTCCTCAAATCCAAATAAGGATTTCGATTTAAGGGATTTGAAATTAGAGGAGCTACTCCTTACTGAAAGGTGGAAGAAGAGCTATGCTTGCTTTGTGTTTCATAGAGACTAATTCTCCACTATCAACTTGTTTGTTTGGGTTTAGAGACCACCAGGCAATTGATTCATTGCTGAGTGAATCTGTGATTGCGGTTCCAGAGACAAATAGACCACCAGGGCCCTGATCAATGAATAGATTGATCCCCAGATGGATTCATAATACGATGATTGTTTTATTGAGAGGTGGCACAAGACACGGAGGAACTAGCTGGCTGTTACGATAAATCTTTCTGCCAAAAGCCGCAGACCCCCACCACCACATATGCTCTTTACGCTAGCTGCCCACCTGAGTTAGGGCCCAAATGAATACACAGAAACTTGTATTAGGTTCAAAGCTGCTTGGCCAATGATGAGGATTCTCATCTGTTAGCTCAGTCTTAATTATCATAACGTATATATTTTATAAGACTTATCTTATTGGACGCCTTTTTGGCGTCCCTCCTTGCCGGTGGATCACATTGTGCCGCTGGAGCAGGAGCGGAGGGGAAAAAGAGGACGCTTCCTGTTTCTCCTTCTTTAAATATGAGTCTCCTTGCTATGTCACTTCCTGCCTGGATCACCACTTCTCTACTACATTTCCCAGAATCCTCTTTGAATCCTAGTCCTGCCTAACTTACTGTCTCATTGGCCAAACCGTATTTTATTTAACAATTAATAAGATAAACATACACAGTACATTCCCCATCAGCTGGCATATCCTCAGATCCTTTCTTCCTATGCACCCTGCTGTCTGCTTCTGGTTGCCATGAAGATGCTCTTCCACCACACACTCTGCTTACAGGGATGATACACAGCAGTCCTTGGGACCAAGACACCCTGAATTCCCTGAAACTGTAAAGTAAACCTTCTTCCTCTTTTTCACACCAGTAAGAAAAGCAGCACAGCAGAAATGGGAGCAGATGGTCTGGGAGGTGGCAGTGTTTCTGCTGTTCAGATGTGGAGGGGAAGGAACACATGATCCTTGTTGTTCCCTTTCTTTGAAGTCTCACAATCTGCATTCCAGCCTCCCCCCTTCCTGTAGGTCGTTTAGTTTTTTGTTTGTTTGGTTTGGGGTTTTGTTGTTGTTGTTGTTTCTAGCTCAAGAACAACAGGCAAAAAGCTGCCTCCCACAATGATGAAAGAGGAAATGATACTGGCGCCAAAAGGTCAGAGACTACACTGATAAAGATTTGGGGGAGAAAAAAAGAGAGAGAAAGAAACAAATGAGGAGAAAGTTGGTTTTTATTACCTATGTGTTAATTTATTTCAACAGTATTAATAATTACAGTACAGATAACATAACATTTTGTGAAAAATAATTATTTTTCCAAAGGGAAAATACATGAAAAAAGAAATGGCCTTGATACACAATTTTTTCAAGCCTCTTCTTTAAAAGAAGCAGCTAGAGTCTCATCTGTGTGTCTGTATTTAATCTGTTGTGATAGCACAGGTCATGTTGCCTTGGGAAACGTCTCTAGTATGCTCATAGAAAATAAAAATGAAGTGGATATATAATGGCTTAGTATTTCTATGAAAACATTTTGACTTGTCAGACACCAGAGATTCCAGGACCACATCTTAAAATCTGCCATTCTAACAAATGCCCCTCTACATGCAGAAACTGCAAGGTCAATGCTGCTCTAAGAGGAGCCAGCAAGGCCCTATAATAAAAGCTAGAAAAAGGGTGAATCTGAGACGGAAAGGCTTTGTCTAAATATCTATAAAGCAGCCAAACCCCTACCCCAGGACCGCTGGTTCAGCTGACGTGGTTGGGTGACAATTTCTTTCTCCACGTTAGCAATTTACTAAGAGGCTAAGCGTCTTACAGTCTCTAGACTCAGGAATACTAAGCAGAACTGAAGAACATTCTATAAAGCAGAAAGGCTTCTAGTGGGCTTCTAGAATCCAGATAGCCTGATTTGTTAACCATCCCTTAATACACACGAACACATACACACACACACACACACACACACACACACACACACACACACACACATAGACACACCCAGACACCAAAATATTGGGTAACTTTTCCCTGAAGAGACTAAACATTTCAAGAAAATTTCTTTTCTTGAGGAGAAAGTTTTAACTCTTGTGCCCTACCAGACACAGGAGAACGAAGCTCAGCAATGGTCAAACTGAGTCTTATATGCCAGTGGCTGAACTCCCACTCACACTATAAAAGACTGTTGACCCCGGAGAGAGGCAGGGTAGGATTTATAAAACCCAAAACCACAGCCACATCATACAGGGGGTTACATCATGCAGAGGCAGGCCAGGAGGCATAAGTTTCTGTTAACAGGGTTTCAAAAGCTTTAGCTGATTAAGACTGTTTTACATGCTATACAGCAGTGGACCTCCAGAAACTGCAGGTGCAACTGTACAGAGTGCTCTGCTCAGCAGGGACTTGGTTATCAGGGGCCAGCAGCAGCTAGTGAAATAAGAGATGGAGTTAGTTACAATTAGGACAAAGCAGTCACTCCCAGTTCAAGACTAGATTATGATAAATAGGGAGTTGAAACTGAAGACATTTCAGAGCAAGAACTAAATACCATACATCTCTGCGGTTTATGTCAGCTTCTCAAATACAGATATCCCCAAAGACTCAAAGTTCTGAAAATAGAGGGATTGGTGGGGAGATGAAGGTGGCGGTAAACCTACTAAAGTACTCTTTGTTTGAAAATGCCATAATAAGGCAGGAAGATGGTGGCACGCATGTTTAATCTCAGTGCTCGGGAGGCAGAGGTAGAAAGGTGTCTGAGTTCAAGGCCAGCCTAGTCTACAGAAGTTCCAGGACAGCCAGGGCTACACATTTCTTAATTTCTTAAATCTGAAACAGATTCAAAAGAATAAAAATACAAAAAAAATTTAAACCTGAAAATGTCAGGGAAATTTTTATTTCAAAAGGTTTGTATGTATATGTATATCAATTAAAAAAAGTTATTTGCCCTTTAAGAGGAACTAATCTAGATACAATGAGAAGCCAGGTGTCAAAGAACACATATGTAATCCCAGGATTGGGGAGATCACAAATTTAAAGTCAGACTGGGCCAAATGCAAGACACTATCTCAAAACAAACAAGCAAACAAAAAATAGAAAACAACAGAAAAAGAGACAGAACATAAAAGAGGCAGAGCATATTACAAGCCCCTTTACATACTAACATAAACAATAGTAGCATGTGTGATTTTGGAAGTACAAACATGAAGGGAAATGATCCACAATGAGAAAATATATTATCAAATGAATCATTTCCATAAAGAAATGGGTCAAAACTCCAGCACTCAGGAGGATCCAGTTCAACTTGGACTGCAGGACTGTCTCAAAAAACAAAAAACAAATAAAAACTGGATCTGTTGAGTCACACCTCTAACACCAGCCCTTGGGAGACTGAGCCAAGAAGATGATTACAATCGGGAAGTCAGCTTTTTTTTAGTAGCTAGAAAAAAACTTTACTAAATTTTAAAAAGATGTAGGTTAAAAGGCAAATTTATAAATGAGTGTCAGTCACTGGGGGATCATACTCAGCTTAATAAGCAAGGTCATCTGAAATACTGTCTGTCATGGTAGGAGTTGTTTTATTTGAGACAGAGTATCACTGTGTAGTCAGGCTAATCTCACAGTTCAAATTTCCTTGCTTCTTCTGCTAGGATTTCAAGTTACCACAAAAGATGTTTTGTTTGAAATAGGGTCTCATGTAGCCCAGGCTGGCCCCAAGCTTTCTGCGAAGCTGAAGCTAGCCTTCAACTCAGGATTTTCACGATTCTCCTGCATCTACCTCACAAGTGCTGGAGTTATAGGCATGTCCCAACTCGCCAGCTCAATCTAAGACTTTTGATGAGATGGTTTAAAATTCTCAGTGGGTTACTACGGCATATGCAGATGCCCAAAGAAGCAAGATATAAAGAAATTTTACTTTGTCACTGATATAGATGTATGCATACATGCATACATGTGCAAGATCACGTTGTGTCTATAATCAGGAAGTTGAGAGATGAATGCTGGTGCTCAGCTCACTCTCTCCTTTTGATTCAGTCAGGGGCCCAAGTCAATGAAATGTTGCCATCCACACTTAGAGTGGATTTGACTCTCCCACCTCAGCTTGACTGAAGAGTTCGCTTCACAAGCTTGCCCTAAGATCTGCCTCCTAAGAGATTAATGACCTGTGAAGGTGACAATCAACTTTTTATAACTTATTTATTTTTATGTGTATAAGTATATGGGTACTGTGTGCATGCCTGGTTCCCAAGGAAGCCAAAAGCAGGTGCCAGACCAACTGGAACTGGAGTTAAGGGCAGCTTTAAGCTACCATGTGGGTTCTGGAACAAACCTGGGTCCTCTGTAAAAGCAGCCAGTGCTCTTAAGCCCTGAGCCATCTCTTCTGAACCTCAGTCTTCCTTTTTCTTTTTTCCTTTTGGTCAGAAAATTTTATTCACACATCCAGATGTTGCTTAAGTATCCCAGAAAGGACTGACAAAATTAAATGTTTCCAAATCGCAAATTTAGCCCCAGTAAGAATTTCAGAAAAGAAGAAAACAACCCCCCCACAAAAAAAAGGATTGCACACATTTTGAAGAACCACCCTCCCAGCCCCCCAGCACTCTGGAGGCAGAGGCAGTTGGATCTCTGTGAGTTCAAAGCTAACCTGGTCTACAGAGTGAGTTGCTGGACAGCTAGAGCTACACAAAGAAACCCTGTCTCAAAAACAACCAAACGCCCCCCCCAAAAAAAACCCAATGCTTCATGCAATGGTAGGCAAAATGTGAAAACTCACCCAAATCTACACATTTATATATTGATGATAATCCCGAATGCATCCAGGAACCTAAACCTATACCACATTATTGGTGTTATGTACATACTCCTTGCTCTCCCCTGTTCTTAAATTTTTTTTATGTAAAGCCTTTTGAAACCCTAGAAAGATGTAAAATTAACTTGGGGGAAGGGAGAGAAAAATAATCATGTTAGACATCCATGATTAAAAAAATCTGACTTTGTAGCCCTGGCTATTCTGGAACTCAATATATAGACCAGGCTGGCCTCAAACACAGAGATTTACTTGCCTGTACCTCCCAAGTGCTGGGATTAAAGGTGTGTGACACCATGTCCTGTTAATTGTATCATTTTGAAAAATAATTATAAATGATTAAAGTCTTCATTGAATGTATCTGATGTCATCTTAATCTTAGTTGGATTAACTTCATTTATCTATATTAAAATTAAGATAACTAAGATGGAATTAATTATATCCTAACTGCATTGAAAGAACTGTGCAGTTAGAAAGCAAAGTGTAAAGGTTTAAACATTTTGAGATTTAAATAAAGTAGCATCATAAAAAGTATGGTTAAACTGAGAATCAGTTCCCTCTAAGTACACAAATTCTCTATCATAGCAACAATGAGAGACACGTAAATATCTGACATCCAGAAATATGAGAGATGAAAATATTAGAGGGAGACTTGATGGTCTAATTACATTTCCATGTATCTGCTTCCATCCACATTCATCTTCTAGGTCTCTATCCATGTCATCCATTTCTTCTTCTTTTGAACTTTGTGCGATCTTTTCATAAAGTTCTCATTAAGATTATTAAAATTGCCAGGTGTTGGTGGCACATGCCTTTAATCCCAGCACTCAGGAGGCAGAGCCAGGAAGATCTCTGTGATTTCAAGGACAGCCTGATCTATAGAGAAAGTTCCAGGATAGCCAGGCTTCACAAAGAAACCCTGTTTCAAAAAAAAATCTTTTTAAAATTAAGCCGCTAAGAAGATCACCAGCATGAAGGAAATGAAAATAGAAAATTAACAATCCTATTTTGCAAAAATATCAAGATACCTATCAAATCGGTTGTCGAATTTTACATCTGCTCCCCCCCCCCACTCCCTTCTGTATTTTAGCATTCAGAACCAGGTCTCCTTGCCTTCAATAGTTAGATAAACATCTACAATTCAGTTTCCATTAAAAATTTATTTTGAGTTTTTATAGATCCAACAATTGTAATCATCCCCATTTTCATCTGCTTCACCAACAATACCCCATATTGGTATGTAATCTATGTACACCAGAATTGTTGTTTGGTTTATTGAGACAGGGTTTCTCTATGTAGCTTTGGCTGTGCTGTAATTTACTCTGTAGACCAGGCTGGCATTGACATCTGTCTGCCTCTGTTGGGATTGAAGGCATACACCACCACACCCAGATTACCAGTACTGATTTTTGATAGCATGCACAAATCTAAGTCAGTTTCACAGTATTGCATCGTGCCTTCTTTAAATTTAATACCCAGGCTACTGAATTCAAATTCAACTACTTGAACTACTTCTCCCAAAGTTTAATGGTAATGACTGATTTTCTTTTCTTTTCTTTTCTTTTTTGAGTCCACACAGAATGGAAGTGACAAGAATTTATAGGTTCTTGATGACAACCATAAAACAACGTCCTCTTTATGTTGGTGATTGTTCTGCTCAACAGCAGCAACCACAGGGTTACAGCCTGAAGGGCCTCAGCCTCCAGGCTCCCACAGACCAGCCAGATCCACAGACAATTCCAACTCCTCTGATTCCGCTCTCCTCTTTCTCCCCCGCCTCCACCACTACCTTCACTGTAGCATCTATTCCCATATGCATACTCTTCCTCTAACTTGGCCACATCATTCTCAATCTTTCTTGAATACCTTTTTTACTTAGTCTTTGAGAAATTTATATGAATATAGTATGATTATATTCAACCTCGCTACATTCTCCCTTTGCAGTTCTTCTCCAAAAAAGTCCCTTCATACTCCCTCAAAACTTCATGCCCTCTGTTTTGCTTGCTTGGTTTCTTTCATTTTGTTTTTAATAATCAATATCATTGGTCTACCGTGTTCTCCACTGTTCGTGGCTATCACCAGTATCCATCATTTCTTCCTGCCCAGTGGCCAAATACAATGGTCAAAAAATACAAGATCTACTCAGATCCTAAAGCCACCTAATGGCTTTCCATTTAGCTCTCATTCTTTGTTCCTTTCTCCATATTGTGGCAATTATCCTGGCACACACATTCAAAAATCTTAAGGCACGAATTGATTATAAAGCAGTCGGAAAATGGAGGAGACACAAAGCAACTGGGTTCCTCTGTACTGATCTCTGTCTGGAGCTGGAATGGAGAGTCACTCCTAGAGCCTAAAAAGATGTGATAGTAATATCCCTGCAGTGTAGGCATGGCTGAGAAGGATTGGGAAGGAGAGTGTAGAAGACAATTGGGTACTGGTGTCAAGAACAGTCAGATAGATGGAATTAGGGTTTTAAAGGATGGTCACAGGTCAAAATACCTTCTTTTGTGTTTTACAAAAAGCTAAAGAGTCTTGAATATGTTAAGGGTAAAGAGAAAAGAGGATATGATCAGGCTCCAGGAACTGCACTACTGGCTAGCATAGAACAAGAGCATTGGGAGGCGATGGTTGTCCTGTGGCAGAGACCATGGTAGATAGCAAAATAGAAAAGGACAGTGGGAGCTCCAAGGCTGAGGAAATGTCTCCCTCCCAATTTTCTGTGGGCCACTTCCTCATTTACTCAAAGACGCCCCCAAGAGCTATGAACAGGTTGGTGCCACTGCTGCCTTTTACAGTACTGTCATTCTGGAGCACCAAGAACCTGGGGTGCTGGAATTGAGGAGTACCTAGCTCCGGAAATGCCAGAGTTGAGGTGATCTAGATTCTGAGATGTTGGAGTGGACAGGTAATGTTTCCAAGGATCTCCAAGTAAACCACATCACTATGTACCACTTGTCGCTTGCAATCAGCAACAATGAAGAATTGAAGCCATGCCTTAAGGTTTCATAGCCTGGACCAACTTCTTGTTCCATCTCTACCTCTCACTTTCTGGTGCAATGTGACCAACTGGCCTCCTCTTCCAGCTGCTGTGCCTACCCTGCTCTGATGGACTGGATCCCACTGCAACTCTCACCCAAAATAAACCTTTCTTCCCCTTATGGGAAAAAAACACAGCACAGAAACACATTATTAAGAACTTAATAACCGTGGACTCCCTCATGAACCTGCAAGCAAGTTCCCAGTTAAATACTTTCTTTCATGTTGCCTTGCTCTTAGTGTCTCTTCACAGCAATAGAATAGTAACTAAGACATAAGGTCTTGAGGAAGATGGATGGCACTGGAGATAATCACACTGAGTGGAAAAAGTCAGTCTCAGAATGACAGGCACTTGCCCATGCAGGCATGGCAGCAGGCACAGGCATGGAGCTGGGGCAGTATCTATGAGCTTACATCTGATCCATAAGCAGGAAGCAATAATTGAGAGAAAGAGAGGGAGAAAAGAGAGAGGGAGGGAGAGGGAAAAGAGAGGGGGAGAGAGATTGAAATTATGCCCAGTGTAAACTTTTGAGACCTCAAATCTCATCCCAGCGATATACCTTCTCCAACAAGGACACACCTCTTAATCCTTCCTAAACAATCCACCAACTATGAGCCAAATATTCTAATATATGAGGCTCTGGAGACCACTCTCAGCAAAACTACCACACCATAGAACTCCCTTCTTCTCTGTGGGTGAATATAATTCCATTGGGTTTATAAAATTTCCCTTCTTTGCCCATTGCTCCATTATATGATACCCACATCGGTTCCATCACTCAGCTGTTGTGAACAGGGCTGCAAAAGACAAAGATGGGCAAGTTTCTCTGGGATGTGTTGACTCAGAGTTCAGAAGTAAACACATTCAAGTGATAAGGCCAAGACCCATAGAAGCTCTCTTTTTAGATTGTGTAAAGATCCTTCACTTCAACCTACACTTTGGCCAGCGAACTTAACAATCTACCAGGGGCCCCGTTCTTCACACCCCTCTTCCTATCCTCCCCAGCATTAGTTCTTCTTTGCTTTTCTGATGACCATTACTTCCATTCTGACTGATATGATAGACTCTCAGAGTAGTGTTAGCGCCTGCTCAGCCAGCCAGCAAGGATGAATACTTCCCCCATACAGACTGGCATTTGTACTTCATGCTCTGAAAAATGGCTTTTTATTTTGTCCAGTCCTTTTGTTGATTGAGAGATTTGTATTTTCTTCATTAAAGCTCTAGGTTCTTAGTGTCTTATAGATAGGAATCCTCTGTTAGGTGACCAGCTAACAAATATATATATATATATTCAATTCTGTGGATACTTAACAAACATATCATTTCCTTTGCTGGGCCTAAGATTTTCAGTTTAATGACATCATTTGCCAGATGGTGGCACTGTCTCCTTGGCTACCAGAAAGTGTTTGCCCATGAGGCTAGCCTGCGGTGTTTCAGCTACTTCTTTCTCTTCAAACTCTAGGGCTTTGGGCTGAGTAGAATGGTCTTGGAACCATTTGAACTGGTATTCCTACAGGAAGGTGTGTGTGTGTGTGTGTGTGTGTGTGTGTGTGTGTGTGTGTGTGTTGTGTGTGTGTGCGCACCCGAGTTCTAGAAAGAGAAGCAGGATTGGTTGCATCCTACATGTGGTCATCAAGTTTTGCAAAGAACATTTGTTGAAGGTATTGTTAAAGGTAAGTTTTCACTTGTATCTTGGTGAAAAATCAGGTGTCGCTCATTCCATGTCATCAATTTATCCAAGTATCTGGATGTCAGCAAACTGAATTTTATTTCTATTACTATAGATCAATGATACAAGTCTGTCGTGGTGACAGGAAATGCACTGACTATCGTGGTTGGTTTGCTTGTTTTTTGTTTGGTTTTTTTTTTTTTTTTAGGTTCCATATAAATTGGAATTTTTAAGAAAATTTCCAGAGAGTCTATCTGGGTAGACCCTCTGGAGTCTGGCTGTGTCTGGCCTGATAGTGACTGCTCTGACTGGCTGGCCTGGAATTTGCAGTCTCCATGCCCTAGCAATGCTGGTGGAGTGCTTGAATTACAGGATGGCATCATCACACACACCAACGCTACGTGTATAGCATTCTTAAGCATAAAATTAAGCAGACGTTGGCCTGGAACACAAGAGGCACATGCTGATTTCTGGGACTTCACAGAGCCCAGTGGAGTGGGTATCTCTCTCAGCAGATGGCCCCCCATGGCGTTTTCTAAGCCTAGCCACTGCACTTCCCCTTTGCTGAAGACAAAGAAGTTTTCTGGTGGGTTTTTTGTTTGTTTGTCTTTGTTTATGTTTTTGTTATGTTTTGTTTTGTTTTGATGGGGTACCAGCGACCATCGGAGCCACAGCACAGCAGCAGGGCCAATACAAGGAACACAAGCCTGCAAGGGGATGCTTCTGCCAAGTCTTCCTCTCCCACCACAGCCTCTGGCTTCCTGCACAGAAAGAGAACAGGGAACTGCTGGGCCTCCCTGCGAGAATCCCTTGTCCTCCACCAGTCTTCCAAACTCGCCACCAGTCCCAAAGATGGTCCATGCCTGCCAAAGACAGAGGCCAGGACTGCGGGTCTACCCTGGTCGGAGCTCATGAGGCTGGGGCTCTGCAGCTGTTCCTCCTGAGGCATCCCAAGCCTCTTTGACCCACACAGACCAGAAATGTGGCTGCATGGCACAAACACCACTTCCAGGAGGGTGGCTTCTGTATTAGCTACAGCGATTTACATAGGCGTCTCATGAGGTTTCTCCCTAACAGTTTTTTTTCAGTCTTAGGAACTTTGGGAAAACAGCATTGGCTTACTGTTTGGGTACAATGCAGCAGAGCCTGCCACAGCCAGCCTGCTGTGAAGTCTTACACCGTCATGGTTAATGTCTGCTATTACATCTTGTACCGATTTGCTTTCTCAGAGACAGGTTTTCAGTCTTACACACCTTAGAACAACAGCATTTGCTTAGTAACTCGGGTACAATGAGGCACAGCCTGCCTCAGCCAGTGAGCTCTCCCTTTACAGTCCCAACCAGGGGAGAAGCCTTAGTGTCACTGGCTGCCCTAGTGGGTGGGGTGTGAGGCAGAAGACAAACTCGAAAAGAAAACGATTAAAATTATGTCGTTTTTTAAAAGTCAAAGCAAACACTGCTGCCGGAAAGAAAAGGGTGTACACGTTGGGCAAGAAATGAACCGAAGGCCTATCATGTTACAAGAATCCAAAAGCCTCCAGAAGGGTCTGCACTGGAATTCTGGTGGACTGATGGAGAAACCTCTGTATAGACAGCTGAGCACCCAGGGCATCTACCCTCGAAGCTGTCCTTGTCCCTACCAGGGTGGGACCTGGTGCTGCTCATCAACCACAGTCAGGGCCATGCTAAAACGCACAGCGAAATGCAGAAACAGCCACGATGGTGGCCTCCCAGCTGTGCCCTACTCCCCCCACCCAAACACACACACACACACACACACACACACAAAAAAAAAAAAAAAAAAAAAAAAAAAAAAAAAAAAAAAAAAAAAAAAAAACTTGCCTTCAGCAAAAGGGAAGTGCACTAGCTAGGCCTAAAAAACTCTAAAACTCGCCCTCACAGACCAAGAGCCTGGAGTAGCCATTTGCAGAGAGAAATTGACTCCACTGGACTCTATTAAGCTCCCAGAAGTCAGTCCATGAGATGAGTCCTGCATTGAAAAGACAAGAAACTTTAGGATATCCTGAGGATTACGGGGGTGGACTCCATGTGAATTTAAAATTTAAGAAAATTTCCAGTGCTACTTGGCAACCACCCTCTCCCTACCACTGCAGGAGGAGTGCCTGGATGACGGGTCCATGTACAACTTCAGAGCCCAGACAAAAGGCTGACTAAATGCTTATTAACATATCAAAGCGAATGTTGACCGCCCCTCAGTACCTGGCACGCGCGCGCGCGCGCGCGCGCGCGCGCACACACACACACACACACACACACACACACACACACACACACACACACACCAACCCGCACTCCCACCCCCCCACACCTCATTCCTGAACTCTCCAGCCCAGGTCCTTTCCCCTGCTCCTCTGACCTCAGTATAACTCAGCCACCACCAGTCTCATGACTAGTCTCTTGGTCCGGGCTGCCCCTTTTGGTCAGACTCTGCTCTTGCTCTCGGTCCACCTCTCTCCTGGAGCAGCCTAGCTAGTTGGCCATGTGCGCTCTTGACTTTCCCAGATTTTTCTGTCTTTGCCTCCCCTCAACCTCTTCCTCGCGCTGTATATTCCCTCATGTCTATAATAAAAACAGCAACCCCTTAGGAACAGTCAGGTCCTCCTTCTGATTTTGTTTTTTATTTTTTTCATTCAGTCTGCTCCATCACACTCAGCTCCGTCTTGTATATAACATTCTTTAGCATAAAATAAATGAAACATTGACCAGGAAAGTTAGGCAATTGTCAGTACGTTTTTATTTTGAAAACGAAGGAGTTAGGAAAGGAAACATGCTTTCAGGGAGCAGTAGCACAAAGGGCCTGATATTCTCTAAGGCTCCCTGGTGCCAAAGACTGATAGGACAGCAGAAGGACAGATAGCCATGAACAATGAATCCCCTCCAGGAGGCCACACAAAACCGGACTTCTTCACCGGTTGGGGCCATCAGGCCTATCGCAATGGCCAAAGTGCTGAAAGTTAGAGGTCTGGGCTTCCTGCTGTGGGGCGCTGCCAGCCATGGCCCTCGCCCTGCTGAAAACAGCCTGAGGCCTATTAGCTGGGCGGGGGCCCAAATTCCCTGGCACCACACAAAAAAATAATAATAATAATAATAATAATAATAATAATAATAATAATAATAATAATAATAATGTTTGCCTTCAACAAAGGGGAAGTGCCGCACCAAATAATCTTAGAAAACTTTAAGAGCCACAATTGCAGAGAGAAATCTGCACCGCTGAGAAATCACAGTCCAGGCTCTGGCGAGGTCGCTTGCCACCACTCCAGAATCAGAAACTCAGTGCTTTCTTGCCCCAGGGATCTGCAGATTTCTGGCCCTTCGAATTTGACCTTCATTTTGGAGCCACCTTTAGCGGGAAATGAGAAAAAGGATCAGTGACAAGGGCAGCATCCAGGCAACAACCACCACGGACCTTGTCCATTTGAGTGAGAACTTCTTGGGGGACAGCCACACTCTTGGCAGCATGTAAGGCTTCACCATTCACCAACCTGGGTGGCTGGACACGCCACAGGGCTGAAGCACAGGTCTGGGAACGAACTTAAAAATAGTAACATCTGGTAAAGAGTTGGTTTGAACAGAACAGCATCAAACTCTGGGAAGACCCAGATTCAGATTTAGGAGCCTGACCGGAAGTAGATACTGTAAGTAATTCTCTGATTAAACACCCATTTTGCTCTTTGGTGAGCATTGGTAACCATATTCCAGTTGTTAGCATTAACTTGAATAAACTTAAGGTGACATACTTAAACATTTTGTGGTGTCCTTATCTTTTTGGAGCAATCCTTGACCTAAGGACTAATTTTTGTCTAAACATTATGAGTTTTCATCAAGTACTGTTTAGCCTTTATTACTAAAGTATGGTTAGACACTCTCCCTTCTCATAACCTGTTGTGTAATGGTTTTTACTTTAATTTTTCCCCCAGTTTTACAACATAGAAAGCAACTTATTCATAACATTACAGCCACATTTCCATGAAAACACAGGGGGTTCTGTGTCAAAAGGATCAGACACCCTAGAGGCCTGGAGAACATTCCATTTGCCATCTGACTGAAACTGATGAATCCCTTCAGCACTGAAGTCTTAGTCTGCCAGATGCATAGAAACTGCCTATCTTCAAAGAATGGACTTTACATTAGAGGACTCTCCTGAAAAACAAACTTTTGTAAGAGGTTGACCTCTAGTTAAAGGATGGAAAGGGTGGACTTTTATTTACAGGTTTTTTTTTTTCATAAATGCTCAGCTTTTTATTTCCAGTTGGACTTTTACTGAAAGGGTTGTCTTTTCATAAAAACTATTGGAGTTGATGAAAATGATACCTTTTAATTTGAAAGTTGCCCCTTTTTTATATAAAGGAATGGTTCTTTATGAAAAGCTAAGCTTTTATGAAAATGACCCCCTTTTTGTTCACAGTTTGGGCTTTTACAGATTGGATGGAATCCTTGCTTTAAAAAAATTATATTTTATGAAAAAAGCAGTTTTTTTTTTACACGATAGACTTTTATGAAACAACATTTCTTCATAATGAAGTTCCAGGAGCATTGAATGACAGGTTGGCCTCTCCATGACAATGGATGAGAGCTCATGAAAGGGTTGGACATTTCATTTAGTTTGGGGAAAATTTTCTGACTATTTTTTAAATTATTTTTTATTTTAATTTTTTTCTTCCAAGTGTTTGGCTGTTTTGCACTCAGGTGCACATGCATACACATACACATGCATATAGTACATATGCTATCATATATCAGTGTATGTACACCACTTGTGTGCCCTGTGCTTACTGAGGCCAGTAGAAAAGTGTTGGATCCCCCTGGAACTGAAGCTAGAGACAGCTGAAAGCCACAATGTGGGTGCTGGGAATTGAACCTGGGTCCTCCTGAGAAGCAACTAGGGAAGCTGTCTTTTCCAGGCTGTAGTCAGAGCCAGCTGACTTGCCCAAGGTTTGTACATTAGAGGGAGAGTGTGGATAACAAAAAGGCTAGCTAGTTCAAGGAAAAAAATGGAGACAAAGAGTAAAATCAGGAGGGCAATTCAGTCAATACTGAATGCTATGAGTTTATTTTTAATCACTCTTAAATATCTTAACAAAAAAGGGAACATGGTATCAAGTATACAGAGCAAGCAGACTTTTCTTCCCCAAATCTCCAAGGATTTGGGGATTTGCATATAACCACACCTTATATGCAATTTCTGGCCTTGATGGTCTAGAGTAAAACATACCTCAGAACGGGTCTGTTGTTATTTGGATAAGATACCCAAGGCCAAGATCAAACATCCTACTGTAGCCACACCTTTGGCCTTTGGGTCTTATGACCTCCAAAGGGCAGTTTTGAACTCTCTGGCTTTTAATCAGCAGTGAAGCCATCTTTATGGACCCCAAACAAGAAACAAAACCCTCCTAACCACTAAGCCCTCTCTCCAGTCTTCCCTTCTCATAATGCTCTTTAATTTTTTCATTTATTTATTTTATTTTGGGTTACCTGTTTAGCTTCATACAGGAGCAGGGGAAGGACTAGACATCAGTCATTGCCTTCAATCCATGGTGTCATGAATTTCAACACAGTATGGCCACATTGATGAGAACTCATGGCTTTGCCCAGGGCCAATTCCCTGCCTCCTTCATTGGCATGTTGTCTAAGTGACTGAGATTGTGAGACCCTCGGAAAGCCCAGGCTTGCAGAATCTTAGCCCAGGACTGGGGCCACCCAAATCACAGAATGGAGGCAAAAGCTTGATGCAAATTGCATGAGGCTTTATTGTAGTTTAACGAGCTAACCTCATGTTAGCTCAGGTCTTTGACCCACGCCCCACTGCGGATGGCTAGCAAAGACAGTTTGAAGCCGCTGCGCACAGATCTTTATAGGGCAGCATAAGGGGAGTGTCTAGGGGTATACACAGGCTCAGGATTGGTATGCCTCCAGGCTTGGAGGGTTTGCCCTGTGTGGATTGGTCAACTGGTTGTTAAGGCCCATAGGCCCTCCCAGGGTGGTTGCTATGCTTTGTGTGTCATTGCTGTGCATTTGTCCGTAAAGCACACCCAGGGTCCTAAAGCATAGCACCACCAGCTAACTTCTGATTGGCTCCTTGTCACGAGACAGGCATCTAACGTTCTAGTGTCTAGGACAAGGTCATAGAAGCACTTGTTCGGCTGTTATGGCTGCCAAAGGGAAGCTGGTCCCTTCAAGATGAGCCTGTGAGGCTACTGGAAACTGGAACTTTCCCCTTAAAGCTCAGGTTACACTAGCAGCTGAAAGGACTTCTGGCTGGTTTTCAGTCATAGTTTACATGATGAAATGAAATGTGACGATGAGATCATTTGAAACAGGGAAATACACTGACACATTGTCTCACAGTTAAAACATGAAAGCAAGGAGATAAAGAAATGGAATAATCAAATGAAGCATATAATACAATCCACTATGTTGGGATTAAGCAAAAGGAAATTGCCCTAAGTACTGCCATCTTGTTTCCAGACTCCATTTTAAGTGGGAGGTAAAGCAACATTCAAGGACCCAGACTCCAGGGGAGGTGGTCCTTTCCAGACTCTGGGGAGTAGGACTTTCCACTAGGGGTGAACTTCCTCCTTGGTACTAAGACCAGCCTGTTATTCAACTTTAGTTCCCCAAGACATTCTTCTGTTTCTAACCACAAAGAACAAATATATCTGTTTAGTTATATTGCAAAACTAGTATCCTGTGTGGGTTGGCACATACGTTTGTGCTTTTCCTGCTCCTGAGTAAGCATTCTGACCTTCAGTCAGCTCCCGAGTCTGTACTATGGTCCCTGACTGGTCACCCTCACTACCAATTCAATAAAAACCTTACTTTAAGTGAACTCTTGTGTGTCTGCATTGTTTCAGATCTCCTCAGAACCTACAACTATAATGAAAGATGATGAAATGAATTGATTAGATGAAGCTAAATGAGTTAACAAAACAAAATAAAAATTAAAATGCCATGAGGATTTTATGATCCGAAATATGATAATGAAATTCTCTGACTTAAGGAAACAAAGTAAAATGGTGTTAAAATTTATAAGATAAAAATGTAATGAGATAAAGAGAACAATAAACAAAATAAAATGTAATGCAATGAAATTAAGTATAATGAAATATAAGATACTGAAATGAAACAATAACAAGAAACTAAACAAAATAATGATCAAATGAGAAAATGAAATTAAATAAAATCTGAAAATAGATGATATTTTCACAACGTTGAAACAAAAGGAAAACAATATTGATAGAAATATAAACAAGTCCAACCAAACAAAATGCAATAAAATGGTAGAGTGAAATTACTTGGAAAAAAGAAGTTCATTTAAATAAAATCAATTTACTTTAAAATGGTGTATTTTTAAATATTATGTAATTATAAATGAAATGTATTAGCATAATGTAAATATAAGGACATAATGAAACATAAAGCATTGAAATGATGAGATGATGATGAAAAAAACAAGGAAATAACATGGAATTAAAAAATGCAATACAATGAGTTGAAATAAAATAAATACCATGAGATGACAAGATGTAATGCAATCCTAATTAGTCTTATTAATAAAAAAACCAGAATCAGATATTAGTAGGTAAAAACTGAAATATCAGAGAAGCAGATCAGCCAGCCACTAGAGTTCTTAACTCTCAAACCGAATAGGTAAAATCCTGTCTGTAGAAATCCTCAGAGTTAATGCTCTGAGCTCCTGTCTCCTCTGGCTTTATATTCCTCTACCATCCAGCCATATCACTCCTATCTCTAACTCCCTAGTTCCGGGATTAAATGCTTGTGGTCACAAGTGCTGGAATCAAAGGTGTGAGTACTGTTTTTTTTAAACTGATTCAGTCTCTCTTAGCCCAGGATGGCCTTGAACTCACAGAGATCTATCTGCCTCTATGGCCTGAGTGCTGGGATAAAAGATGTGCCACCACAGCTTGGCTTCT
The DNA here is from genome assembly GCF_003668045.3 of Cricetulus griseus. NCBI lineage: Eukaryota > Metazoa > Chordata > Mammalia > Rodentia > Cricetidae > Cricetulus > Cricetulus griseus. The sequence goes on along the minus strand of NC_048595.1, from coordinate 337,550,223 downwards.
ACTGCCTACTAGTGTGCCTACCAATGGACTCTGATCTTCAGGCAAGCTTTATTTTTTAGATCACAAACAAAATATCACAACAGGAAATGCCATATAATCCAATACAAGGAGCTGTAATTAAATGAGATGAAAAGATATAAACTGAAATGAAGTGGTGATAGTAACAGAAAAAATATTATATTGTATTATAATTATAATTATAATAATATTATAATATTATACTATAATGAGATAAAGAGAACAATAAACAAAATAAAATGTAATGCAATGAAATCAAGTATAATGAAATATAATACTGAAATGAAACAATAACTGAAGGAACCAGCTTCCCTTTCGGCAGCCATAACGGTCGAACATGTGCTTCTATGACCTTGTCCTAGAAACTAGAAAGTCAGATTCCTGTCTCGTGACAAGGAACCAATCAGAAGCTAGCTGGTAGTGCTATGCTTTACAACCCTGGATGTACTTTACAGACAAGCGCACAGCAATGATGTAGAGAGCATAGCAACCACCCTGGGAGGGCCTATGGGTCATAACAACCAGTTGACCAATCAACACAGGGCAAGCCCTTCAAGCCTGGAGGCACACAAATTGTAAGCCTGTGGGTAACCCTAGACACTCCCCTTACGCTGCCCTATAAGATCTTTCGGGAGACCCTAGGAGCCCTCTTTTCTAGCTATCTGCCATGGCGGGTGGGTGAAAGACCCAAGATAACATGGGGTTAGCTCGTTAAATTACAATACAGCCTCGTGCAGCTTGCATCAAGCTCTGGAATCCGCCTGGTGATTGCGGTGACTGCGAACGTGGCCTGGGACGCCGGATAGTTGAGTTTTCCAGGGTCTAACATAACAAGAACCTAAACAAAATATTGATCAAATGAGAAAATGAAACGAAATTAAATCTGAAATTAAATAACTTTTTACAATGTTGAAACCAAAGGAAAACAATATAGATAGAAATATAAATAAGTCCAACAAAACAAAATGCAATGAAATGGTAGATTGAAATGACTTGGAAAAAAGAAGTTCAGATAAATTTTAAAAATTTACTTTAAAATGATGTATTTTTAAATATTATGTAATTATAAATGAAATGTATAAGGATAATGTAAATATAAGGACGTAATGAAATGTAAAGCATTGAACTGATGTTATGATGATTAAAAGAAACAAGGAAATGAGATGGAACTAATAAATGCAATGCAATGAGTTGAAATAAAATAAATACCATGAGATGACAGGATGTAATGCAATCCTAATTAGTCTTATTAATAAAAAACCCACAATCAGAGATTAGGGGGTAAAAAATGAAAGATCAGAGAAGCAGAGAAGCCAGCCACTAGAGTTCTTAACTCTACCAATGCTTAAACCGAATAGGTAAGATCCTGTCTACAGAAATCCTCAGAGTTAATGCTCTGAGCTCCTGTCTCCTCTGGCTTTATATTCCTCTACCATCCAGCCATATCACTCCTATCTCTAACTCCCTAGTGCTGGGATTAAAGCCTTGGTCACAAGTTCTGGGATCAAAGGTGTGAGTACTGTTTTTTTTAGACTGTTTCAGTCTCTCTTAGCCCAGGATGGCCTTGAACTCACAGATCCATCTGCCTCTGTATCCTGAGTGCTGGGATAAAAGATGTGTGCCACCACTGCTTGGCTTCTACTGTCTACTAGTGTGCCTACCGATGGACTCTGATTTTCAGGCAAGCTTTCTTTGTTAGATCACAAACAAAGTATCACAACAGGAAATGTCATATAATCCAATACAAGGAGCTGTAGTTAAATGAGATGAAAAGATGTAAATTGAAATGAAGTGGTGATACTAACAGAAACAATATGCTGAAGTAAATATATATGCCAGGAGACAATGAAAATGAGTGATAAAAGCATGCTGTCATGGTGTATTGAATGACATGAAACAAAGTGAAATCTAATACTGAAATAATAAATGAAATAAAATTTTTCTGGTATGGCAGGAAAGCTCAAGTATTCAAGCACAATGAAATGTATCAAATGACATGAAAAGAAAGCATGAAATTAAATGATTTTTAAAAATGAAAAAATATTCTGAAATGAACAGATATAACATGAAATAATAAAAATAGTGATGAAATGTGTATTATATAATTATTGAAATAAATAAGGCAAAATGTGATCAAGAAATTAGATGATGAATAAAATAAAATGAACTGGTGGTATAAAATTATGGATGGTATCCAAAGCAGTATAGATGACAAGAAATGAAATGAAATAGGATAGAAGAGTAAAAGATAATTAAATCAGATTATTCCAGAGTAAATAGGAAAATACCGAAATGAAACAACAAAAAGAGGCTAAACAAAAGAACAAATAGAGATAATTAAATGAAATATACAATGCCTTATAAAATACTGAAAAAAAGGAAAATAAAATGTAGTGAATAATTTAACATAACAAATTGGATAGAATTATGATAAAATGAAATCGACACAATGAAACAAAATGTTGGAAAAAAGGTAAAAATAAATTAAACTTAAGGAATTCTATTTTGAATATAATGTAATGAAATTAAATGAATGGAACTAATATAATGAATAACATGGGATAAAAATAAATGTGTAGAGATGATACAAATACATATAAAATATCATGTAGTCAAACACAATGTTACATAATTTAAGTAGATGAAAGAAAAAATAAGGAGACGATATGAAGTGCAATAGTATACTGGAATGAATCCAGAGGACAAGAAATAATTAAATGAAGTGAGAAAAGTGACGATGGGATGAAATGAGTAAAATAAAATGAAAATAAAATGTAATAATGGAATGACATGATACCAAAATAGAATGAAATGGTCCGCACACACTAAGAGAAAATGCAATGTGATAAAGATTGAAACGATGAAAGGAAATATAATTTAATGCAATAGAATCTAATGTAATCAAATGTAATGAAATATGAGTGAAATAAAACAAAGTAGAGACCTAAACAAAATGACGACCAACTAGGAAATTAAAATGAATTGGCTGAAATGTAATGAATTTAAAATATATATGAAATAAAACGATGGAATGAGAGGAAATGCAATTGAATGAACAAGTTCAATGGACTTGTAATAAAGTAATGAAATGTAATTGGTTGAAAGAAATGATGTTGAAGTCAAATAATAAGAACCATCAAAGAAGAAGATATCCGGTATCAGTTACAAAACATTATATAAAGCAGCTTAAACAGTACTTGTAGATGAAAACGAACCAGGTTTAGAAAAGAAAAAAGAAAAAAGAAAAAGAAAACAAGAAGAAGAAGAAGAAGAAGAAGAAGAAGAAGAAGAAGAAGAAGAAGAAGAAGAAGTAGAAAAGAAAAAAGAAAAAATGCCCTTGATTATGCATTGTTCCAAAAGAAAAGGACACAATCAGAAGTTTCAGTGTGACCACAAAAGTTAATGAAAGTTTAAACTTGCACCTGTGAAATGGTCCCCAAAACTTACCGAGCTGCAGGTGACTATTTCATCAGGAGATTGACAGTTTCTACTGCAGGTCAGGCTCCTAATTCGCAAAACCGGTCTTCACAGAGATTTGACACAGTTGCTGTTTAAACTCGGTTTTTGCCCGCAGTTGCCATTTGAAAGCCAAGTCCTTTCATTGCTTAGCCTAGCAGGTGCAGGTTGTCTTTCAGAAGGCAAGCTGTTTGCTCAGTCAGCCACAAGCAAGGCTGGTTCCCGAATTCGCTTCCTGAGCGGGAGGGGGGTGAAGTTGTGCGAATTCGCCAGTTTCTTTTGGGCAGCAAGGCTTGATTTCAGGCTTTCAAACGATAAAATTAAATCGTTTTCTTCTGGAGTTTGCCATCGACCTTAGACACCCTCCCCGTGGGCATGGATAGCCCTGGGGCAGCCAGTGCAGCAGAGCTCCGCCCCGCGCTAGCTGGCTAGACTATAAATGGCTACAGCCCTGGGGACAAGGCAGGCTCTGCCTCACTCTACCCAAACTGTTAAGCAAGCTCTGTTGTTCTCAACTTGTTTAAGACTGAGAAATATTATCGCCGAAAAACCGTCGAAGATTTTACAGCAGCCTGGCTCTAACCGCTTCTACCCAAATTGGTAACTATACCTGACCTTTTGTGCTAAATGTTATAAGAAATAACAATTATAACCGAGAAAATTTATAAAAAGAAACTACTGCATAATCTATTTACGAAGAATTGACAGCAGCCTGGCTGCGGCTGGCTCTACCTCATTATAAGCTAATTGTTAAAAAAAAAAAAATTGTTGCTATCATATATTATTTAAGACTAAAAACAAACAAACTAAAAAAAAAAAAAAAACTGTTGACGAGAAACAGCTTGAGACGCCTCTATAAAACTCTGTATCTACACAAGTCCTCCTTCTGGGAGTTGGGTTTGTGCCATGGAGCCTAATGTGTGGTCTGGGCTTGTGAGAGAGGCTAGGGATGCCTCGCGAGGGCAGTCTTGGCGCATGCCTTGCTTCTGGCCATTGAGAGAGTGTTCCCCTGGTGAAGGCTGTGCTTTCTGTGGGGAAGCTCTTCCTTGGCAGGTGGCAGGCTTGGGGGGATCGCCCTGGAACCATGATTCTGGCAGAGGGCAGTGCAAGCCTGGAAGCTGCTCCCCTGCCTTCAGTGTGGGAAACCAGAAACCAGAGGCTCTGGTGAAAGAGGAAGACCTGCCTGAGGCACCAGCATTCTGGCTAGTGCTGCAGCAGCCCCCATGCCTCTTGAACCCCTTGGGTCCCCAGCCGGGTGCTCCACAGCAGGAAGCCCAGACCTCTGAACCAGAGCGCCTAAGCCAGTGCGGTCTGCCTGTAGCCTCCAACTGGTGGAGAGGAGGCTCTGTTTTGAGGGGCTTTCTGGAATGCATTAGTTCTTGCCCAGTGTTCTCCTTCCCACCTGTCTGCTGTCCTTCAGTCTTTGGCACCAGTGAGCCTTAGAAATAGCAGGCGCCTTTGGGCTGCTGCTCCCTGCAAGCAAGCACGCTTCCTTTCTCAACGCAGCAAGCTTCAAAATAAAAATATACTCACAACTGCCTAACGTTTCTGGTCAATTGTGCAGTTCTTTTATGCTAAAGTGTCCTTTACTGACAGAGCTGGGTGCTATGGTGCACACCTTTCCTCCCAGCACTCTACCTGCAGAGGGAGGAGGAGGCTGGCTGCAAAGCCAGGCCCTTCAGCTCAGCCAGTATCAGGCTTGGCACATCCACCCTTGGATTCCCTATGGTAAATATATTCTTAAAATGTGATATATGGGGCTGGAGAGATGTCTCAGTGGTGAGAAGCACTGTCTGTTCTTCCAGACGACTTGGGCTCAGTAGGCACAAAGCAGTTTACAACTGACTGTAACTTCTGTTCCAGGAGATGAAAAAAAAAAAAAAAATGACAGGAAGGGAAAAGAAATAATATATGAAATGAGCTGACAAGCCTTGAAATATCATGATGTGCCAGGAAATATCGAAAATAAGTGATAAAAGCATGATGACATGATTTTTTGTGTGACATAAAAATAAAGCAAAATGTAACAATGGAATAATAAGAAAAATCAAATTGTGTGAAAACAAAATAAAAAGAAACAAGGCAAAATACGAAGGAAGACTGAGATCATTACATGAGATATAATGTGTGAAATTATGAAATGAGAATAATACATGAAATTAAACATTATAAAAAGTAATGAAAAATATGATAATCGATGAGATGATGAAGAGAGGTAAAACAGAGTGATGAGGAAATGAACTGCAATGCAGCAAAAAACCAAAAGAATGGATGTTTTTATGAAAAAATGGACAAATGAATGCATGAAGGATATAAATTGTATAATTTCATGTTAAAATCAGATAATACATAGGAAATAAAATGAAATGGAAAGCTTCAAGTAAAATTAGTTAAAAATATATAAAATAGGGGCTGGAGAGATGGCTCAGAGGTTAAGAGCACTGGCTGTTCTTCCAGAGGCCCTGAGTTCTATTCCCAGCAACCACATGGTGGCTCAAAAATATCCCTTATGAGATCTGGTGTCCTCTTCTGGTGTGCAGATATACATGGAAGCAGAACATTGTATACATAATAAATAAATAAAATAAATAAAAATCTATCTATATAAATATATAAAGTAATGGAATGCAATATTGGCATGATGATGAGTTTGAATGAGAGGCTGAGATGGAATGATAATGAGTTGGATCAAATTTCATGGAATGAAATTAATTTTGTCCAGTCACGTATAATAAAATGTAATTGAATGTGATCATATGAAATGAAGTGACGATATGACATGTAATAAAGAAATGATGAGAGCTGGGCATTGGAGGCAGAGGCAGGCGGATCTCTGTGAGTTCAAGGCCAGCCTGGTTTCCAGAGTGAGTGCCAGGATAGGCCCAAAGCTACACAGAGAAACCCTGTCTGGAAAAACCAAACAAAGAAAAAAAAATGATGGAAAGTTGACCCGTCCAGCAGGCCAGGTTATTTGTGGGTCTCGAGGGGGTATCACCTAGGAGTCAATGGGGGGCGAGAGAGAAAGGAGACCAAGCGCATAAAGATAGACAGAGTCAGTCTGAGTTGCATCAAGGTCTCGTTTATTGAAGGGTAAAGCTTGCTTATATGCAGGGGATTTTTGTACAGGGCAGGGTAAGGGAGCAGGAGGAATGGAAAATTTTCAAGAGAAAGTAGAGGCAAGGTAAGTCTTAGCCCATGGTTCCGGGGTTAGCGAATCGCAGCTATTTCTGAGAAAAGAGAGAACATTTTGCAACATGTTTTGTATAGCTTATCCGGAAGAACATCTTGTGGTCGCAGCAGATCTGGTCGGGACATCTGGCAATGATTAACTCTTGACTCAGTATGAGGCCCCTTTTGGCCCTCAACAGAAAGTGATATAAGACTGATTAAAAAAAAGTCATGGCATGTGATCATGAAAAGATATGAAACAATAAAAAAATAACATGAAATTATGTTAAAATAATTAATTTGAAATTTTATCAATAAATTTGGCGTGAAATACTGAAATGAAATAGGAGGCAAAATAAAATGTGATATAACCAAATATCATTTTATTATTTTTTAATTTAAATTAAAAACAATCTTATTTTACTTACAAATCTCAGTTCCCTCTCCCTCCCATCCTCCTGTTCATCCCACCAACACCCCATGCTACCCCTCATACATTCCCCAGGGAGAGTGAGGCCTCCTGTAGGGGATGGTCAAAGTCTGTCACATTTTGGGGGCTGGACCTAGGCCCTCCCCTTGTGTAGCCCTCCATATAGGGAATCAGCTCTCAATGCCCATTGGTGCACTATGGATAAATACTGATTCCATTGCCAGAGGCCCCATAGACTACTCTGCTGGGCCTTCCCAAGTGACACCCACATTCATGGGGTCTTTTTCTGACCTATGCTCATTCTCCAGCTGTCAGACTGAGGTCCTAGAGCTTCCACCTGCTCAGATCAGATGTTTATGTGGGTTTCCCCAGCATGGTTTTGACCCCTTTGCTCATCACTCCTCCCTCTCTACAACTGGAGTTGTAGAGCTGGAACAGGAGTTCAGCTCACTGCTTAACCGTGACTCTGCTTCTGCTTCCATCAGATACTGGGTGAAAGCTCTATGATGGCATTTAAGATAACAAATATTGGGGCTGGAGAGATGGCTCACTAGTTAAGAGCACTGGCTGCTCTTCCAGATAGACCTGGGTTCAATTCCCAGCACCCACATGACAGCACATAACTGTCTGTAACTCCAGTTCCAGCAAATCTGACACCTTCACACTAATGCACATAAAAAAAATTAAATAAACCAGTTTTTTTAAAAAAAGATAACCAAATATCTTGAAATCATAATATGATAAGGTGAAAGGAAAAAAAGTTCCTAAACAAAATAAAGATAAAATCAGTCACTAAAGGGAAAAAAAACCTCTAAAATATCGATTTTATTAAATAATGTCAGGAAATTAAACTTTGAACAAAACCTAGTGTATGAAAAAATCTGCAGAAATATAATGAATGACATGAGAAACTTGAAATTGAAAGATTTAGAAATTAACAAGGAAACAGATTTGGCTCTTCTACTTACCCACCTACCTCCCTTGCAAAAAGAATTGCTCTTGACCCAGAGACTTGCTACCAAGGCCCCATGACTCAGTTCCTGGAATCTCCCCTACAAGGCCTTAAGATAGCTAGAACACCAAGAATTTCCAGAAGGCTGCACTCCCAAAAGGAGCCCATTAAGGGAACTAACTGACCAAGAGTCAAAAAGTGATAAGTAAGTCCTTAAAAAACAAAGACTGCTGTCTTAGGCAAGATTGATTAGCACATTCTGAGGTCTGGTCTATTTGCCCAATGGATGGGCCTGGAGAATCCTGACCACCACCCCCCAAAAAAAAGAAAAAAAAAAAAAAACTTGTGGTTTTGCCTTTAGAAAACGCCTGTGCCTGGGGAACCGGACTGCTCTGTAGCCTGCATGCTGAGAGAGCCGGTTTGTACAAATGCTTCCCGTTCATTAAACTTCCTCCTTGGTACTAAGACCAGCCTGTTATTCAACTTTAGTTCCCCAAGACATTCTTTCTGTTTCTAACCACAAACAACAAATATATCTGTTTAGTTATATTGCAAAACTAGTATCTTGTGTGGGTTGGCACATACGTTTGTGCTTTTCCTGCTCCTGAGTAAGCATTCTGACCTTCAGTCAGCTCCCGAGTCTGTACTATGGTCCCTGACTGGTCACCCTCACTACCAATTCAATAAAAACCTTACTTTAAGTGAACTCTTGTGTGTCTGCATTGTTTCAGATCTCCTCAGAACCTACAACTGTAATGAAAGATGAGGTATTGAATTGATTAGAAGAAGCTAAATGAGTCAATAAAACAAAATAAAAATTTAAATGCCATGAGGATTTTATCACCTAAAATATGATAATGAAATTCTCTGACTTAAGGAAACAAAGTAAAATGGTGTTAAAATTTATAAGATAAAATGTAATGAGATAAAGAGAACAATAAACAAAATAAAATGTAATGCAATGAAATCAAGTATAATGAAATATAATACTGAAGTGAAACAATATATGAAGGAACCAGCTTCCCTTTCGGCAGCCATAACGGTCGAACATGTGCTTCTATGACCTTGTCCTAGAATCTAGAAAGTCAGATTCCTGTCTCGTGACAAGGAACCAATCAGAAGTTAGCTGGTAGCGCTATGCTTTACAACCCTGGATGTGCTTTTCGGACAAGTGCACAGCAATGACGTAGAGAGTATAGCAACCACCCTGGGAGGGCCTATGGGCCATAACATTCAGTTGAACAATCAACACAGGGCAAGCCCTCCAAGCCTGGAGTCACACCAATCATAAGCCTGTGGGTAACCCTAGACACTCCCCTTATGCTGCCCTGTAAGATCTTTCGGGTGACACTAGGGGCCCTCTTTTCTAGCTATCCGCCATGGCGGGTGGGTGAAAGACCCGAGGTAACATGGCGTTTGTTCGTTAAATTACAATAAAGCCTCGTGCAGTTTGCATCAAGCTCTCGAATCTGCCTGGTGATTGGGTTGACTGAGAACGTGGCCTGGGACCCCGGATAGTTGAGTTTTCCTGGGTCTAACATAACAAGAACCTAAACAAAATATTGATCAAATGAGAAAATGAAACGAAATAAAATCTGAAATTAGATAACTTTTTACAATGTTGAAACCAAAGGAAAACAATATAGATAGAAATATAAATAAGTCCAACAAAACAAAATGCAATGAAATGGTAGGTTGAAATGACTTGGAAAAAAGAAGTTCAGATAAATTTTAAAAATTTACTTTAAAATGATGTATTTTTAAATATTATGTAATTATAAATGAAATGTATAAGGATAATGTAAATATAAGGACGCAATGAAATGTAAAGCATTGAATTGATGTTATGATGATTAAAAGAAACAAGGAAAGAGATGGAACTAATAAATGCAATGCAAGGAGTTGAAATAAAATAAATACCATGAAATGACAGGATGTAATGCAATCCTAATTAGTCTTAGTAATAAAAAACCCACAATCAGAGATTAGGGGGTAAAAAATGAAAGATCAGAGAAGCAGAGCAGCCAGCCACTAGAGTTCCTAACTCTACAAATGCTTAAACCGAATAGGTAAGATCCTGTCTACAGAAATCCTCAGAGTTAATGCTCTGAGCTCCTGTCTCCTCTGGCTTTATATTCCTCTATCATCCAACCATATCACTCCTATCTCTAACTCCCTAGTGCTGGGATCAAAGCCTTGTGATCACAAGTGCTGGGATTAAAGGTGTGAGTACTTTCTTTTTTAGACTGATTCAGTCTCTCTTAGGCCAGGATGGCCTTGAACTCACAGATCCATCTGCCTCTGTATCCTGAGTGCTGGGATAAAAGATGTGTGCCACCACTGCTTGGCTTCTACTGTCTACTAGTGTGCCTACCGATGGACTCTGATCTTCAGGCAAGCTTTCTTTGTTAGATCACAAACAAAGTATCACAACAGGAAATGTCATATAATCCAATACAAAGAGCTGTAATTAAATGAGATGAAAAGATATAAACTGAAATGAAGTGGTGATACTAACAGAAACAATATGCTGAAGTAAATATATATGCCAGGAGACAATGAAAATGAGTGATAAAAGCATGCTGTCATGGTGTATTGAATGACATGAAACAAAGTGAAACTAATACTGAAGCAATAAATGAAATAAAATTTTTCTGGTATGGCAGGAAAGCTCAAGTATTCAAGCACAATGAAATGTATCAAATGACATGAAAAGAAAGCATGAAATTAAATGGTTTTTAAAAATGAAAAAATATTCTGAAATGAACTGATATAACATGAAATGATGAAAATAGAGATGAAATGTGTATTATATAATTATTGAAATAAATAAGGCAAAATGTAATCATAAAATTAGATGATGAATAAAATGAAATGAACTGGTGGTATAAAATTATGGATGGAATCCAAAGCAGTATAGATGACAAGAAATGAAATGAAATAGGATAGAAGAGTAAAAGATAATTAAATCAGATTATTCCAGAGTAAATAGGAAAATACCGAAATGAAACAACAAAAAGAGGCTAAACAAAAGAACAAATAGAGATAATTAAATGAAATATACAATGCCTTATAAAATACTGAGAAAATGAAAATAAAATGTAGAGAATAATTTAACATAACAAATTGGATAGAATTATGATAAAATGAAATCGACATAATGAAACAAAATGTTGGAAAAAAGGTAAAAATAAATTAAACTTAAGGAATTCTATTTTGAATATAATGTAATGAAATTAAATGAATGGAACTAATATGATGACTGACATGGGATAAAAGTAAATGTGTTGAGATGATACAAATACATATAAAATATCATGTAGTCAAATACAATGTTACATAATTTGAGTAGATGAAAGAAAAAATAAGGAGACGATATGAAGTGCAATAGTATACTGGAATGAATCCAGAGGACAAGAAATAATTAAATGAAGTGAGAAAAGTGACGATGGGATGAAATGGGTAAAATAAAATGAAAATAAAATGTAATAATGGAATGACATGATACCAAAATAGAATGAAATGGTCCGACACACACTAAGAGAAAATGCAATGTGATAAAGATTGAAACGATGAAAGGAAATATAATTTAATGCAATAGAAACTAATGTAACCAAATGTAGTGAAATAAAACAAAGAAGAGACCTCAACAAAATGACGACCAACTAGGAAATTAAAATGAATTGGCTGAAATGTAATGAATTTAAAATATATATGAAATAAAACAATGGAATGAGAGGAAATGCAATTTAATGAACGAAGTTCAATGGACTTGTAACAAAGTAATGAAATGTAATTGGTGAAAGAAATGATGTTGAAGTCAAATAATAAGAATCATCAAAGAATAAGATATCCGAAGTTTCAGTTACAAAACATGTTATGTAAAGCAGCTTAAACAGTACTTGTAGATGAAAACGAAGCAGGTTTAGAAAAAAAAGAAAAAGAAAAGAAAAGAAGAAGAAGAAGTAAGAAAAGAAAACAGAAAAATGCCCTTGATTATGCATTGTTCCAAAAGAAAAGGACACAATCAGAAGTTCCAGTGTGACCACAAACGTTAATGAAAGTTTAAACTTACACCTGGGATATGGTCCCCAAAACTTACCGAGCTGCAGGTGACTGTTTCATCAGGAGATTGACAGTTTCTACTGCAGGTCAGGCTCCTAAATCGGAAACCGGTCTTCACAGAGATTTGACACAGTTGCTATTTAAACTCGGTTTTTGCCCGCAGTTGCCATTTGAAAGCCAAGTCCTTTCATTGCTTAGCCTAGCAGGTGCAGGTTGTCTTTCAGAAGGCAAGCTGTTTGCTCAATCAGTCAGCCACAGGCACAGCTGGTTCCCGAAATTGCTGTCTGATCCTAGGGGGTGATGTTGTGCGACTTCGACGGTTTATTTTGGGCAGCAAGGCTTGATTTCAGGCTTTCAAACGATATAATTAAATCGTTTTCTTCTGGAGTTTGCCATCAGCCTTAGACACCCTCCCCATGGACTTGGCTAGCCCTCGGGCAGCCAGTGCAGCAGAGCTCTGCCCCGCACTGGCTGGCTAAACTATAAATGGCTACAGCCCTGGGGACAAGGCAGGCTCTGCCTCACTCTACCCAAACTGTTAAGCAAGCTCTGTTGTTCTCAACTTGTTTAAGACTGAGAAATATTATCGCCGAGAAACCATCGAAGATTTTACACCAGCCTGGCTCTAGCCGCTTCTACCTCTTACCCAAATTGCTAACTATACCTGACCTTTTGTGCTAAATGTTATAAGAAATAACAATTATAACCGAGAAACTGTATAAAAAGAAACTACTGCATAATCTATTTAAGAAGAATTGACAGCAGCCTGGCTGCGGCTGGCTCTACCTCATTATAAGCTAATTGTTAAAAAAAAAAAAAAAAAATTGTTGCTATCATATATTATTTAAGACTAAAAACAAACAACGCAGTATAGATGACAAGAAATGAAATGAAATAGGATAGAAGAGTAAAAGATAATTAAATCAGATTATTCCAGAGTAAATAGGAAAATACCGAAATGAAACAACAAAAAGAGGCTAAACAAAAAACAAATAGAGATAATTAAATGAAATATACAATGCCTTATAAAATACTGAAAAAATGAAAATAAAATGCAGTAAATAATTTAAAATAACAAATTGGATAGAATTATGATAAAATGAAATCGACACAATGAAACAAAATGTTGGAAAAAAGGTAAAAAATAAATTAAACTTAATGAATTCAATTTTGAATATAATGTAATGAAATTAAATGAATGGAACTAATATAATGAATAACATGGGATAAAAATAAATGTGTAGAGATGATACAAATACATATAAAATATCATGTAGTCAAACACAATGTTACATAATTTAAGTAGATGAAAGAAAAAATAAGGAGACGATATGAAGTGCAATAGTATACTGGAATGAATCCAGAGGACAAGAAATAATTAAATGAAGTGAGAAAAGTGACGATGGGATGAAATGAGTAAAATAAAATGAAAATAAAATGTAATAATGGAATGACATGATACCAAAATAGAATGAAATGGTCCGACAGCACACTAAGAGAAAATGCATTGTGATAAAGATTCAAACGAAGAAAGGAAATATGATTTAATGCAATAGAATCTAATGTAATCAAATGTAATGAAATATGAGTGAAATAAAACAAAGAAGAGACCTAAACAAAATGACGACCAACTAGGAAATTAAAATGAATTGGCTGAAATGTAATGAATTTAAAATATATATGAAATAAAACGATGGAATGAGAGGAAATGCAATTGAATGAACGAAGTTCAATGGACTTGTAATAAAGTAATGAAATGTAATGGGTTGAAAGAAATGATGTTGAAGTCAAATAATAAGAACCATCAAAGAAGAAGATATCCGAAGTTTCAGTTACAAAACATATTATGTAAAGCAGCTTAAACAGTACTTGTAGATGAAAACGAACCAGGTTTAGAAAAAAAAAAGAAAAAAGAAAAGAGAAGAAGAAGAAGAAGAAGAAGAAGAAGAAGACGAAGAAGAAGAAGAAGAAAAGAAAAAGGAAAAAAATGCCCTTGATTATGCATTGTTCCAAAAGAAAAGGACACAATCAGAAGTTTCAATGTGACTACAAAAGTTAATGAAAGTTTAAACTGGCGCTTGGGATATGCTCCACAAAACATAACGAGTTTCTGATGGCTGTTTCATCAGGAGATTGACAGTTTCTACTGCAGGTCAGGCTCCTAATTCGGAAAACCGGTCTTCACAGAGAGTTGCTATTTAAACTCGATTTTTGCCAACAGTTGCCATTTGAAAGCCAAGTCCTTTCATTGCTTAGCCTAGCAGGTGCAGGTTGTCTTTCAGAAGGCAAGCTGTTTGCTCAGTCAGCCACAAGCAAGGCTGGTTCCCGAATTCGCTTCCTGAGCGGGAGAGGGGTGAAGTTGTGCGAATTCGCCAGTTTCTTTTGGGCAGCAAGGCTTGATTTCAGGCTTTCAAACGATATAATTAAATCGTTTTCTTCTGGAGTTTGCCATCGACCTTAGACACCCTCCCCGTGGGCTTGGCTAGCCCTGGGGCAGCCAGTGCAGCAGAGCTCCGCCCCGCGCTAGCTGGCTGGACTATAAATGGCTACAGCCCTGGGGACAAGGCAGGCTCTGCCTCACTCTACCCAAACTGTTAAGCAAGCTCTGTTGTTCTGAACTTGATTAAGACTGAGAAATATTATCGCCGAAAAACCGTCGAAGATTTTACAGCAGCCTGGCTCTAACCGCTTCTACCCAAATTGGTAACTATACCTGACCTTTTGTGCTAAATGTTATAAGAAATAACAATTATAACCGAGAAAATTTATAAAAAGAAACTACTGCATAATCTATTTACGAAGAATTGACAGCAGCCTGGCTGCGGCTGGCTCTACCTCATTATAAGCTAATTGTTAAAAAAAAAAAAATTGTTGCTATCATATATTATTTAAGACTAAAAACAAACAAACTAAAAAAAAAAAAAAAACTGTTGACGAGAAACAGCTTGAGACGCCTCTATAAAACTCTGTATCTACACAAGTCCTCCTTCTGGGAGTTGGGTTTGTGCCATGGAGCCTAATGTGTGGTCTGGGCTTGTGAGAGAGGCTAGGGATGCCTCGCGAGGGCAGTCTTGGCGCATGCCTTGCTTCTGGCCATTGAGAGAGTGTTCTCCTGGTGAAGGCTGTGCTTTCTGTGGGGAAGCTCTTCCTTGGCAGGTGGCAGGCTTGGGGGGATCGCCCTGGAACCATGATTCTGGCAGAGGGCAGTGCAAGCCTGGAAGCTGCTCCCCTGCCTTCAGTGTGGGAAACCAGAAACCAGAGGCTCTGGTGAAAGAGGAAGACCTGCCTGAGGCACCAGCATTCTGGCTAGTGCTGCAGCAGCCCCCATGCCTCTTGAACCCCTTGGGTCCCCAGCCGGGTGCTCCACAGCAGGAAGCCCAGACCTCTGAACCAGAGCGCCTAAGCCAGTGCGGTCTGCCTGTAGCCTCCAACTGGTGGAGAGGAGGCTCTGTTTTGAGGGGCTTTCTGGAATGCATTAGTTCTTGCCCAGTGTTCTCCTTCCCACCTGTCTGCTGTCCTTCAGTCTTTGGCACCAGTGAGCCTTAGAAATAGCAGGCGCCTTTGGGCTGCTGCTCCCTGCAAGCAAGCATGCTTCCTTTCTCAACGTAGCAAGCTTCAAAATAAAAATATATTCACAACTGCCTAACGTTTCTGGTCAATTGTGCAGTTCTTTTATGCTAAAGTGTCCTTTACTGACAGAGCTGGGTGCTATGGTGCACACCTTTCCTCCCAGCACTCTACCTGCAGAGGGAGGAGGAGGCTGGCTGCAAAGCCAGGCCCTTCAGCTCAGCCAGTATCAGGCTTGGCACATCCACCCTTGGATTCCCTATGGTAAATATATTCTTAAAATGTGATATATGGGGCTGGAGAGATGTCTCAGTGGTGAGAAGCACTGTCTGTTCTTCCAGACGACTTGGGCTCAGTAGGCACAAAGCAGTTTACAACTGACTGTAACTTCTGTTCCAGGAGATGAAAAAAAAAAAAATGACAGGAAAGGAAAAGAAATAATATATGAAATGAGCTGACAAGCCATGAAATATCGTGATGTGCCAGGAAATAACGAAAATAAGTGATAAAAGCATGATGACATGATTTTTTGTGTGACATAAAAATAAAGCAAAATGTAACAATGGAATAATAAGAAAATAAAATCAAATTGTGTGAAAACAAAATAAAAAGAAACAAGGCAAAATACGAAGGAAGACTGAGATCATTACATGAGATATAATGTGTGAAATTATGAAATGAGAATAATACATGAAATTAAACATTATAAAAAGTAATGAAAAATATGATAATCGATGAGATGATGAAGAGAGGTAACACAGAGTGATGGGGAAATGAACTG
Source organism: Cricetulus griseus (assembly GCF_003668045.3). Lineage (NCBI taxonomy): Eukaryota > Metazoa > Chordata > Mammalia > Rodentia > Cricetidae > Cricetulus > Cricetulus griseus. The sequence goes on along the minus strand of NC_048595.1, from coordinate 337,533,786 downwards.
CAATGCAGCAAAAAACCAAAAGAATGGATGTTTTTATGAAAAAATGGACAAATGAATCCATGAAGGATATAAATTGTATAATTTCATGTTAAAATCAGATAATACATAGGAAATAAAATGAAATGGAAAGCTTCAAGTAAAATTAGTTACAAATATATAAAATAGGGGCTGGAGAGATGGCTCAGAGGTTAAGAGCACTGGCTGTTCTTCCAGAGGCCCTGAGTTCTATTCCCAGCAACCACATGGTGGCTCAAAAATATCCCTTATGAGGTCTGGTGTCCTCTTCTGGTGTGCAGATATACATGGAAGCAGAACGTTGTATAAATAATAAATAAATAAAATAAATAAAAATCTATCTATATAAATATATAAAGTAATGGAATGCAATATTGGCATGATGATGAGTTTGAATGAGAGGCTGAGATGGAATGATAATGAGTTGGATCAAATTTCATGGAATGAAATTAATTTTGTCCAGTCATGTATAATAAAATGTAATTGAATGTGATCATATGAAATGAAGTGACGATATGACATGTAATAAAGAAATGATGAGAGCTGGGCATTGGAGGCAGAGGCAGGCGGATCTCTGTGAGTTCAAGGCCAGCCTGGTTTCCAGAGTGAGTGCCAGGATAGGCCCAAAGCTACACAGAGAAACCCTGTCTGGAAAAACCAAACAAAGAAAAAAAAATGATGGAAAGTTGACCCGTCCAGCAGGCCAGGTTATTTGTGGGTCTCGAGGGGGTATCACCTAGGAGTCAATGGGGGGCGAGAGAGAAAGGAGACCAAACGCATAAAGATAGACAGAGTCAGTCTGAGTTGCATCAAGGTCTCCTTTATTGAAGGGTAAAGCTTGCTTATATGCAGGGGATTTTTGCACAGGGCAGGGTAAGGGAGCAGGAGGAATGGAAAATTTTCAAGAAGAAGTAGAGGCAAGGTAAGTCTTAGCCCATGGTTCTGGGGCAGCTATTTCTGAGAAAAGAGAGAACATTTTGCAACATGTTTTGTATAGCTTATCCGGAAGAACATCTTGTGGTCGCAGCAGATCTGGTCAGGACATCTGGCAATGATTAACTCTTGACTCAGTATGAGGCCCCTTTTGGCCCTCAACAGAAAGTGATATAAGACTGATTAAAAAAAAGTCATGGCATGTGATCATGAAAAGATATGAAACAATAAAAAAAACATGAAATTATGTTAAAATAATTAATTTGAAATTTTATCAATAAATTTGGAGTGAAATACTGAAATGAAATAGGAGGCAAAATAAAATGTGATATAACCAAATATCATTTTATTATTTTTTAATTTAAATTAAAAACAATCTTATTTACTTACAAATCCCAGTTCCCTCTCCCTCCCATCCTCCTGTTCACCCCACCAACACCCCATGCTACCCCTCATAAATTCCCCAGGGAGAGTGAGGCCTCCTGTAGGAGATGGTCAAAGTCTGTCACGTTTGGAGGGCTGGACCTAGGCCCTCCCCTTGTGTAGTCCTCCATATAGGGAATCGGCTCCCAAAGCCCATTGGTGCACTATGGATAAATACTGGTTCCATTGCCAGAGGCCCCATAGACTACTCTGCTGGGCCTTCCCAAGTGACACCCACATTCATGGGGTCTTTTTCTGTCCTATGCTCATTCCCCAGCTGTCAGACTGAGGTCCTAGAGCTTCCACCTGCTCAGATCAGATGTTTATGTGGGTTTCTCCAGCATGGTCTTGACCCCTTTGCTCATCACTCCTCCCTCTCTACAACTGGAGTTGTAGAGCTGGAACAGGAGTTCAGCTCACTGCTTAACCGTGAATCTCTGCTTCTGCTTCCATCAGATACTGGGTGAAGGCTCTATGATGGCATTTAAGATAACAAATATTGGGGCTGGAGAGATGGCTCACTAGTTAAGAGCACTGGCTGCTCTTCCAGAAGACCTGGGTTCAATTCCAAGCACCCACATGACAGCACATAACTGTCTGTAACTCCACTTCCAGGAAATCTGACACCTTCACACTAATGCACATAAAAAAATTAAATAAACTACTTTTTCTTTAAAAATATAACCAAATATCTTGAAGTCATAAAGTGATAAGGTGAAAGGAAAAAAGTTCCTAAACAAAATAAAGATAAAATCAGTCACTAAAGGGAAAAAAACCTCTAAAATATCGATTTTATTAAATAATGGAAGGAAATTAAACTTTGAACAAAACCTAGTGTATGAAAAATCTGCAGAAATATAATGAATAGCATGAGAAACTTGAAATTGAAAGATTTAGAAATTAACAAGGAAACAGATTCGGCTCTGCTCCCTACCCACCTACCTCCCTTGCAAAAAGAATTGCTCTTGACCCAGAGACTTGCTACCAAGGCCCCATGACTCAGTTCCTGGAATCTCCCCTACAAGGCCTCAAGATAGCTAGAACACCAAGAATTTCCAGAAGGCTGCACTCCCAAAAGGAGCCCATTAAGGGAACTAACTGACCAAGAGTCAAAAAGTGATATGTAAGTCCTTAAAAAAACAAAGACTGCTGTCTTAGGCAAGATTGATTAGCACATTCTGAGGTCTTGTCTATTTGCCCAATGGATGGTCCTGCAGAATCGTGACCTCCCCCCGCCAAAAAAAAGAAAAAAAAAACTTGTGGTTTTTGCCTTTAGAAAACGCCTGTGCATGGGGAACCGGGCTGCTCTATAGCCTGCATGCTGAGAGAGCCGCTTTGTACAAATGCTTCCCGTTCATTAAAGCCTCTTGCTCACTGCATCAACTGGACTGGACTTTGAGTTCTTGAGGGGTGGACCTGACAGATCCGGGAGACTCCTGACCCCGAGGGTCTTTCAAAATAATTCAAATGATGGAAGGAAATGAAATGGAAAGTTGAAATGAAATTTAATAACTGCAATTACATGTAATGTAATGAAGTATAATGACTTAAAATAATGAGGTGGTGCTGAAAAGAAATCATGAATTGGAATATTATTATGACATGGAATAAAATAATGAAATTAGTTGTAATTTGTGTTTCCTAGAGACTAATCCTCCACTATGAACTTGTTTGTTTGTGTTTAGAGACCACCAGGCAATTGATTCATTGCTGAGTGAATCTGTGATTGTGGTTCCAGAGACAAGTAGACCACCAGGGCCCTGATCAATGAATAGATTGATCCCCCAGATGGATTCATAATATAATGATTGTTTTATTGAGAGTTGGCGCAGGGCACGGAGGAACTAGCTGGCATATCCTCGGGTCCTTTCTTGCTATACACCCTGCTCTCTGCTTCTGGTTGCCATGAAGATGCTCTCCCACCACACACTCTACATACAGGGATGATACACAGCAGTCCTTGGGACCAAGACACCCTGAATTCCCTGAAACTGTGAAGTAAAGTAAACCTTCTTCCTCTTTTTCACACCAGTAAGAAAAGCAGCACAGCAGAAATGGGAGCAGATGGTCTGGGAGGTGGCAGTGGGCAATGTTTCTGCCTTTCAGATGTGGAGGGGAAGGGACATGTCATCCTTGCTGTTCCCTTCTATGAAGTCTCACAATCTGCATTCCAGCTTCTCCTCTTCCTGTAAGTCGTTTTGGGTTTTTTTGTTTGCTTTGGGGTTCTTTTGGGGTTTTTTTCTACCTCAAGAACAACAGGCAGAGAGCTGCCTCCCACAATAATGAAAGAGAAAATGATACTGGCCACAAAAAGTCAGAGACTACATTGAGAAAAATTTGGGGGAGAAAAACAAAAGAGAGAGAAAGAAACAAATGAGGAGAAAGTTGTTGTTTTTATTATCTATGCATTAATTTATTTCAACAGTATTAATAATTACAGTACAGATTAACATAATATATTTTGTGAAAAATAATTATTTTTCCAGAGGGAAAATACATGAAAAAAGAAAAGGCCTTGATACACAATTTTGTCAAGCCTCTTCTTTAAAAGAAGCCAGCTAGAGTCTCATCTGTGCGTCTGTATTTAATCTGTCATGATAGCACAGGTCATGTTGCCTTGGAAACTTCTCCAGTATGCTCATAGGAAAATAAAAATGAAGTGGATAAATAATGGCTTAGTATTACTATAAAAACATTTTGACTTGTCAGACACCAGAGATTCCAGGACCACATCTTAAAATCTGCCATTCTAACAAATGCCCCTCTACATGCAGAAACTGCAAAGTCAATGCTGCCCTAAGAGGAGCAAGCAAGGCCCTATAATAAAAGCTAGAAGAAGGGTGATACTGAGACAGAAATGCTTTGTCTAAATATCTATAAAGCAGCCAAACACCTACCCCAGGACCTCTGGTTCAGCTGACGTGGTTGGGTGACAATTTCTTTCTCCATATTAGCAATTTACTAAGAGGCTAAGCGTCTCACTGTCTCTAGACACAGGAATACTAAGCAGAACTGAAGAACATTGTATAATGTTCTTCTATAACTAGAAGCAGAAAGGCTTCTAGTGGGCTTCTAGAATCCAGATAGCCTGATTTGTTAACCATCCCTTAATACACATGCACACATACACACACAAAAAAAAAAAAAAAAAAACATGCCTTCAGCAAAGAGGAAGTGCACCGGTAGGCCTAAAAAACTCTAAAACTGCCCTCACAGCCCAAGAGCCTGGAGTAGCCATTTGCAGAGAGAAATTGACTCCACTGGGCTCTATGAAGCTCCCATAAGTCAGTCCATGAGATGAGTCCTGCATTGTGTTTGAAAGACAAGAAACTTTAGGATATCCTGAGGATTACGGGGTTGGACTCCACATGAATTTTGACTTTTAAGAAAATTGGCAGTCCTACTTGGTGGCCAGGACTAGCCTGGCTGTCCTGAAGTAACTGGCAACCGCCTTCTCCCTACCAGGCAGGAAGAGTGCCTGGAGGACAGGTTGGTGTGCAACCTCAGAGTCAAGACAAAAGGCTAACTAAAGTGCTTATTAACACGTCAAAGCAAATGTTGATGGCCTCTCAGCTCCCTTGGTACCTGGCACACACACATACATGCACCCCACACTCCCACTCCCATTCCCCAAACCCCTTTCCTGAACTCTCCAGCCCAGGTCCTTTCCCCTGCTCCACTGACCTCCATATAACTCAGCCACCACCAGTCTCTTGACTAGTGCCATCACACTCAGCTCCGTCTTGTACATAACATTCTTTAGCATAAAATAAATGAAACATTGACCAGGAAAGTTAAGCAATTGTCAGGATGTTTTTATTTTGAAAATGAAGGCTTTAAGAAAGGAAGCATGCTTGCAGGGAGCAGTACCACAAAGGGCCTGATATTCTCTAAGGCTCCCTAGTGCCAAAGACTGAAAGACAGCAGCCAGGACTGACAGATAGCCATGAGCAATGAATCCCCTCCAGCAGGCCACACAAAACCGGAATTCTTCACCAGTTGGGGGCATCAGGCCAATCTCAATGGCCAAAGTGCTGAGAGTTAGATGTCTGGGCTTCCTGCTGTGGGGCACTGCCAGCCATGGCCATTGCCCTGCTGAAAATGCCTACTGAAAACAGCCTGAGGCCTCCTAGCTGTGCTGTGCTGGGGACCAGATGGCCCTGGCACCCCACAAAAAATAAAATAATAATAATAATAATAATAATAATAATAATAATAATAATAATAATAATGTTTGCCTTCAGCAAAGGGGAAGTGCCTCACCGAATAATCTTAGAAAACTCTAAGAGCCACAATTGCAGAGAGAAATCTGCAACACTGAGAAATCACAGTCCAGGATCAGAAACTCAGTGCCTTCTTGCCCCAGGGATCTGCAGATGTCTGGCCCTTCGAATTTGACCTTCATTTTGGAGCCATCTTTAGTGGGGAATTAGAAAAAGGTTCAGTGACATGCACAGCATCCAGGCAACAACAACCAGAGACCTTGTCCATTTGAGTGAGAACGTCTTGGGGCCTCACTCTTGGCTGTACCTAAGCCTTCAACATTCACCAAGCTGGGTGGCTGGACACGCCACAGGGCTGAAGCACAGGTCTGGGAATGAACTTAAAAAGGGTAACATCTGGTAAAGAGTTGGTTTGAACAGAACAGCATCAAACTCTGGGAAGACCCAGATTCAGATTTGGAGCCCGACCCGCATAGATCCAGTAAGTAATTCTCAGATTAAACACCCATTTTGCCCTTTGGTGAGCATTGGTAACCATATCCCAGTTGTTAGCATTAACTTGAATAAACTTAAGGTTTAAACATTTTGTGGTGTCCTTATCTTTTTGGAGCAATCCTTGACCTAAGGACTAAATTTTGTCTAAATACTATGGGTTTTCATCAAGTATTGTTTAGCCTTTATTACTAAAATATGGTTAGACACTCTACCTTCTCATAACCTGTTGTGTGATGGTTTTAACTTTAATTTTCCCCCCAATTTTACAACATTTTAAGCAACTTATTCATAACATTATAGCCACATTTCCATGAAAACACAGGAGGCTCTGTGTCAAAAGGATCAGACACCCCAGAGGCCTGGAGAACATTCCATTTGCCATCTGACTGAAACTGCAGAATCCCTTCAGCACTGAAGTCTTAGTCTGCCAGATGCATAGAAACTGCCTATGTTCAAAGAATGGACTTTACATAAAAGGACTCTCCTGAACACCAAACTTTTATGAGAGGTTGACCTCTAGTTAAAGGATGGAAAGGGTCGACTTTTATTTACAGTTTTTTTTCATAAATGGTCAGCTTTTTATTTCCAGTTGGACTTTTATTGAAGGGGTTGACTTTTCATAAAAACTATTGGATTTGATGAAAATGATATCTATTTATTTGAAAGCTTTCCTTTTTTATATAAAAGAATGATTCTTTAGGAAAAGCTAAGCTTTTATGAAAATGACCCCCTTTTGTTCAAATTTTGGGCTTTTACAGATTGGTTGGAATCCTTGCTAAAAAAAATTATATTTTATGAAAAAAGCAGTTTTTTTTTACAGGATAGACTTTTATGAAACAACATTTCTTCATAATGAAGTTTCAGGAGCACTGAATGAAAGGGTAGCCTCTCCATGACAATGGCTGAGAGCTCATGAAAGGGTTGGACATTTCATTTAGATCTATGTGGCAGAGAAAAGCATGGTGAGTTTGGGGAAATTTTTCTAACTTTTTTAAAATTATTTTTTATTTTATTTTTTCTCTTCCAAGTATATGGCTGTTTTGCACTCATTTGCACATGCATACACATACACATGCATATAGTACATATGCTTTCATATATCAGTGTATGTACACCACTCGTGTGTCTGGTGCTTACTGAGGCCAGTAGAAGAGTGTTGGATCCCCCTGGAACTAGAGCTAGAGACAGCTGAGAGCCATAATGTGGGTGCTGGGAGTTGAATCAGGGTCCTCCTGAGGAGCAACTGTGGGAAGCTGTCTTTTCCAGGTTGTAGTCAGAGCCAGGAGACTTGCCCAAGGTTGGTACATGAGACGGAGAGTGTGGATAACGAAAAGGCTAGCTAGTTCAAGGAAAAAAATGGAGACAAAGAGTAAAATCAGGAGGGCAATTCAGTCAATACTGAATGCTATGAGTTTATTTTTCACCACTCCTAAATAACTTAAACAAAAAGCGGAAAGTGGTATGAAGAATAAGGAGCAAGCAGACTTTTCTTCCCCAAATCTCCAAGGATTTGGTAACCACACCTTATATGCAATTTCTGGCCTTGATGGTCTAGAATAAAACACACCTCAGAACTAGTCTGTTGTTATTTAGATAAGACACCCAAGGCCAAGATCAAACATCCTACTGTAGTCACACCATTGGCCTTTGTGTCTTATGACTTACAAAGGGCAGTTTTGAACTCTCTGGCCTTTAATCAGCAGTGGGGTCATCTTTATGGACCCCGACAAGCAACAAAGCCTCCTAGCCTCTCTTCAGTCTCCCCTTCTCATAATGCTCTTTTATTTTGTTCATTTATTTATTTTATTTTGGGTTACCTGTTTAGCTTCATATAGGAGCAGAGACAGGATGAGACATCAGTCATTGTCTTCAATCCATCGGGTCATGAATTTCAGAACAGTATGGCCACACTGATGAGAACTCATGGCTTTGCCCAGGGCCAATCCCCTGCCTCCTTCATTGGCATGTTGTCTAAGTGACTGAGATGAGCCTGTGAGGCTGCTGGAAACTGGAACTTTCCCCTTAAAGCTCAGGTTACACTAGCAGTTGAAAGGACTTCTGGCTGATTTTCAGTCATAGTTTACATGATGAAATGAAATGTGATGATGAGATCATTTGAAACAGGGAAATACACTGACATAGTGTCTCACAGTTACAACATGAAAGCAAGGAGATAAAGAAGTGGAATAATCAAATGAAGCATATAACACAATCCACTACGTTGGGATTAAGCAAAAGGAAATTGCCCTAAGTACTGCCATCTTGTTTCCAGACTCCATTTAAGTGGGAGGTAAAACAACATTCAAGGTCACAGACCCCAGGGGAGGTGGTCCTTTCCAGTCCCCAGGGGAGGTGGTCCTTTCCAGACCCTGGGGAGTGGGACTTTCCACTAGGGGTGAACTTCCTCCTAGGTACTAAAACCAGCCTGTTAGTCAACTTTAGTTCCCCAAGACATTCTTTCTGTTTCTATCCACAAAGAACAAATATATCTGTTTAGTTATATTGCAAAACTAGTATCTTGTGTGGGTTGGCACATACGTTTGTGCTTTTCCTGCTCCTGAGTAAGCATTCTGACCTTCAGTCAGCTCCCGAGTCTGTACTATGGTCCCTGACTGGTCACCCTCACTACCAATTCAATAAAAACCTTACTTTAAATGAACTCTTGTGTGTCTGCATTGTTTCAGATCTCCTCAGAACCTACAACTGTAATGAAAGATGAGGAAATGAATTGATTAGAAGAAGCTAAATGAGTCAATAAAACAAAATAAAAATTTAAATGCCATGAGGATTTTATCACCTAAAATATGATAATGAAATTCTCTGACTTAAGGAAACAAAGTAAAATGGTGTTAAAATTTATAAGATAAAATGTAATGAGATAAAGAGAACAATAAACAAAATAAAATTTAATGCAATGAAATCAAGTATAATGAAATATAATACTGAAATGAAACAATAACTGAAGGAACCAGCTTCCCTTTCGGCAGCCATAACAGTTGAACATGTGCTTCTATGACCTTGTCCTAGAAACTAGAAAGTCAGATTCCTGTCTCGTGACAAGGAACCAATCAGAAGTTAGCTGGTAGCGCTATGCTTTATGTCCCTGGGTGTGCTTTTCGGACAAGCACACAAAAATGACATAGAGAGCATAGCAACCACCCTGGGAGGGCCTATGGGCCATAACAACCAGTTGGCCAATCAACACAGGGCAAGCCCTCCAAGACTGGAGGCACACCAATCATAAGCCTGTGGGTACCCCTAGACACTCCCCTTACGCTGCCCTGTAAGATCTTTCGGGAGACACTAGGAGCCCTCTTTTCTAGCTATCTGCCATGGCGGGTGGGTGAAAGACCTGAGGTAACATGGGGTTTGTTCGTTAAATTACAATAAAGCCTCGTGCAATTTGCATCAAGCTCTCGAATCTTCCTGGTGATTGGGGTGACTGCGAACGTGGCCTGGGACCCCGGATACTTTAGTTTTCCAGGGTCTAACATAACAAGAACCTAAACAAAATATTGATCAAATGAGAAAATGAAACGAAATAAAATCTGAAATTAGATAACTTTTTACAATGTTGAAACCAAAGGAAAACAATATAGATAGAAATATAAATAAGTCCAACAAAACAAAATGCAATAAAATGGTAGATTGAAATGACTTGGAAAAAAGAAGTTCAGATAAATTTTAAAAAATTACTTTAAAATGATGTATTTTTAAATATTATGTAATTATAAATGAAATGTATAAGGATTATGTAAATATAAGGACGTAATGAAATGTAAAGCATTGAATTGATGTTATGATGATTAAAAGAAACAAGGAAAGAGATGGAACTAATAAATGCAATGCAAGGAGTTGAAATAAAATAAATACCATGAAATGACAGGATGTAATGCAATCCTAATTAGTCTTAGTAATAAAAAACCCACAATCAGAGATTAGGGGGTAAAAAATGAAAGATCAGAGAAGCAGAGCAGCCAGCCACTAGAGTTCCTAACTCTACAAATGCTTAAACCGAATAGGTAAGATCCTGTCTACAGAAATCGTCAGAGTTAATGCTCTGAGCTCCAGTCTCCTCTGGCTTTATATTCCTCCACCATCCAGCCATATCACTCCTATCTCTAACTCCCTAGTGCTGGGATCAAAGCCTTGTGATCACAAGTGCTGGGATTAAAGGTGTGAGTACAGTCTTTTTTAGACTGATTCAGTCTCTCTTAGGCCAGGATGGCATTGAACTCGGAGATCCATCTGCCTCTGTATCCTGAGTGCTGGGATAAAAGATGTGTGCCACCACTGCTTGGCTTCTACTGTCTACTAGTGTGCCTACCGATGGACTCTGATCTTCAGGCAAGCTTTCTTTGTTAGATCATAAATAAAATATCACACCAGGAAATGTCATATAATCCAATACAAGGAGCTGTAATTAAATGAGATGAAAAGATATAAACTGAAATGAAGTGGTGATACTAACAGAAACAATATACTGAAGTAAATATATATTCCAGGAGACAATGAAAATGAGTGATAAAACATGCTGTCATGACGTATTGAATGACATGAAACACAGTGAAACTTATACTGAAACAATAAATGAAATAAAATTTTTCTGGTATGGCAGGAAAGCTCAAGTATTCAAACACAATGAAATGTATCAAATGACATGAAAAGAAAGCATGAAATTAAATGGTTTTTAAAAATGAAAAAATATTCTGAAATGAACTGATATAACATGAAATGATGAAAATAGAGATGAAATGTGTATTATATAATTATTGAAATAAATAAGGCAAAATGTAATCATAAAATTAGATGATGAATAAAATGAAATGAACTGGTGGTATAAAATTATGGATGGAATCCAAAGCAGTATAGATGACAAGAAATGAAATGAAATAGGATAGAAGAGTAAAAGATAATTAAATCAGATTATTCCAGAGTAAATAGGAAAATACCGAAATGAAACAACAAAAAGAGGTTAAACAAAAGAACAAATAGAGATAATTAAATGAAATATACAATGCCTTATAAAATACTGAAAAAATGAAAATAAAATGTAGAGAATAATTTAACATAACATATTGGATAGAATTATAATAAAATGAAATCGACATAATGAAACAAAATGTTGGAAAAAAGGTAAAAATAAATTAAACTTAAGGAATTCTATTTTGAATATAATGTAATGAAATTAAATGAATGGAACTAATATGATGACTCACATGGGATAAAAGTAAATGTGTTGAGATGATACAAATACATATAAAATATCATGTAGTCATACACAATGTTACATAATTTGAGTAGATGAAAGAAAAAATAAGGAGACGATATTAAGTGCAATAGTATACTGGAATGAATCCAGAGAACAAGAAATAATTAAATGAAGTGAGAAAAGTGACGATGGGATGAAATGGGTAAAATAAAATGAAAATAAAATGTAATAATGGAATGACATGATACCAAAATAGAATAAAATGGTCCGACACACACTAAGAGAAAATGCAATGTGATAAAGATTGAAACGATGAAAGGAAATATAACTTAATGCAATAGAAACTAATGTAATCAAATGTAGTGAAATATGAGTGAAATAAAACAAAGAAGAGACCTCAACAAAATGACGACCAACTAGGAAATTAAAATGAATTGGCTGAAATGTAATGAATTTAAAATATATATGAAATAAAACAATGGAATGAGAGGAAATGCAATTTAATGAACGAAGTTCAATGGACTTGTAATAAAGTAATGAAATGTAATTGGTTGAAAGAAATGATGTTGAAGTCAAATAATAAGAATCATCAAAGAAGAAGATATCCGAAGTTTCAGTTACAAAACATGTTATGTAAAGCAGCTTAAACAGTACTTGTAGATGAAAATGAAGCAGGTTTAGAAAAAAAAGAAAAAGAAAAGAAAAGAAGAAGAAGAAGTAAGAAAAGAAAACAGAAAAATGCCCTTGATTATGCATTGTTCCAAAAGAAAAGGACACAATCAGAAGTTTCAGTGTGACCACAAAAGTTAATGAAAGTTTAAACTTACACCTGGGATATGGTCCCCAAAACTTACCGAGCTGCAGGTGACTGTTTCATCAGGAGATTGACAGTTTCTACTGCAGGTCAGGCTCCTAAATCGGAAACCGGTCTTCACAGAGATTTGACACAGTTGCTATTTAAACTCGGTTTTTGCCCGCAGTTGCCATTTGAAAGCCAAGTCCTTTCATTGCTTAGCCTAGCAGGTGCAGGTTGTCTTTCAGAAGGCAAGCTGTTTGCTCAATCAGTCAGCCACAGGCACAGCTGGTTCCCGAAATCGCTGTCTGATCCTAGGGGGTGAAGTTGTGCGACTTCGACGGTTTATTTTGGGCAGCAAGGCTTGATTTCAGGCTTTCAAACGATATAATTAAATCGTTTTCTTCTGGAGTTTGCCATCAGCCTTAGACACCCTCCCCATGGACTTGGCTAGCCCTGGGGCAGCCAGTGCAGCAGAGCTCCGCCCCGCGCTGGCTGGCTAAACTATAAATGGCTACAGCCCTGGGGACAAGGCAGGCTCTGCCTCACTCTACCCAAACTGTTAAGCAAGCTCTGTTGTTCTGAACTTGATTAAGACTGAGAAATATTATCGCCGAGAAACCGTCGAAGATTTTACACCAGCCTGGCTCTAGCCGCTTCTACCTCTTACCCAAATTGCTAACTATACCTGACCTTTTGTGCTAAATGTTATAAGAAATAACAATTATAACCGAGAAACTGTATAAAAAGAAACTACTGCATAATCTATTTAAGAAGAATTGACAGCAGCCTGGCTGCGGCTGGCTCTACCTCATTATAAGCTAATTGTTAAAAAAAAAAATTGTTGCTATCATATATTATTTAAGACTAAAAACAAACAACGCAGTATAGATGACAAGAAATGAAATGAAATAGGATAGAAGAGTAAAAGATAATTAAATCAGATTATTCCAGAGTAAATAGGAAAATACCGAAATGAAACAACAAAAAGAGGCTAAACAAAAAACAAATAGAGATAATTAAATGAAATATACAATGCCTTATAAAATACTGAAAAAATGAAAATAAAATGTAGTAAATAATTTAAAATAACAAATTGGATAGAATTATGATAAAATGAAATCGACACAATGAAACAAAATGTTGGAAAAAAGGTAAAAAATAAATTAAACTTAATGAATTCAATTTTGAATATAATGTAATGAAATTAAATGAATGGAACTAATTTAATGAATAACATGGGATAAAAATAAATGTGTAGAGATGATACAAATACATATAAAATATCATGTAGTCAAACACAATGTTACATAATTTAAGTAGATGAAAGAAAAAATAAGGAGACGATATGAAGTGCAATAGTATACTGGAATGAATCCAGAGGACAAGAAATAATTAAATGAAGTGAGAAAAGTGACGATGGGATGAAATGAGTAAAATAAAATGAAAATAAAATGTAATAATTTAATGACATGATACCAAAATAGAATGAAATGGTCCGACAGCACACTAAGAGAAAATGCATTGTGATAAAGATTCAAACGAAGAAAGGAAATATGATTTAATGCAATAGAATCTAATGTAATCAAATGTAATGAAATATGAGTGAAATAAAACAAAGAAGAGACCTCAACAAAATGACGACCAACTAGGAAATTAAAATGAATTGGCTGAAATGTAATGAATTTAAAATATATATGAAATAAAACGATGGAATGAGAGGAAATGCAATTGAATGAACGAAGTTCAATGGACTTGTAATAAAGTAATGAAATGTAATGGGTTGAAAGAAATGATGTTGAAGTCAAATAATAAGAACCATCAAAGAAGAAGATATCCGAAGTTTCAGTTACAAAACATATTATGTAAAGCAGCTTAAACAGTACTTGTAGATGAAAACGAACCAGGTTTAGAAAAAAAAAAGAAAAAAGAAAAGAGAAGAAGAAGAAGAAGAAGAAGAAGAAGAAGAAGTAGAAGAAGAAGAAGAAGAAAAAGAAGAAGAAAAGAAAAAGGAAAAAAATGCCCTTGATTATGCATTGTTCCAAAAGAAAAGGACACAATCAGAAGTTTCAATGTGACTACAAAAGTTAATGAAAGTTTAAACTGGCGCTTGGGATATGCTCCACAAACCATAACGAGTTTGTGATGGCTGTTTCATCAGGAGATTGACAGTTTCTACTGCAGGTCAGGCTCCTAATTCGGAAAACCGGTCTTCACAGAGAGTTGCTATTTAAACTCGATTTTTGCCAACAGTTGCCATTTGAAAGCCAAGTCCTTTCATTGCTTAGCCTAGCAGGTGCAGGTTGTCTTTCAGAAGGCAAGCTGTTTGCTCAGTCAGCCACAAGCAAGGCTGGTTCCCGAATTCGCTTCCTGAGCGGGAGGGGGGTGAAGTTGTGCGAATTCGCCAGTTTCTTTTGGGCAGCAAGGCTTGATTTCAGGCTTTCAAACGATATAATTAAATCGTTTTCTTCTGGAGTTTGCCATCGACCTTAGACACCCTCCCCGTGGGCTTGGCTAGCCCTGGGGCAGCCAGTGCAGCAGAGCTCCGCCCCGCGCTAGCTGGCTGGACTATAAATGGCTACAGCCCTGGGGACAAGGCAGGCTCTGCCTCACTCTACCCAAACTGTTAAGCAAGCTCTGTTGTTCTCAACTTGATTAAGACTGAGAAATATTATCGCCGAAAAACCGTCGAAGATTTTACAGCAGCCTGGCTCTAACCGCTTCTACCCAAATTGGTAACTATACCTGACCTTTTGTGCTAAATGTTATAAGAAATAACAATTATAACCGAGAAAATTTATAAAAAGAAACTACTGCATAATCTATTTACGAAGAATTGACAGCAGCCTGGCTGCGGCTGGCTCTACCTCATTATAAGCTAATTGTTAAAAAAAAAAAAATTGTTGCTATCATATATTATTTAAGACTAAAAACAAACAAACTAAAAAAAAAAAAAACTGTTGACGAGAAACAGCTTGAGACGCCTCTATAAAACTCTGTATCTACACAAGTCCTCCTTCTGGGAGTTGGGTTTGTGCCATGGAGCCTAATGTGTGGTCTGGGCTTGTGAGAGAGGCTAGGGATGCCTCGCGAGGGCAGTCTTGGCGCATGCCTTGCTTCTGGCCATTGAGAGAGTGTTCTCCTGGTGAAGGCTGTGCTTTCTGTGGGGAAGCTCTTCCTTGGCAGGTGGCAGGCTTGGGGGGATCGCCCTGGAACCATGATTCTGGCAGAGGGCAGTGCAAGCCTGGAAGCTGCTCCCCTGCCTTCAGTGTGGGAAACCAGAAACCAGAGGCTCTGGTGAAAGAGGAAGACCTGCCTGAGGCACCAGCATTCTGGCTAGTGCTGCAGCAGCCCCCATGCCTCTTGAACCCCTTGGGTCCCCAGCCGGGTGCTCCACAGCAGGAAGCCCAGACCTCTGAACCAGAGCGCCTAAGCCAGTGCGGTCTGCCTGTAGCCTCCAACTGGTGGAGAGGAGGCTCTGTTTTGAGGGGCTTTCTGGAATGCATTAGTTCTTGCCCAGTGTTCTCCTTCCCACCTGTCTGCTGTCCTTCAGTCTTTGGCACCAGTGAGCCTTAGAAATAGCAGGCGCCTTTGGGCTGCTGCTCCCTGCAAGCAAGCATGCTTCCTTTCTCAACGTAGCAAGCTTCAAAATAAAAATATATTCACAACTGCCTAACGTTTCTGGTCAATTGTGCAGTTCTTTTATGCTAAAGTGTCCTTTACTGACAGAGCTGGGTGCTATGGTGCAGAACTTTCCTCCCAGCACTCTACCTGCAGAGGGAGGAGGAGGCTGGCTGCAAAGCCAGGCCCTTCAGCTCAGCCAGTATCAGGCTTGGCACATCCACCCTTGGATTCCCTATGGTAAATATATTCTTAAAATGTGATATATGGGGCTGGAGAGATGTCTCAGTGGTGAGAAGCACTGTCTGTTCTTCCATCGACTTGGGCTCAGTAGGCACAAAGCAGTTTACAACTGACTGTAACTTCTGTTCCAGGAGATGAAAAAAAAAAAATGACAGGAAAGGAAAAGAAATAATATATGAAATGAGCTGACAAGCCATGAAATATCGTGATGTGCCAGGAAATAACGAAAATAAGTGATAAAAGCATGATGACATGATTTTTGTGTGACATAAAAATAAAGCAAAATGTAACAATGGAATAATAAGAAAATAAAATCAAATTGTGTGAAAACAAAATAAAAAGAAACAAGGCAAAATACGAAGGAAGACTGAGATCATTACATGAGATATAATGTGTGAAATTATGAAATGAGAATAATACATGAAATTAAACATTATAAAAAGTAATGAAAAATATGATAATCGATGAGATGATGAAGAGAGGTAAAACAGAGTGATGGGGAAATGAACTGCAATGCAGCAAAAAACCAAAAGAATGGATGTTTTTATGAAAAAATGGACAAATGAATCCATGAAGGATATAAATTGTATAATTTCATGTTAAAATCAGATAATACATAGGAAATAAAATGAAATGGAAAGCTTCAAGTAAAATTAGTTACAAATATATAAAATAGGGGCTGGAGAGATGGCTCAGAGGTTAAGAGCACTGGCTGTTCTTCCAGAGGCCCTGAGTTCTATTCCCAGCAACCACATGGTGGCTCAAAAATATCCCTTATGAGGTCTGGTGTCCTCTTCTGGTGTGCAGATATACATGGAAGCAGAACGTTGTATAAATAATAAATAAATAAAATAAATAAAAATCTATCTATATAAATATATAAAGTAATGGAATGCAATATTGGCATGATGATGAGTTTGAATGAGAGGCTGAGATGGAATGATAATGAGTTGGATCAAATTTCATGGAATGAAATTAATTTTGTCCAGTCATGTATAATAAAATGTAATTGAATGTGATCATATGAAATGAAGTGACGATATGACATGTAATAAAGAAATGATGAGAGCTGGGCATTGGAGGCAGAGGCAGGCGGATCTCTGTGAGTTCAAGGCCAGCCTGGTTTCCAGAGTGAGTGCCAGGATAGGCCCAAAGCTACACAGAGAAACCCTGTCTGGAAAAACCAAACAAAGAAAAAAAAATGATGGAAAGTTGACCCGTCCAGCAGGCCAGGTTATTTGTGGGTCTCGAGGGGGTATCACCTAGGAGTCAATGGGGGGCGAGAGAGAAAGGAGACCAAACGCATAAAGATAGACAGAGTCAGTCTGAGTTGCATCAAGGTCTCCTTTATTGAAGGGTAAAGCTTGCTTATATGCAGGGGATTTTTGCACAGGGCAGGGTAAGGGAGCAGGAGGAATGGAAAATTTTCAAGAAGAAGTAGAGGCAAGGTAAGTCTTAGCCCATGGTTCTGGGGCAGCTATTTCTGAGAAAAGAGAGAACATTTTGCAACATGTTTTGTATAGCTTATCCGGAAGAACATCTTGTGGTCGCAGCAGATCTGGTCGGGACATCTGGCAATGATTAACTCTTGACTCAGTATGAGGCCCCTTTTGGCCCTCAACAGAAAGTGATATAAGACTGATTAAAAAAAAGTCATGGCATGTGATCATGAAAAGATATGAAACAATAAAAAAAACATGAAATTATGTTAAAATAATTAATTTGAAATTTTATCAATAAATTTGGAGTGAAATACTGAAATGAAATAGGAGGCAAAATAAAATGTGATATAACCAAATATCATTTTATTATTTTTTAATTTAAATTAAAAACAATCTTATTTACTTACAAATCCCAGTTCCCTCTCCCTCCCATCCTCCTGTTCACCCCACCAACACCCCATGCTACCCCTCATAAATTCCCCAGGGAGAGTGAGGCCTCCTGTAGGAGATGGTCAAAGTCTGTCACGTTTGGAGGGCTGGACCTAGGCCCTCCCCTTGTGTAGTCCTCCATATAGGGAATCGGCTCCCAAAGCCCATTGGTGCACTATGGATAAATACTGGTTCCATTGCCAGAGGTCCCATAGACTACTCTGCTGGGCCTTCCCAAGTGACACCCACATTCATGGGGTCTTTTTCTGTCCTATGCTCATTCCCCAGCTGTCAGACTGAGGTCCTAGAGCTTCCACCTGCTCAGATCAGATGTTTATGTGGGTTTCCCCAGCATGGTCTTGACCCCTTTGCTCATCACTCCTCCCTCTCTACAACTGGAGTTGTAGAGCTGGAACAGGAGTTCAGCTCACTGCTTAACCGTGAATCTCTGCTTCTGCTTCCATCAGATACTGGGTGAAGGCTCTATGATGGCATTTAAGATAACAAATATTGGGGCTGGAGAGATGGCTCACTAGTTAAGAGCACTGGCTGCTCTTCCAGAAGACCTGGGTTCAATTCCAAGCACCCACATGACAGCACATAACTGTCTGTAACTCCACTTCCAGGAAATCTGACACCTTCACACTAATGCACATAAGAAAATTAAATAAACTACTTTTTCTTTAAAAATATAACCAAATATCTTGAAGTCATAAAGTGATAAGGTGAAAGGAAAAAAGTTCCTAAACAAAATAAAGATAAAATCAGTCACTAAAGGGAAAAAAACCTCTAAAATATCGATTTTATTAAATAATGGAAGGAAATTAAACTTTGGACAAAACCTAGTGTATGAAAAATCTGCAGAAATATAATGAATAGCATGAGAAACTTGAAATTGAAAGATTTAGAAATTATCAAGGAAACAGATTCGTCTCTGCTCCCTACCCACCTACCTCCCTTGCAAAAAGAATTGCTCTTGACCCAGAGACTTGCTACCAAGGCCCCATGACTCAGTTCCTGGAATCTCCCCTACAAGGCCTCAAGATAGCTAGAACACCAAGAATTTCCAGAAGGCTGCACTCCCAAAAGGAGCCCATTAAGGGAACTAACTGACCAAGAGTCAAAAAGTGATATGTAAGTCCTTAAAAAAACAAAGACTGCTGTCTTAGGCAAGATTGATTAGCACATTCTGAGGTCTTGTCTATTTGCCCAATGGATGGTCCTGCAGAATCGTGACCTCCCCCCGCCAAAAAAAAGAAAAAAAAAACTTGTGGTTTTTGCCTTTAGAAAACGCCTGTGCATGGGGAACCGGGCTGCTCTATAGCCTGCATGCTGAGAGAGCCGCTTTGTACAAATGCTTCCCGTTCATTAAAGCCTCTTGCTCACTGCATCAACTGGACTGGACTTTGAGTTCTTGAGGGGTGGACCTGACAGATCCGGGAGACTCCTGACCCCGAGGGTCTTTCAAAATAATTCAAATGATGGAAGGAAATGAAATGGAAAGTTGAAATGAAATTTAATAACTGTAATTACATGTAATGTAATGAAGTATAATGACTTAAAATAATGAGGTGGTGCTGAAAAGAAATCATGAATTGGAATATTATTATGACATGGAATAAAATAATGAAATTAGTTGTAATTTGTGTTTCCTAGAGACTAATCCTCCACTATGAACTTGTTTGTTTGTGTTTAGAGACCACCAGGCAATTGATTCATTGCTGAGTGAATCTGTGATTGCGGTTCCAGAGACAAGTAGACCACCAGGGCCCTGATCAATGAATAGATTGATCCCCAGATGGATTCATAATATAATGATTGTTTTATTGACAGTTGGCGCAGGGCACGGAGGAACTAGCTGGCATATCCTCGGGTCCTTTCTTGCTATACACCCTGCTCTCTGCTTCTGGTTGCCATGAAGATGCTCTTCCACCACACACTCTGCATACAGGGATGATACACAGCAGTCCTTGGGACCAAGACACCCTGAATTCCCTGAAACTGTGAAGTAAAGTAAACCTTCTTCCTCTTTTTCACACCAGTAAGAAAAGCAGCACAGCAGAAATGGGAGCAGATGGTCTGGGAGGTGGCAGTGGGCAGTGTTTCTGCCTTTCAGATGTGGAGGGGAAGGGACATGTCATCCTTGCTGTTCCCTTCTATGAAGTCTCACAATCTGCATTCCAGCTTCTCCTCTTCCTGTAAGTCGTTTTGGGTTTTTTTGTTTGCTTTGGGGTTCTTTTGGGGTTTTTTTCTACCTCAAGAACAACAGGCAGAGAGCTGCCTCCCACAATAATGAAAGAGAAAATGACACTGGCGACAAAAAGTCAGAGACTACACTGAGAAAAATTTGGGGGAGAAAAACAAAAGAGAGAGAAAGAAACAAATGAGGAGAAAGTTGTTTGTTTTATTATCTATGTATTAATTTATTTCAACAGTGTTAATAATTACAGTACAGATTAACATAATATATTTTGTGAAAAATAATTATTTTTCCAGAGGGAAAATACATGAAAAAAGAAAAGGCCTTGATACACAATTTTGTCAAGCCTCTTCTTTAAAAGAAGCCAGCTAGAGTCTCATCTGTGCGTCTGTATTTAATCTGTCATGATAGCACAGGTCATGTTGCCTTGGAAACTTCTCCAGTATGCTCATAGGAAAATAAAAATGAAGTGGATAAATAATGGCTTCGTATTACTATAAAAACATTTTGACTTGTCAGACACCAGAGATTCCAGGACCACATCTTAAAATCTGCCATTCTAACAAATGCCCCTCTACATGCAGAAACTGCAAGGTCAATGCTGCTCTAAGAGGAGCCAGCAAGGCCCTATAATAAAAGCTAGAAGAAGGGTGATACTGAGACAGAAATGCTTTGTCTAAATATCTATAAAGCAGCCAAACCCCTACCCCAGGACCTCTGGTTCAGCTGACGTGGTTGGGTGACAATTTCTTTCTCCATATTAGCAATTTACTAAGAGGCTAAGTGTCTCACAGTCTCTAGACACAGGAATACTAAGCAGAACTGAAAAACATTCTATAATGATCTTCTATAACTAGAAGCAGAAAGGCTTCTAGTGGGCTTCTAGAATCCAGATAGCCTGATTTGTTAACCATCCCTTAATGCACACACACACATAAACACACACACACACACACACACACACACACACACACACACACACACACACACACACATAAAAAAAAAAAATGCCTTCAGCAAAGAGGAAAGTGCACCGGCTAGGGATAAAAAACTCTAAAACTGCCCTCACAGACCAAGAGCCTGGAGTAGCCATTTGCAGAGAGAAATTGATTCTACTGGGCTCTATGAAGCTCCCATAAGTCAGTCCATGAGATGAGCCTGAGGATTACAGGGTTGGACTCCACGTGAATTTTGACTTTTAAGAAAATTTGCAGTCCTACTTGGTGGCCAGGACTAGCCTGGCTGCCCTGAAGTGACTAGCAACCGCCCTCTCCCTACAAGGCAGGAAGAGTGCCTGGAGGACAGGTTGGTGTGCAACCTCAGAGCCAAGACAAAAGGCTGACTAAAGTGCTTATTAACATGTCAAAGCTAATGTTGATGGCCTCTCAGCTCCCTTGGTACCTGGCACACACACATACATGCACCCCACACTCCCACTCCCATCCCCACACACCCCTTTGCTGAACTCTCAAGCCCAGGTCCTTTCCCCTGCTCCACTGACCTCCATATAACTCAGCCACCACCAGTCTCTTGACTAGTGCCATCACACTCAGCTCCGTCTTGTACATAACATTCTTTAGCATAAAATAAATGAAACATTGACCAGGAAAGTTAGGCAATTGTCAGGATGTTTTTATTTTGAAAATGAAGGCTTTAAGAAAGGAGGCATGCTTGCAGGGAGCAGTACCACAAAGGGCCTGATATTCTCTAAGGCTCCCTAGTGCCAAAGACTGAAGGACAGCAGCCAGGACTGACAGATAGCCATGAGCAATGAATCCCCTCCAGCAGGCCACACAAAACCGGAATTCTTCACCACCTGGGGGCATCAGGCCAATCTCAATGGCCAAAGGATCAGTGACATGCACAGCATCCAGGCAACAACAACCAGAGACCTTGTCCATTTGAGTGGGAACGTCTTGGTGCCTCACTCTTGGCTGTACCTAAGCCTTCACCATTCACCAAGCTGGGTGGCTGGACACGCCACAGGGCTGAAGCACAGGTCTGGGAATGAACTTAAAAAGGGTAACATCTGTTAAAGAGTAGGTTTGAACAGAACAGCATCAAACTCTGGGAAGACCCAGATTCAGATTTGGAGCCTGACCCGCATAGATCCAGTAAGTAATTCTCAGATTAAACACCCATTTTGCCCTTTGGTGAGCATTGGTAACCATATCCCAGTTGTTAGCATTAACTTGAATAAACTTAAGGTTTAAACATTTTGTGGTGTCCTTATCTTATTGGAGCAATCCTTGACCTAAGGACTAATATTTGTCTAAATATTATGGGTTTTCATCAAGTACTGTTTAGCCTTTATTATTAAAATATGGTTAGACACTCTACCTTCTCATAACCTGTTGTGTGATGGTTTTAACTTTAATTTCCCCCCCAATTTTACAACATTTTAAGCAACTTATTCATAACATTATAGCCACATTTCCATGAAAACACAGGGGGCTCTGTGTCAAAAGGATCAGACACCCCAGAGGCCTGGAGAACATTCCATTTGCCATCTGACTGAAACTGCAGAATCCCTTCAGCACTGAAGTCTTAGTCTGCCAGATGCCTAGAAACTGCCTATCTTCAAAGAATGGACTTTACATAAGAGGACTCTCCTGAAAAACAAACTTTTATAAGAGGTTGACCTCTAGTTAAAGGATGGAAAGGATGGACTTTTATTTACAGTTTTTTTTTCATTAATGCTCAGCTTTTTATTTCCAGTTGGACTTTTATTGAAGGGGTTGACTTTTCATAAAAACTATTGGATTTGATGAAAATGATATCTTTTAATTTGAAAGCTTTCCTTTTTTATATAAAGGAATGATTGTTTATGAAAAGCTAAGCTTTTATAAAAATGACCCCCTTTTTGTTCAAAGTTTGGGCTTTTACAGATTGGTTGGAATCTTTGCTAAAAAAAATTATATTTTATGAAAAAAAAGCAGTTTTTTTTACAGGATAGACTTTTATGAATGACATGAAACAAATTGAAATCTAATACTGAAATAATAAATGAAATAAAATTTTTCTGGTATGACAGGAAAGCTCAAGTATTCAAACACAATGAAATGTATCAAATGACATGAAAAGAAAGTGTGAAATTAAATGGTTTTTAAAAATGAAAAAATATTCTGAAATGAACAGATATAACATGAAATGATGAAAATAGAGATGAAATGTGTATTATATAATTATTGAAATAAATAAGGCAAAATGTGATCATGAAATTAGATGATGAATAAAATGAAATGAACTGGTGGTATAAAATTATGGATGAAATCCAAAGCAGTATAGATGACAAGACATGAAATGAAATAGGATAGAAGAGTAAAAGATAATTAAATCAGATTATTCCAGAGTAAATAGGAAAATACCGAAATGAAACAACAAAAAGAGGCTAAACAAAAGAACAAATAGAGATAATTAAATGAAATATACAATGCCTTATAAAATATTGAAAAAAATGAAAATAAAATGTAGTGAATAATTTAACATAACAAATTGGATAGAATTATAATAAAATGAAATCCACACAATGAAACAAAATGTTGGAAAAAAGGTAAAAAATAAATTAAACTTAATGAATTCTATTTTGAATATAATGTAATGAAATTAAATGAATGGGACTAATTTAATGAATAACATGGGATAAAAATAAATGTGTAGAGATGATACAAATACATATAAAATATCATGTAGTCAAATACAATGTTACATAATTTGAGTAGATGAAAGAAAAAATAAGGAGACGATATGAAGTGCAATAGTATACTGGAATGAATCCAGAGGACAAGAAATAATTAAATGAAGTGAGAAAAGTGACGATGGGATAAAATGAGTAAAATAAAATGAAAATAAAATGTAATAATGGAATGACATGATACCAAAATAGAATGAAATGGTCCGACACACACTAAGAGAAAATGCAATGTGATAAAGATTGAAACGATGAAAGGAAATATGATTTAAAGCATTAGAATCTAATGTAATCAAATGTAATGAAATATGAGTGAAATAAAACAAAGAAGAGACCTCAACAAAATGACGACCAACTAGGAAATTAAAACGAATTGGCTGAAATGTAATGAATTTAAAATATATATGAAATAAAACGATGGAATGAGAGGAAATGCAATTTAATGAACAAGTTCAATGGACTTGTAATAAAGTAATGAAATGTAATGGGTTGAAAGAAATGATGTTGAAGTCAAATAATAAGAACCATCAAAGAAGAAGATATCCGAACTTTCAGTTACAAAACATTATGTAAAGCAGCTTAAACAGTACTTGTAGATGAAAACGAACCAGGTTTAGAAAAAAAAAAGAAAAAAGAAGAAGAAGAAGAAGAAGAAGTAGAAGAAGAAGAAGAAGAAGAAGAAGAAGAAGAAGAAGAAGAAGAAGAGAAGAAGAAGAAGAAGAAGAAGAAGAAGAAGAAGAAGAAGAAGAAGAAGAAGAAGAAGAAGAAGAAGAAGAAGAAGAAGAAGAAGAAGAAGAAAAAGGAAAAAAATGCCCTTGATTATGCATTGTTCCAAAAGAAAAGGACACAATCAGAAGTTTCAATGTGACTACAAAGTTAATGAAAGTTTAAACTTGCGCTTGGGATATGCTCCACAAAACATAACGAGTTTCTGATGGCTGTTTCATCAGGAGATTGACAGTTTCTACTGCAGGTCAGGCTCCTAATTCGCAAAACCGGTCTTCACAGAGAGTTGCTATTTAAACTCGATTTTTGCCAGCAGTTGCCATTTGAAAGCCAAGTCCTTTCATTGCTTAGCCTAGCAGGTGCAGGTTGTCTTTCAGAAGGCAAGCTGTTTGCTCAGTCAGCCACAAGCAAGGCTGGTTCCCGAATTCGCTTCCTGAGCGGGAGGGGGGTGAAGTTGTGCGAATTCGCCAGTTTCTTTTGGGCAGCAAGGCTTGATTTCAGGCTTTCAAACGATATAATTAAATCGTTTTCTTCTGGAGTTTGCCATCGACCTTAGACACCCTCCCCGTGGGCTTGGCTAGCCCTGGGGCAGCCAGTGCAGCAGAGCTCCGCCCCGCGCTAGCTGGCTAGACTATAAATGGCTACAGCCCTGGGGACAAGGCAGGCTCTGCCTCACTCTACCCAAACTGTTAAGCAAGCTCTGTTGTTCTCAACTTGATTAAGACTGAGAAATATTATCGCCGAAAAACCGTCGAAGATTTTACAGCAGCCTGGCTCTAACCGCTTCTACCCAAATTGGTAACTATACCTGACCTTTTGTGCTAAATGTTATAAGAAATAACAATTATAACCGAGAAAATTTATAAAAAGAAACTACTGCATAATCTATTTACGAAGAATTGACAGCAGCCTGGCTGCGGCTGGCTCTACCTCATTATAAGCTAATTGTTAAAAAAAAAATTGTTGCTATCATATATTATTTAAGACTAAAAACAAACAAACTAAAAAAAAAAAAAAAACTGTTGACGAGAAACAGCTTGAGACGCCTCTATAAAACTCTGTATCTACACAAGTCCTCCTTCTGGGAGTTGGGTTTGTGCCATGGAGCCTAATGTGTGGTCTGGGCTTGTGAGAGAGGCTAGGGATGCCTCGCGAGGGCAGTCTTGGCGCATGCCTTGCTTCTGGCCATTGAGAGAGTGTTCCCCTGGTGAAGGCTGTGCTTTCTGTGGGGAAGCTCTTCCTTGGCAGGTGGCAGGCTTGGGGGGATCGCCCTGGAACCATGATTCTGGCAGAGGGCAGTGCAAGCCTGGAAGCTGCTCCCCTGCCTTCAGTGTGGGAAACCAGAAACCAGAGGCTCTGGTGAAAGAGGAAGACCTGCCTGAGGCACCAGCATTCTGGCTAGTGCTGCAGCAGCCCCCATGCCTCTTGAACCCCTTGGGTCCCCAGCCGGGTGCTCCACAGCAGGAAGCCCAGACCTCTGAACCAGAGCGCCTAAGCCAGTGCGGTCTGCCTGTAGCCTCCAACTGGTGGAGAGGAGGCTCTGTTTTGAGGGGCTTTCTGGAATGCATTAGTTCTTGCCCAGTGTTCTCCTTCCCACCTGTCTGCTGTCCTTCAGTCTTTGGCACCAGCGAGCCTTAGAAATAGCAGGCGCCTTTGGGCTGCTGCTCCCTGCAAGCAGGCATGCTTC
Source organism: Cricetulus griseus (assembly GCF_003668045.3). NCBI lineage: Eukaryota > Metazoa > Chordata > Mammalia > Rodentia > Cricetidae > Cricetulus > Cricetulus griseus. The sequence continues at coordinate 337,507,653 of NC_048595.1, read as the reverse complement.
CTTTCTCAACGTAGCAAGCTTCAAAATAAAAATATATTCACAACTGCCTAACGTTTCTGGTCAATTGTGCAGTTCTTTTATGCTAAAGTGTCCTTTACTGACAGAGCTGGGTGCTATGGTGCACACCTTTCCTCCCAGCACTCTACCTGCAGAGGGAGGAGGAGGCTGGCTGCAAAGCCAGGCCCTTCAGCTCAGCCAGTATCAGGCTTGGCACATCCACCCTTGGATTCCCTATGGTAAATATATTCTTAAAATGTGATATATGGGGCTGGAGAGATGTCTCAGTGGTGAGAAGCACTGTCTGTTCTTCCAGACGACTTGGGCTCAGTAGGCACAAAGCAGTTTACAACTGACTGTAACTTCTGTTCCAGGAGATGAAAAAAAAAAAAAAAATGACAGGAAAGGAAAAGAAATAATATATGAAATGAGCTGACAAGCCATGAAATATCGTGATGTGCCAGGAAATAACGAAAATAAGTGATAAAAGCATGATGACATGATTTTTTGTGTGACATAAAAATAAAGCAAAATGTAACAATGGAATAATAAGAAAATAAAATCAAATTGTGTGAAAACAAAATAAGAAGAAACAAGGCAAAATACGAAGGAAGACTGAGATCATTACATGAGATATAATGTGTGAAATTATGAAATGAGAATAATACATGAAATTAAACATTATAAAAAGTAATGAAAAATATGATAATCGATGAGATGATGAAGAGAGGTAACACAGAGTGATGGGGAAATGAACTGCAATGCAGCAAAAAACCAAAAGAATGGATGTTTTTATGAAAAAATGGACAAATGAATCCATGAAGGATATAAATTGTATAATTTCATGTTAAAATCAGATAATACATAGGAAATAAAATGAAATGGAAAGCTTCAAGTAAAATTAGTTACAAATATATAAAATAGGGGCTGGAGAGATGGCTCAGAGGTTAAGAGCACTGGCTGTTCTTCCAGAGGCCCTGAGTTCTATTCCCAGCAACCACATGGTGGCTCAAAAATATCCCTTATGAGGTCTGGTGTCCTCTTCTGGTGTGCAGATATACATGGAAGCAGAACGTTGTATAAATAATAAATAAATAAAATAAATAAAAATCTATCTATATAAATATATAAAGTAATGGAATGCAATATTGGCATGATGATGAGTTTGAATGAGAGGCTGAGATGGAATGATAATGAGTAGGATCAAATTTCATGGAATGAAATTAATTTTGTCCAGTCATGTATAATAAAATGTAATTGAATGTGATCATATGAAATGAAGTGACGATATGACATGTAATAAAGAAATGATGAGAGCTGGGCATTGGAGGCAGAGGCAGGCGGATCTCTGTGAGTTCAAGGCCAGCCTGGTTTCCAGAGTGAGTGCCAGGATAGGCCCAAAGCTACACAGAGAAACCCTGTCTGGAAAAACCAAACAAAGAAAAAAAAATGATGGAAAGTTGACCCGTCCAGCAGGCCAGGTTATTTGTGGGTCTCGAGGGGGTATCACCTAGGAGTCAATGGGGGGCGAGAGAGAAAGGAGACCAAGCGCATAAAGATAGACAGAGTCAGTCTGAGTTGCATCAAGGTCTCGTTTATTGAAGGGTAAAGCTTGCTTATATGCAGGGGATTTTTGCACAGGGCAGGGTAAGGGAGCAGGAGGAATGGAAAATTTTCAAGAAGAAGTAGAGGCAAGGTAAGTCTTAGCCCATGGTTCTGGGGCAGCTATTTCTGAGAAAAGAGAGAACATTTTGCAACATGTTTTGTATAGCTTATCCGGAAGAACATCTTGTGGTCGCAGCAGATCTGGTCGGGACATCTGGCAATGATTAACTCTTGACTCAGTATGAGGCCCCTTTTGGCCCTCAACAGAAAGTGATATAAGACTGATTAAAAAAAAGTCATGGCATGTGATCATGAAAAGATATGAAACAATAAAAAAATAACATGAAATAACGTTAAAATAATTAATTTGAAATTTTATCAATAAACTCAAAATGGAGTGAAATACTGAAATGAAATAGGAGGCAAAATAAAATGTGATATAACCAAATATCATTTTATTATTTTTTAATTTAAATTAAAAACAATCTTATTTTACTTACAAATCTCAGTTCCCTCTCCCTCCCATCCTCCTGTTCATCCCACCAACACCCCATGCTACCCCTCATACATTCCCCAGGGAGAGTGAGGCCTCCTGTAGGGGATGGTCAAAGTCTGTCACATTTTGGGGGCTGGACCTAGGCCCTCCCCTTGTGTAGCCCTCCATATAGGGAATCGGCTCCCAAAGCCCATTGGTGCACTATGGATAAACACTGGTTCCATTGCCAAAGGCCCCATAGACTACTCTGCTGGGCCTTCCCAAGTGACACCCACATAATGGGGTCTTTTTCTGACCTATGCTCATTCCCCAGCTGTCAGACTGAGGTCCTAGAGCTTCCACTTGCTTAGATCAGATGTTTCTTTGGGTTTCCCCAGAATGGTCTTGACCCCTTTGCTCATCATCACTCCTCCCTCTCTACAACTGGAGTTGTAGAGCTGGAACAGGAGTTCAGCTCACTGCTTAACCGTGAATCTCTGCTTCTGCTTCCATCAGATACTGGGTGAAAGCTCTATGATGGCATTTAAGATAACAAATATTGGGGCTGGAGAGATGGCTCACTAGTTAAGAGCACTGGCTGCTCTTCCAGAAGACCTGGGTTCAATTCCCAGCACCCACATGACAGCACATAACTGTCTGTAACTCCAGTTCCAGGAAATCTGACACCTTCACACTAATGCACATAAAAAATTAAATAAACTAGTTTTTTTAAAAAAGATAACCAAGTATCTTGAAGTCATAAAGTGATAAGGTGAAAGGAAAAAAGTTCCTAAACAAAATAAAGATAAAATCAGTCACTAAAGGGAAAAAAACCTCTAAAATATCGATTTTATTAAATAATGGCAGGAAATTAAACTTTGAACAAAACCTAGTGTATGAAAAAATCTGCAGAAATATAATGAATGGCATGAGAAACTTGAAATTGAAAGATTTAGAAATTAACAAGGAAACAGATTCGGCTCTTCTACTTACCCACCTACCTCCCTTGCAAAAAGAATTGCTCTTGACCCAGAGACTTGCTACCAAGGCCCCATGACTCAGTTCCTGGAATCTCCCCTACAAGGCCTTAAGATAGATAGAACACCAAGAATTTCCAGAAGGCTGCACTCCCAAAAGGAGCCCATTAAGGGAACTAACTGACCAAGATTCAAAAAGTGATAAGTAAGTCCTTAAAAAACAAAGACTGCTGTCTTAGGCAAGATTGATTAGCACATTCTGAGGTCTGGTCTATTTGCCCAATGGATGGGCCTGGAGAATCGTGACCCCCCACCCCAAAAAAAGGAAAAAAAAAAAAAACTTGTGGTTTTTGCCTTTAGAAAACGCCTGTGCTTGGGGAACCGGGCTGGTCTGTAGCCTGCATGCTGAGAGAGCCGGTTTGTACAAATGCTTCCCATACATTAAAGCCTCTTGCTCACTGCATCAACTGGACTGGACTTTGAGTTCTTGAGGGGTGGACCTGCTGGATCCGGGAGACTCCACACCCGGAGGGTCTTTCAAAATAATTCAAATGATGGAAGGAAATGAAATGGAAAGTTGAAATGAAATTTAATAACTGTAATTACATGTAATATAATGAAGTATAATGACTTAAAATAATGAGATGGTGCTGAAAAGAAATCATGAATTGGAATATTATCATGACATGGAATAAAATAATGAAATCAGTTGTAATTTGTGTTTCCTAGAGACTAATCCTCCACTATCAACTTGTTTGTTTGGGTTTAGAGACCACCAGGCAATTGATTCATTGCTGAGTGAATCTGTGATTGCGGTTCCAGAGACAAGTAGACCACCAGGGCCCTGATCAATGAATAGATTGATCCCCCAGATGGATTCATAATATAATGATTGTTTTATTGAGAGTTGGCGCAGGGCATGGAGGAACTAGCTGGCATATCCTCGGGTCTTTTCTTGCTATACACCCTGCTCTCTGCTTCTGGTTGCCATGAAGATGCTCTTCCACCACACACTCTGCATACAGAGATGATACACAGCAGTCCTTGGGACCAAGACACCCTGAATTCCCTGAAACTGTGAAGTAAAGTAAACCTTCTTCCTCTTTTTCACACCAGTAAGAAAAGCAGCACAGCAGAAATGGGAGCAGATGGTCTGGGAGGTGGCAGTGGGCAGTGTTTCTGCCTTTCAGATGTGGAGGGGAAGGGACATGTCATCCTTGCTGTTCCCTTCTATGAAGTCTCACAATCTGCATTCCAGCTTCTCCTCTTCCTGTAAGTCGTTTTGGGTTTTTTTGTTTGCTTTGGGGTTCTTTTGGGGTTTTTTCTACCTCAAGAACAACAGGCAGAGAGCTGCCTCCCACAATAATGAAAGAGAAAATGATACTGGCGACAAAAAGTCAGAGACTACACTGAGAAAAATTTGGGGGAGAAAAACAAAAGAGAGAGAAAGAAACAAATGAGGAGAAAGTTGTTTGTTTTATTATCTATGTATTAATTTATTTCAACAGTGTTAATAATTACAGTACAGATTAACATAATATATTTTGTGAAAAATAATTATTTTTCCAGAGGGAAAATACATGAAAAAAGAAAAGGCCTTGATACACAATTTTGTCAAGCCTCTTCTTTAAAAGAAGCCAGCTAGAGTCTCATCTGTGCGTCTGTATTTAATCTGTCATGATAGCACAGGTCATGTTGCCTTGGAAACTTCTCCAGTATGCTCATAGGAAAATAAAAATGAAGTGGATAAATAATGGCTTCGTATTACTATAAAAACATTTTGACTTGTCAGACACCAGAGATTCCAGGACCACATCTTAAAATCTGCCATTCTAACAAATGCCCCTCTACATGCAGAAACTGCAAGGTCAATGCTGCTCTAAGAGGAGCCAGCAAGGCCCTATAATAAAAGCTAGAAGAAGGGTGATACTGAGACAGAAATGCTTTGTCTAAATATCTATAAAGCAGCCAAACCCCTACCCCAGGACCTCTGGTTCAGCTGACGTGGTTGGGTGACAATTTCTTTCTCCATATTAGCAATTTACTAAGAGGCTAAACGTCTCACAGTCTCTAGACACAGGAATACTAAGCAGAACTGAAAAACATTCTATAATGATCTTCTATAACTAGAAGCAGAAAGGCTTCTAGTGGGCTTCTAGAATCCAGATAGCCTGATTTGTTAACCATCCCTTAATACACACACACACATACACACACACACACACACACACACACACACACACACACACACACACACACACACACATAAAAAAAAAAAAAATGCCTTCAGCAAAGAGGAAGTGCACCGGTAGGCCTAAAGAACTCTAAAACTGCCCTCACAGACCAAGACCCTGGAGTAGCCATTTGCAGAGAGAAATTGATTCCACTGGGCTCTATGAAGCTCCCATAAGTCAGTCCATGAGATGATCCTGAGGATTACAGGGTTGGACTCCACGTGAATTTTGACTTTTAAGAAAATTTGCAGTCCTACTTGGTGGCCAGGACTAGCCTGGCTGCCCTGAAGTGACTGGCAACCGCCCTCTCCCTACCAGGCAGGAAGAGTGCCTGGAGGACAGGTTGGTGTGCAACCTCAGAGCCAAGACAAAAGGCTGACTAAAGTGCTTATTAACATGTCAAAGCGAATGTTGATGGCCTCTCAGCTCCCTTGGTACCTGGCACACACACATACATGCACCCCACACTCCCACTCCCATTCCCCACACACCCCTTTGCTGAACTCTCCAGCCCAGGTCCTTTCCCCTGCTCCACTGACCTCCATATAACTCAGCCACCACCAGTCTCTTGACTAGTGCCATCACACTCAGCTCCGTCTTGTACATAACATTCTTTAGCATAAAATAAATGAAACATTGACCAGGAAAGTTAGGCAATTGTCAGGATGTTTTTATTTTGAAAATGAAAGCTTTAAGAAAGGAAGCATGCTTGCAGGGAGCAGTACCACAAAGGGCCTGATATTCTCTAAGGCTCCCTAGTGCCAAAGACTGAAGGACAGCAGCCAGGACTGACAGATAGCCATGAGCAATGAATCCCCTCCAGCAGGCCACACAAAACCGGAATTCTTCACCACCTGGGTGAAGAATTCCGGAATTCTGGGTGAAGAATCTCAATGGCCAAAGGATCAGTGACATGCACAGCATCCAGGCAACAACAACCAGAGACCTTGTCCATTTGAGTGGGAACGTCTTGGTGCCTCACTCTTGGCTGTACCTAAGCCTTCACCATTCACCAAGCTGGGTGGCTGGACACGCCACAGGGCTGAAGCACAGGTCTGGGAATGAACTTAAAAAGGGTAACATCTGTTAAAGAGTAGGTTTGAACAGAACAGCATCAAACTCTGGGAAGACCCAGATTCAGATTTGGAGCCTGACCCGCATAGTTCCAGTAAGTAATTCTCAGATTAAACACCCATTTTGCCCTTTGGTGAGCATTGGTAACCATATCCCAGTTGTTAGCATTAACTTGAATAAACTTAAGGTTTAAACATTTTGTGGTGTCCTTATCTTATTGGAGCAATCCTTGACCTAAGGACTAATATTTGTCTAAATATTATGGGTTTTCATCAAGTACTGTTTAGCCTTTATTATTAAAATATGGTTAGACACTCTACCTTCTCATAACCTGTTGTGTGATGGTTTTAACTTTAATTTTCCCCCCAATTTTACAACATTTTAAGCAACTTATTCATAACATTATAACCACATTTCCATGAAAACACAGGGGGCTCTGTGTCAAAAGGATCAGACACCCCAGAGGCCTGGAGAACATTCCATTTGCCATCTGACTGAAACTAAGATTCCCTTCAGCACTGAAGTCTTAGTCTGCCAGATGCATAGAAACTGCCTATCTTCAAAGAATGGACTTTACATTAGAGGACTCTCCTGAAAAACAAACTTTTATAAGAGGTTGACCTCTAGTTAAAGGATGGAAAGGATGGACTTTTATTTACAGTTTTTTTTTTCATAAATGCTCAGCTTTTTATTTCCTGTTGGACTTTTATTGAAGGGGTTGACTTTTCATAAAAACTATTGGATTTGATGAAAATGATATCTTTTAATTTGAAAGCTTTCCTTTTTTATATAAAGGAATGATTGTTTATGAAAAGCTAAGCTTTTATAAAAATGACCCCCTTTTTGTTCAAAGTTTGGGCTTTTACAGATTGGTTGGAATCTTTGCTAAAAAAAAATTATATTTTATGAAAAAAAGCAGTTTTTTTTACAGGATAGACTTTTATGAATGACATGAAACAAATTGAAATCTAATACTGAAATAATAAATGAAATAAAATTTTTCTGGTATGACAGGAAAGTTCAAGTATTCAAACACAATGAAATGTATCAAATGACATGAAAAGAAAGTGTGAAATTAAATGGTTTTTAAAAATGAAAAAATATTCTGAAATGAACAGATATAACATGAAATGATGAAAATAGAGATGAAATGTGTATTATATAATTATTGAAATAAATAAGGCAAAATGTGATCATGAAATTAGATGATAAATAAAATAAAATGAACTGGTGGTATAAAATTATGGATGAAATCCAAAGCAGTATAGATGACAAGACATGAAATGAAATAGGATAGAAGAGTAAAAGATAATTAAATCAGATTATTCCAGAGTAAATAGGAAAATACCGAAATGAAACAACAAAAAGAGGCTAAACAAAAGAACAAATAGAGATAATTAAATGAAATATACAATGCCTTATAAAATATTGAAAAAAATGAAAATAAAATGTAGTGAATAATTTAACATAACAAATTGGATAGAATTATAATAAAATGAAATCCACACAATGAAACAAAATGTTGGAAAAAAGGTAAAAATAAATTAAACTTAAGGAATTCTATTTTGAATAGAATGTAATGAAATTAAATGAATGGAACTAATTTAATGAATAACATGGGATAAAAATAAATGTGTTGAGATGATACAAATACATATAAAATATCATGTAGTCAAACACGATGTTACATAATTTGAGTAGATGAAAGAAAAAATAAGGAGACGATATGAAGTGCAATAGTATACTGGAATGAATCCAGAGGACAAGAAATAATTAAATGAAGTGAGAAAAGTGACGATGGGATGAAATGGGTAAAATAAAATGAAAATAAAATGTAATAATGGAATGACATGATACCAAAATAGAATGAAATGGTCCGACACACACTAAGAGAAAATGCAATGTGATAAAGATTGAAACGATGAAAGGAAATATGATTTAAAGCATTAGAATCTAATGTAATCAAATGTAATGAAATATGAGTGAAATGAAACAAAGAAGAGACCTCAACAAAATGACGACCAACTAGGAAATTAAAACGAATTGGAGGAAATGTAATGAATTTAAAATATATATGAAATAAAACGATGGAATGAGAGGAAATGCAATTGAATGAACAAGTTCAATGGACTTGTAATAAAGTAATGAAATGTAATGGGTTGAAAGAAATGATGTTGAAGTCAAATAATAAGAACCATCAAAGAAGAAGATATCCGAAGTTTCAGTTACAAAACATATTATGTAAAGCAGCTTAAACAGTACTTGTAGATGAAAACGAACCAGGTTTAGAAAAAAAAAGAAAAAGAAGAAGAAGAAGAAGAAGAAGAAGAAGAAGAAGAAGAAGAAGAAGAAGAAGAAGAAGAAAAAGGAAAAAAATGCCCTTGATTATGCATTGTTCCAAAAGAAAAGGACACAATCAGAAGTTTCAATGTGACTACAAAGTTAATGAAAGTTTAAACTTGCACCTGGGATATGCTCCACAAAACATAACAAGTTTCTGATGGCTGTTTCATCAGGAGATTGACAGTTTCTACTGCAGGTCAGGCTCCTAATTCGGAAAACCGGTCTTCACAGAGAGTTGCTATTTAAACTCGATTTTTGCCAGCAGTTGCCATTTGAAAGCCAAGTCCTTACATTGCTTAGCCTAGCAGGTGCAGGTTGTCTTTCAGAAGGCAAGCTGTTTGCTCAGTCAGCCACAAGCAAGGCTGGTTCCCGAATTCGCTTCCTGAGCGGGAGGGGGGTGAAGTTGTGCGAATTCGCCAGTTTCTTTTGGGCAGCAAGGCTTGATTTCAGGCTTTCAAACGATATAATTAAATCGTTTTCTTCTGGAGTTTGCCATCGACCTTAGACACCCTCCCCGTGGGCTTGGCTAGCCCTGGGGCAGCCAGTGCAGCAGAGCTCCGCCCCGCGCTAGCTGGATAGACTATAAATGACTACAGCCCTGGGGACAAGGCAGGCTCTGCCTCACTCTACCCAAACTGTTAAGCAAGCTCTGTTGTTCTCAACTTGATTAAGACTGAGAAATATTATCGCCGAAAAACCGTCGAAGATTTTACAGCAGCCTGGCTCTAACCGCTTCTACCCAAATTGGTAACTATACCTGACCTTTTGTGCTAAATGTTATAAGAAATAACAATTATAACCGAGAAAATTTATAAAAAGAAACTACTGCATAATCTATTTACGAAGAATTGACAGCAGCCTGGCTGCGGCTGGCTCTACCTCATTATAAGCTAATTGTTAAAAAAAAAAAAATTGTTGCTATCATATATTATTTAAGACTAAAAACAAACAAACTAAAAAAAAAAAAAACTGTTGACGAGAAACAGCTTGAGACGCCTCTATAAAACTCTGTATCTACACAAGTCCTCCTTCTGGGAGTTGGGTTTGTGCCATGGAGCCTAATGTGTGGTCTGGGCTTGTGAGAGAGGCTAGGGATGCCTCGCGAGGGCAGTCTTGGCGCATGCCTTGCTTCTGGCCATTGAGAGAGTGTTCCCCTGGTGAAGGCTGTGCTTTCTGTGGGGAAGCTCTTCCTTGGCAGGTGGCAGGCTTGGGGGGATCGCCCTGGAACCATGATTCTGGCAGAGGGCAGTGCAAGCCTGGAAGCTGCTCCCCTGCCTTCAGTGTGGGAAACCAGAAACCAGAGGCTCTGGTGAAAGAGGAAGACCTGCCTGAGGCACCAGCATTCTGGCTAGTGCTGCAGCAGCCCCCATGCCTCTTGAACCCCTTGGGTCCCCAGCCGGGTGCTCCACAGCAGGAAGCCCAGACCTCTGAACCAGAGCGCCTAAGCCAGTGCGGTCTGCCTGTAGCCTCCAACTGGTGGAGAGGAGGCTCTGTTTTGAGGGGCTTTCTGGAATGCATTAGTTCTTGCCCAGTGTTCTCCTTCCCACCTGTCTGCTGTCCTTCAGTCTTTGGCACCAGCGAGCCTTAGAAATAGCAGGCGCCTTTGGGCTGCTGCTCCCTGCAAGCAGGCATGCTTCCTTTCTCAACGTAGCAAGCTTCAAAATAAAAATATATTCACAACTGCCTAACGTTTCTGGTCAATTGTGCAGTTCTTTTATGCTAAAGTGTCCTTTACTGACAGAGCTGGGTGCTATGGTGCACACCTTTCCTCCCAGCACTCTACCTGCAGAGGGAGGAGGAGGCTGGCTGCAAAGCCAGGCCCTTCAGCTCAGCCAGTATCAGGCTTGGCACATCCACCCTTGGATTCCCTATGGTAAATATATTCTTAAAATGTGATATATGGGGCTGGAGAGATGTCTCAGTGGTGAGAAGCACTGTCTGTTCTTCCAGACGACTTGGGCTCAGTAGGCACAAAGCAGTTTACAACTGACTGTAACTTCTGTTCCAGGAGATGAAAAAAAAAAAAATGACAGGAAAGGAAAAGAAATAATATATGAAATGAGCTGACAAGCCATGAAATATCGTGATGTGCCAGGAAATAACGAAAATAAGTGATAAAAGCATGATGACATGATTTTTTGTGTGACATAAAAATAAAGCAAAATGTAACAATGGAATAATAAGAAAATAAAATCAAATTGTGTGAAAACAAAATAAGAAGAAACAAGGCAAAATACGAAGGAAGACTGAGATCATTACATGAGATATAATGTGTGAAATTATGAAATGAGAATAATACATGAAATTAAACATTATAAAAAGTAATGAAAAATATGATAATCGATGAGATGATGAAGAGAGGTAACACAGAGTGATGGGGAAATGAACTGCAATGCAGCAAAAAACCAAAAGAATGGATGTTTTTATGAAAAAATGGACAAATGAATGCATGAAGGATATAAATTGTATAATTTCATGTTAAAATCAGATAATACATAGGAAATAAAATGAAATGGAAAGCTTCAAGTAAAATTAGTTACAAATATATAAAATAGGGGCTGGAGAGATGGCTCAGAGGTTAAGAGCACTGGCTGTTCTTCCAGAGGCCCTGAGTTCTATTCCCAGCAACCACATGGTGGCTCAAAAATATCCCTTATGAGGTCTGGTGTCCTCTTCTGGTGTGCAGATATACATGGAAGCAGAACGTTGTATACATAATAAATAAATAAAATAAATAAAAATCTATCTATATAAATATATAAAGTAATGGAATGCAATATTGGCATGATGATGAGTTTGAATGAGAGGCTGAGATGGAATGATAATGAGTTGGATCAAATTTCATGGAATGAAATTAATTTTGTCCAGTCATGTATAATAAAATGTAATTGAATGTGATCATATGAAATGAAGTGACGATATGACATGTAATAAAGAAATGATGAGAGCTGGGCATTGGAGGCAGAGGCAGGCGGATCTCTGTGAGTTCAAGGCCAGCCTGGTTTCCAGAGTGAGTGCCAGGATAGGCCCAAAGCTACACAGAGAAACCCTGTCTGGAAAAACCAAACAAAGAAAAAAAAATGATGGAAAGTTGACCCGTCCAGCAGGCCAGGTTATTTGTGGGTCTCGAGGGGGTATCACCTAGGAGTCAATGGGGGGCGAGAGAGAAAGGAGACCAAACGCATAAAGATAGACAGAGTCAGTCTGAGTTGCATCAAGGTCTCGTTTATTGAAGGGTAAAGCTTGCTTATATGCAGGGGATTTTTGCACAGGGCAGGGTAAGGGAGCAGGAGGAATGGAAAATTTTCAAGAAGAAGTAGAGGCAAGGTAAGTCTTAGCCCATGGTTCTGGGGCAGCTATTTCTGAGAAAAGAGAGAACATTTTGCAACATGTTTTGTATAGCTTATCCGGAAGAACATCTTGTGGTCGCAGCAGATCTGGTCGGGACATCTGGCAATGATTAACTCTTGACTCAGTATGAGGCCCCTTTTGGCCCTCAACAGAAAGTGATATAAGACTGATTAAAAAAAAGTCATGGCATGTGATCATGAAAAGATATGAAACAATAAAAAAATAACATGAAATAACGTTAAAATAATTAATTTGAAATTTTATCAATAAACTCAAAATGGAGTGAAATACTGAAATGAAATAGGAGGCAAAATAAAATGTGATATAACCAAATATCATTTTATTATTTTTTAATTTAAATTAAAAACAATCTTATTTTACTTACAAATCTCAGTTCCCTCTCCCTCCCATCCTCCTGTTCATCCCACCAACACCCCATGCTACCCCTCATACATTCCCCAGGGAGAGTGAGGCCTCCTGTAGGGGATGGTCAAAGTCTGTCACATTTTGGGGGCTGGACCTAGGCCCTCCCCTTGTGTAGCCCTCCATATAGGGAATCGGCTCCCAAAGCCCATTGGTGCACTATGGATAAACACTGGTTCCATTGCCAGAGGCCCCATAGACTACTCTGCTGGGCCTTCCCAAGTGACACCCACATAATGGGGTCTTTTTCTGACCTATGCTCATTCCCCAGCTGTCAGACTGAGGTCCTAGAGCTTCCACTTGCTTAGATCAGATGTTTCTTTGGGTTTCCCCAGAATGGTCTTGACCTCTTTGCTCATCATCACTCCTCCCTCTCTACAACTGGAGTTGTAGAGCTGGAACAGGAGTTCAGCTCACTGCTTAACCGTGAATCTCTGCTTCTGCTTCCATCAGATACTGGGTGAAGGCTCTATGATGGCATTTAAGATAACAAATATTGGGGCTGGAGAGATGGCTCACTAGTTAAGAGCACTGGCTGCTCTTCCAGAAGACCTGGGTTCAATTCCCAGCACCCACATGACAGCACATAACTGTCTGTAACTCCAGTTCCAGGAAATCTGACACCTTCACACTAATGCACATAAAAAATTAAATAAACTAGTTTTTTTAAAAAAGATAACCAAGTATCTTGAAGTCATAAAGTGATAAGGTGAAAGGAAAAAAGTTCCTAAACAAAATAAAGATAAAATCAGTCACTAAAGGGAAAAAAACCTCTAAAATATCGATTTTATTAAATAATGGCAGGAAATTAAACTTTGAACAAAACCTAGTGTATGAAAAAATCTGCAGAAATATAATGAATGGCATGAGAAACTTGAAATTGAAAGATTTAGAAATTAACAAGGAAACAGATTCGGCTCTTCTACTTACCCACCTACCTCCCTTGCAAAAAGAATTGCTCTTGACCCAGAGACTTGCTACCAAGGCCCCATGACTCAGTTCCTGGAATCTCCCCTACAAGGCCTTAAGATAGATAGAACACCAAGAATTTCCAGAAGGCTGCACTCCCAAAAGGAGCCCATTAAGGGAACTAACTGACCAAGATTCAAAAAGTGATAAGTAAGTCCTTAAAAAACAAAGACTGCTGTCTTAGGCAAGATTGATTAGCACATTCTGAGGTCTGGTCTATTTGCCCAATGGATGGGCCTGGAGAATCGTGACCCCCCACCCCAAAAAAAGGAAAAAAAAAAAAAACTTGTGGTTTTTGCCTTTAGAAAACGCCTGTGCTTGGGGAACCGGGCTGGTCTGTAGCCTGCATGCTGAGAGAGCCGGTTTGTACAAATGCTTCCCATACATTAAAGCCTCTTGCTCACTGCATCAACTGGACTGGACTTTGAGTTCTTGAGGGGTGGACCTGCTGGATCCGGGAGACTCCACACCCGGAGGGTCTTTCAAAATAATTCAAATGATGGAAGGAAATGAAATGGAAAGTTGAAATGAAATTTAATAACTGTAATTACATGTAATATAATGAAGTATAATGACTTAAAATAATGAGATGGTGCTGAAAAGAAATCATGAATTGGAATATTATCATGACATGGAATAAAATAATGAAATCAGTTGTAATTTGTGTTTCCTAGAGACTAATCCTCCACTATCAACTTGTTTGTTTGGGTTTAGAGACCACCAGGCAATTGATTCATTGCTGAGTGAATCTGTGATTGCGGTTCCAGAGACAAGTAGACCACCAGGGCCCTGATCAATGAATAGATTGATCCCCCAGATGGATTCATAATATAATGATTGTTTTATTGAGAGTTGGCGCAGGGCATGGAGGAACTAGCTGGCATATCCTCGGGTCTTTTCTTGCTATACACCCTGCTCTCTGCTTCTGGTTGCCATGAAGATGCTCTTCCACCACACACTCTGCATACAGAGATGATACACAGCAGTCCTTGGGACCAAGACACCCTGAATTCCCTGAAACTGTGAAGTAAAGTAAACCTTCTTCCTCTTTTTCACACCAGTAAGAAAAGCAGCACAGCAGAAATGGGAGCAGATGGTCTGGGAGGTGGCAGTGGGCAGTGTTTCTGCCTTTCAGATGTGGAGGGGAAGGGACATGTCATCCTTGCTGTTCCCTTCTATGAAGTCTCACAATCTGCATTCCAGCTTCTCCTCTTCCTGTAAGTCGTTTTGGGTTTTTTTGTTTGCTTTGGGGTTCTTTTGGGGTTTTTTCTACCTCAAGAACAACAGGCAGAGAGCTGCCTCCCACAATAATGAAAGAGAAAATGATACTGGCGACAAAAAGTCAGAGACTACACTGAGAAAAATTTGGGGGAGAAAAACAAAAGAGAGAGAGAGAAACAAATGAGGAGAAAGTTGTTTGTTTTATTATCTATGTATTAATTTATTTCAACAGTGTTAATAATTACAGTACAGATTAACATAATATATTTTGTGAAAAATAATTATTTTTCCAGAGGGAAAATACATGAAAAAAGAAAAGGCCTTGATACACAATTTTGTCAAGCCTCTTCTTTAAAAGAAGCCAGCTAGAGTCTCATCTGTGCGTCTGTATTTAATCTGTCATGATAGCACAGGTCATGTTGCCTTGGAAACTTCTCCAGTATGCTCATAGGAAAATAAAAATGAAGTGGATAAATAATGGCTTCGTATTACTATAAAAACATTTTGACTTGTCAGACACCAGAGATTCCAGGACCACATCTTAAAATCTGCCATTCTAACAAATGCCCCTCTACATGCAGAAACTGCAAGGTCAATGCTGCTCTAAGAGGAGCCAGCAAGGCCCTATAATAAAAGCTAGAAGAAGGGTGATACTGAGACAGAAATGCTTTGTCTAAATATCTATAAAGCAGCCAAACCCCTACCCCAGGACCTCTGGTTCAGCTGACGTGGTTGGGTGACAATTTCTTTCTCCATATTAGCAATTTACTAAGAGGCTAAACGTCTCACAGTCTCTAGACACAGGAATACTAAGCAGAACTGAAAAACATTCTATAATGATCTTCTATAACTAGAAGCAGAAAGGCTTCTAGTGGGCTTCTAGAATCCAGATAGCCTGATTTGTTAACCATCCCTTAATACACACACACACATACACACACACATACACACACACACACACACACACACACACACACACACACACACACACATAAAAAAAAAAAAAATGCCTTCAGCAAAGAGGAAGTGCACCGGTAGGCCTAAAGAACTCTAAAACTGCCCTCACAGACCAAGACCCTGGAGTAGCCATTTGCAGAGAGAAATTGATTCCACTGGGCTCTATGAAGCTCCCATAAGTCAGTCCATGAGATGATCCTGAGGATTACAGGGTTGGACTCCACGTGAATTTTGACTTTTAAGAAAATTTGCAGTCCTACTTGGTGGCCAGGACTAGCCTGGCTGCCCTGAAGTGACTGGCAACCGCCCTCTCCCTACCAGGCAGGAAGAGTGCCTGGAGGACAGGTTGGTGTGCAACCTCAGAGCCAAGACAAAAGGCTGACTAAAGTGCTTATTAACATGTCAAAGCGAATGTTGATGGCCTCTCAGCTCCCTTGGTACCTGGCACACACACATACATGCACCCCACACTCCCACTCCCATTCCCCACACACCCCTTTGCTGAACTCTCCAGCCCAGGTCCTTTCCCCTGCTCCACTGACCTCCATATAACTCAGCCACCACCAGTCTCTTGACTAGTGCCATCACACTCAGCTCCGTCTTGTACATAACATTCTTTAGCATAAAATAAATGAAACATTGACCAGGAAAGTTAGGCAATTGTCAGGATGTTTTTATTTTGAAAATGAAAGCTTTAAGAAAGGAAGCATGCTTGCAGGGAGCAGTACCACAAAGGGCCTGATATTCTCTAAGGCTCCCTAGTGCCAAAGACTGAAGGACAGCAGCCAGGACTGACAGATAGCCATGAGCAATGAATCCCCTCCAGCAGGCCACACAAAACCGGAATTCTTCACCACCTGGGTGAAGAATTCCGGAATTCTGGGTGAAGAATCTCAATGGCCAAAGGATCAGTGACATGCACAGCATCCAGGCAACAACAACCAGAGACCTTGTCCATTTGAGTGGGAACGTCTTGGTGCCTCACTCTTGGCTGTACCTAAGCCTTCACCATTCACCAAGCTGGGTGGCTGGACACGCCACAGGGCTGAAGCACAGGTCTGGGAATGAACTTAAAAAGGGTAACATCTGTTAAAGAGTAGGTTTGAACAGAACAGCATCAAACTCTGGGAAGACCCAGATTCAGATTTGGAGCCTGACCCGCATAGTTCCAGTAAGTAATTCTCAGATTAAACACCCATTTTGCCCTTTGGTGAGCATTGGTAACCATATCCCAGTTGTTAGCATTAACTTGAATAAACTTAAGGTTTAAACATTTTGTGGTGTCCTTATCTTATTGGAGCAATCCTTGACCTAAGGACTAATATTTGTCTAAATATTATGGGTTTTCATCAAGTACTGTTTAGCCTTTATTATTAAAATATGGTTAGACACTCTACCTTCTCATAACCTGTTGTGTGATGGTTTTAACTTTAATTTTCCCCCCAATTTTACAACATTTTAAGCAACTTATTCATAACATTATAACCACATTTCCATGAAAACACAGGGGGCTCTGTGTCAAAAGGATCAGACACCCCAGAGGCCTGGAGAACATTCCATTTGCCATCTGACTGAAACTGAAGATTCCCTTCAGCACTGAAGTCTTAGTCTGCCAGATGCATAGAAACTGCCTATCTTCAAAGAATGGACTTTACATAAGAGGACTCTCCTGAAAAACAAACTTTTATAAGAGGTTGACCTCTAGTTAAAGGATGGAAAGGATGGACTTTTATTTACAGTTTTTTTTTTCATAAATGCTCAGCTTTTTATTTCCTGTTGGACTTTTATTGAAGGGGTTGACTTTTCATAAAAACTATTGGATTTGATGAAAATGATATCTTTTAATTTGAAAGCTTTCCTTTTTTATATAAAGGAATGATTGTTTATGAAAAGCTAAGCTTTTATAAAAATGACCCCCTTTTTGTTCAAAGTTTGGGCTTTTACAGATTGGTTGGAATCTTTGCTAAAAAAAAATTATATTTTATGAAAAAAAGCAGTTTTTTTTACAGGATAGACTTTTATGAATGACATGAAACAAATTGAAATCTAATACTGAAATAATAAATGAAATAAAATTTTTCTGGTATGACAGGAAAGTTCAAGTATTCAAACACAATGAAATGTATCAAATGACATGAAAAGAAAGTGTGAAATTAAATGGTTTTTAAAAATGAAAAAATATTCTGAAATGAACAGATATAACATGAAA
Organism: Cricetulus griseus; assembly: GCF_003668045.3. Taxonomy (NCBI): domain Eukaryota; kingdom Metazoa; phylum Chordata; class Mammalia; order Rodentia; family Cricetidae; genus Cricetulus; species Cricetulus griseus. The sequence goes on along the minus strand of NC_048595.1, from coordinate 337,489,818 downwards.
TGATGAAAATAGAGATGAAATGTGTATTATATAATTATTGAAATAAATAAGGCAAAATGTGATCATGAAATTAGATGATAAATAAAATAAAATGAACTGGTGGTATAAAATTATGGATGAAATCCAAAGCAGTATAGATGACAAGACATGAAATGAAATAGGATAGAAGAGTAAAAGATAATTAAATCAGATTATTCCAGAGTAAATAGGAAAATACCGAAATGAAACAACAAAAAGAGGCTAAACAAAAGAACAAATAGAGATAATTAAATGAAATATACAATGCCTTATAAAATATTGAAAAAAATGAAAATAAAATGTAGTGAATAATTTAACATAACAAATTGGATAGAATTATAATAAAATGAAATCCACACAATGAAACAAAATGTTGGAAAAAAGGTAAAAATAAATTAAACTTAAGGAATTCTATTTTGAATAGAATGTAATGAAATTAAATGAATGGAACTAATTTAATGAATAACATGGGATAAAAATAAATGTGTTGAGATGATACAAATACATATAAAATATCATGTAGTCAAACACGATGTTACATAATTTGAGTAGATGAAAGAAAAAATAAGGAGACGATATGAAGTGCAATAGTATACTGGAATGAATCCAGAGGACAAGAAATAATTAAATGAAGTGAGAAAAGTGACGATGGGATGAAATGGGTAAAATAAAATGAAAATAAAATGTAATAATGGAATGACATGATACCAAAATAGAATGAAATGGTCCGACACACACTAAGAGAAAATGCAATGTGATAAAGATTGAAACGATGAAAGGAAATATGATTTAAAGCATTAGAATCTAATGTAATCAAATGTAATGAAATATGAGTGAAATGAAACAAAGAAGAGACCTCAACAAAATGACGACCAACTAGGAAATTAAAACGAATTGGAGGAAATGTAATGAATTTAAAATATATATGAAATAAAACGATGGAATGAGAGGAAATGCAATTGAATGAACAAGTTCAATGGACTTGTAATAAAGTAATGAAATGTAATGGGTTGAAAGAAATGATGTTGAAGTCAAATAATAAGAACCATCAAAGAAGAAGATATCCGAAGTTTCAGTTACAAAACATATTATGTAAAGCAGCTTAAACAGTACTTGTAGATGAAAACGAACCAGGTTTAGAAAAAAAAAGAAAAAGAAGAAGAAGAAGAAGAAGAAGAAGAAGAAGAAGAAGAAGAAGAAGAAGAAGAAGAAGAAAAAGGAAAAAAATGCCCTTGATTATGCATTGTTCCAAAAGAAAAGGACACAATCAGAAGTTTCAATGTGACTACAAAGTTAATGAAAGTTTAAACTTGCACCTGGGATATGCTCCACAAAACATAACAAGTTTCTGATGGCTGTTTCATCAGGAGATTGACAGTTTCTACTGCAGGTCAGGCTCCTAATTCGGAAAACCGGTCTTCACAGAGAGTTGCTATTTAAACTCGATTTTTGCCAGCAGTTGCCATTTGAAAGCCAAGTCCTTACATTGCTTAGCCTAGCAGGTGCAGGTTGTCTTTCAGAAGGCAAGCTGTTTGCTCAGTCAGCCACAAGCAAGGCTGGTTCCCGAATTCGCTTCCTGAGCGGGAGGGGGGTGAAGTTGTGCGAATTCGCCAGTTTCTTTTGGGCAGCAAGGCTTGATTTCAGGCTTTCAAACGATATAATTAAATCGTTTTCTTCTGGAGTTTGCCATCGACCTTAGACACCCTCCCCGTGGGCTTGGCTAGCCCTGGGGCAGCCAGTGCAGCAGAGCTCCGCCCCGCGCTAGCTGGATAGACTATAAATGACTACAGCCCTGGGGACAAGGCAGGCTCTGCCTCACTCTACCCAAACTGTTAAGCAAGCTCTGTTGTTCTCAACTTGATTAAGACTGAGAAATATTATCGCCGAAAAACCGTCGAAGATTTTACAGCAGCCTGGCTCTAACCGCTTCTACCCAAATTGGTAACTATACCTGACCTTTTGTGCTAAATGTTATAAGAAATAACAATTATAACCGAGAAAATTTATAAAAAGAAACTACTGCATAATCTATTTACGAAGAATTGACAGCAGCCTGGCTGCGGCTGGCTCTACCTCATTATAAGCTAATTGTTAAAAAAAAAAAAATTGTTGCTATCATATATTATTTAAGACTAAAAACAAACAAACTAAAAAAAAAAAAAAAACTGTTGACGAGAAACAGCTTGAGACGCCTCTATAAAACTCTGTATCTACACAAGTCCTCCTTCTGGGAGTTGGGTTTGTGCCATGGAGCCTAATGTGTGGTCTGGGCTTGTGAGAGAGGCTAGGGATGCCTCGCGAGGGCAGTCTTGGCGCATGCCTTGCTTCTGGCCATTGAGAGAGTGTTCCCCTGGTGAAGGCTGTGCTTTCTGTGGGGAAGCTCTTCCTTGGCAGGTGGCAGGCTTGGGGGGATCGCCCTGGAACCATGATTCTGGCAGAGGGCAGTGCAAGCCTGGAAGCTGCTCCCCTGCCTTCAGTGTGGGAAACCAGAAACCAGAGGCTCTGGTGAAAGAGGAAGACCTGCCTGAGGCACCAGCATTCTGGCTAGTGCTGCAGCAGCCCCCATGCCTCTTGAACCCCTTGGGTCCCCAGCCGGGTGCTCCACAGCAGGAAGCCCAGACCTCTGAACCAGAGCGCCTAAGCCAGTGCGGTCTGCCTGTAGCCTCCAACTGGTGGAGAGGAGGCTCTGTTTTGAGGGGCTTTCTGGAATGCATTAGTTCTTGCCCAGTGTTCTCCTTCCCACCTGTCTGCTGTCCTTCAGTCTTTGGCACCAGCGAGCCTTAGAAATAGCAGGCGCCTTTGGGCTGCTGCTCCCTGCAAGCAGGCATGCTTCCTTTCTCAACGTAGCAAGCTTCAAAATAAAAATATATTCACAACTGCCTAACGTTTCTGGTCAATTGTGCAGTTCTTTTATGCTAAAGTGTCCTTTACTGACAGAGCTGGGTGCTATGGTGCACACCTTTCCTCCCAGCACTCTACCTGCAGAGGGAGGAGGAGGCTGGCTGCAAAGCCAGGCCCTTCAGCTCAGCCAGTATCAGGCTTGGCACATCCACCCTTGGATTCCCTATGGTAAATATATTCTTAAAATGTGATATATGGGGCTGGAGAGATGTCTCAGTGGTGAGAAGCACTGTCTGTTCTTCCAGACGACTTGGGCTCAGTAGGCACAAAGCAGTTTACAACTGACTGTAACTTCTGTTCCAGGAGATGAAAAAAAAAAAAAAATGACAGGAAAGGAAAAGAAATAATATATGAAATGAGCTGACAAGCCATGAAATATCGTGATGTGCCAGGAAATAACGAAAATAAGTGATAAAAGCATGATGACATGATTTTTTGTGTGACATAAAAATAAAGCAAAATGTAACAATGGAATAATAAGAAAATAAAATCAAATTGTGTGAAAACAAAATAAGAAGAAACAAGGCAAAATACGAAGGAAGACTGAGATCATTACATGAGATATAATGTGTGAAATTATGAAATGAGAATAATACATGAAATTAAACATTATAAAAAGTAATGAAAAATATGATAATCGATGAGATGATGAAGAGAGGTAACACAGAGTGATGGGGAAATGAACTGCAATGCAGCAAAAAACCAAAAGAATGGATGTTTTTATGAAAAAATGGACAAATGAATGCATGAAGGATATAAATTGTATAATTTCATGTTAAAATCAGATAATACATAGGAAATAAAATGAAATGGAAAGCTTCAAGTAAAATTAGTTACAAATATATAAAATAGGGGCTGGAGAGATGGCTCAGAGGTTAAGAGCACTGGCTGTTCTTCCAGAGGCCCTGAGTTCTATTCCCAGCAACCACATGGTGGCTCAAAAATATCCCTTATGAGGTCTGGTGTCCTCTTCTGGTGTGCAGATATACATGGAAGCAGAACGTTGTATACATAATAAATAAATAAAATAAATAAAAATCTATCTATATAAATATATAAAGTAATGGAATGCAATATTGGCATGATGATGAGTTTGAATGAGAGGCTGAGATGGAATGATAATGAGTTGGATCAAATTTCATGGAATGAAATTAATTTTGTCCAGTCATGTATAATAAAATGTAATTGAATGTGATCATATGAAATGAAGTGACGATATGACATGTAATAAAGAAATGATGAGAGCTGGGCATTGGAGGCAGAGGCAGGCGGATCTCTGTGAGTTCAAGGCCAGCCTGGTTTCCAGAGTGAGTGCCAGGATAGGCCCAAAGCTACACAGAGAAACCCTGTCTGGAAAAACCAAACAAAGAAAAAAAAATGATGGAAAGTTGACCCGTCCAGCAGGCCAGGTTATTTGTGGGTCTCGAGGGGGTATCACCTAGGAGTCAATGGGGGGCGAGAGAGAAAGGAGACCAAACGCATAAAGATAGACAGAGTCAGTCTGAGTTGCATCAAGGTCTCGTTTATTGAAGGGTAAAGCTTGCTTATATGCAGGGGATTTTTGCACAGGGCAGGGTAAGGGAGCAGGAGGAATGGAAAATTTTCAAGAAGAAGTAGAGGCAAGGTAAGTCTTAGCCCATGGTTCTGGGGCAGCTATTTCTGAGAAAAGAGAGAACATTTTGCAACATGTTTTGTATAGCTTATCCGGAAGAACATCTTGTGGTCGCAGCAGATCTGGTCGGGACATCTGGCAATGATTAACTCTTGACTCAGTATGAGGCCCCTTTTGGCCCTCAACAGAAAGTGATATAAGACTGATTAAAAAAAAGTCATGGCATGTGATCATGAAAAGATATGAAACAATAAAAAAATAACATGAAATAACGTTAAAATAATTAATTTGAAATTTTATCAATAAACTCAAAATGGAGTGAAATACTGAAATGAAATAGGAGGCAAAATAAAATGTGATATAACCAAATATCATTTTATTATTTTTTAATTTAAATTAAAAACAATCTTATTTTACTTACAAATCTCAGTTCCCTCTCCCTCCCATCCTCCTGTTCATCCCACCAACACCCCATGCTACCCCTCATACATTCCCCAGGGAGAGTGAGGCCTCCTGTAGGGGATGGTCAAAGTCTGTCACATTTTGGGGGCTGGACCTAGGCCCTCCCCTTGTGTAGCCCTCCATATAGGGAATCGGCTCCCAAAGCCCATTGGTGCACTATGGATAAACACTGGTTCCATTGCCAGAGGCCCCATAGACTACTCTGCTGGGCCTTCCCAAGTGACACCCACATAATGGGGTCTTTTTCTGACCTATGCTCATTCCCCAGCTGTCAGACTGAGGTCCTAGAGCTTCCACTTGCTTAGATCAGATGTTTCTTTGGGTTTCCCCAGAATGGTCTTGACCTCTTTGCTCATCATCACTCCTCCCTCTCTACAACTGGAGTTGTAGAGCTGGAACAGGAGTTCAGCTCACTGCTTAACCGTGAATCTCTGCTTCTGCTTCCATCAGATACTGGGTGAAGGCTCTATGATGGCATTTAAGATAACAAATATTGGGGCTGGAGAGATGGCTCACTAGTTAAGAGCACTGGCTGCTCTTCCAGAAGACCTGGGTTCAATTCCCAGCACCCACATGACAGCACATAACTGTCTGTAACTCCAGTTCCAGGAAATCTGACACCTTCACACTAATGCACATAAAAAATTAAATAAACTAGTTTTTTTAAAAAAGATAACCAAGTATCTTGAAGTCATAAAGTGATAAGGTGAAAGGAAAAAAGTTCCTAAACAAAATAAAGATAAAATCAGTCACTAAAGGGAAAAAAACCTCTAAAATATCGATTTTATTAAATAATGGCAGGAAATTAAACTTTGAACAAAACCTAGTGTATGAAAAAATCTGCAGAAATATAATGAATGGCATGAGAAACTTGAAATTGAAAGATTTAGAAATTAACAAGGAAACAGATTCGGCTCTTCTACTTACCCACCTACCTCCCTTGCAAAAAGAATTGCTCTTGACCCAGAGACTTGCTACCAAGGCCCCATGACTCAGTTCCTGGAATCTCCCCTACAAGGCCTTAAGATAGATAGAACACCAAGAATTTCCAGAAGGCTGCACTCCCAAAAGGAGCCCATTAAGGGAACTAACTGACCAAGATTCAAAAAGTGATAAGTAAGTCCTTAAAAAACAAAGACTGCTGTCTTAGGCAAGATTGATTAGCACATTCTGAGGTCTGGTCTATTTGCCCAATGGATGGGCCTGGAGAATCGTGACCCCCCACCCCAAAAAAAGGAAAAAAAAAAAAAACTTGTGGTTTTTGCCTTTAGAAAACGCCTGTGCTTGGGGAACCGGGCTGGTCTGTAGCCTGCATGCTGAGAGAGCCGGTTTGTACAAATGCTTCCCATACATTAAAGCCTCTTGCTCACTGCATCAACTGGACTGGACTTTGAGTTCTTGAGGGGTGGACCTGCTGGATCCGGGAGACTCCACACCCGGAGGGTCTTTCAAAATAATTCAAATGATGGAAGGAAATGAAATGGAAAGTTGAAATGAAATTTAATAACTGTAATTACATGTAATATAATGAAGTATAATGACTTAAAATAATGAGATGGTGCTGAAAAGAAATCATGAATTGGAATATTATCATGACATGGAATAAAATAATGAAATCAGTTGTAATTTGTGTTTCCTAGAGACTAATCCTCCACTATCAACTTGTTTGTTTGGGTTTAGAGACCACCAGGCAATTGATTCATTGCTGAGTGAATCTGTGATTGCGGTTCCAGAGACAAGTAGACCACCAGGGCCCTGATCAATGAATAGATTGATCCCCCAGATGGATTCATAATATAATGATTGTTTTATTGAGAGTTGGCGCAGGGCATGGAGGAACTAGCTGGCATATCCTCGGGTCTTTTCTTGCTATACACCCTGCTCTCTGCTTCTGGTTGCCATGAAGATGCTCTTCCACCACACACTCTGCATACAGAGATGATACACAGCAGTCCTTGGGACCAAGACACCCTGAATTCCCTGAAACTGTGAAGTAAAGTAAACCTTCTTCCTCTTTTTCACACCAGTAAGAAAAGCAGCACAGCAGAAATGGGAGCAGATGGTCTGGGAGGTGGCAGTGGGCAGTGTTTCTGCCTTTCAGATGTGGAGGGGAAGGGACATGTCATCCTTGCTGTTCCCTTCTATGAAGTCTCACAATCTGCATTCCAGCTTCTCCTCTTCCTGTAAGTCGTTTTGGGTTTTTTTGTTTGCTTTGGGGTTCTTTTGGGGTTTTTTCTACCTCAAGAACAACAGGCAGAGAGCTGCCTCCCACAATAATGAAAGAGAAAATGATACTGGCGACAAAAAGTCAGAGACTACACTGAGAAAAATTTGGGGGAGAAAAACAAAAGAGAGAGAGAGAAACAAATGAGGAGAAAGTTGTTTGTTTTATTATCTATGTATTAATTTATTTCAACAGTGTTAATAATTACAGTACAGATTAACATAATATATTTTGTGAAAAATAATTATTTTTCCAGAGGGAAAATACATGAAAAAAGAAAAGGCCTTGATACACAATTTTGTCAAGCCTCTTCTTTAAAAGAAGCCAGCTAGAGTCTCATCTGTGCGTCTGTATTTAATCTGTCATGATAGCACAGGTCATGTTGCCTTGGAAACTTCTCCAGTATGCTCATAGGAAAATAAAAATGAAGTGGATAAATAATGGCTTCGTATTACTATAAAAACATTTTGACTTGTCAGACACCAGAGATTCCAGGACCACATCTTAAAATCTGCCATTCTAACAAATGCCCCTCTACATGCAGAAACTGCAAGGTCAATGCTGCTCTAAGAGGAGCCAGCAAGGCCCTATAATAAAAGCTAGAAGAAGGGTGATACTGAGACAGAAATGCTTTGTCTAAATATCTATAAAGCAGCCAAACCCCTACCCCAGGACCTCTGGTTCAGCTGACGTGGTTGGGTGACAATTTCTTTCTCCATATTAGCAATTTACTAAGAGGCTAAACGTCTCACAGTCTCTAGACACAGGAATACTAAGCAGAACTGAAAAACATTCTATAATGATCTTCTATAACTAGAAGCAGAAAGGCTTCTAGTGGGCTTCTAGAATCCAGATAGCCTGATTTGTTAACCATCCCTTAATACACACACACACATACACACACACATACACACACACACACACACACACACACACACACACACACACACACACACATAAAAAAAAAAAAAATGCCTTCAGCAAAGAGGAAGTGCACCGGTAGGCCTAAAGAACTCTAAAACTGCCCTCACAGACCAAGACCCTGGAGTAGCCATTTGCAGAGAGAAATTGATTCCACTGGGCTCTATGAAGCTCCCATAAGTCAGTCCATGAGATGATCCTGAGGATTACAGGGTTGGACTCCACGTGAATTTTGACTTTTAAGAAAATTTGCAGTCCTACTTGGTGGCCAGGACTAGCCTGGCTGCCCTGAAGTGACTGGCAACCGCCCTCTCCCTACCAGGCAGGAAGAGTGCCTGGAGGACAGGTTGGTGTGCAACCTCAGAGCCAAGACAAAAGGCTGACTAAAGTGCTTATTAACATGTCAAAGCGAATGTTGATGGCCTCTCAGCTCCCTTGGTACCTGGCACACACACATACATGCACCCCACACTCCCACTCCCATTCCCCACACACCCCTTTGCTGAACTCTCCAGCCCAGGTCCTTTCCCCTGCTCCACTGACCTCCATATAACTCAGCCACCACCAGTCTCTTGACTAGTGCCATCACACTCAGCTCCGTCTTGTACATAACATTCTTTAGCATAAAATAAATGAAACATTGACCAGGAAAGTTAGGCAATTGTCAGGATGTTTTTATTTTGAAAATGAAAGCTTTAAGAAAGGAAGCATGCTTGCAGGGAGCAGTACCACAAAGGGCCTGATATTCTCTAAGGCTCCCTAGTGCCAAAGACTGAAGGACAGCAGCCAGGACTGACAGATAGCCATGAGCAATGAATCCCCTCCAGCAGGCCACACAAAACCGGAATTCTTCACCACCTGGGTGAAGAATTCCGGAATTCTGGGTGAAGAATCTCAATGGCCAAAGGATCAGTGACATGCACAGCATCCAGGCAACAACAACCAGAGACCTTGTCCATTTGAGTGGGAACGTCTTGGTGCCTCACTCTTGGCTGTACCTAAGCCTTCACCATTCACCAAGCTGGGTGGCTGGACACGCCACAGGGCTGAAGCACAGGTCTGGGAATGAACTTAAAAAGGGTAACATCTGTTAAAGAGTAGGTTTGAACAGAACAGCATCAAACTCTGGGAAGACCCAGATTCAGATTTGGAGCCTGACCCGCATAGTTCCAGTAAGTAATTCTCAGATTAAACACCCATTTTGCCCTTTGGTGAGCATTGGTAACCATATCCCAGTTGTTAGCATTAACTTGAATAAACTTAAGGTTTAAACATTTTGTGGTGTCCTTATCTTATTGGAGCAATCCTTGACCTAAGGACTAATATTTGTCTAAATATTATGGGTTTTCATCAAGTACTGTTTAGCCTTTATTATTAAAATATGGTTAGACACTCTACCTTCTCATAACCTGTTGTGTGATGGTTTTAACTTTAATTTTCCCCCCAATTTTACAACATTTTAAGCAACTTATTCATAACATTATAACCACATTTCCATGAAAACACAGGGGGCTCTGTGTCAAAAGGATCAGACACCCCAGAGGCCTGGAGAACATTCCATTTGCCATCTGACTGAAACTGAAGATTCCCTTCAGCACTGAAGTCTTAGTCTGCCAGATGCATAGAAACTGCCTATCTTCAAAGAATGGACTTTACATAAGAGGACTCTCCTGAAAAACAAACTTTTATAAGAGGTTGACCTCTAGTTAAAGGATGGAAAGGATGGACTTTTATTTACAGTTTTTTTTTTCATAAATGCTCAGCTTTTTATTTCCTGTTGGACTTTTATTGAAGGGGTTGACTTTTCATAAAAACTATTGGATTTGATGAAAATGATATCTTTTAATTTGAAAGCTTTCCTTTTTTATATAAAGGAATGATTGTTTATGAAAAGCTAAGCTTTTATAAAAATGACCCCCTTTTTGTTCAAAGTTTGGGCTTTTACAGATTGGTTGGAATCTTTGCTAAAAAAAAATTATATTTTATGAAAAAAAGCAGTTTTTTTTACAGGATAGACTTTTATGAATGACATGAAACAAATTGAAATCTAATACTGAAATAATAAATGAAATAAAATTTTTCTGGTATGACAGGAAAGTTCAAGTATTCAAACACAATGAAATGTATCAAATGACATGAAAAGAAAGTGTGAAATTAAATGGTTTTTAAAAATGAAAAAATATTCTGAAATGAACAGATATAACATGAAATGATGAAAATAGAGATGAAATGTGTATTATATAATTATTGAAATAAATAAGGCAAAATGTGATCATGAAATTAGATGATAAATAAAATAAAATGAACTGGTGGTATAAAATTATGGATGAAATCCAAAGCAGTATAGATGACAAGACATGAAATGAAATAGGATAGAAGAGTAAAAGATAATTAAATCAGATTATTCCAGAGTAAATAGGAAAATACCGAAATGAAACAACAAAAAGAGGCTAAACAAAAGAACAAATAGAGATAATTAAATGAAATATACAATGCCTTATAAAATATTGAAAAAAATGAAAATAAAATGTAGTGAATAATTTAACATAACAAATTGGATAGAATTATAATAAAATGAAATCCACACAATGAAACAAAATGTTGGAAAAAAGGTAAAAATAAATTAAACTTAAGGAATTCTATTTTGAATAGAATGTAATGAAATTAAATGAATGGAACTAATTTAATGAATAACATGGGATAAAAATAAATGTGTTGAGATGATACAAATACATATAAAATATCATGTAGTCAAACACGATGTTACATAATTTGAGTAGATGAAAGAAAAAATAAGGAGACGATATGAAGTGCAATAGTATACTGGAATGAATCCAGAGGACAAGAAATAATTAAATGAAGTGAGAAAAGTGACGATGGGATGAAATGGGTAAAATAAAATGAAAATAAAATGTAATAATGGAATGACATGATACCAAAATAGAATGAAATGGTCCGACACACACTAAGAGAAAATGCAATGTGATAAAGATTGAAACGATGAAAGGAAATATGATTTAAAGCATTAGAATCTAATGTAATCAAATGTAATGAAATATGAGTGAAATGAAACAAAGAAGAGACCTCAACAAAATGACGACCAACTAGGAAATTAAAACGAATTGGAGGAAATGTAATGAATTTAAAATATATATGAAATAAAACGATGGAATGAGAGGAAATGCAATTGAATGAACAAGTTCAATGGACTTGTAATAAAGTAATGAAATGTAATGGGTTGAAAGAAATGATGTTGAAGTCAAATAATAAGAACCATCAAAGAAGAAGATATCCGAAGTTTCAGTTACAAAACATATTATGTAAAGCAGCTTAAACAGTACTTGTAGATGAAAACGAACCAGGTTTAGAAAAAAAAAGAAAAAGAAGAAGAAGAAGAAGAAGAAGAAGAAGAAGAAGAAGAAGAAGAAGAAGAAGAAGAAGAAAAAGGAAAAAAATGCCCTTGATTATGCATTGTTCCAAAAGAAAAGGACACAATCAGAAGTTTCAATGTGACTACAAAGTTAATGAAAGTTTAAACTTGCACCTGGGATATGCTCCACAAAACATAACAAGTTTCTGATGGCTGTTTCATCAGGAGATTGACAGTTTCTACTGCAGGTCAGGCTCCTAATTCGGAAAACCGGTCTTCACAGAGAGTTGCTATTTAAACTCGATTTTTGCCAGCAGTTGCCATTTGAAAGCCAAGTCCTTACATTGCTTAGCCTAGCAGGTGCAGGTTGTCTTTCAGAAGGCAAGCTGTTTGCTCAGTCAGCCACAAGCAAGGCTGGTTCCCGAATTCGCTTCCTGAGCGGGAGGGGGGTGAAGTTGTGCGAATTCGCCAGTTTCTTTTGGGCAGCAAGGCTTGATTTCAGGCTTTCAAACGATATAATTAAATCGTTTTCTTCTGGAGTTTGCCATCGACCTTAGACACCCTCCCCGTGGGCTTGGCTAGCCCTGGGGCAGCCAGTGCAGCAGAGCTCCGCCCCGCGCTAGCTGGATAGACTATAAATGACTACAGCCCTGGGGACAAGGCAGGCTCTGCCTCACTCTACCCAAACTGTTAAGCAAGCTCTGTTGTTCTCAACTTGATTAAGACTGAGAAATATTATCGCCGAAAAACCGTCGAAGATTTTACAGCAGCCTGGCTCTAACCGCTTCTACCCAAATTGGTAACTATACCTGACCTTTTGTGCTAAATGTTATAAGAAATAACAATTATAACCGAGAAAATTTATAAAAAGAAACTACTGCATAATCTATTTACGAAGAATTGACAGCAGCCTGGCTGCGGCTGGCTCTACCTCATTATAAGCTAATTGTTAAAAAAAAAAAAATTGTTGCTATCATATATTATTTAAGACTAAAAACAAACAAACTAAAAAAAAAAAAAACTGTTGACGAGAAACAGCTTGAGACGCCTCTATAAAACTCTGTATCTACACAAGTCCTCCTTCTGGGAGTTGGGTTTGTGCCATGGAGCCTAATGTGTGGTCTGGGCTTGTGAGAGAGGCTAGGGATGCCTCGCGAGGGCAGTCTTGGCGCATGCCTTGCTTCTGGCCATTGAGAGAGTGTTCCCCTGGTGAAGGCTGTGCTTTCTGTGGGGAAGCTCTTCCTTGGCAGGTGGCAGGCTTGGGGGGATCGCCCTGGAACCATGATTCTGGCAGAGGGCAGTGCAAGCCTGGAAGCTGCTCCCCTGCCTTCAGTGTGGGAAACCAGAAACCAGAGGCTCTGGTGAAAGAGGAAGACCTGCCTGAGGCACCAGCATTCTGGCTAGTGCTGCAGCAGCCCCCATGCCTCTTGAACCCCTTGGGTCCCCAGCCGGGTGCTCCACAGCAGGAAGCCCAGACCTCTGAACCAGAGCGCCTAAGCCAGTGCGGTCTGCCTGTAGCCTCCAACTGGTGGAGAGGAGGCTCTGTTTTGAGGGGCTTTCTGGAATGCATTAGTTCTTGCCCAGTGTTCTCCTTCCCACCTGTCTGCTGTCCTTCAGTCTTTGGCACCAGCGAGCCTTAGAAATAGCAGGCGCCTTTGGGCTGCTGCTCCCTGCAAGCAGGCATGCTTCCTTTCTCAACGTAGCAAGCTTCAAAATAAAAATATATTCACAACTGCCTAACGTTTCTGGTCAATTGTGCAGTTCTTTTATGCTAAAGTGTCCTTTACTGACAGAGCTGGGTGCTATGGTGCACACCTTTCCTCCCAGCACTCTACCTGCAGAGGGAGGAGGAGGCTGGCTGCAAAGCCAGGCCCTTCAGCTCAGCCAGTATCAGGCTTGGCACATCCACCCTTGGATTCCCTATGGTAAATATATTCTTAAAATGTGATATATGGGGCTGGAGAGATGTCTCAGTGGTGAGAAGCACTGTCTGTTCTTCCAGACGACTTGGGCTCAGTAGGCACAAAGCAGTTTACAACTGACTGTAACTTCTGTTCCAGGAGATGAAAAAAAAAAAAAAAATGACAGGAAAGGAAAAGAAATAATATATGAAATGAGCTGACAAGCCATGAAATATCGTGATGTGCCAGGAAATAACGAAAATAAGTGATAAAAGCATGATGACATGATTTTTTGTGTGACATAAAAATAAAGCAAAATGTAACAATGGAATAATAAGAAAATAAAATCAAATTGTGTGAAAACAAAATAAGAAGAAACAAGGCAAAATACGAAGGAAGACTGAGATCATTACATGAGATATAATGTGTGAAATTATGAAATGAGAATAATACATGAAATTAAACATTATAAAAAGTAATGAAAAATATGATAATCGATGAGATGATGAAGAGAGGTAACACAGAGTGATGGGGAAATGAACTGCAATGCAGCAAAAAACCAAAAGAATGGATGTTTTTATGAAAAAATGGACAAATGAATGCATGAAGGATATAAATTGTATAATTTCATGTTAAAATCAGATAATACATAGGAAATAAAATGAAATGGAAAGCTTCAAGTAAAATTAGTTACAAATATATAAAATAGGGGCTGGAGAGATGGCTCAGAGGTTAAGAGCACTGGCTGTTCTTCCAGAGGCCCTGAGTTCTATTCCCAGCAACCACATGGTGGCTCAAAAATATCCCTTATGAGGTCTGGTGTCCTCTTCTGGTGTGCAGATATACATGGAAGCAGAACGTTGTATACATAATAAATAAATAAAATAAATAAAAATCTATCTATATAAATATATAAAGTAATGGAATGCAATATTGGCATGATGATGAGTTTGAATGAGAGGCTGAGATGGAATGATAATGAGTTGGATCAAATTTCATGGAATGAAATTAATTTTGTCCAGTCATGTATAATAAAATGTAATTGAATGTGATCATATGAAATGAAGTGACGATATGACATGTAATAAAGAAATGATGAGAGCTGGGCATTGGAGGCAGAGGCAGGCGGATCTCTGTGAGTTCAAGGCCAGCCTGGTTTCCAGAGTGAGTGCCAGGATAGGCCCAAAGCTACACAGAGAAACCCTGTCTGGAAAAACCAAACAAAGAAAAAAAAATGATGGAAAGTTGACCCGTCCAGCAGGCCAGGTTATTTGTGGGTCTCGAGGGGGTATCACCTAGGAGTCAATGGGGGGCGAGAGAGAAAGGAGACCAAACGCATAAAGATAGACAGAGTCAGTCTGAGTTGCATCAAGGTCTCGTTTATTGAAGGGTAAAGCTTGCTTATATGCAGGGGATTTTTGCACAGGGCAGGGTAAGGGAGCAGGAGGAATGGAAAATTTTCAAGAAGAAGTAGAGGCAAGGTAAGTCTTAGCCCATGGTTCTGGGGCAGCTATTTCTGAGAAAAGAGAGAACATTTTGCAACATGTTTTGTATAGCTTATCCGGAAGAACATCTTGTGGTCGCAGCAGATCTGGTCGGGACATCTGGCAATGATTAACTCTTGACTCAGTATGAGGCCCCTTTTGGCCCTCAACAGAAAGTGATATAAGACTGATTAAAAAAAAGTCATGGCATGTGATCATGAAAAGATATGAAACAATAAAAAAATAACATGAAATAACGTTAAAATAATTAATTTGAAATTTTATCAATAAACTCAAAATGGAGTGAAATACTGAAATGAAATAGGAGGCAAAATAAAATGTGATATAACCAAATATCATTTTATTATTTTTTAATTTAAATTAAAAACAATCTTATTTTACTTACAAATCTCAGTTCCCTCTCCCTCCCATCCTCCTGTTCATCCCACCAACACCCCATGCTACCCCTCATACATTCCCCAGGGAGAGTGAGGCCTCCTGTAGGGGATGGTCAAAGTCTGTCACATTTTGGGGGCTGGACCTAGGCCCTCCCCTTGTGTAGCCCTCCATATAGGGAATCGGCTCCCAAAGCCCATTGGTGCACTATGGATAAACACTGGTTCCATTGCCAGAGGCCCCATAGACTACTCTGCTGGGCCTTCCCAAGTGACACCCACATAATGGGGTCTTTTTCTGACCTATGCTCATTCCCCAGCTGTCAGACTGAGGTCCTAGAGCTTCCACTTGCTTAGATCAGATGTTTCTTTGGGTTTCCCCAGAATGGTCTTGACCTCTTTGCTCATCATCACTCCTCCCTCTCTACAACTGGAGTTGTAGAGCTGGAACAGGAGTTCAGCTCACTGCTTAACCGTGAATCTCTGCTTCTGCTTCCATCAGATACTGGGTGAAGGCTCTATGATGGCATTTAAGATAACAAATATTGGGGCTGGAGAGATGGCTCACTAGTTAAGAGCACTGGCTGCTCTTCCAGAAGACCTGGGTTCAATTCCCAGCACCCACATGACAGCACATAACTGTCTGTAACTCCAGTTCCAGGAAATCTGACACCTTCACACTAATGCACATAAAAAATTAAATAAACTAGTTTTTTTAAAAAAGATAACCAAGTATCTTGAAGTCATAAAGTGATAAGGTGAAAGGAAAAAAGTTCCTAAACAAAATAAAGATAAAATCAGTCACTAAAGGGAAAAAAACCTCTAAAATATCGATTTTATTAAATAATGGCAGGAAATTAAACTTTGAACAAAACCTAGTGTATGAAAAAATCTGCAGAAATATAATGAATGGCATGAGAAACTTGAAATTGAAAGATTTAGAAATTAACAAGGAAACAGATTCGGCTCTTCTACTTACCCACCTACCTCCCTTGCAAAAAGAATTGCTCTTGACCCAGAGACTTGCTACCAAGGCCCCATGACTCAGTTCCTGGAATCTCCCCTACAAGGCCTTAAGATAGATAGAACACCAAGAATTTCCAGAAGGCTGCACTCCCAAAAGGAGCCCATTAAGGGAACTAACTGACCAAGATTCAAAAAGTGATAAGTAAGTCCTTAAAAAACAAAGACTGCTGTCTTAGGCAAGATTGATTAGCACATTCTGAGGTCTGGTCTATTTGCCCAATGGATGGGCCTGGAGAATCGTGACCCCCCACCCCAAAAAAAGGAAAAAAAAAAAACTTGTGGTTTTTGCCTTTAGAAAACGCCTGTGCTTGGGGAACCGGGCTGCTCTGTAGCCTGAATGCTGAGAGAGCCGGTTTGTACAAATGCTTCCCGTACATTAAAGCCTCTTGCTCACTGCATCAACTGGACTGGACTTTGAGTTCTTGAGGGGTGGACCTGCTGAATCTGGGAGACTCCACACCCAGAGGGTCTTTCAAAATAATTCAAATGATGGAAGGAAATGAAATGGAAAGTTGAAATGAAATTTAATAACTGTAATTACATGTAATATAATGAAGTATAATGACTTAAAATAATGAGGTGGTGCTGAAAAGAAATCATGAATTGGAATATTATCATGACATGGAATAAAATAATGAAATCAGTTGTAATTTGTGTTTCCTAGAGACTAATCCTCCACTATCAACTTGTTTGTTTGGGTTTAGAGACCACCAGGCAATTGATTCATTGCTGAGTGAATCTGTGATTGCGGTTCCAGAGACAAGTAGACCACCAGGGCCCTGATCAATGAATAGATTGATCCCCCAGATGGATTCATAATATAATGATTGTTTTATTGAGAGTTGGCGTAGGGCACGGAGGAACTAGCTGGCATATCCTCGGGTCCTTTCTTGCTATACACCCTGCTCTCTGCTTCTGGTTGCCATGAAGATGCTCTCCCACCATACACTCTACATACAGGGATGATACACAGCAGTCCTTGGGACCAAGACACCCTGAATTCCCTGAAACTGTGAAGTAAAGTAAACCTTCTTCCTCTTTTTCACACCAGTAAGAAAAGCAGCACAGCAGAAATGGGAGCAGATGGTCTGGGAGGTGGCAGTGGGCAGTGTTTCTGCCTTTCAGATGTGGAGGGGAAGGGACATGTCATCCTTGCTGTTCCCTTCTATGAAGTCTCACAATCTGCATTCCAGCTTCTCCTCTTCCTGTAAGTCGTTTTGGGTTTTTTTGTTTGCTTTGGGGTTCTTTTGGGGTTTTTTCTACCTCAAGAACAACAGGCAGAGAGCTGCCTCCCACAATAATGAAAGAGAAAATGATACTGGCGACAAAAAGTCAGAGACTACACTGAGAAAAATTTGGGGGAGAAAAACAAAAGAGAGAGAAAGAAACAAATGAGGAGAGAGTTGTTTGTTTTATTATCTATGTATTAATTTATTTCAACAGTGTTAATAATTACAGTACAGATTAACATAATATATTTTGTGAAAAATAATTATTTTTCCAGAGGGAAAATACATGAAAAAAGAAAAGGCCTTGATACACAATTTTGTCAAGCCTCTTCTTTAAAAGAAGCCAGCTAGTGTCTCATCTGTGCGTCTGTATTTAATCTGTCATGATAGCACAGGTCATGTTGCCTTGGAAACTTCTCCAGTATGCTCATAGGAAAATAAAAATGAAGTGGATAAATAATGGCTTCGTATTACTATAAAAACATTTTGACTTGTCAGACACCAGAGATTCCAGGACCACATCTTAAAATCTGCCATTCTAACAAATGCCCCTCTACATGCAGAAACTGCAAAGTCAATGCTGCTCTAAGAGGAGCCAGCAAGGCCCTATAATAAAAGCTAGAAGAAGGGTGATACTGAGACAGAAATGCTTTGTCTAAATATCTATAAAGCAGCCAAACCCCTACCCCAGGACCTCTGGTTCAGCTGACGTGGTTGGGTGACAATTTCTTTCTCCATATTAGCAATTTACTAAGAGGCTAAGCGTCTCACAGTCTCTAGACACAGGAATACTAAGCAGAACTGAAGAACATTCTATAATGATCTTCTATAACTAGAAGCAGAAAGGCTTCTAGTGGGCTTCTAGAATCCAGATAGCCTGATTTGTTAAACATCCCTTAATACACACGCACACATGCACACACACTACACACACACAAAAAAAAAAAAAAAAACATGCCTTCAGCAAAGAGGAAGTGCACCGGTAGGCCTAAAAAACCCTAAAACTGCCCTCACAGCCCAAGAGCCTGGAGTAGCCATTTGCAGAGAGAAATTGATTCCACTGGGCTCTATGAAGCTCCCATAAGTCAGTCCATGAGATGATCCTGAGGATTACAGGGTTGGACTCCACGTGAATTTTGACTTTTAAGAAAATTTGCAGTCCTACTTGGTGGCCAGGACTAGCCTGGCTGCCCTGAAGTGACTGGCAACCGCCCTCTCCCTACCAGGCAGGAAGAGTGCCTGGAGGACAGGTTGGTGTGCAACCTCAGAGCCAAGACAAAAGGCTGACTAAAGTGCTTATTAACATGTCAAAGCGAATGTTGATGGCCTCTCAGCTCCCTTGGTACCTGGCACACACACATACATGCACCCCACACTCCCACTCCCATTCCCCACACCCCTTTCCTGAACTCTCCAGCCCAGGTCCTTTCCCCTGCTCCACTGACCTCCATATAACTCAGCCACCACCAGTCTCTTGACTAGTGCCATCACACTCAGCTCCGTCTTGTACATAACATTCTTTAGCATAAAATAAATGAAACATTGACCAGGAAAGTAAGGCAATTGTCAGGATGTTTTTATTTTGAAAATGAAGGCTTTAAGAAAGGAAGCATTCTTGCAGGGAGCAGTACCACAAAGGCTCCCTAGTGCCAAAGACTGAAGGACAGCAGCCAGGACTGACAGATAGCCCTGAGCAAAGAATCCCCTCCAGCAGGTCACACAAAACCGGAATTCTTCACCAGTTGGGGGCATCAGGCCTATCTCAATGGCCAAAGTGCTGAGAGGTAGATGTCTGGGCTTCCTGCTGTGGGGCACTGCCAGCCATGGCCATTGCCCTGCTGAAAATGCCTGCTGAAAACAGCCTGAGGCCTCCTAGCTGTGCTGTGCTGGGGAACAGATGGCCCTGGCACCCCACAAAAAATAAAATAATAATAATAATAATAATAATAATAATAATAATAATAATAATAACAATAATAATAATGTTTGCCTTCAGCAAAGGGGAAGTGCCTCACCGAATAATCTTAGACAATTCTAAGAGCCACAATTGCAGAGAGAAATCTGCACCACTGAGAAATCACAGTCCAGGATCAGAAATTCAGTGCCTTCTTGCCCCAGGGATCTGCAGATGTCTAGCCCTTCGAATTTGACCTTCATTTTGGAGCCATCTTTAGTGGGGAATTAGAAAAATGATCAGTGACATGCACAGCATCCAGACAACAACAACCAGAGACCTTGTCCATCTGAGTGAGAACGTCTTGGGGCCTCACTCTTGGCTGTACCTAAGCCTTTACCATTCACCAAGCTGGGTGGCTGGACACGCCACAGGGCTGAAGCACAGGTCTGGGAATGAACTTAAAAAGGGTAACATCTGTTAAAGAGTTGGTTTGAACAGAACAGCATCAAACTCTGGGAAGACCCAGATTCAGATTTGGAGCCTGACCCGCATAGATACAGTAAGTAATTCTCAGATTAAACACCCATTTTGCCCTTTGCTGAGCATTGGTAACCATATCCCAGTTGTTAGCATTAACTTGAATAAACTTAAGGTTTAAACATTTTGTGGTGTCCTTATCTTTTTGGAGCAATCCTTGACCTAAGGACTAATATTTGTCTGAATATTATGGGTTTTCATCAAGTATTGTTTAGCCTTTATTATTAAAATATGGTTAGACACTCTACCTTCTCATAACCTGTTGTGTGATGGTTTTAACTTTAATTTCCCCCCCAATTTTACAACATTTTAAGCAACTTATTCATAACATTATAGCCACATTTCCATGAAAACACAGGAGGCTCTGTGTCAAAAGGATCAGACACCCCAGAGGCCTGGAGAACATTCCATTTGCCATCTGACTGAAACTGAAGAATCCCTTCAGCACTGAAGTCTTAGTCTGCCAGATGCATAGAAACTGCCTATGTTCAAAGAATGGACTTTACATAAAAGGACTCTCCTGAACACCAAACTTTTATGAGAGGTTGACCTCTAGTTAAAGGATGGAAAGGGTCGACTTTTATTTACAGTTTTTTTTTCATAAATGCTCAGCTTTTTATTTCCAGTTGGACTTCTATTGAAGGGGTTGACTTTTCATAAAAACTATTGGATTTGATGAAAATGATATCTTTTAATTTGAAAGCTTTCCTTTTTTATATAAAGGAATGATTCTTTATGAAAAGCTAAGCTTTTATGAAAATGACCCCCTTTTGTTCAAAGTTTGGGCTTTTACAGATTGGTTGGAATCCTTGATAAAAAGAAATTATATTTTATGAAAAAAAGTAGTTTTTTTTTACAGGATAGACTTTTATGAAACAACATTTCTTCATAATGAAGTTTCAGGAGCACTGAATGATAGGGTGGCCTCTCCATGAGAAGGACTGAGAGCTCATGAAAGGGTTAGACATTTCATTTAGATCTATGTGGCAGAGAAAAGCATGGTGAGTTTGGGGAAATTTTTCTAACTTTTTTTAAATTATTTTTTATTTTATTTTTTTTCTTCCAAGTGTATGGCTGTTTTGCACTCAAGTGCACATGCATACACATACACATTCATATAGTACATATGCTATCATATATCAGTGTATGTACACCACTCCTGTGCCTGGTGCTTACTGAGGCCAGTAGAAGGGTGTTGGATCCCCTTGGAACTAGAGCTAGAGACAGCTGAGAGCCATAATGTGGGTGCTGGGAGTTGAATCAGGGTCCTCCTGAGGAGCAACTGTGGGAAGCTGTCTTTTCCAGGCTGTAGTCAGAGCCAGCCGACTTGCCCAAGGTTGGTACATGAGACGGAGAGTGTGGATAACGAAAAGGCTAGCTAGTTCAAGGAAAAAAATGGAGACAAAGAGTAAAATCAGGAGGGCAATTCAGTCAATACTGAATGCTATGAGTTTATTTTTCACCACTCTTAAATAACTCTTAAATAAAAGGGGAACATGGAATGAAGTATAAGGAGCAAGCAGACTTCTCTTCCCCAAATCTCCAAGGATTTGGTAACCACACCTTATATGCAATTTCTGGCCTTGATGGTTTAGAATAAAACACACCTCAGAACTAGTCTGTTGTTATTTAGATAAGACACCTAAAGCCAAGATCAACCATCCTACTGTAGCCACACCTTTGGCCTTTGTGTCTTATGACTTACAAAGGGCAGTTTTGAACTCTCTGGCCTTTAATCAGCAGTGGAGTCATCTTTATGGACCCCGACAATCAGCAAACCCTCCTAACCTCTCTTCAGTCTCCCCTTCTCATAATGCTCTTTTATTTATTTCATTTATTTATTTTATTTTGGGTTACCTGTTTAGCTTCATATAGGAGCAGAGACAGGATGAGACATCAGTCATTGTCTTCAATCCATCGTGTCATGAATTTCAGAAGAGTATGGCCACACTGATGACAACTCATGGCTTTGCCCAGGGCCAATCCCCTGCCTCCTTCATTGGCATGTTGTCTAAGTGACTGAGATGAGCCTGTGAGGCTGCTGGAAACTGGAACTTTCCCCTTAAAGCTCAGGTTACACTAGCAGTTGAAAGGACTTCTGGCTGATTTTCAGTCATAGTTTACATGATGAAATGAAATGTGATGATGAGATCATTTGAAACAGGGAAATACACTGACATAGTGTCTCACAGTTACAACATGAAAGCAAGGAGATAAAGAAGTGGAATAATCAAATGAAGCATATAATACAATCCACTATGTTGGGATTAAGCAAAAGGAAATTGCCCTAAGTACTGCCATCTTGTTTCCAGACTCCATTTAAGTGGGAGGTAAAACAACATTCAAGGTCCCAGACCCAAGAGGAGGTGGACCTTTCTAGCCCCCAGGGGAGGAGGTTCTTTCCAGACGCTGGGGAGTGGGACTTTCCACTAGGGGTGAACTTCCTCCTTGGTACTAAGACCAGCCTGTTATTCAACTTTAGTTCCCCAAGACATTCTTTCTGTTTCTATCCACAAAGAACAAATATATCTGTTTAGTTATATTGCAAAACTAGTATCTTGTGTGGGTTGGCACATACGTTTGTGCTTTTCCTGCTCCTGAGTAAGCATTCTGACCTTCAGTCAGCTCCCGAGTCTGTACTATGGTCCCTGACTGGTCACCCTCACTACCAATTCAATAAAAACCTTACTTTAAATGAACTCTTGTGTGTCTGCATTGTTTCAGATCTCCTCAGAACCTACAACTGTAATGAATGATGAGGAAATGAATTGATTAGAAGAAGCTAAATGAGTCAATAAAACAAAATAAAAATTTAAATGCCATGAGGATTTTATCACCTAAAATATGATAATGAAATTCTCTGACTTAAGGAAACAAAGTAAAATGGTGTTAAAATTTATAAGATAAAATGTAATGAGATAAAGAGAACAATAAACAAAATAAAATGTAATGCAATGAAATCAAGTATAATGAAATATAATACTGAAATGAAACAATAACTGAAGGAACCAGCTTCCCTTTCGGCAGCCATAACGGTCGAACATGTGCTTCTATGACCTTGTCCTAGAAACTAGAAAGTCAGATTCCTGTCTCGTGACAAGGAACCAATCAGAAGTTAGCTGGTAGCGCTATGCTTTATGTCCCTGGGTGTGCTTTTCGGACAAGCGCACAAAAATGACATAGAGAGCATAGCAACCACCCTGGGAGGGCCTATGGGCCATAACAACCAGTTGGCCAATCAACACAGGGCAAGCCCTCCAAGACTGGAGGCACACCAATCATAAGCCTGTGGGTACCCCTAGACACTCCCCTTACGCTGCCCTGTAAGATCTTTCGGGAGACACTAGGAGCCCTCTTTTCTAGCTATCTGCCATGGCGGGTGGGTGAAAGACCTGAGGTAACATGGGGTTTGTTCGTTAAATTACAATAAAGCCTCGTGCAATTTGCATCAAGCTCTCGAATCTTCCTGGTGATTGGGGTGACTGCGAACATGGCCTGGGACGCCGGATACTTTAGTTTTCCAGGGTCTAACATAACAAGAACCTAAACAAAATATTGATCAAATGAGAAAATGAAACGAAATAAAATCTGAAATTAGATAACTTTTTACAATGTTGAAACCAAAGGAAAACAATATAGATAGAAATATAAATAAGTCCAACAAAACAAAATGCAATAAAATGGTAGATTGAAATGACTTGGAAAAAAGAAGTTCAGATAAATTTTAAAAATTTACTTTAAAATGATGTATTTTTAAATATTATGTAATTATAAATGAAATGTATAAGGATTATGTAAATATAAGGACGTAATGAAATGTAAAGCATTGAATTGATGTTATGATGATTAAAAGAAACAAGGAAAGAGATGGAATTAATAAATGCAATGCAAGGAGTTGAAATAAAATAAATACCATGAAATGACAGGATGTAATGCAATCCTAATTAGTCTTATTAATAAAAAACCCAGTATCAGATATTAGGGGGTAAAAAATGAAAGATCAGAGAAGCAGCGCAGCCAGCCACTAGAGTTCCTAACTCTACAAATGCTTAAACCGAATAGGTAAGATCCTGTCTACAGAAATCGTCAGAGTTAATGCTCTGAGCTCCAGTCTCCTCTGGCTTTATATTCCTCCACCATCCAGCCATATCACTCCTATCTCTAACTCCCTAGTGCTGGGATCAAAGCCTTGTGATCACAAGTGCTGGGATTAAAGGTGTGAGTACAGTCTTTTTTAGACTGATTCAGTCTCTCTTAGGCCAGGATGGCATTGAACTCGGAGATCCATCTGCCTCTGTATCCTGAGTGCTGGGATAAAAGATGTGTGCCACCACTGCTTGGCTTCTACTGTCTACTAGTGTGCCTACCGATGGACTCTGATCTTCAGACAAGCTTTCTTTGTTAGATCATAAATAAAATATCACACCAGGAAATGTCATATAATCCAATACAAGGAGCTGTAATTAAATGAGATGAAAAGATATAAACTGAAATGAAGTGGTGATACTAACAGAAACAATATACTGAAGTAAATATATATGCCAGGAGACAATGAAAATGAGTGATAAAACATGCTGTCATGACGTATTGAATGACATGAAACACAGTGAAACTTATACTGAAACAATAAATGAAATAAAATTTTTCTGGTATGGCAGGAAAGCTCAAGTATTCAAACACAATGAAATGTATCAAATGACATGAAAAGAAAGCATGAACTTAAATGGTTTTTAAAAATGAAAAAATATTCTGAAATGAACTGATATAACATGAAATGATGAAAATAGAGATAAAATGTGTATTATATAATTATTGAAATAAATATGGCAAAATGTGATCATAAAATTTGATGATGAATAAAATGAAATGAACTGGTGGTATAAAATTATGGATGGAATCCAAAGCAGTATAGATGACAAGAAATGAAATGAAATAGGATAGAAGAGTAAAAGATAATTAAATCAGATTATTCCGGAGTAAATAAGAAAATACCTAAATGAAACAACAAAAAGAGGCTAAACAAAAGAACAAATAGAGATAATTAAATGAAATATACAATGCCTTATAAAATACTGAAAAAATGAAAATAAAATGTAGAGAATAATTTAACATAACATATTGGATAGAATTATGATAAAATGAAATCGACACAATGAAACAAAATGTTGGAAAAAAGGTAAAAATAAATTAAACTTAAGGAATTCTATTTTGAATATAATGTAATGAAATTAAATGAATGGAACTAATTTAATGAATAACATGGGATAAAAATAAATGTGTAGAGATGATACAAATACATATAAAATATCATGTAGTCAAACACAATGTTACATAATTTGAGTAGATGAAAGAAAAAATAAGGAGACGATATGAAGTGCAATAGTATACTGGAATGAATCCAGAGGACAAGAAATAATTAAATGAAGTAGAAAAGTGACGATAGGATGAAATGAGTAAAATAAAATGAAAATAAAATGTAATAATGGAATGACATGATACCAAAATAGAATGAAATGGTCTGAAAGCACACTAAGAGAAAATGCAATGTGATAAAGATTGAAACGATGAAAGGAAATATAATTTAATGCATTAGAATCTAATGTAATCAAATGTAATGAAATATGAGTGAAATAAAGAAGAGACCTCAACAAAATGACGACCAACTAGGAAATTAAAATGAATTGGCTGAAATGTAATGAATTTAAAATATATACGAAATAAAACGATGGAATGAGAGGAAATGCAATTTAATGAACGAAGTTCAATGGACTTGTAATAAAGTAATGAAATGTAATGGGTTCAAAGAAATGATGTTGAAGTCAAATAATAAGAATCATCAAAGAAGAAGATATCCGAAGTTTCAGTTCCAAAACATATTATGTAAAGCAGCTTAAACAGTACTTGTAGATGAAAACGAAGCAGGTTTAGAAAAAAAAGAAAAAGAAAATAAAAGAAAAGAAGAAGGAGGAGGAGGAGGAGGAGGAGGAGGAGGAGGAGGAGGAGGAGGAGAAGAAGAATTAGAAAAGAAAACAGAAAAATGCCCTTGATTATGCATTGTTCCAAAAGAAAAGGACACAATCAGAACTTTCAGTGTGACCACAAAAGTTAATGAAAGTTTAAACTTGCACCTGGGATATGGTCCCCTAAACTTACCCCGAGCTGCAGGTGACTGTTTCATCAGGAGATTGACAGTTTCTACTGCAGGTCAGGCTCCTAAATCGGAAACCCTGTCTTCACAGAGATTTGACACAGTTGCTGTTTAAACTCGGTTTTTGCCTGCAGTTGCCATTTGAAAGCCGAGTCCTTTCATTGCTTAGCCTAGCAGGTGCAGGTTGTCTTTCAGAAGGCAAGCTGTTTGCTCAATCAGTCAGCCACAGGCGCGGCTAGTTCCCGAATTCGCTGTCTGAGACATAGGGGATGAAGTTGTGCGACTTCGCCGGTTTATTTTAGGCAGCAAGGCTTGATTTCAGCCTTTCAAACGATATAATTAAATCGTTTTCTTCTGGAGTTTGCCATCAGCCTTAGACACCCTCCCCGTGGGCTTGACTAGCCCTGGGGCAGCCAGTGCAGCAGAGCTCCACCCCGTGCTAGCTGGCTAAACTATAAATGGCTACAGCCCTGGGGACAAGGCAGGCTCTGCCTCACTCTACCCAAACTGTTAAGCAAGCTCTGTTGTTCTGAACTTGATTAAGACTGAGAAATATTATCGCCGAGAAACCGTCGAAGATTTTACACCAGCCTGGCTCTAGCCGCTTCTACCTCTGACCCAAATTGCTAACTATACCTGATCTTTTGTGCTAAATGTTATAAGAAATAACAATTATAACCGAGAAACTGTATAAAAAGAAACTACTGCATAATCTATTTAAGAAGAATTGACAGCAGCCTGGCTGCGGCTGGCTCTACCTCATTATAAGCTAATTGTTAAAAAAAAAAAAATTGTTGCTATCATATATTATTTAAGACTAAAAACAAACAAACTAAAAAAAAAAAAAAAAACTGTTGACGAGAAACAGCTTGAGACGCCTCTATAAAACTCTGTATCTACACAAGTCCTCCTTCTGGGAGTTGGGTTTGTGCCATGGAACCTAATGTGTGGTCTGGGCTTGTGAGAGAGGCTAGGGATGCCTCGCGAGGGCAGTCTTGGCGCATGCCTTGCTTCTGGCCATTGAGAGACTGCTCCCCTGGTGAAGGCTGTGCTTTCTGTGGGGAAGCTCTTCCTTGGCAGGTGGCAGGCTTGGGTGGATCGCCCTGGAACCATGATTCCGGCAGAGGGCAGTGCAAGCCTGGAAGCTGCTCCCCTGCCTTCAGTGTGGGAAACCAGAAACCAGAGGCTCTGGTGAAAGAGGAAGACCTGCCTGAGGCACCAGCATGCTGGCTAGTGCTGCAGCAGCCCCCATGCCTCTTGAACCCCTTGGGTCCCCAGCCGGGTGCTCCACAGCAGGAAGCCCAGACCTCCGACCCAGAGCGCCTAAGCCAGTGCGATTCTCCTGTAGCCTCCAACTGGTGGAGAAGAAGCTCTGTTTTGAGGGGCTTTCTGGAATGCATTGGTTCTTGCCCAGTGTTCTCCTTCCCACCTGTCTGCTGTCCTTCAGTCTTTGTCACCAGTGAGCCTTAGAAATAGCAGGCGCCTTTGGGCTACTGCTCCCTGCAAGCAAGCATGCTTCCTTTCTCAACGCAGCAAGCTTCAAAATAAAAATATACTCCCAACTGCCTAACATTCCTGGTCAATTGTGCAGTTCTTTTATGCTAAAGTGTCCTTTACTGACAGAGCTGGGTGCTATGGTGCACACGTTTCCTCCCAGCACTCTATCTGCAGAGGGAGGAGGAGGCTGGCAGCAAAGTCCAAGCCAGGCCTTTCAGCTCAGCCAGTATCAGGCTTGGCACATCCACCCTTGGATTCCCTATGGTAAATATATTCTTAAAATGTGATATATGGGGCTGGAGAGACGTCTCAGTGGTGAGAAGCACTGTCTGTTCTTCCAGACGACTTGGGCTCAGTAGCCACAAAACAGTTCACAACTGACTGTAACTTCTGTTCCAGGAGATGAAAAAAAAAAAAATGACAGGAAAGGAAAAGAAATATTATACTGAAATGAGCTGACAAGCCATGAAATATCGTGATGTGCCAGGAAATAACGAAAATAAGTGATAAAAGCATGATGACATGATTTTTTGTGTGACATAAAAATAAAGCAAAATGTAACAATGGAATAATAAGAAAATAAAATCAAATTGTGTGAAAACAAAATAAGAAGAAACAAGGCAAAATACGAAGGAAGACGTGAAATCATTACATGAGATATAATGTGTGAAATTATGAAATGAGAATAATACATGAAATTAAACATTATAAAAAGTAATGAAAAATATGATAATCGATGAGATGATGAAGAGGCAAAACAGAGTGATGGGGAAATGAACTACAATGCAGCAAAAAACCAAAAGAATTCATGTTTTTATGAAAAAATGGAACAAATGAATCCATGAAGGATATAAATTGTATAATTTCATGTTAAAATCAGATAATAAATAGGAAATAAAATGGAATGGAAGGCTTCAAGTAAAATTAATTAAAAATATATAAAATAGGGGCTGGAGAGATGGCTCAGAGGTTAAGAGCACTGACTGTTCTTCCAGAGGCCCTGAGTGGCTCTGGAAGCAACCACATGGTGGCTCAAAACCATCCCTTATGAGGTCTGGTGTCCTCTTCTTGTGTGCAGATATACATGGAAGCAGAATGTTGTATACATAATAAATAAATAAAATAAATAAAAATCTATCTATATAAATATATAAAGTAATGGAATGCAATATTGGCATGATGATGAGTTTGAATGAGAGGCTGAGATGGAATGATAATGAGTTGGATCAAATTTCATGGAATGAAATAATTTTCTCCAGTCATGTATAATAAAATGTAATTGAATGTGATCATATGAAATGAAGTGACGATATGACATGTAATACAGAAATGATGAGAGCTGGGCATTGGAGGCAGAGGCAGGCGGGTCTCTGTGAGTTCAAGGCCAGCTTGGTGCCCAGTGTGAGTGCCAGGATAGGCTCCAAAGCTACACATAGAAACCCTGTCTGGAAAAACCAAAAAAAGAAAAAAAAGTGATGGAAACTGATATAAGACTGATAAAAAAGTCATGGCATGTGATCATGAAAAGATATGGAACAATAAAAAAAAACATGAAATTATGTTAAAATAATTAATTTGAAATTTTATCAATAAACTCAAAATGGAGTGAAATACTGAAATGAAATAGGAGGCAAAATAAAATGTGACATAACCAAATATCATTTTATTATTTTTTAATTTAAATTAAAAACAATCTTATTTACTTACAAATCCCAGTTCCCTCTCCCTCCCATTCTCCTGTTCACCCCACCAACACCCCATGCTACCCCTCATACATTCCCCAGGGAGAGTGAGGCCTCCTGTAGGAGATGGTCAAAGTCTGTCACATTTGGGGGGCTGGACCTAGGCCCTCCCCTGTGTAGTCCTCCATATAGGGAATCGGCTCCCAAAGCCCATTGGTGCACTATGGATAAATACTGGTTCCATTGCCAGGGGCCCCATAGACTACTCTGTTGGGCCTTCCCAAGTGACACCCACATTCATGGGGTTTTTTTCTGTCCTATGCTCATTCGCCAGCTGTCAGACTGAGGTCCTAGAGCTTCCACCTGCTCAGATCAGATGTTTATGTGGGTTTCCCCAGCATGGTCTTGACCCCTTTGCTCATCACTCCTCCCTCTCTACAACTGGAGTTGTAGAGCTGGAACAGGAGTTCAGCTCACTGCTTAACCGTGAATCTCTGCTTCTGCTTCCATCAGATACTGGGTGAAGGCTCTATGATGGCATTTAAGATAACAAATATTGGGGCTGGAGAGATGGCTCACTAGTTAAGAGCACTGGCTACTCTTCCAGAAGACCTGGGTTCAATTCCCAGCACCCACATGACAGCACATAACTGTCTGTAACTCCAGTTCCAGGAAATCTGACACCTTCACACTAATGCACATAAAAAAATTAAATAAACTACTTTTTCTTTAAAAAGATAACCAAATATCTTGAAGTCATAAAGTGATAAGGTGAAAGGAAAAAAGTTCCTAAACAAAATAAAGATAAAATCAGTCACTAAAGGGAAAAAAACCTCTAAAATATCGATTTTATTAAATAATGGAAGGAAATTAAACTTTGAACAAAACCTAGTGTATGAAAAAATCTGCAGAAATATAATGAATAGCATGAGAAACTTGAAATTGAAAGATTTAGAAATTAACAAGGAAACAGATTCAGCTCTGCTCCCTACCCACCTACCTCCCTTGCAAAAAGAATTGCTCTTGACCCAGAGACTTGCTACCAAGGCCCCATGACTCAGTTCCTGGAATCTCCCCTACAAGGCCTCAAGATAGCTAGAATACCAAGAATTTCCAGAAGGCTGCACTCCCAAAAGGAGCCCATTAAGGGAACTAACTGACCAAGATTCAAAAAGTGATATGTAAGTCCTTAAAAAACAAAGACTGCTGTCTTAGGCAAGATTGATTTGCACATTCTGAGGTCTTGTCTATTTGCCCAATGGATGATGGTCCTGCAGAATCGTGACCTCCCCCCCCCAAAAAAAAAAGAAAAAAAAAACTTGTGGTTTTTGCCTTTAGAAAAAGCCTGTGCATGGGGAACCGGGCTGCTCTATAGCCTGCTTGCTGAGAGAGCCGCTTTGTATAAATGCTTCCCGTTCATTAAAGCCTCTTGCTCACTGCATCAACTGGACTGGACTTTGAGTTCTTGAGGGGTGGACCTGACAGATCCGGGAGACTCCTCACCCTGAGGGTCTTTCAAAATAATTCAAATGATGGAACGAAATGAAATGGAAAGTTGAAATGAAATTTAATAACTGTAATTACATGTAATATAATGAAGTATAATGACTTAAAATAATGAGGTGGTGCTGAAAAGAAATCATGAATTGGAATATTATCATGACATGGAATAAAATAATGAAATCAGTTGTAATTTGTGTTTCCTAGAGACTAATCCTCCACTATCAACTTGTTTGTTTGGGTTTAGAGACCACCAGGCAATTGATTCATTGCTGAGTGAATCTGTGATTGTGGTTCCAGAGACAAGTAGACCACCAGGGCCCTGATCAATGAATAGATTGATCCCCAGATGGATTCATAATATAATGATTGTTTTATTGAGAGCTGGCGCTGGGCACTGAGGAACTAGCTGGCATATCCTCGGGTCCTTTCTTGCTATACACCCTGCTCTCTGCTTCTGGTTGCCATGAAGATGCTCTTCCACCACACACTCTGCATACAGGGATGATACACAGCAGTCCTTGGGACCAAGACACCCTGAATTCTCTGAAACTGTGAAGTAAAGTAAACCTTCTTCCTCTTTTTCACACCAGTAAGAAAAGCAGCACAGCAGAAATGGGAGCAGATGGTCTGGGAGGTGGCAGTGGGCAATGTTTCTGCCTTTCAGATGTGGAGGGGAAGGGACATGTCATCCTTGCTGTTCCCTTCTATGAAGTCTCACAATCTTCATTCCAGCTTCTCCTCTTCCTGTAAGTCGTTTTGGGTTTTTTTGTTTGCTTTGGGGTTTTTTTTTCTACCTCAAGAACAACAGGCAGAGAGCTGCCTCCCACAATAATGAAAGAGAAAATGATACTGGCGACAAAAAGTCAGAGACTACATTGAGAAAAATTTGGGGGAGAAAAAAAGAGAGAGAAAGAAACAAATGAGGAGAAAGTTGTTGTTTTTATTATCTATGCATTAATTTATTTCAACAGTATTAATAATTACAGTACAGATTAACATAATATATTTTGTGAAAAATAATTATTTTTCCAGAGGGAAAATACATGAAAAAAGAAAAGGCCTTGATACACAATTTTGTCAAGCCTCTTCTTTAAAAGAAGCCAGCTAGTGTCTCATCTGTGCGTCTGTATTTAATCTGTCATGATAGCACAGGTCATGTTGCCTTGGAAACTTCTCCAGTATGCTCATAGGAAAATAAAAATGAAGTGGATAAATAATGGCTTCGTATTACTATAAAAACATTTTGACTTGTCAGACACCAGAGATTCCAGGACCACATCTTAAAATCTGCCATTCTAACAAATGCCCCTCTACATGCAGAAACTGCAAAGTCAATGCTGCCCTAAGAGGAGCCAGCAAGGCCCTATAATAAAAGCTAGAAGAAGGGTGATACTGAGACAGAAATGCTTTGTCTAAATATCTATAAAGCAGCCAAACCCCTACCCCAGGACCTCTGGTTCAGCTGACGTGGTTGGGTGACAATTTCTTTCTCCATATTAGCAATTTACTAAGAGGCTAAGCATCTCACAGTCTCTAGACACAGGAATACTAAGCAGAACTGAAGAACATTGTATAATGTTCTTCTATAACTAGAAGCAGAAAGGCTTCTAGTGGGCTTCTAGAATCCAGATAGCCTGATTTGTTAACCATCCCTTAATACCCATGCACACATACACACACACACACACACACACACACACACACAAAAAAAAAAAAAAAAAAAAAAAAAAACATGCTTTCAGCAAAGAGGAAAGTGCACCGGTAGGCCTAAAAAACTCTAAAACTGCCCTCACAGCCCAAGAGCCTGGAGTAGCCATTTGCAGAGAGAAATTGATTCCACTGGGCTCTATGAAGCTCCCATAAGTCAGTCCATGAGATGAGTCCTGCATTGTGTTTGAAAGACAAGAAACTTTAGGATATCCTGAGGATTACAGGGTTGGACTCCACGTGAATTTTGACTTTTAAGAAAATTTGCAGTCCTACTTGGTGGCCAGGACTAGCCTGGCTGCCCTGAAGTGACTGGCAACTGCCCTCTCCCTACCACTGCAGGAAGAGTGCCTGGAGGACAGGTTGGTGTGCAACCTCAGAGTCAAGACAAAAGGCTGACTAAAGTGCTTATTAACATGTCAAAGCGAATGTTGATGGCCTCTCAGCTCCCTTGTTACCTGGCACACACACATACATGCACCCCACACTCCCACTCCCATTCCCCACACCCCTTTCCTGAACTCTCCAGCCCAGGTCCTTTCCCCTGCTCCACTGACCTCCATATAACTCAGCCACCACCAGTCTCTTGACTAGTGCCATCACACTCAGCTCAGTCTTGTACATAACATTCTTTAGAATAAAATAAATGAAACATTGACCAGGAAAGTTAGGCAATTGTCAGTATGTTTTTATTTTGAAAATGAAGGCTTTAAGAAAGGAAGCATGCTTGCAGGGAGCAGTACCACAAAGGCCCTGATATTCTCTAAGGCTCCCTAGTGCCAAAGACTGAAGGACAGCAGCCAGGACTGACAGATAGCCATGAGCAATGAATCCCCTCCAGCAGGCCATACAAAACCGGAATTCTTCACCAGTTGGGGGCATCAGGCCAATCTCAATGGCCAAAGTGCTGAGAGGTAGATGTCTGGGCTTCCTGCTGTGGGGCACTGCCAGCCATGGCCATTGCCCTGCTGAAAATGCCTGCTGAAAACAGCCTGAAGCCTCCTAGCTGTGCTGTGCTGGGGACCAGATGGCCCTGGCACCCCACAAAAAATAAAATATTAATAATAATAATAATAATAATAATAATAATAATAATAACAATAATAATAATGTTTGCCTTCAGCAAAGGGGAAGTGCCTCACCGAATAATCTTAGAAAACTCTAAGAGCCACAATGGCAGAAAGAAATCTGCACCACTGAGAAATCAGAGTCCAGGATCAGAAACTCAGTGCCTTCTTGCCCCAGGGATCTGCAGATGTCTGGCCCTTCGAATTTGACCTTCATTTTGGAGCCATCTTTAGTGGGGAATTAGAAAAAGGTTCAGTGACATGCACAGCATCCAGGCAACAACAACCAGAGACCTTGTCCATTTGAGTGAGAACGTCTTGGGGCCTCACTCTTGCCTGTACCTAAGCCTTCACCATTCACCAAGCTGGGTGGCTGGACACGCCACAGGGCTGAAGCACAGGTCTCGGAATGAACTTAAAAAGGGTAACATCTGGTAAAGAGTTGGTTTGAACAGAACAGCATCAAACTCTAGGAAGACCCAGATTCAGATTTGGAGCCTGACCCGCATAGATACAGTAAGTAATTCTCAGATTAAACACCCATTTTGCCCTTTGGTGAGCATTGGTAACCATATCCCAGTTGTTAGCATTAACTTGAATAAACTTAAGGTTTAAACATTTTGTGGTGTCCTTATCTTTTTGGAGCAATCCTTGACCTAAGGACTAAATTTTGTCTAAATACTATGGATTTTCATCAAGTATTGTTTAGCCTTTATTACTAAAATATGGTTAGACACTCTACCTTCTCATAACCTGTTGTGTGATGGTTTTAACTTTAATTTCCCCCCCAATTTTACAACATTTTAAGCAACTTATTCATAACATTATAGCCACATTTCCATGAAAACACAGGAGGCTCTGTGTCAAAAGGATCAGACACCCCAGAGGCCTGGAGAACATTCCATTTGCCATCTGACTGAAACTGAAGAATCCCTTCAGCACTGAAGTCTTAGTCTGCCAGATGCATAGAAACTGCCTATGTTCAAAGAATGGACTTTACATAAAAGGACTCTCCTGAACACCAAACTTTTATGAGAGGTTGACCTCTAGTTAAAGGATGGAAAGGGTCCACTTTTATTTACAGTTTTTTTTCATAAATGGTCAGCTTTTTATTTCCAGTTGGACTTTTATTGAAGAGGTTGACTTTTCATAAAAACTATTGGATTTGATGAAAATGATATCTTTTTATTTGAAAGCTTTCCTTTTTTATATAAAGGAATGATTCTTTAGGAAAAGCTAAGCTTTTATGAAAATGACCCCCTTTTGTTCAAATTTTGGGCTTTTACAGATTGGTTGGAATCCTTGCTAAAAAAAAATTATATTTTATGAAAAAAGCAGTTTTTTTTTACAGGATAGACTTTTATGAAACAACATTTCTTCATAATGAAGTTTCAGGAGCACTGAATGAAAGGGTAGCCTCTCCATGACAATGGCTGAGAGCTCATGAAAGGGTTGGACATTTCATTTAGATCTATGTGGCAGAGAAAAGCATGCTTAGTTCGGGGAAATTTTTCTAACTTTTTTTAAATTATTTTTTATTTTATTTTTTCTCTTCCAAGTATATGGCTGTTTTGCACTCATGTGCACATGCATACAAATACACATGCATATAGTACATATGCTTTCATATATCAGTGTATGTACACCACTCGTGTGTCTGGTGCTTACTGAGGCCAGTAGAAGAGTGTTGGATCCCCCTGGAACTAGAGCTAGAGACAGCTGAGAGCCATAATGTGGGTGCTGGGAGTTGAATCAGGGTCCTCCTGAGGAGCAACTGTGGGAAGCTGTCTTTTCCAGGCTGTAGTCAGAGCCAGCCGACTTGCCCAAGGTTGGTACATGAGACGGAGAGTGTGGATAACGAAAAGGCTAGCTAGTTCAAGGAAAAAAATGGAGACAAAGAGTAAAATCAGGAGGGCAATTCAGTCAATACTGAATGCTATGAGTTTATTTTTCACCACTCCTAAATAACTTAAACAAAAAGCGGAAAGTGGTATGAAGAATAAGGAGCAAGCAGACTTTTCTTCCCCAAATCTCCAAGGATTTGGTAACCACACCTTATATGCAATTTCTGGCCTTGATGGTCTAGAATAAAACACACCTCAGAACAAGTCTGTTGTTATTTAGATAAGACACCCAAGGCCAAGATCAAACATCCTACTGTAGTCACACCATTGGCCTTTGTGTCTTATGACTTACAAAGGGCAGTTTTGAACTCTCTGGCCTTTAATCAGTAGTGTAGTCATCTTTATGGACCCCGACAAGCAACAAACCCTCCTAGCCTCTCTTCAGTCTCCCCTTCTCATAATGCTCTTTTATTTTGTTCATTTATTTATTTTATTTTGGGTTACCTGTTTAGCTTCATATAGGAGCAGAGACAGGACTAGACATCAGTCATTGTCTTCAATCCATCGTGTCATGAATTTCAGAACAGTATGGCCACACTGATGAGAACTCATGGCTTTGCCCAGGGCCAATCCCCTGCCTCCTTCATTGGCATGTTGTCTAAGTGACTGAGATGAGCCTGTGAGGCTGCTGGAAACTGGAACTTTCCCCTTAAAGCTCAGGTTACACTAGCAGTTGAAAGGACTTCTGGCTGATTTTCAGTCATAGTTTACATGATGAAATGAAATGTGATGATGAGATCATTAGAAACAGGGAAATACACTGACATAGTGTCTCACAGTTACAACATGAAAGCAAGGAGATAAAGAGGTGGAATAATCAAATGAAGCATATAACACAATCTACTACGTTGGGATTAAGCAAAAGGAAATTGCCCTAAGTACTGCCATCTTGTTTCCAGACTCCATTTAAGTGGGAGGTAAAACAACATTCGAGGTCACAGACCCCAGGGGAGGTGGACCTTTCCAGACTCTGGGGAGTGGGACTTTCCACTAGGGGTGAACTTCCTCCTAGGTACTAAAACCAGCCTGTTATTCAACTTTAGTTCCCCAAGACATTCTTTCTGTTTCTAACCACAAAGAACAAATATATCTCTTTAGTTATATTGCAAATCTAGGATCCTGTGTGGGTTGGCACATACATTTGTGCTTTTCCTGCTCCTGAGTAAGCATTCTGACCTTCAGTCAGCTCCCGAGTCTGTACTATGGTCCCTGACTGGTCACCCTCACTACCAATTCAATAAAAACCTTACTTTAAGTGAACTCTTGTGTGTCTGCATTGTTTTAGATCTCCTCAGAACCTACAACTATAATGAAAGATGATGAAATGAATTCATTAGAAAAATCCAAATGAGTTAATAAAACAAAATAAAAATTTAAATACCATGAGGATTTTATCACCTAAAATGTGATAATGAAATTCTCTGACTTAAGGAAACAAAGTAAAATGGTGTTAAAATTTATAAGATAAAATGTAATGAGATAAAGAGAACAATAAACAAAATAAAATGTAATGCAATGAAATCAAGTATAATGAAATATAATACTGAAATGAAACAATAACTGAAGGAACCAGCTTCCCTTTCGGCAGCCATAACAGTTGAACATGTGCTTCTATGACCTTGTCCTAGAAACTAGAAAGTCAGCTTCCTTTCTCATGACAAGGAACCAATCAGAAGTTAGCTGGTAGTGCTATGCTTTACGACCCTGGGTGTGCTTTTTGGACAAGCGCACAGCAATGAAGTAGAGAGCATAGCAACCACCCTGGGGGGGCCTATGGGCCATAACAACCAGTTGGCCAATCAACACAGGGCAAGCCCTCCAAGCCTGGAGGCACACCAATCATAAGCCTTTGGGTACCCCTAGACACTCCCCTTACGCTGCCCTATAAGATCTTTCGGGAGACCATAGGAGCCCTGTTTTCTAGCTATCTGCCATGGCGGGTGGGTGAAAGACCTGAGCTAATATGGGGTTAGCTCGTTAAATTACAATAAAGCCTCGTGCCGATTGCATCAAGCTCTCAAATCTGCCTGGTGATTGGGGTGACCTCGAACGTGACCTGGGACCCCGGATACTTGAGTTTTCCAGGGTCTAACATAACAAGAACCTAAACAAAATATTGATCAAATGAGAAAATGAAACGAAATAAAATCTGAAATTAGATAACTTTTTACAATGTTGAAACCAAAGGAAAACAATATAGATAGAAATATAAATAAGTCCAACAAAACAAAATGCAATAAAATGGTAGATTGAAATGACTTGGAAAAAAGAAGTTCAGATAAATTTTAAAAATTTACTTTAAAATGATGTATTTTTAAATATTATGTTATTATAAACGAAATGTATAAGGATAATGTAAATATAAGGACGTAATGAAATGTAAAGCATTGAATTGATGTTATGATGATTAAAAGAAACAAGGAAATGAGATGGAACTAATAAATGCAATGCAATGAGTTGAAATAAAATAAAAACCATGAGATGACAGAATGTAATGCAATCCTAATTAGTCTTATTAATAAAAAACCCACAATCAGATATTAGGGGGTAAAAAATGAAAGATCAGAGAAGCAGCGCAGCCAGCCACTAGAGTTCCTAACTCTACAAATGCTTAAACCGAATAGGTAAGATCCTGTCTGAGAAATCCTCAGAGTTAATGCTCTGAGCTCCAGTCTCCTCTGGCTTTATATTCCTCTACCATCCAGCCAAATCACTCCTATCTCTAACTTCCTAGTGCTGGGATTAAAGCCTTGTGATCACAAGTGCTGGGATCAAAGGTGTGAGTACTGTCTTTTTTAGACTGATTCAGTCTCTCTTAGGCCAGGATGGTCTTGAACTCGGAGATCCATCTGCCTCTGTATCCTGAGTGCTGGGATAAAAGATGTGTGCCACCACTGCTTGGCTTCTACTGCCTACTAGTGTGCCTACCGATGGACTCTGATCTTCAGGAAAGCTTTATTTGTTAGATCACAAACAAAGTATCACAACAGGAAATGTCATATAATGCAATACAAGGAGCTGTAATTAAATGAGATGAAAAGATGTAAAATGAAATGAAGTGGTGATGGTAACAGAAACAATATGCTGAAGTAAATATATATGCCAGGAGACAATGAAAATGAGTGATAAAAGCATGCTGTCATGGTGTATTGAATGACATGAAACAAAGTGAAACTAATACTGAAGCAATATATGAAATAAAATTTTTCTGGTATGGCAGGAAAGCTCAAGTATTCAAGCACAATGAAATGTATCAAATGACATGAAAAGAAAGCATGAAATTGAATGGTTTTTAAAAATGAAAAAATATTCTGAAATGAACAGATATAACATGAAATGATGAAAATAGAGATGAAATGTGTATTATATAATTATTGAAATAAATAAGGCAAAATGTGATCATGAAATTAGATGATGAATAAAATAAAATGAACTGGTGGTATAAAATTATGGATGGTATCCAAAGCAGTATAGATGACAAGAAATGAAATGAAATAGGATAGAAGAGTAAAAGATAATTAAATCAGATTATTCCAGAGTAAATAGGAAAATATGGAAATGAAACAACAAAAAGAGGCTAAACAAAAGACAAATAGAGATAATTAAATGAAATATACAATGCTTTATAAAATACTGAAAAAATGAAAATAAAATGTAGTGAATAATTTAACATAACAAATTGGATAGAATTATAATAAAATGAAATCGACACAATGAAACAAAATGTTGGAAAAAAGGTAAAAATAAATTAAACTTAAGGAATTCTATTTTGAATATAATGTAATGAAATTAAATGAATGGAACTAATATAATGAATAACATGGGATAAAAATAAATGTGTAGAGATGATACAAATACATATAAAATATCATGTAGTCAAACACAATGTTACATAATTTAAGTAGATGAAAGAAAAAATAAGGAGACGATATGAAGTGCAATAGTATACTGGAATGAATCCAAAGGAAAAGAAATAATTAAATGAAGTAGAAAAGTGACGATGGGATGAAATGAGTAAAATAAAATGAAAATAAAATGTAATAATGGAATGACATGATACCAAAATAGAATGAAATGGTCTGAAAGCACACTAAGAGAAAATGCAATGTGATAAAGATTGAAACGATGAAAGGAAATATAATTTAGCAATAGAAACTAATGTAATCAAATGTAATGAAATATGAGTGAAATAAAGAAGAGACCTCAACAAAATGACGACCAACTAGGAAATTAAAATGAATTGGCTGAAATGTAATGAATTTAAAATATATACGAAATAAAACGATGGAATGAGAGGAAATGCAATTTAATGAACGAAGTTCAATGGACTTGTAATAAAGTAATGAAATGTAATGGGTTCAAAGAAATGATGTTGAAGTCAAATAATAAGAACCATCAAAGAAGAAGATATCCGAAGTTTCAGTTACAAAACATATTATGTAAAGCAGCTTAAACAGTACTTGTAGATAAAAACGAACCAGGTTTAGAAAAAAAAAGAAAAGAAAAGAAGAAGAAGAAGAAGAAGAAGAAGAAGAAGAAGAAGAAGAAGAAGAAAAGAAAAAAGGAAAAATGTCCTTGATTATGCAGTGTTCCAGAAGAAAAGGACACAATCAGAACTTTCAGTGTGACCACAAAAGTTAATGAAAGTTTAAACTTGCACCTGGGATATGGTCCCCTAAACTTACCCCGAGTTGCAGGTGACTGTTTCATCAGGAGATTGACAGTTTCTACTGCAGGTCAGGCTCCTAAATCGGAAACCCGGTCTTCACAGAGATTTGACACAGTTGCTGTTTAAATTCGGTTTTTGCCTGCAGTTGCCATTTGAAAGCCAAGTCCTTTCATTGCTTAGCCTAGCAGGTGCAGGTTGTC
The DNA here is from genome assembly GCF_003668045.3 of Cricetulus griseus. Classification (NCBI taxonomy): domain Eukaryota; kingdom Metazoa; phylum Chordata; class Mammalia; order Rodentia; family Cricetidae; genus Cricetulus; species Cricetulus griseus. Next base: position 337,449,464 of record NC_048595.1, on the reverse strand, counting down.
TTTCAGAAGGCAAGCTGTTTGCTCAATCAGTCAGCCTCAGGTGCTGCTGGTTCCCGAATTCGCTGTCTGATACGTAGGGGGTGAAGTTGTGCGACTTCGCCGGTTTATTTTGGGCAGCAAGGCTTGATTTCAGGCTTTCAAACGATATAATTAAATCGTTTTCTTCTGGATTTTGCCATCAGCCTTAGACACATGGCTAGCCATGGGGCAGCCAGTGCAGCAGAGCTCCACCTCTAGACTAAATGATGACAGCCCAGGGACCAAAGCAGGCTCTGCCTCACTCTACCCAAACTGTTAAGCAAGCTCTGTTGTTCTCAACTTGATTAAGACTGAGAAATACTATCGCCGAGAAACCGTCGAAGATTTTACAGCAGCCTGGCTCAAGCCGCTTCTACCTCTTACCCAAATTGCTAACTATACCTGACCTTTTGTGCTAAATGTTATAAGAAATAACAATTATAACCGAGAAACTGTATAAAAAGAAACTACTGCATAATCTATTTAAGAAGAATTGACAGCAGCCTGGCTGCGGCTGACTCTACCTCATTATAAGCTAATTGTTAAAAAAATTGTTGCTATCATAAATTATTTAAGACTAAAAACAAACAAACAAACAAACAAACAAAAAACTGTTGACGAGAAACAGCTTGAGACGCCTCTATAAAACTCTGTATCTACACAAGTCCTCCTTCTGGGAGTTGGGTTTGTGCCATGGAACCTAATGTGTGGTCTGGGCTTGTGAGAGAGGCTAGGGATGCCTCGCGAGGGCAGTCTTGGCGCATGCCTTGCTTCTGGCCATTGAGAGACTCCTCCCCTGGTGAAGGCTGTGCTTTCTGTGGGGAAGCTCTTCCTTGGCAGGTGGCAGGCTTGGGTGGATCGCCCTGGAACCCTGATTCCGGCAGAGGGCAGTGCAAGCCTGGAAGCTGCCCTGCCTTCAGTGTGGGAAACCAGAAACCAGAGGCTCTGGTGAAAGAGGAAGACCTGCCTGAGGCACCAGCATTCTGGCTAGTGCTGCAGCAGCCCCCATGCCTCTTGAACCCCTTGGGTCCCCAGCCGGGTGCTCCACAGCAGGAAGCCCAGACCTCCGACCCAGAGCGCCTAAGCCAGTGCGGTCTGCTTGTAGCCTCCAACTGGTGGAGAAGAGGCTCTGCTTTGAGGGGCTTTCTGGAATGCATTGGTTCTTGCCCAGTGTTCCTCTTCCCACCTGTCTGCTGTCCTTCAGTCTTTGGCACCAGTGAGCCTTAGAAATAGCAGGCGCCTTTGGGCTACTGCTCCCTGCAAGCAAGCATGCTTCCTTTCTCAACGCAGCAAGCTTCAAAATAAAAATATACTCACAAATGCCTAACGTTCATGGTCAATTGTGCAGTTCTTTTATGCTAAAGTGTCCTTTACTGACAGAGCTGGGTGCTATGGTGCACACCTTTCCTCCCAGCACTCTACCTGCAGAGGGAGGAGGAGGCTGGCTGCAAAGTCCAAGCCAGGCCCTTCAGCTCAGCCAGTATCAGGCTTGGCACATCCACCCTTGGATTCCCTATGGCAAATATATTCTTAAAATGTGATATATGGGGCTGGAGAGACGTCTCAGTGGTGAGAAGCACTGTCTGTTCTTCCAGACGACTTGGGCTCAGTAGCCACAAAGCAGTTCACAACTGACTGCAACTTCTGTTCCAGGAGATAAAAAAAAAAAAAAAAAATGACAGGAAAGGAAAAGAAATAACATACTGAAATTAATGACAAGTCATGAAATATCGTGATGTGCCAGGAAATAACGAAAATAAATGATAAAAGCATGATGACATGATTTCTTGTGTTTTATAAAAATAAAGCAAAATGTAACAATGGAATAATAAGAATATAAAATGAAATTTTGTGACAACAAATTAAGAAGAAACAAGGCAAAATACCAAGGAAGACGTGAAATCATTACATGGGATATAATGTGTGAAATTATGAAATGAGAATAATACATGATATTTAACATTATAAAAAATAATGAAAAATATGATAATCAATGAGATGATGAAGAGGCAAAACAGAGTGATGGGGAAATGAACTGCAATGCAGCAAAAAACCAAAGAATTGATGTTTTTATAAAATAATGGAACAAAATGAATCCATGTTTGAAATAAATTGTATAATTTCATGTTAAAATCAGATAATACATACTAAATGAAATGAAATGGAAGGCGTCAAGTAAAATTAATTAAAAATATATAAAATAGGGGCTGGAGAGATGGCTCAGAGGTTAAGAGCACTGGCTGTTCTTCCAGAGTTCCTGAGTTCAATTCCCAGCAGCCTCATGGTGGCTCAAAACCATCCCTTATGAGGTCTGGTGTCCTCTTCTGGTGTGCAGATATACATGGAAGCAGAATGTTGTATATATATATATTTATAGTAATGGAATGCAATATTGGCATGAGGATGAGCTTGAATGAGAAGCTGAGATGGAATGATAATGAGTTGGATCAAGTTTCATGGAATGAAATTAATTTCATCCAGTCATGTATAATAATATGTAACTGAATGTGATAAGATGAAATGAAGTGTTGATATGACGAGTAATAAAGAAATGATGAGAGCCTGGCGTTGGTGGCGCACGCCTTTAATCCCAGCACTCGGGAGGCAGAGTCAGGCAGATCTCTGTGAGTTTGAGACCAGTCTCGTCTCAAGAGCTAGTGCCAGGATAGGCTCCAAAGCTACACAGAGAAACCCTGTCTCAAAAAACTAAAGAAAAAAACAAGAAAGAAAGAAAGAAAAGAAATGATGAAAAGTGATATAAGGCTTATTAAAAAAATGTCATGGCATGTGATCATGAAAAGATATAAAACAATAAAATAAAATGAAATGACGTTAAAATAATAAATTTGAAATTTTATCAATGAACTCAAATTTGAGTGAAATATTGAAATGAAATTGGAGGCAAAATAAAATGTGATATAACCAAATATCTTTTTATTATTAATTTTATTTAAATTAAAAACAATCTTATTTTACTTACAAATCCCAGTTCCCTCTCCCTCCATCCTCCATTACTCCACACCAACCCCCCCATGCTAACTCTCATACATTGCCCAGGGAGAGTGAGGCCTCCTGTGGGGAATGGTCAAAGTCTGTCACATTTTGGGGGCTGGAACTAGGCCCTCCCCTGTGTAGCCCTCCATATAGGGAATGGGCTCCCAAAGCCCATTGGTGCGCTATGGGTAAATACTGGTTCCATTGCCAGAGGCCCCATAGACTACCTGCAGCAGCCAGTGCAAAAGAACTCCGCCTCTAGACTTTAAATGACGACAGCCCAGGGACCAAGGCAGGCTCTGCCTCACTCTACCCAAACTGTTAAGCAAGCTCTGTTGTTCTGAACTTGATTAAGACTGAAAAAAATTGTCACGGAGAAAGCGCTTTAGACGCTGCTTTTAAATACTGTTGCTATACAAATCCTCCTGCTGGGAGTTGTGTTTGTGCCATGGAACCAAATGTGTGGTCTGGGCTTGTGAGAGAGACTAGGGATGCTTCGCGAGGGCAGTCTTGGCGCATGCCTTGCTTCTGGCCATTGAGAGAGTGTTCCCCTGGTGAAGGCTGTGCTTTCTGTGGGGAAGCTCTTCCTTGGCAGGTGGCAGGCTTGGGAGGATCGCCCTGGAACCCTGATTCTGGCAGAGGGCAGTGCAAGCCTGGAAGCTGCTCCCCTGCCTTCAGTCCCGGAAGCCAGAAACCCGAGGCTCTGGTGAAAGAGGAAGACCTGCCTGAGGCACCAGCATGCTGGCTCGTTCTGCAGCAGCCCTCCTGTCTCTTGGACCTCTTGGATCCCCAGCCGCGTGCTCCACAGCAGGAAGCCCAGACCTCCGACCCAGAGCGCCTAAGCCAGGACGATCCGCCTGTAGCCTCCAACTCTGTTTGGAGGGGCCTTCTGCAATGGATTGGTTCTTGCCCAGTGTTCTCCTTCCCACCTGCCTGCTGTCCTTCAGGCTTTGGCACCAGGGAGCCTTAGAAATAGCAGACACCTTTGGGCTACTGCTCCCTGCAAGCAAGCATGCTACCTTTGTCAATGCTGCAAGCTTCAAAATAAAAATGTAATCAAAACTGCCTAACGCCTGTTCAATTGTGAAGTTCTTTTATTCTTAAAAGTGTCCTTTACTGACCTTTACTGGGTGCTCTGGTGCACACCCTTTCTCCCAGCACTCCACCTGCAGAGGGAGGAGGAGACTGGCTGTAAAGTCCAAGCCAGGACCTCCAAGCACAGCCAGTATCAGGCATGATATACATCCACCCAGGGAGACAGCGTGGTAAACATATTTTTAAAATCGTGATATATGGGGCTGGAGAGATGTCTCAGTGGTGAAGACCACTGTCTGTTCTTCCAGAGCACTTGGGCTCAGTTGCAAATAGCCACAAGGCAGTTCATAATTGTGTGCAACTCCAGTTCCAGGAGATGAAAAAGAAATGAAAGGAAATAACATACCGAAGTGAATTGATATGCCATGAAATAAATAACTGATAAAAGGATGATGACATAATTTTATGACATAAAAATAAAGAAAATGTAACAATAGAATAACAAAACAAACATGAAATATTGTAAAAACAAAATGAGATTAAACACAATACAAAGGAGTGAAATTATTAAATGAGATATAATACATGAATTTTAACAATATGAAAAGTAATGATAATACAATAATCGATGTGATGATGAAAAGAGGCAAAACAGAGTGATGACATAATGAACAGAAATGCAACAAAAAAGAAAAAAAATGATTTTATGAATTAATGGAACAAAATTAATCCATGAAGGAAGTAAATTGAATAATTTCATGTTAAAATTTGATATAACGCAAATGAAATTAAGTGGAAGGCTGAAAGTAACAATAATTAAAAATATATAAAATAATAGAATGCAATATTGACATGATGATGAGCTTGAATGAGAAGCTGAAATGGAATAATAATGATTTGGACCAAGTTTCATGGAATGAAATGAATTTCACGCAGTCATGTATAAAAAATGTAATTGAATGTGATAAGATGAAACAAAGTGACAATATGACATGAAACAATGAAAGGAAATGAAATGATAAAAAGTCATTTAGGACTGATAAAAAAGATTCATGGCATGTGATCATGAATAATATGAAAAAGGAAAATAAAATGGAATGATGTTATAATGATAAATTTGAAATTTTATTAATAAATTCAAAAAGGAGGGAAATAATGAAATAAAATAGGAGGCAAAATGAAAGGTGATATAACCAAACATCTATTTATTATTAATTTTATTTAAATTAAAAACAATCTTATTTTGCTTAAAAATCCCAGTTCCCTCTCCCTCCCATCCTCCTTTAATCCCCACCACCCCCCCATGCTACCCCTCATACATTCCCCAGGGAGAGTGAGACCTCCTGTGGGGAATGGTCAAAGTCTGTCACATTTGGGGGGCTGGACCTAGGCCCTCCCCTGTGTAGCCCTCCATATAGGGATGGGCTCCCAGGCCCATTGGTGCACTATGGATAAATACTGGTTCCATTGCCAGAGGCCCCATAGACTACCCAGCTGAGTTTTCCCAAGTAACTCCCACATTTATGGGGCCTGTTTCTGTCCTATGCTCAATCCCCAGCTGTCAGACTGGGCTCCATGAGCTCCCACTTGCTCAGGTCAGAAGTTTCTGTGGGTTTCCCCAGCATGGTCTTGACCCCTTTGCTCATCACTCCTCCCTCTCTACAATTGGAGCCCAAGAGTTCAGCTCACTGTTTAACTGTGAATCTTTGCTTCTGCTTCCATCAGCTACTGGGGGAAAGCTCTATGAAGGCATTTAAGATAACAAATATTGGGGCTGGAGAGATGGCTCACTGGTTAAGAGCACTGGCTGCTCTTCCAGAGGACCGGGGTTCAATTCCAAGCACCCACATGACAGCACACAACTTCACACTAATGCACATAGAATAAATTAAACTAGTTTTTAAAAAAAGACAACCAAGTATCTTGAAGTCATAAAGTGATAAGGTGAAATGAAAAAAACTTGTAATCAAAATAAAGATAAAATTAGTCACTGAAAGGGAAAAAACTCTAAAATGTGGATTTTATTAAATAAAGGAAGGAAATTAAACTTTGAACAAAACCTAGTGTATGGAAAAATGGGCAGAAATATAAGGAATGACATGAGAAACATGAAACAAGACAAATGATGGAAGGAAATGAAATGGAATGTTGAAATGAAATTTAATAACTGTAATTATATGTAATGGAATGAGGTTAATGACCTGAAACAATAAGGTGCTGCTGAAAAGAAATAATTAATTGGAATATTATTATGACATGGAATAAAATAATGAAATTAGTTGTAATTGAAGATGATGCAATACCATCAAGTAAAATGAAATGAAATCAAATGAAAAGAAGAGAAATGATGAAATGAAAGAAGTGTTGAGAAATGAACATACAGAATGAACTGATAAGACATGAAATACAGAAACGAAGAAATGAAATGGAGTCATGGAAGGATGATGATGTGGTGCAATGAGTGATGGAGATAAAATGAAATCACTTGAAATGATGCAATGACTGGAATAGTGCTGTGACGCTGTGAGATGAAACGCAAGGCAATAGAAAGTAAAATAAATGAAATTCAATGTAATGCAATGAAGTGTAACAATCAAGTGAAATGAAATATTAAATTGATAAATGAGTCAATGAAAAGAAGGTAAATAGAGCGAAGATCAAATAACAAAATAAAATTTAAATTTAAATGGCATAACGACATATGACATATGGAAAGGATATGAAACAGGGAACTGAAATTAGGTGAGTGACTGTGATGAAAAAAAAATGGACAGAAATGAAAAAATGAAAATGATGGGAAGAAATGAAATGTAATGAATCAATTAGTTTTCAGGAAGACAAATATGAAAAGTAAAGAGCTGACATATCGAGGGGATGACAAAAGGAGATGGTGAAATGGAATGGGCTTATGACATGAAATTACAATTATGAAATGGGGCAGGTGCTGTGGCATCCTTTAATTCCAGCTTCGGGGAGGCAGAGGCAAGTGGATCTCAAATTTGGAAGCCAACTGGGACTGCAGAGGGAGTTCCAGGGCAACCAGGTGTCAACACATAAATCCTGTTGAGAAAAGGAATTAATAAATAAATTAATTAATAAATAATATCGAACTGCAGTGTTTGCTTTTCTAGTTACTCCAGGAAAGTTCAACTACTCAAATAAAATGAAATGTATCAAATGAGATAAAGAGAAACATTGAAATGATGACAAGAATGAAATAGCATACTGCACTGAACAGACATGACATGAAATGAGGAAAATAAGCTTTAAAAGGTGCAATTTATGATGGAGGTAGTGACATTAATGAACCAAAAAGAGAAAATAAAATTACACAACTCAGATGATAAAATTAAATGGCTGTATAAATTTAATCTAAAGCTTGGCAATTGAATGTTATATAACGATGGGAAACAATGAGATTACCATCTTCTCTGAGAGGAAATCCTGACAGGAAACGACTTGCAATTAAAATAATGAAGTGGGTTGAGATGGGATGTAAAGTCATGTCATGACCTGAAATATCATGTAAGTAACATGATGCAATGAAATTACATGATTTCAAACAAATAGTGAAAACACAGGAAGTGATCTGGTGAAATGAAATAATGGACTAAAATGAACTGATACAGCATGAATCAATGATGTGATGAAAGGTTATGGCGTGTTATATCGAGTGACATGAAACTGGGTGATACTTAATGAATACATGACATACAATGAAATGGTGTTACGGCAAAATAACATGGAAGGAACACAAGGCAATAAAGAACTGAAGTAATGAAAGGAAATATATGTAAATTAACGAAATATTGATTTACAACACATGCAGTGAAAGAGTAAAGCAATGAAATGAAATAATGAAAAGACGCAAAACAAAATGGTGGTCAAAATAAAGGTCATTGAAATAAAAAACTGAAATGGTGATTTTATGAAATAATGAATGAAAAAAGAGCATTGAAATGAAACCCATATATTACTGTAATGAAATAACATGGACTCAAACTAATGAAATGGACAACTGAAATAAAATTTAATGAATGAAATTAAATTCAAGTGATTAAAGAGCTAAGGAATTTTGATCAAATAAGACACTCAAATGAAATACAATTCAAATGACAGGACTTTACCACAGGAATGAAACTGTGAATGAAATTTGATGAAATGAAGTGAAAGGATGGCATCCAATTAACTGGAAAGATGAAATAAATTTAACAAATATGAGTAAATTTCAATGATGAAATGACTAAATGTAATAAATTAAAATAATGAGATGATGAGGAAACTATGTGATGACACGAGAGATTATAACATGAAAAAATGAAGTGTATTCAAACGATGTGTATAATAATCTATAAAGTCATGTACTCAAACACAGTGTAACATAATTTTATGAGATGAAACAAATAAGGACAAGACAATATGAAGTGGATTAGTATACTGGAATGAATCAACAGGACACGAAATGATGAAATGAGTGAAATGAAATGAAAATAAAATGTAATAATGGAATGACAAGAATAACAAAATAGAATGAAATGGCATGACAGCACACTAAGAGAAAATGCAATGTGATAAAGATTGAAACGATGAAAGGAAATATAATTTAATGCAATAGAATCTAATGTAATCAAATGTAATGAAATTTGAATGAAATAAAACAAAGAAGAGACCTCAACACAATGACGACCAACTAGGAAATTAAATTGAATTGGTCGAAATGTAATGAATTTAAAATATATGTGAAATAAAACGATGGAATGAAATGAAATGCAATTTAATGAATGAAGTTCAATGGACTTGTAATAAAATAAGGAAATGTGATGGATTCAAAGAAATGATGGTGAGATCAAATAATAAGAACCATCAAAGAAGAAGATATCTGAAGTTACAGTTCCAAAACATATTTACGTAAAGGAGATTAAACAGCCCTTGTAGATGAAAACGAACCAGGTTTAGTTTTAAAAAAAAAAATTGCATTTGGGATATGGTCCCCAAAACTTAGCGAGCTGCTGATGGCTGTTTCATCAGGAGATCGACAGCTTCTACTGCAGGTCAGCTTCCTAAATCAGAAACCCGGTCTTCACAGAGATTTGATGCACTTGCTGTTTAAACTCGGTTTTTTCCAGGAGTTGCCATTTGAAAGCCAAGTCATTTCATTGCTTAGCCTAGCAGGTGCAGGTAGTATTTCAGAAGGCAAGCGGTTTGCTCAGTCAGTCAGCCAAAGCGCGGCTGGTTCCCAAATTAGCTGTCTGAGCGGGAAGGAGTGAAGGTGTGCGAGTTCGCCAAAAGTGCACAAGACTTTTGTGCCCAGGGCTTGATTTCAGGCTTTCAAACGATATAATTAAATCGTTTTCTTCTGAAGTTTGCCATCGGCCTTTGACACCGCCCCCATGGGCTTGGCTAGCCCTGCAGCAGCCAGTGCAGCAGAGCTCCGCCTCTAGACTTTAAATGACGACAGCCCAGGGACCAAGGCAGGCTCTGCCTCACTCTACCCAAACTGTTAAGCAAGCTCTGTTGTTCTGAACTTGATTAAGACTGAAAAAAATTGTCACGGAGAAAGCGCTTTAGACGCTGCTTTTAAATACTGTTGCTATACAAATCCTCCTGCTGGGAGTTGTGTTTGTGCCATGGAACCAAATGTGTGGTCTGGGCTTGTGAGAGAGACTAGGGATGCTTCGCGAGGGCAGTCTTGGCGCATGCCTTGCTTCTGGCCATTGAGAGAGTGTTCCCCTGGTGAAGGCTGTGCTTTCTGTGGGGAAGCTCTTCCTTGGCAGGTGGCAGGCTTGGGGGGATCGCCCTGGAACCCTGATTCTGGCAGAGGGCAGTGCAAGCCTGGAAGCTGCTCCCCTGCCTTCAGTCCCGGAAGCCAGAAACCCGAGGCTCTGGTGAAAGAGGAAGACCTGCCTGAGGCACCAGCATGCTGGCTCGTTCTGCAGCAGCCCTCCTGTCTCTTGGACCTCTTGGATCCCCAGCCGCGTGCTCCACAGCAGGAAGCCCAGACCTCCGACCCAGAGCGCCTAAGCCAGGACGATCCGCCTGTAGCCTCCAACTCTGTTTGGAGGGGCCTTCTGCAATGGATTGGTTCTTGCCCAGTGTTCTCCTTCCCACCTGCCTGCTGTCCTTCAGGCTTTGGCACCAGGGAGCCTTAGAAATAGCAGACACCTTTGGGCTACTGCTCCCTGCAAGCAAGCATGCTACCTTTGTCAATGCTGCAAGCTTCAAAATAAAAATGTAATCAAAACTGCCTAACGCCTGTTCAATTGTGAAGTTCTTTTATTCTTAAAAGTGTCCTTTACTGACCTTTACTGGGTGCTCTGGTGCACACCCTTTCTCCCAGCACTCCACCTGCAGAGGGAGGAGGAGACTGGCTGTAAAGTCCAAGCCAGGACCTCCAGCACAGCCAGTATCAGGCATGATATACATCCACCCAGGGAGACAGCGTGGTAAACATATTTTTAAAATCGTGATATATGGGGCTGGAGAGATGTCTCAGTGGTGAAGACCACTGTCTGTTCTTCCAGAGCACTTGGGCTCAGTTGCAAATAGCCACAAGGCAGTTCATAATTGTGTGCAACTCCAGTTCCAGGAGATGAAAAAGAAATGAAAGGAAATAACATACCGAAGTGAATTGATATGCCATGAAATAAATAACTGATAAAAGGATGATGACATAATTTTATGACATAAAAATAAAGAAAATGTAACAATAGAATAACAAAACAAACATGAAATATTGTAAAAACAAAATGAGATTAAACACAATACAAAGGAGTGAAATTATTAAATGAGATATAATACATGAATTTTAACAATATGAAAAGTAATGATAATACAATAATCGATGTGATGATGAAAAGAGGCAAAACAGAGTGATGACATAATGAACAGAAATGCAACAAAAAAGAAAAAAAATGATTTTATGAATTAATGGAACAAAATTAATCCATGAAGGAAGTAAATTGAATAATTTCATGTTAAAATTTGATATAACGCAAATGAAATTAAGTGGAAGGCTGAAAGTAACAATAATTAAAAATATATAAAATAATAGAATGCAATATTGACATGATGATGAGCTTGAATGAGAAGCTGAAATGGAATAATAATGATTTGGACCAAGTTTCATGGAATGAAATGAATTTCACGCAGTCATGTATAAAAAATGTAATTGAATGTGATAAGATGAAACAAAGTGACAATATGACATGAAACAATGAAAGGAAATGAAATGATAAAAAGTCATTTAGGACTGATAAAAAAGATTCATGGCATGTGATCATGAATAATATGAAAAAGGAAAATAAAATGGAATGATGTTATAATGATAAATTTGAAATTTTATTAATAAATTCAAAAAGGAGGGAAATAATGAAATAAAATAGGAGGCAAAATGAAAGGTGATATAACCAAACATCTATTTATTATTAATTTTATTTAAATTAAAAACAATCTTATTTTGCTTAAAAATCCCAGTTCCCTCTCCCTCCCATCCTCCTTTAATCCCCACCACCCCCCCATGCTACCCCTCATACATTCCCCAGGGAGAGTGAGACCTCCTGTGGGGAATGGTCAAAGTCTGTCACATTTGGGGGGCTGGACCTAGGCCCTCCCCTGTGTAGCCCTCCATATAGGGATGGGCTCCCAGGCCCATTGGTGCACTATGGATAAATACTGGTTCCATTGCCAGAGGCCCCATAGACTACCCAGCTGAGTTTTCCCAAGTAACTCCCACATTTATGGGGCCTGTTTCTGTCCTATGCTCAATCCCCAGCTGTCAGACTGGGCTCCATGAGCTCCCACTTGCTCAGGTCAGAAGTTTCTGTGGGTTTCCCCAGCATGGTCTTGACCCCTTTGCTCATCACTCCTCCCTCTCTACAATTGGAGCCCAAGAGTTCAGCTCACTGTTTAACTGTGAATCTTTGCTTCTGCTTCCATCAGCTACTGGGGGAAAGCTCTATGAAGGCATTTAAGATAACAAATATTGGGGCTGGAGAGATGGCTCACTGGTTAAGAGCACTGGCTGCTCTTCCAGAGGACCGGGGTTCAATTCCAAGCACCCACATGACAGCACACAACTTCACACTAATGCACATAGAATAAATTAAACTAGTTTTTAAAAAAAGACAACCAAGTATCTTGAAGTCATAAAGTGATAAGGTGAAATGAAAAAAACTTGTAATCAAAATAAAGATAAAATTAGTCACTGAAAGGGAAAAAACTCTAAAATGTGGATTTTATTAAATAAAGGAAGGAAATTAAACTTTGAACAAAACCTAGTGTATGGAAAAATGGGCAGAAATATAAGGAATGACATGAGAAACATGAAACAAGACAAATGATGGAAGGAAATGAAATGGAATGTTGAAATGAAATTTAATAACTGTAATTATATGTAATGGAATGAGGTTAATGACCTGAAACAATAAGGTGCTGCTGAAAAGAAATAATTAATTGGAATATTATTATGACATGGAATAAAATAATGAAATTAGTTGTAATTGAAGATGATGCAATACCATCAAGTAAAATGAAATGAAATCAAATGAAAAGAAGAGAAATGATGAAATGAAAGAAGTGTTGAGAAATGAACATACAGAATGAACTGATAAGACATGAAATACAGAAACGAAGAAATGAAATGGAGTCATGGAAGGATGATGATGTGGTGCAATGAGTGATGGAGATAAAATGAAATCACTTGAAATGATGCAATGACTGGAATAGTGCTGTGACGCTGTGAGATGAAACGCAAGGCAATAGAAAGTAAAATAAATGAAATTCAATGTAATGCAATGAAGTGTAACAATCAAGTGAAATGAAATATTAAATTGATAAATGAGTCAATGAAAAGAAGTAAATAGAGCGAAGATCAAATAACAAAATAAAATTTAAATTTAAATGGCATAACGACATATGACATATGGAAAGGATATGAAACAGGGAACTGAAATTAGGTGAGTGACTGTGATGAAAAAAAAAATGGACAGAAATGAAAAAATGAAAATGATGGGAAGAAATGAAATGTAATGAATCAATTAGTTTTCAGGAAGACAAATATGAAAAGTAAAGAGCTGACATATCGAGGGGATGACAAAAGGAGATGGTGAAATGGAATGGGCTTATGACATGAAATTACAATTATGAAATGGGGCAGGTGCTGTGGCATCCTTTAATTCCAGCTTCGGGGAGGCAGAGGCAAGTGGATCTCAAATTTGGAAGCCAACTGGGACTGCAGAGGGAGTTCCAGGGCAACCAGGTGTCAACACATAAATCCTGTTGAGAAAAGGAATTAATAAATAAATTAATTAATAAATAATATCGAACTGCAGTGTTTGCTTTTCTAGTTACTCCAGGAAAGTTCAACTACTCAAATAAAATGAAATGTATCAAATGAGATAAAGAGAAACATTGAAATGATGACAAGAATGAAATAGCATACTGCACTGAACAGACATGACATGAAATGAGGAAAATAAGCTTTAAAAGGTGCAATTTATGATGGAGGTAGTGACATTAATGAACCAAAAAGAGAAAATAAAATTACACAACTCAGATGATAAAATTAAATGGCTGTATAAATTTAATCTAAAGCTTGGCAATTGAATGTTATATAACGATGGGAAACAATGAGATTACCATCTTCTCTGAGAGGAAATCCTGACAGGAAACGACTTGCAATTAAAATAATGAAGTGGGTTGAGATGGGATGTAAAGTCATGTCATGACCTGAAATATCATGTAAGTAACATGATGCAATGAAATTACATGATTTCAAACAAATAGTGAAAACACAGGAAGTGATCTGGTGAAATGAAATAATGGACTAAAATGAACTGATACAGCATGAATCAATGATGTGATGAAAGGTTATGGCGTGTTATATCGAGTGACATGAAACTGGGTGATACTTAATGAATACATGACATACAATGAAATGGTGTTACGGCAAAATAACATGGAAGGAACACAAGGCAATAAAGAACTGAAGTAATGAAAGGAAATATATGTAAATTAACGAAATATTGATTTACAACACATGCAGTGAAAGAGTAAAGCAATGAAATGAAATAATGAAAAGACGCAAAACAAAATGGTGGTCAAAATAAAGGTCATTGAAATAAAAAACTGAAATGGTGATTTTATGAAATAATGAATGAAAAAAGAGCATTGAAATGAAACCCATATATTACTGTAATGAAATAACATGGACTCAAACTAATGAAATGGACAACTGAAATAAAATTTAATGAATGAAATTAAATTCAAGTGATTAAAGAGCTAAGGAATTTTGATCAAATAAGACACTCAAATGAAATACAATTCAAATGACAGGACTTTACCACAGGAATGAAACTGTGAATGAAATTTGATGAAATGAAGTGAAAGGATGGCATCCATTTAACTGGAAAGATGAAATAAATTTAACAAATATGAGTAAATTTCAATGATGAAATGACTAAATGTAATAAATTAAAATAATGAGATGATGAGGAAACTATGTGATGAAACGAGAGATTATAACATGAAAAAATGAAGTGTATTCAAACGATGTGTATAATAATCTATAAAGTCATGTACTCAAACACAGTGTAACATAATTTTATGAGATGAAACAAATAAGGACAAGACAATATGAAGTGGATTAGTATACTGGAATGAATCAACAGGACACGAAATGATGAAATGAGTGAAATGAAATGAAAATAAAATGTAATAATGGAATGACAAGAATAACAAAATAGAATGAAATGGCATGACAGCACACTAAGAGAAAATGCAATGTGATAAAGATTGAAACGATGAAAGGAAATATAATTTAATGCAATAGAATCTAATGTAATCAAATGTAATGAAATTTGAATGAAATAAAACAAAGAAGAGACCTCAACACAATGACGACCAACTAGGAAATTAAATTGAATTGGTCGAAATGTAATGAATTTAAAATATATGTGAAATAAAACGATGGAATGAAATGAAATGCAATTTAATGAATGAAGTTCAATGGACTTGTAATAAAATAAGGAAATGTGATGGATTCAAAGAAATGATGGTGAGATCAAATAATAAGAACCATCAAAGAAGAAGATATCTGAAGTTACAGTTCCAAAACATATTTACGTAAAGGAGATTAAACAGCCCTTGTAGATGAAAACGAACCAGGTTTAGTTTTAAAAAAAAAAATTGCATTTGGGATATGGTCCCCAAAACTTAGCGAGCTGCTGATGGCTGTTTCATCAGGAGATCGACAGCTTCTACTGCAGGTCAGCTTCCTAAATCAGAAACCCGGTCTTCACAGAGATTTGATGCACTTGCTGTTTAAACTCGGTTTTTTCCAGGAGTTGCCATTTGAAAGCCAAGTCATTTCATTGCTTAGCCTAGCAGGTGCAGGTAGTATTTCAGAAGGCAAGCGGTTTGCTCAGTCAGTCAGCCAAAGCGCGGCTGGTTCCCAAATTAGCTGTCTGAGCGGGAAGGAGTGAAGGTGTGCGAGTTCGCCAAAAGTGCACAAGACTTTTGTGCCCAGGGCTTGATTTCAGGCTTTCAAACGATATAATTAAATCGTTTTCTTCTGAAGTTTGCCATCGGCCTTTGACACCGCCCCCATGGGCTTGGCTAGCCCTGCAGCAGCCAGTGCAGCAGAGCTCCGCCTCTAGACTTTAAATGACGACAGCCCAGGGACCAAGGCAGGCTCTGCCTCACTCTACCCAAACTGTTAAGCAAGCTCTGTTGTTCTGAACTTGATTAAGACTGAAAAAAATTGTCACGGAGAAAGCGCTTTAGACGCTGCTTTTAAATACTGTTGCTATACAAATCCTCCTGCTGGGAGTTGTGTTTGTGCCATGGAACCAAATGTGTGGTCTGGGCTTGTGAGAGAGACTAGGGATGCTTCGCGAGGGCAGTCTTGGCGCATGCCTTGCTTCTGGCCATTGAGAGAGTGTTCCCCTGGTGAAGGCTGTGCTTTCTGTGGGGAAGCTCTTCCTTGGCAGGTGGCAGGCTTGGGGGGATCGCCCTGGAACCCTGATTCTGGCAGAGGGCAGTGCAAGCCTGGAAGCTGCTCCCCTGCCTTCAGTCCCGGAAGCCAGAAACCCGAGGCTCTGGTGAAAGAGGAAGACCTGCCTGAGGCACCAGCATGCTGGCTCGTTCTGCAGCAGCCCTCCTGTCTCTTGGACCTCTTGGATCCCCAGCCGCGTGCTCCACAGCAGGAAGCCCAGACCTCCGACCCAGAGCGCCTAAGCCAGGACGATCCGCCTGTAGCCTCCAACTCTGTTTGGAGGGGCCTTCTGCAATGGATTGGTTCTTGCCCAGTGTTCTCCTTCCCACCTGCCTGCTGTCCTTCAGGCTTTGGCACCAGGGAGCCTTAGAAATAGCAGACACCTTTGGGCTACTGCTCCCTGCAAGCAAGCATGCTACCTTTGTCAATGCTGCAAGCTTCAAAATAAAAATGTAATCAAAACTGCCTAACGCCTGTTCAATTGTGAAGTTCTTTTATTCTTAAAAGTGTCCTTTACTGACCTTTACTGGGTGCTCTGGTGCACACCCTTTCTCCCAGCACTCCACCTGCAGAGGGAGGAGGAGACTGGCTGTAAAGTCCAAGCCAGGACCTCCAGCACAGCCAGTATCAGGCAGGACACATCCACCCAGGGAGACAGCGTGGCAAACATATTTTTAAAATCGTGATATATGGGGCTGGAGAGATGTCTCAGTGGTGAAGACCACTGTCTGTTCTTCCAGAGCACTTGGGCACAGTTGCAAATAGCCACAAGGCAGTTCATAATTGTGTGCAACTCCAGTTCCAGGAGATGAAAAAGAAATGAAAGGAAATAACATACCGAAGTGAATTGATATGCCATGAAATAAATAACTGATAAAAGGATGATGACATAATTTTATGACATAAAAATAAAGAAAATGTAACAATAGAATAACAAAACAAACATGAAATATTGTAAAAACAAAATGAGATTAAACACAATACAAAGGAGTGAAATTATTAAATGAGATATAATACATGAATTTTAACAATATGAAAAGTAATGATAATACAATAATCGATGTGATGATGAAAAGAGGCAAAACAGAGTGATGACATAATGAACAGAAATGCAACAAAAAAGAAAAAAAATGATTTTATGAATTAATGGAACAAAATTAATCCATGAAGGAAGTAAATTGAATAATTTCATGTTAAAATTTGATATAACGCAAATGAAATTAAGTGGAAGGCTGAAAGTAACAATAATTAAAAATATATAAAATAATAGAATGCAATATTGACATGATGATGAGCTTGAATGAGAAGCTGAAATGGAATAATAATGATTTGGACCAAGTTTCATGGAATGAAATGAATTTCACGCAGTCATGTATAAAAAATGTAATTGAATGTGATAAGATGAAACGAAGTGACAATATGACATGAAACAATGAAAGGAAATGAAATGATAAAAAGTGATTTAGGACTGATAAAAAAGATTCATGGCATGTGATCATGAATAATATGAAAAAGGAAAATAAAATGGAATGATGTTATAATGATAAGCTTGAAATTTTATTAATAAATTCAAAAAGGAGGGAAATAATGAAATAAAATAGGAGGCAAAATGAAAGGTGATATAACCAAACATCTATTTATTATTAATTTTATTTAAATTAAAAACAATCTTATTTTGCTTACAAATCCCAGTTCCCTCTCCCTCCCATCCTCCTTTAATCCCCACCACCCCCCCATGCTACCCCTCATACATTCCCCAGGGAGAGTGAGACCTCCTGTGGGGAATGGTCAAAGTCTGTCACATTTGGGGGGCTGGACCTAGGCCCTCCCCTGTGTAGCCCTCCATATAGGGATGGGCTCCCAGGCCCATTGGTGCACTATGGATAAATACTGGTTCCATTGCCAGAGGCCCCATAGACTACCCAGCTGAGTTTTCCCAAGTAACACCCACATTTATGGGGCCTGTTTCTGTCCTATGCTCAATCCCCAGCTGTCAGACTGGGCTCCATGAGCTCCCACTTGCTCAGGTCAGAAGTTTCTGTGGGTTTCCCCAGCATGGTCTTGACCCCTTTGCTCATCACTCCTCCCTCTTTACAATTGGAGCCCAAGAGTTCAGCTCACTGTTTAACTGTGAATCTTTGCTTCTGCTTCCATCAGCTACTGGGGGAAAACTCTATGAAGGCATTTAAGATAACAAATATTGGGGCTGGAGAGATGGCTCACTGGTTAAGAGCACTGGCTGCTCTTCCAGAGGACCGGGGTTCAATTCCAAGCACCCACATGACAGCACACAACTTCACACTAATGCACATAGAATAAATTAAACTAGTTTTTAAAAAAAGACAACCAAGTATCTTGAAGTCATAAAGTGATAAGGTGAAATGAAAAAAACTTGTAATCAAAATAAAGATAAAATTAGTCACTGAAAGGGAAAAAACTCTAAAATGTGGATTTTATTAAATAAAGGAAGGAAATTAAACTTTGAACAAAACCTAGTGTATGGAAAAATGGGCAGAAATATAAGGAATGACATGAGAAACATGAAACAAGACAAATGATGGAAGGAAATGAAATGGAATGTTGAAATGAAATTTAATAACTGTAATTATATGTAATGGAATGAGGTTAATGACCTGAAACAATAAGGTGCTGCTGAAAAGAAATAATTAATTGGAATATTATTATGACATGGAATAAAATAATGAAATTAGTTGTAATTGAAGATGATGCAATACCATCAAGTAAAATGAAATGAAATCAAATGAAAAGAAGAGAAATGATGAAATGAAAGAAGTGTTGAGAAATGAACATACAGAATGAACTGATAAGACATGAAATACAGAAACGAAGAAATGAAATGGAGTCATGGAAGGATGATGATGTGGTGCAATGAGTGATGGAGATAAAATGAAATCACTTGAAATGATGCAATGACTGGAATAGTGCTGTGACGCTGTGAGATGAAACGCAAGGCAATAGAAAGTAAAATAAATGAAATTCAATGTAATGCAATGAAGTGTAACAATCAAGTGAAATGAAATATTAAATTGATAAATGAGTCAATGAAAAGAAGTAAATAGAGCGAAGATCAAATAACAAAATAAAATTTAAATTTAAATGGCATAACGACATATGACATATGGAAAGGATATGAAACAGGGAACTGAAATTAGGTGAGTGACTGTGATGAAAAAAAAAATGGACAGAAATGAAAAAACGAAAATGATGGGAAGAAATGAAATGTAATGAATCAATTAGTTTTCAGGAAGACAAATATGAAAAGTAAAGAGCTGACATATCGAGGGGATGACAAAAGGAGATGGTGAAATGGAATGGGCTTATGACATGAAATTACAATTATGAAATGGGGCAGGTGCTGTGGCATCCTTTAATTCCAGCTTCGGGGAGGCAGAGGCAAGTGGATCTCAAATTTGGAAGCCAACTGGGACTGCAGAGGGAGTTCCAGGGCAACCAGGTGTCAACACATAAATCCTGTTGAGAAAAGGAATTAATAAATAAATTAATTAATAAATAATATCGAACTGCAGTGTTTGCTTTTCTAGTTACTCCAGGAAAGTTCAACTACTCAAATAAAATGAAATGTATCAAATGAGATAAAGAGAAACATTGAAATGATGACAAGAATGAAATAGCATACTGCACTGAACAGACATGACATGAAATGAGGAAAATAAGCTTTAAAAGGTGCAATTTATGATGGAGGTAGTGACATTAATGAACCAAAAAGAGAAAATAAAATTACACAACTAAGATGATAAAATTAAATGGCTGTATAAATTTAATCTAAAGCTTGGCAATTGAATGTTATATAATGATGGGAAACAATGAGATTACCATCTTCTCTGAGAGGAAATCCTGACAGGAAACGACTTGCAATTAAAATAATGAAGTGGGTTGAGATGGGATGTAAAGTCATGTCATGACCTGAAATATCATGTAAGTAACATGATGAAATGAAATTACATGATTTCAAACAAATAGTGAAAACACAGGAAGTGATCTGGTGAAATGAAATAATGGACTAAAATGAACTGATACAGCATGAATCAATGATGTGATGAAAGGTTATGGCGTGTTATATCGAGTGACATGAAACTGGGTGATACTTAATGAATACATGACATACAATGAAATGGTGTTACGGCAAAATAACATGGAAGGAACACAAGGCAATAAAGAACTGAAGTAATGAAAGGAAATATATGTAAATTAACGAAATATTGATTTACAACACATGCAGTGAAAGAGTAAAGCAATGAAATGAAATAATGAAAAGACGCAAAACAAAATGGTGGTCAAAATAAAGGTCATTGAAATAAAAAACTGAAATGGTGATTTTATGAAATAATGAATGAAAAAAGAGCATTGAAATGAAACCCATATATTACTGTAATGAAATAACATGGACTCAAACTAATGAAATGGACAACTGAAATAAAATTTAATGAATGAAATTAAATTCAAGTGATTAAAGAGCTAAGGAATTTTGATCAAATAAGACACTCAAATGAAATACAATTCAAATGACAGGACTTTACCACAGGAATGAAACTGTGAATGAAATTTGATGAAATGAAGTGAAAGGATGGCATCCATTTAACTGGAAAGATGAAATAAATTTAACAAATATGAGTAAATTTCAATGATGAAGTGACTAAATGTAATAAATTCAAATAATGAGATGATGAGGAAACTATGTGATGAAACGAGAGATTATAACATGAAAAAATGAAGTGTATTCAAACGATGTGTATAATATTATATAAAGTCATGTACTCAAACACAGTGTAACATAATTTTATGAGATGAAACAAATAAGGACAAGACAATATGAAGTGGATTAGTATACTGGAATGAATCAACAGGACACGAAATGATGAAATGAGTGAAATGAAATGAAAATAAAATGTAATAATGGAATGACAAGAATAACAAAATAGAATGAAATGGCATGACAGCACACTAAGAGAAAATGCAATGTGATAAAGATTGAAACGATGAAAGGAAATATAATTTAATGCAATAGAATCTAATGTAATCAAATGTAATGAAATTTGAATGAAATAAAACAAAGAAGAGACCTCAACACAATGACGACCAACTAGGAAATTAAATTGAATTGGTCGAAATGTAATGAATTTAAAATATATGTGAAATAAAACGATGGAATGAAATGAAATGCAATTTAATGAATGAAGTTCAATGGACTTGTAATAAAATAAGGAAATGTGATGGATTCAAAGAAATGATGGTGAGGTCAAATAATAAGAACCATCAAAGAAGAAGATATCTGAAGTTACAGTTCCAAAACATATTTACGTAAAGGAGATTAAACAGCCCTTGTAGATGAAAACGAACCAGGTTTAGTTTAAAAAAAAAATTGCATTTGGGATATGGTCCCCAAAACTTAACGAGCTGCTGATGGCTGTTTCATCAGGAGATCGACAGCTTCTACTGCAGGTCAGCTTCCTAAATCAGAAACCCGGTCTTCACAGAGATTTGATGCACTTGCTGTTTAAACACGGTTTTTTCCAGGAGTTGCCATTTGAAAGCCAAGTCATTTCATTGCTTAGCCTAGCAGGTGCAGGTAGTATTTCAGAAGGCAAGCGGTTTGCTCAGTCAGTCAGCCAAAGCGCGGCTGGTTCCCAAATTAGCTGTCTGAGCGGGAGGGAGTGAAGGTGTGCGAGTTCGCCAAAAGTGCACAAGACTTTTGTGCCCAGGGCTTGATTTCAGGCTTTCAAACGATATAATTAAATCGTTTTCTTCTGAAGTTTGCCATCGGCCTTTGACACCGCCCCCATGGGCTTGGCTAGCCCTGCAGCAGCCAGTGCAGCAGAGCTCCGCCTCTAGACTATAAATGACGACAGCCCAGGGACCAAGGCAGGCTCTGCCTCACTCTACCCAAACTGTTAAGCAAGCTCTGTTGTTCTGAACTTGATTAAGACTGAAAAAAATTGTCACGGACAAACCGCTTTAGACGCTGCTTTTAAATACTGTTGCTATACAAATCCTCCTGCTGGGAGTTGTGTTTGTGCCATGGAACCAAATGTGTGGTCTGGGCTTGTGAGAGAGACTAGGGATGCCTCGCAAGGGCAGTCTTGGCACATACCTTGCTGCTGGCCATTGAGAGTGTGTTCCCCTGGTGAAGGCTGTGCTTTCTGTGGGGAAGCTCTTCCTTGGCAGGTGGCAGGCTTGGGGGGATCGCCCTGGAACCCTGATTCTGGCAGAGGGCAGTGCAAGCCTGGAAGCTGCTCCCCTGCCTTCAGTCCCGGAAGTCAGAAACCCGAGGCTCTGGTGAAAGAGGAAGACCTGCCTGAGGCACCAGCATGCTGGCTCGTTCTGCAGCAGCCCCCCTGTCTCTTGGACCGCTTGGATGCCCAGCCGCGTGCTCCACAGCAGGAAGCCCAGACCTCCGACCCAGAGCGCCTAAGCCAGGACGATCCGCCTGTAGCCTCCAACTCTGTTTGGAGGGGCCTTCTGCAATGGATTGGTTCTTGCCCAGTGTTCTCCTTCCCACCTGCCTGCTGTCCTTCAGGCTTTGGCACCATGTGCCTTTGGGCTACTGCTCCCTGCAAGCAAGCATGCTTCCTTTGTCAATGCAGCAAGCTTCAAAATAAAAATGTACTCACAACTGCCTAACGTTCCTGGTCAATTGTGAAGTTCTTTTATGCTTAAAAGTGTCCTTTACTGACCTTTACTGGGTGCTCTGGTGCACACCCTTTCTCCCAGCACTCCACCTGCAGAGGGAGGAGGAGGCTGGCTGTAAAGTCCCAGCCAGGACCTCCAGCACAGCCAGTATCAGGCATGATATACATCCACCCAGGGAGACAGCGTGGTAAACATATTTTTAAAATCGTGATATATGGGGCTGGAGAGATGTCTCAGTGGTGAAGACCACTGTCTGTTCTTCCAGAGCACTTGGGCTCAGTTGCAAATAGCCACAAGGCAGTTCATAATTGTGTGCAACTCCAGTTCCAGGAGATGAAAAAGAAATGAAAGGAAATAACATACCGAAGTGAATTGATATGCCATGAAATAAAGAAAATAACTGATAAAAGGATGATGACATAATTTTATGACATAAAAATAAAGAAAATGTAACAATAGAATAACAAAACAAACATGAAATATTGTGAAAACAAAATGAGATTAAACACAATACAAAGGAGTGAAATCATTAAATGAGATATAATACATGAATTTTAACAATATGAAAAGTAATGATAATACAATAATCGATGTGATGATGAAAAGAGGCAAAACTGATGATGTAATGAACGGAAATGCAACAAAAAAAGAAAAAGAAATGATTTTATGAAATAATGCAACCAAATAAATCCATGAAGTAAATTGAATAATTTCATGTTAAAATTTGATATAACACAAATGAAATTAAGTGGAAGGCTGAAAGTAACATTAATTAAAAATATATAAAATAGAATGCAATATTGGCATGATGATGAGTTTGAATAAGAAGCTGAAATGGAATAATAATGAGGTACACCAAGTTTCATGGAATGAAATGAATTTCACGCAGTCATGTATAAAAAATGTAATTGAATGTGATAAGATGAAACAAAGTGACGATATGACATGAAACAATGAAAGGAAATGAAATGATAAAAAGTGATTTAGGACTGATAAAAAAGATTCATGGCATGTGATCATGAATAATATGAAAAAAGAAAATAAAATGGAATGATGTTATAATGATAAATTTGAAATTTTATCAATAAATTCAAAAAGGAGGGAAATAATGAAATAAAATAGGAGGCAAAATGAAAGGTGATATAACCAAACATCTTTTTATTATTAATTTTATTTAAATTAAAAACAATCTTATTTTACTTACAAATCCCAGTTCCCTCTCCCTCCCATCCTCCTTTACTCCCCACCAACCCCCCATGCTACCCCTCATACATTCCCCAGGGAGAGTGAGACCTCCTGTGGGGAATGGTCAAAGTCTGTCACATTTGGGGGGCTGGACCTAGGCCCTCCCCTGTGTAGCCCTCCATATAGGGATGGGCTCCCAAAGCCCATTGGTGCACTATGGAGAAATACTGGTTCCATTGCCAGAGGCCCCATAGACTACCCAGCTGGGCTTTCCCAAGTGACACCCACATTTATGGGGCCTGTTTCTGTCCTATGCTCAATCCCCAGCTGTCAGACTGGGCTGCATGAGCTCCCACTTGCTTAGGTCAGATGTTTCTGTGGGTTTCCCCAGCATGGTCTTGACCCCTTTGCTCATCACTCCCCCCTCTCTACAATTGGAGCCCAAGAGTTCAGCTCACTGTTTAACTGTGAATCTTTGCTTCTGCTTCCATCAGCTACTGGGTGAAAGCTCTATGAAGACATTTAAGATAACAAATATTGGGGCTGGAGAGATGGCTCACTGGTTAAGAGCACTGGCTGCTCTTCCAGAGGACTGGGGTTCAATTCCCAGCACCCACATGACAGCACACAACTTCACAGTAATGCACATAGAATAAATTAAACTAGTTTTTAAAAAAAGACAACCAAGGATCTTGAAGTCATAAAGTGATAAGGTCAAATGAAAAAAACTTGTAATCAAAATAAAGATAAAATCAGTCACTGAAAGGGAAAAAACTCTAAAATGTGAATTTAATTAACTAATATAAAGGAAATTAAACTTTGAACAAAACCTAGTGTATGGAAAAATGGGCAGAAATATAAGGAATGACATAAGAAACATGAAACAACACAAATGATGGGAGGAAATGAAATGGAATGTTGAAATGAAATTTAATAACTGTAATTATATGTAATGGAATGAGGTTAATGACCTGAAATAATAAGGTGCTGCTGAAAAAAATAATAAATTGGAATATTATTATGACATGGAATAAAATAATGAAATTAGTTGTAATAGAAGATGATGCAATGCCATCAAGAAAAATGAAATGAAATCAAATGAAAAGAAGAGAAATGATGAAATGAAAGAAGTGTTGAGAAATGAACATACAGAATGAACTGATAAGACATGAAATACTGAAATGAAGAAATGAAATGGAGTCATGGAAGGATGATGATGTGGTGCAATGAGTGATGGAGATAAAATGAAATCATTTGAAATGATGCAATGACTGGAATAGCGCTGTAACGTTGTGAGATGAAACACAAGGCAATAAAAAGTAAAATAAATGAAATACAATGTAATGCAATGAACCGTAACAATCAAGTGAAATGAAATAATAAATTGATAAATGAGTCAATGAAAAGAAGGTAAATAGAGCGAAGATCAAATAACAAAATAAAATTTAAATTTAAATGGCATAACGACATATGACATATGGAAAGGATATGAAACAGGGAACTGAAATTAGGTGAGTGACTGTGATGAAAAAAATGGACAGAAATGAAAATGATGGGATGAAATGAAATGTAATGAATCAATTAGTTTTCAGGAAGACAAATATGAAAAGTAATGAGCTGACATATCGAGGGGATGACAAAAGGAGATGGTGAAATGGAATGGGCTTATGACATGGAATTACAATCCTGAAATGGGGCAGGTGCTGTGGCATCCTTTAATTCCAGCTTCGGGGAGGCAGAGGCAAGTGGATCTCCAATGTGGAAGCCAAGTGGGACTGCAGAGGGAGTTCCAGGGCAACCAGGTGTCAACACATAAATCCTGTTGAGAAATGGAATTAATAAAAAAAATTACTTAATTAATAATATCGAACTGCAGTGTTTGCTTTTCTAGTTACTCCAGGAAAGTTCAATTATTCAAATAAAATGAAATGTATCAAATGAGATAAAGAGAAACATTGAAATGATGACAAGAATGAAATAGCATACTGCACTGAACAGACATGACATGAAATGAGGAAAATAAGCTATAAAAGGTGCAATTTATGATGGAGGTAGTGACATTAATGAACCAAAAAGAGAAAATAAAATGACACAACTAAGATGATAAAATTAAATGGCTGTATAAATTTAATCTAATGCTTGGCAATTGAATGTTATATAATGATGGGAAACAATGAGATTACCATCTTCTCTGAGAGGAAATCCTGACAGGAAACGACTTGCAATTAAAATAATGAAGTGGGTTGAGATGGGATGTAAAGTCATGTCATGACCTGAAATATCATGTAAGTAACATGATGCAATGAAATGACATGATTTCCTCAAATAGTGAAAACACAGGAAGTGATCTGGTGAAATGAAATAATGGACTAAAATGAACTGATACAGCATGAATCAATGATGTGATGAAAGGTTATGGCGTGTTATATCGAGTGACATGAAACTGGGTGATACTTAATGAATACATGACACACAGTGAAACGGTGTTACGGCAAAATAACATGGAAGGAACACAAGGCAATAAAGAACTGAAGTAATGAAAGGAAATATATGTAAATTAACGAAATATTGATTTACAACACATGCAGTGAAAAGGTAAAGCAATGAAATGAAATAATGAAAAGACGCAAAACAAAATGGTGGTCAAAATAAAGGTCATTGAAATAAAAAAATGAAATGGTGATTTTATGAAATAATGAATGAAAAAAGAGCATTGAAATGAAACCCATATATTACTGTAATGAAATAACATGGACTCAAAATAATGAAATAAAATAATGAAATGGACAACTGAAATAAAATTTAATGAATGAAATTAAATTCATGTGATTAAAGAGCTAAGGAATTTTGATCAAATAAGACACTCAAATGAAATACAATTCAAATGACAGGACTTTACCACAGGAATGAAACTGTGAATGAAATTTGATGAAATGAAGTGAAAGGATGGCATCCAATTAACTGGAAAGATGAAATAAATTTAACAAATATGAGTAAATTTCAATGATGAAATGACTAAATGTAATAAATTAAAATAATGAGATGATGAGGAAACTATGTGATGACACGAGAGATTATAACATGAAAAAATGAAGTGTATTCAAACGATGTGTATAATAATCTATAAAGTCATGTACTCAAACACAGTGTAACATAATTTTATGTGATGAAACACAAAAAGGATAAAACAATATGAAGTGGATTAGCATACTGGAATGAATCAACAGGACACGAAATGATGAAATGAGTGAAATGAAATGAAAATAAAATGTAATAATGGAATGACAAGAATAACAAAATAGAATGAAATGGCATGACAGCACACTAAGAGAAAATGCAACGTGATAAAGATTGAAACGATGAAAGGAAATATAATTTAATGCAATAGAATCTAATGTAATCAAACGTAATGAAATTTGAATGAAATAAAACAAAGAAGAGACCTCAACACAATGACGACCAACTAGGAAATTAAATTGAATTGGTCGAAATGTAATGAATTTAAAATATATGTGAAATAAAACAATGGAATGAAATGAAATGCAATTTAATGAATGAAGTTCAATGGACTTGTAATAAAATAAGGAAATGTGATGGATTCAAAGAAATGATGGTGAGGTCAAATAATAAGAACCATCAAAGAAGAAGATATCTGAAGTTACAGTTCCAAAACATATTTACGTAAAGGAGATTAAACAGCCCTTGTAGATGAAAACGAACCAGGTTTAGTTTAAAAAAAAAAAAATTGCAATTGGGATATGGTCCCCAAAACTTACCGAGCTGCGGATGGCTGTTTCATCAGGAGATCGACAGCTTCTACTGCAGGTCAGCTTCCTAAATCAGAAACCCGGTCTTCACAGAGATTTGATGCCCTTGCTGTTTAAACACGGTTTTTTCCAGGAGTTGCCATTTGAAAGCCAAGTCGTTTCATTGCTTAGCCTAGCAGGTGCAGGTAGTATTTCAGAAGGCAAGCGGTTTGCTCAGTCAGTCAGCCAAAGCGCGGCTGGTTCCCAAATTAGCTGTCTGAGCGGGAGGGAGTGAAGGTGTGCGAGTTCGCCAAAAGTGCACAAGACTTTTGTGCCCAGGGCTTGATTTCAGGCTTTCAAACGATATAATTAAATCGTTTTCTTCTGAAGTTTGCCATCGGCCTTTGACACCGCCCCCATGGGCTTGGCTAGCCCTGCAGCAGCCAGTGCAGCAGAGCTCCGCCTCTAGACTTTAAATGACAACAGCCCAGGGACCAAGGTAGGCTCTGCCTCACTCTACCCAAACTGTTAAGCAAGCTCTGTTGTTCTGAACTTGATTAAGACTGTAAAAAATTGTCACGGACAAACCGCTTTAGACGCTGCTTTTAAATACTGTTGCTACACAAATCCTCCTGCTGGGAGTTGTGTTTGTGCCATGGAACCAAATGTGTGGTCTGGGCTTGTGAGAGAGACTAGGGATGCTTCGCGAGGGCAGTCTTGGCGCATGCCTTGCTTCTGGCCATTGAGAGAGTGTTCCCCTGGTGAAGGCTGTGCTTTCTGTGGGGAAGCTCTTCCTTGGCAGGTGGCAGGCTTGGGGGGATCGCCCTGGAACCCTGATTCTGGCAGAGGGCAGTGCAAGCCTGGAAGCTGCTCCCCTGCCTTCAGTCCCGGAAGTCAGAAACCCGAGGCTCTGGTGAAAGAGGAAGACCTGCCTGAAGCACCAGCATGCTGGCTCGTTCTGCAGCAGCCCCCCTGTCTCTTGGACCTCTTGGATCCCCAGCCGCGTGCTCCACAGCAGGAAGCCCAGACCTCCGACCCAGAGCGCCTAAGCCAGGACGATCCGCCTGTAGCCTCCAACTCTGTTTGGAGGGGCCTTCTGCAATGGATTGGTTCTTGCCCAGTGTTCTCCTTCCCACCTGCCTGCTGTCCTTCAGGCTTTGGCACCATGTGCCTTTGGGCTACTGCTCCCTGCAAGCAAGCATGCTTCCTTTGTCAATGCAGCAAGCTTCAAAATAAAAATGTACTCACAACTGCCTAACGTTCCTGGTCAATTGTGAAGTTCTTTTATGCTTAAAAGTGTCCTTTACTGACCTTTACTGGGTGCTCTGGTGCACACCCTTTCTCCCAGCACTCCACCTGCAGAGGGAGGAGGAGGCTGGCTGTAAAGTCCAAGCCAGGCCCTCCAGCACAGCCAGTATCAGGCATGACACATCCACCCAGGGAGACAGCGTGGTAAACATATTTTTAAAATCGTGATATATGGGGCTGGAGAGATGTCTCAGTGGTGAAGACCACTGTCTGTTCTTCCAGAGCACTTGGGCTCAGTTGCAAATAGCCACAAGGCAGTTCATAATTGTGTGCAACTCCAGTTCCAGGAGATGAAAAAGAAATGAAAGGAAATAACATACCGAAGTGAATTGATATGCCATGAAATAAAGAAAATAACTGATAAAAGGATGATGACATAATTTTATGACATAAAAATAAAGAAAATGTAACCATAGAATAACAAAACAAACATGAAATATTGTGAAAACAAAATGAGATTAAACACAATACAAAGGAGTGAAATTATTAAATGAGAAACAATACATGAATTTTAACAATATGAAAAGTAATGATAATACAATAATCGATGTGATGATGAAAAGAGGCAAAACAGAGTGATGACATAATGAACAGAAATGCAACAAAAAAGAAAAAGAAATGATTTTATGAAATAATGGAACAAAATTAATCCATGAAGGAAGTAAATTGAATAATTTCATGTTAAAATTTGATATAACACAAATGAAATTAAGTGGAAGGCTGAAAGTAACAATAATTAAAAATATATAAAATAATAGAATGCAATATTGACATGATGATGAGCTTGAATGAGAAGCTGAAATGGAATAATAATGAGGTACACCAAGTTTCATGGAATGAAATGAATTTCATGCAATCATGTAAAAAAAAATGTAATTGAATGTGATAAGATGAAATGAAGTGACGATATGACATGAAACAATGAAAGGAAATGAAATAAAAAGTGATAAAAAAGTATCATGGCATGTGATCATGAATAATATGAAAAAAGAAAATAAAATGGAATGATGTTATGATAAATTTGAAATTTTATCAATAAATTCAAAAAGGAGGGAAATAATGAAATAAAATAGGAGGCAAAATGAAAGGTGATATAACCAAATATCTTTTTATTAATATTTAATTAAAAACAAATTTAATTTAAATATGTCACCCAGTTCCTTCTCCTTCTCATCCTCCCATGTCTGGCATCAACTCCCCACCAACCCCCAATCCAC
The DNA here is from genome assembly GCF_003668045.3 of Cricetulus griseus. NCBI lineage: Eukaryota > Metazoa > Chordata > Mammalia > Rodentia > Cricetidae > Cricetulus > Cricetulus griseus. The sequence continues at coordinate 337,419,300 of NC_048595.1, read as the reverse complement.
TCCCCAGGGAGAGTGAGGCCTCCTGTGGGGAATCTTCAAAGTCTGTCACATCATTTGGGGACAGGAACTAGGCCCTCCCCTTGTATCTAGCATGAGAAAATCTCCCTCTATAGGGAATGGGCCTCAAAGCCCATTTGTGCACTAGGGATAAATACTGGCTCCACTCACTGCCAGAGGTCCCATAGACTGCACATGCCCCCCAACTGACACCAGGTTCAGAGTCCTGGTTAGGTCTTATGCTTGTGCCCCAGCTGTCAGACTGGGGCCCATGAGCTCCCACTTGCTCATATCAGCCGTTTATGTGGGTTTCCCCAGCACAGTCTTGACTCCTATGCTCATCACTTGTCCCTCTCTACAACAAGAGCCCAGGAGTTCAGCTTACTGCTTAACTGTGAATCTCTGCTTCTGCTTCTGCTTCCATCAGCTACTGGGTGAAGGCTCTATGATGGCATTTAAGATAACAAATAACTTGAAGTCATGAAGTGATAAGGTGAAATGAAGGAAAGTTTCTAAACAAAATGAAGATCCATTCACACATAAAAAGAAAAAAAGAAAAAACCCTAAAAGACAGGATTTTATGGTATAATTGAAGGAAATGAAATTGTGTATTAAAGAAAAAGAGCAGAAATGTAAAAAATGACATGAGAAGCATGAAATGAAACAAATGATGTGATGAATAGAACTGGAAACTTGAAATGAAATTTAACAACTGCAATTACATGTATTTTAATGAAGTGTAATGACCTGAAATAATCAGGTGGTGCTGAAAAGAAATAATGAATTGGAATATTATTATGACATGGAATAAAATAATGAAATCAGTTGTAATTGAAGGTGATGCAATACCATCAAGTAAAGTGAAATCATATAAAAAGAAGACAAATATTGAAATGAAAGAAGTGTTGAGAAATGAACATACAGAATGAACTGATAAGACATGAAATACTGAAATGAAGAAATGAAATGGAGTCATGGAAGGATGATGATGTGGTGCAATGAGTGATGGAGATAAAATGAAATCACTTGAAATGATGCAATGACTGGAATAGTGCTGTGACGCTGTGAGATGAAACGCAAGGCAATAGAAAGTAAAATAAATGAAATTCAATGTAATGCAATGGACTGTAACAATCAAGTGAAATGAAATAATAAATTGATGAAATGAGTCAATGAAAAGAAGGTAAATAGAATGAAGATCAAATAACAAAACAAAATTTAAATTTAAATGGCATAACGACATATGACATATGGAAAGGATATGAAACAGGGAACTGAAATTAGGTGAGTGACTGTGATGAACGAAAATGGACCAAAATGAAAAACTGAAAATGATGGGATGAAATGAAATGTAATGAATCAATTAGTTTTCAGGAAGGCAAATATGAAAAGTAATGAGCTGACATATTGAGGGGATGACAAAAGGAGATGGTGAAATGGAATGGGCTTATGACATGAAATTGCAATCATGAAATGGGGCAGGTGCTGTGGCATCCTTTAATTCCAGCTTCGGGGAGGCAGAGGCAAGTGGATCTCCAATGTGGAAGCCAAGTGGGACTGCAGAGGGAGTTCCAGGGCAACCAGGTGTCAACACATAAATCCTGTTGAGAAATGGAATTAATAAATAAATTAATTAATTAATAATATCGAACTGCAGTGTTTGCTTGTCTAGTTACTCCAGGAAAGTTCAATTATTCAAATAAAATAATGAGATGAAGAGAAACATTGAAATGACAAGAATGAAATAGCATACTGCACTGAACAGACATGACATGAAATGAGGAAAATAAGCTATAAAAGGTGCATTTCATGATGGAGGTAGTGACATTAATGAACCAAAAAGAGAAAATAAAATTACACGACTAAGGTAATAAAATTAAATGGCTGTATAAATTTAATCCAATGCTTGGCAATTAAATGTTATATAATGACGTGAAACAACAAGATTATCATCTTCTCAGAGAGGAAATCCTGACAGGAAATGACTTGCAATTAAAATAATGAAGTGGGTTGAGATGGGATGTAAAGTCATGTCATGACCTGAAATATCATGTAAGTAACATGATGCAATGAAATGACATGATTTCCTCAAACAGTGAAAACACAGGAAGTGATCTGGTGAAATGAAATAATGGACTAAAATGAACTGATACAGCATGAATCAATGATGTGATGAAAGGTTATGGCGTGTTATATCGAGTGACATGAAACTGGGTGATACTTAATGAATACATGACACACAATGAAATGGTGTTACGGCAAAATAATATGGAAGGAACACAAGGCAATAAAGAACTGAAGTAATGAAAGGAAATATATGTAAAACAATGAAATATTTATTTACAATAAATGCAGTAAAACAGTAAAAGGATGAAGACCAGGTGTTGGTGGCGCACACCTTTAATCCCAGCACTCGGGAGGCAGAGGCAGGCAGATCTCTGTGAGTCTTAGCCACACAGAGAAACCCTGTCTCGAAATGAAACGATGCTGAACAAAGTGGTGACCAAAAGATAAAGGCCACTGAACTAAAAAATGAAATGGTGATTTTATGAAATAATGAAAGGAAAGCATTGAAATGAAACTTATAGATTACTGTAATAAAAGAATATGCACACAAACATAATGAAATAAAATAAAATGATGCCATGAAATTGACAACTGATACAAAATTTAATGAATGAAATTAAATTTGTGTGATTTAAAGAGCTAAGAATTTTTTTTTGTCAAAGTAGAGCTGGTGCAAAATATGGAATGCTTCACGAATTTGCATGTCATCCTTGCGCAGGGTCCATGCTAATCTTCTCTGTATCGTTCCAATTTTCGTATATGTGCTGCTGAAGCAAGCACAAGAATAAGAAATTTTGATCAAATAAGACTTTCAAATGAAATACAATTAAAATGACAGGACTTCACAAATGAAACTGTGAATGAAATTTTATGAAATGAAGTGTAAGGATGGCATCAATTTAACTGGAAAGATGAAATAAATTTAACAAATATGAGTAAATTTCACATGATGAAATGATTAAATGTAATAAATTAATGAGGTGATGAGGAAACAATATTAAGAAATGAACAGAGATTATGACATGGAATAAAAGGTGAAATGTGTTGACATGATGTGTATATAATGTAATGTAATATAATATATAATGAAAAGTTATGTAATCAAACAATGAAATATAAATAGATGGGAGAAAAAATGAGGAGACGATATGAAGTGCAATAGTATACCGGAAAGAATCAACAGGACAAGAAATGACAAAATGAAGTGAGAAAAGTGACGATGGGATGAAATGAGTAAAATAAAATGAAAATAAAATGTAATAATGGAATGACAAGAATAACAAAATAGAATGAAATGGCATGACTGCACACTAAGAGAAAATGCAATGTGATAAAGATTGAAACGATGAAAGGAAATATAATTTAATGCAATAGAAACTAATGTAATCAAATGTAATGAAATATGAGTGAAATAAAACGAAGAAGAGACCTCAACACAATGACGACCAACTAGGAAATTAAAATGAATTGACTGAAATGTAATGAATTTAAAATATATATGAAATAAAACGATGGAATGAGATGAAGTGCAATTTAATGAAGTTCAATGGACTTGTAATAAAATATTAAAATGCAATGAACTGAAAGAAATGGTGCTGAAGTCAAATAATGGAAAACCCATCAAAGATGTCTCAAGTTACAGTTACAAAATGTATTTCAGTAAAATAGGGTAAACAGTACTTGTAGATGAAAACCATGTTTAGTCAAAAAATTGTCCTTGGTCATGCATTGTTCCAAAAGAAAAGGACACAATCCGAAGTTTCATTGTGACCATGAAAGTTAATGAAAGTTCAAAGTTGCAGCTGGGACATGGTTCCCAACACTTAATGAACTGCAGATGGCTGTTTCATCAAGAAATTGACAGTTTCTGCTGCAGGTCAGGCTCCTAAATCAGGAATCAGGTCTTCACAGAGATTTGATGCTGTTGCTGTTTATACTTGGTGTTTGCCAGCAGCTGCCATTTTAAAGTCAAGTTGCTTGTTCCATACCGATGCCACTGCCCTGCTGGGTGCTTAGCCTCCAGTCTTGGTGAAGGGGGGTGTCCTGGCAAGAGGACACCAGGTCAGGCTGCAGGGTGAAGTGTGATTGTCCTCCAAGACCAGACTCCAGAGGACAACATACCAGGCTTCTGCTGCCTGGATTCTTTCTGTCCTTGTCCCTGTCTCATGTCCCTGTTCCCCGGTTAAGGGTGGCTGCAATCTGGAAGCCACATTCAGCCAGGCTGGAGATCTGCAGCTCCCTCTAGGCCAAGAGCGAGTGACACACTAGTATGGGCAGCTGTGTCCCCAGAGCCAGGGCAGCCACTCCTGGGTGAGTGGCTTTCTCTCAGCAAATGGCTACCAATGTCTCTTGGGCTGTGCCTGCGATTTTAGGAGTTTGCTTAGCGGGTGCATGTACCCTTTCAGAAGGCGAGCGGTTTTCTCAGTCAGCCACAAGTGCGGCTGGTTCCAGACTTAGCTGTCTGTGGGTGTCTCAGCAGCGTGGTCCGCCTTGGGCTCTTTTTGCTGGAGATTATGTTCACCCTTTTCTTTTCCGCAGCAGCTCTTGCTTTGGGCTTTTCAGAACGATATAATTAATTTTTTTTCTGGTGTCACCATTGGCCTTAGACACCACCCCCCTTGGGCTTGGCTAGCCTGGGGGGTGGGGGATTAGGAACAGCTTGTGACTACAGACATCTGTCTAGGGACAGCCCACTGGCATAGGCAGGCTCTGCCTCACTATCCAAACTGATAAGCAAGTCCCGTTGTAATTAACTTGAGAAGACTGAAAAACTGTCGCTGAGAAACCATGGAAGACTTTACAGTCTGGCTGGCTCTAGCAGGTTCTGCCTCTTGTACCCAAATTACTAACTCTGTGCTGTTGTACTCAATGTTGTAAGACTGAAGAATTGTCACCAAGAAACCATATAGGAAGACATTATGCCCCGGCCAGCCGGACTCCAGTAATTCGTGAGTCCGAGGTGGATCAAGCCTGAAAATAATGGGATAGAAAGAAGAAACGAGACCAAGCGATTTTTCTCTTGTCAAGGTCTGACTTTATTGAAACCAAGGGGCTTTTAAAGAAAAAGGGGGAAGCAGAGAAAGAGGAGGTGGGGGGAGGAATGAATGTTAATTGCTCTCAGGCCAGGGCAGGTATCCAGTATCTCCTGTGTTTATCTCAAGCACTAACCTAAGGAAAGGAATAGGTGTTAATTGCTTCTCAGGCCAGGTCCTGGAACCTAAGGGGTCACCAGGCTTGTGTAAATAAGGACTTTGGATCTAACCAAGGCTGACTTCTGACAACATTACATCACCCTGGCTCAGGCTGACTCTATTTCATTATACTCAAACTGCTGACTAAGCCTGTGCTGTTGTACTAAACTTTGTAAGACTGAAAATCTGTCAAAGAAAAATCTGAGATGCTACTATAAAATGCTGTAGTTAAGTAAATCCTTCTGGGAGTGGTGTTTGCGCCATGGAAACAAATGTCTGGCCTGTGCTTGTGAGGGAGGCTTGGGATGCCTTGAGAGGAACAGCTGTTTTGCCCCAGCTCTCTGGGGTCAGGACCTGTGGGTATGCTGCAGTGTGGTGACATATTATTTATGATTTATTAAAGCTTGCCTGAGGATTCAGAAAGCAAAGTCAGCCACAAACCATAGAAGCTAGGAGGTGGTGGTACACACCTTTAAACCTAAAACTCAGGATTAAGAGATAGAAGGATCACTGTGAGCTCAAGGCCACCCAGATCAACACAAGATTGATTCAGGCCTAAAGAGAAACAGCTCACACAAAGATGATATGAGCACCTGAGATCACACACCTTTAATCCCAGCACTAGAGGGGTATAAAAGATAGGAGCAGGGTCTTCAGTAGTCAGTATGAGGAAGACATTCAATCTCAGGATTCTCCAGCTACACTGAGGACAGGTTACAGTCTGAGGTTTGTGGAGCTAGCATCACCTTTCAGCCGAGGTAGCGGTAAGAGCTAGTGACCAGCTGCTTTGCTTTTCTGATCTTCAGCTTGAAGTCCGAACCCCAATATAAGTCTCTGGGTCTTTTATTTTTCATGCAATACCGCAGCCTTGGTACATACCTTGCTTCTGGCCATTCAGAGACTGCTCCTCTGGTGAAGGCTGTGCTTTCTTAAGCATGTTTTTGGCTTGGCAAGCTAGACCAGGAACAGGAATTCTAGCAGAGTGCAGTATGAGCCTGGAAGCTGGTCCCCTGCCCTCTGTGCTGGAAGCCGGAAAACAGAGGCTTTGGTTGGAGTGGAAGACCAGGTGGGAAGGTACCAAAGGGATAAATGATTTGATAATGAAAATGGGAGGTGGTGGAGCATACCTTTAATCCCAGGCAGAAGCAGGCAGATCTCCGAGTTTGAGGCCAGAGTGAGTTCTAAGACAGCCAAGGCTACCCAGAGAAACTCTGTCTTGAAAAAAATCAAACAAACAAAAAAATTGTCCTTGAGGGCTGGAGAGGTGCCTTTAGAGATTAAGAGCAGTGGTTGCTCTCTAAGAGATCCTGAGTTCATTTCCAGCAATCACATGGTGGCTCACGACCATCTATAATGAGATCTGGTGCCCTCTTCTGGTTTGCAGGCATACATGCAGGCAGAACATTATATACATAACAAATCTGAAAAAGTAAAAGGAAGGAAGGAAGGAAGGAAGGAAGGAAGGAAGGAAGGAAGGAAGGAAGGGAAAGAAAGAAAGAAAGAAAGAAAGAAAGAAAGAAAGAAAGAAAGAAAGAAAGAAAGAAAGAAAGAAAGAAAGAAAAAGAATGGCAAGCAGGAAGGGAATCAGGTCTGGTTTGAACACTGGCCCCATCCAGACACCCTTGGTTCACTGGTGTGTCGCTTGAGCTAATCCTCTAGAGCAACTACTCTGAACTGAGTTTTCCATTCTTAAATGGCTATAGTGTGTCCTGGCATAATGATCAGAACAAAGGGACAGCATCTGGGGACAATAATACTTAATTTAGACACAGTAGGTTGTGGTTTAGGGACACAAGTACCTAACACCTGAGGGAGAACCAGCTAGCAAAGGCAACATAAGCAAAGGTCTGAGACTGCCAAGTCAAGGCTTCATCAGGAAGACAGGGTCCTGGCAGTCCCAGCCATGTTCTCATCTTGCTTGCCTCAAGCATCATACCATGGACTATAACCTGAAAACAATTCCCTGGAGTAAGGCTGGAAGAACAGAGATGAAAAGGAGAGGACCTGGAGGCTGGGTTTATGCCTGGGGTGCAAAGAACAGCAACTTCCTTTGCCAAAACCTACAACTCCCAACCAGAGTGAGGACCATTTGGCTGTTGCCGTCCAGTTTGAAGACCTGATTTAGGTCCTTGTGCAGTAGACTGTTGTTCAAGGACAATGATTTGCATTTTATTTCTTCCATGTTTATTTTGATTATGTGCTAGAGGCAGAACACAAGACCTTCCTCAGAATAGGCAAGTGCTCAACAGCTGCACTCCACCCCTCCCTCTCACACAGCTGCACTCCACCCCTCCCTCTCACACCGCTGCACTCCATCCACCCCTACCTATCTGACATCTGCACTTTACCCCTACCTCTCCTTTCTAGCCTTTAGTAAATCAGAAGGTGCATAAACCAGAGTAGACCTTTACCTTGAACAGGTTGATGGTGTCCACCTGGCTCTGAAAGACAAAGCTGCTGATGCTCTTCAGCTCAGACCCTGCTTGCAGACAAAGAACCCTGGTTTTGTACTTTGCCGAGTCCCCTGCTCGGTCCCAGAGTGGAGCTCTGAGTGGTTCATATCATCTTCTGCCCTCGATATCACCTCTCTGGGGCAGGCTCTGTGTACTAGGATTTTGCTTAATGTTACCTAAAAAAAGGGAATTGCAATCAGTCATAGTGGTAGTTCTCTGCCCACTTCTGAGCTGTCACCTCTGTCCCATCTTCATGAACTGCAAGGAACATTCATGTTTCAAGAGACGTTTGTTTGGGACATTGACAGCAAAGAACACACTAAGAAGATAGGAAGTTCCAGGAGCCTTGTGGATCTGACCCGCACACTTCAGATGGAACCCAAGGCCAGCCAGGCAGAGGACAGGATCAGAGCAGTCTCCCACTGTCACTCTGAGCAGGGCAAGGGAAAAACCTAGGATCTTTCAGAAGACAGGGAGCTGTGACATAGGCAGAGAAGGAAGTCGCAAGTACTAACCTGGGACAAGATCTCTCTAGAAAAACCTCCACTGGCTTTCTAAAAATCCAGCTCTACAGAAGCCTTTAAAAACATTGCCATAGAATGACACAGTCCCAGCCCAGAATAACCCAAGAATCCTGGATGCCAAAGTCAGCAACCTCCAGTCTCATGAACCACAGGCAGGACAACACCCAGAGCTTTAGTTCTTCCTCTGTGTATGAGGCTTAAAATTCCTAGGCTGCTATCCACAAAGGGACAAATAGGACTACCTGTGTGTCAGTGCCAGTGTACCATGTGGCTGTACCTATGCCACACAACATGTTTTGCTTTACCCAACACCCTTTCAGTCTGGTTCCTTAGGATGAGCAACACTCATCAGGCTCCTATCTGCTGAAGGCTCAACAACACCAACTGGCCTCTAGCCCAAAGCTACCAAGGATCCCTTGTCTCTTTGAACTCTATGTTCTGTGTGATGCCACACAGTTGTCACACTAACCTATGTAGGGGCATCCTCCCCTACTAAAAGGGAATGAGAAAGTCTTGTTTTGTAAGCCCCAGTTAGTGCAAAAATATTTCCCATTTCCCCAGCACACTCACCTGGGCTGCAGGGATGGCAAAGCGGCTTCTGTAATAGGGGCAGGCCCGTGCCTCCTTCCCAAGAGCCACAAGTTGCTCCATGTCCTTCACCTCCAGCCGAATCTCATCCCAGAGAAACTGCATCTGCTCATGGTTGTGAAAGGGGCAAGAGGGTCCGGATTTTCCGACTCCTTCTCTTTAGCCTGTCTTCCCCAGCTCCGTCTTCTCCTCTGTGGTGGGACAGTTGGAGGAAAGCAAAGACAGGAAGGAGCTCTGAGGTCAGAAGCAGGTGCTGTGATGCTCAAACACCTTCCCTTGTTGCTTAGCTGTGGACTCATCAGAACACTCTGGGGTTTTACTTTTATATTCTCCATAAAGAGGTGGAGAGCTGGGTCCCTGACCCTGACCCTGACCCTGGAAGCATGAACACTCTTGCCCAAGGAGGGGGCCTGAGAAAGGAACCAGGGCCTGCTTGGCCATTATTTCTGGGTAACACACAATCTTCATCGTCGTGGCCCTGGAGCAACCGCCCCCTCCCCCCCCCCCAGCCGCCACTTCCAGTCTGTCCAGCACAGCTCATGTTCCTGTGCCTACCGTGTTTGCTTCTCTATATGCCACGCAGGGGTCATTCATAATTGCACAGAACCCAAGTTTTTCACATCGTCATCACACAAAGATTCTATAAGGCAGGAGGGAAGAAAAGCAGCGGTCTTCATACACATTGAGCAAAACCTCGGCCACCAAGCTCACCCTCAGTCCACCCTAATACTGTCTCATCTCGACCCTGCTTCACCTCAATTACAGAAAGGACCATTAATATAAACGTGACCACTAACTTGTTGTTCTGCCTCCCTGAATGAAAGAAACTTGTTTGTGGCCAAGGTATAGCACATAAAACTCATCACCTTTTCTGAGATTGGAGCTGCTGTCTTCAAACTCGACACCCCACTGTGCTTTGTTCCAGTCAGTGCTGACATATTTTCTCTTAGTTTATGTGTGTGTGTTGTTTTGTCTGCATGTATATCTGTGCACCACGTGTGTATCTGGTCCCCAAGGAGAGGAGGCTAGAAGACATCATACGATTCCCTGGAACTAGAGTTACAGATGGTTGTGAGCTGCCATTTAGATGTTAGAAATTGAACCTGTATCCTCTAGAAGAGCAACAAGTGCTCTTATCCACTGAGTCATCTCTCTAGTCCAACTTTTTTTTTTTTTTTTTTTTTTTTTTTTTTTTTTTTTTTTTTAGCTTGCTTCTTTGCAGCTAGAGCCCTAGACTCATTTGGTTATGAGAAGTTGGAGGGATGTTTGTTTTCTTGTTTTTTTGGTTTTTTTTTGGGTGTGTTGGGGTGGGTGAGTATTGAGACAGGGTTTCACTGTGTAGCCCTGGCTATCCTGGAACTCACAGAGATTTGCCTGACTCTTGAGTGCTGGAATTAAAGGCACACACCACCACCACCTGGCTCACTATGTAGTCTATGTTTTGTTTTTTGTTTTTTGTTTTGTTTGTTTGTTTTGAGACAGGGTCTGTCTATATAGCCCTTCCTTGCATTCACTGTGAGGATCAGGCTGGCCTCAAACTTACAGAGATCCACTTGCCTCTGCCTCCCAAGTTTTGGGATTAAAGACCTGCACCACCATGCCCAGTTCATACTATGCAGTCTTAAAGAATGACCTTGCCTGGAGATTAAGAGTGTTGGTAGTCACAATGTGAATGCTGGGAGCCAAACCCAGGTCCTGTGCAAGAACATTGAAGCCCTTAACCACATAGCCATCTCTCTAGCTCCCAATATATTTTATTAAATGTTTTATACTTGTGTGTATGTTGAACATATTCCTCCTTGTATCTCACTATCCTGTTTTCACTATGGGAGGGACCTCTCCCTCTCATAGGTCCCCAGTTGTCTCCATAGACAGTGTCACTTCAACTGTGTGTCATGTTATGTATAATGATTTCATTGTTTATATAGAATCTAGGACTGCAGTTGGCTTAGTCAATGTGATCTTCCTCAGTTGCAACCATTTTTCTGATAGCATTTTTTATTTCTGAGACAGGGTTCCACTGTGTAGCCCTGACTGTCTTAGAACTCACTCTGTAGACCAGGCTGGCCTTGAACTCACAGAGATCCATCTGTCTCTACCTCAGTTCTGCCATTAAAGGCTTGCGCCACCACTGCCCTTCCAGGCCATATTTCCTTTGTCCAAGCCTCTGCTGATGGGTATCTTGTTTACTAATTGACTTCCTACTTAGTGCTGCAGTGACTACTGGTGTACCTCTGTGGTATGTTGGGTCCTTTGCCTGAATATCCCAGAGTAGTATATCCTGTGTTAGGTCTCAGACAAAGGGCTAGCTGGGGTGTCTATTAACACACCAAAGTGGATGCCCTCCCAGTTTTATCAGCAAAACTCAGCACCTGTGGCTCCTCCCAGCACTTCTCACCCCACCTCCACCAAATTCCCCTTTCTGAGTCTGGACTTCCTCTTCCCTTTCCCCCAGTCCCTATATAGCTCAGCCTTGTTGGCTATGCTGCTTTTTTGACCTCTTGGCCTGTGGTGGAGCTGCCTTTCAGTCAGAGAGGTGCCTCTCTTGCTCTGCTTCCTTCCTTCCCTCCCCCCTCTTTCCCCCACTCCCCTCTCATGGTACCCTTTAGTCTGTTGGCCATGTTCAGCTGGAGTCATCCCTCTGCTTGTTTTCTTCCTTATATCCACAATAAAAATCTTCTCCACGCTTTTGGAGTAGTCATATCTTCCTCTTTTTATTTCATTTTTTCATTCATCTGGGTCACATTTTCAATGTGTTCTGTTTTGAGAAGCCTGCATACTGACTTCCTTCCATAGTGGCTAGACAACATTTTCATCAGCAGTGTATAACGCTCCTATTGTTCACATTCGGGCCAGCATTCATTTTTTCTGTTTTCTGGCCTTTTAAACAATATTTTTATTCTTTGAGAAATTCATACTGTGTATTGTGAACATATTCATCGCCCCTCCACCTCCTCCTACTTTTTCGATTAACTCTATTTTGTGCTGCCCAATTAGTCTTGGTAGTAAGTCCTGCCTTGGTTTGAGATTGGTATACTAGGGTTCACATCATTAATGTAAACTGACTTTCTCTCTCTCAGTAGTTGTCAAAGGCTAGTGGTTCCTCAGTTAGTGGTGGGATTTTGTCCCCACAGCCCCACCTCCCGTGCTGTGTTTCTTGCTCTGGTCTCAATCTGTCACAATCACTGTGACACATTTAACCTGCCCTGTTGTGTCCTGAAACTGTTTTCTTGATGTTATCTACCACTTCTGGCTTGTCCAGTCTTTCTTCCCTGTTCCCCTCCTCCCTAAGCCTTGAGTGTTCTGTTCTCTTGACTTATTGGGCTAGAATAAGGTAGGAATCTTAATGCAGTTTTGATTTTCATTTCTCTAGTAGCTAGTAAGGTTGAAATTTTTTTTTCATACATTTATTGGCCATTTCTTTTTCCTGTTTTGAGAACTCTTCATTTTGTTGGTCCATCTCCTGACTGGGTTGTTTGACTTCTTGTTTCATTTTGAGTTCTTTGTGTATTGTAGATAGTAATCTACACTGTTGATTTTGATATCTAGAAAGTGCCTGGAGCCAAACGTGCCAACTTCTGCTATTCTTTCTTAAGTCTTCTGTCAACACTGGATCCTGTTATCAGCTGTTTTAGCTAAAAGTTATCAGCCCTTCCTTGTACTTCAACCCAGACTTCTCTTACCTGCACTGCAGAGCACAACCCCCCATCCCCCAAGCTCTGAGGTCATGAGGCCCTGACTTTCAGGAGCAGCTGCTGACATGTTCTGGAGTGGAATCTGAGCAGGTGGTGAGGAACTATGTGGAGGGTAGAACAGGCCAAGAACTCTGAGGTCTAGATTTAGTTACCCTTGGCCAAGGGCAGAGGACACCACTGGACTGGAGCCTTTTTCTTAGTGGGTTTGCTCACCAACATATTATCCTAGGTTCTAAAGTCCTGTGCTTTCCTCACAGAATTGCTTACATTGGACATGTCGGTGCAGAGAGAAGCCGTGTGCACTTCAAATGTCTGCTCCTAGTTGGGGAAATGATTTGAGAAACTGCTCTACCTATCTGGACACTAGTTATCATCCCTCCTTTGCTATCCCCAGGTCACGTGATCCCTCCAGACAACATCTTGCTCTTTATATGCAGCGGGCCCTCTATCCAACAGCTAGAATTCACCTAGTAGAGACAAGAGCTGCCTCAGATGGTTAGTGCCAGCCCATGTCCTATTCTCTCTGGTGTGAGGCCAGAGGAGAATTCTTACCAGCATTGGCACTGGGGCAGATGGTTACATCTGGCATGAATAGATTCTTTTCCTTTTTTTTTTTTTATTAAGATATTTATCAAGGAAGATCTTGGATGCCTTCCTCTCCTTAGATGACTGAATGTTTTCTAAAGAGCTCCCAGAATTCCTTTAATGCAGGAAGGAAGAAGGCTGACCATTTGGCGGGATCTTGCTCCTTGCCTCTATCATGCGAAGGACGCATTTCTTGAGTAAAACTCCTATGGCATCTCAATGTTCATTTGTTCTGGATAGTGCCCCTCATGGCACTGGGACTTAGGGAAATCTCAGTGGCATACCAAAAGTCTGGTTCATTTCCGGGGTGCCAGGGACAGGATGTGCCATAAAGGTTAGCGGTCACCAGAATCCCCAGTTGGGTATGTCTGTTAAGAGAGTAGTGCATTCCATGCTGTAGAGCAGAGCTGCTTGGCCTCTATCCTCTGTGGTTGTGTCCCTGGGATCTGTTCCAGGCTAGCTCTTTGTCTGCCTTCTCCAGATGGATGAGACAGGCCGTGTCCTCTGTAACTTGTGCAATGTGGTCCCTGGAGGGTTGGTATGCCTCTTCCCTTCCTATGAGTACCTGCGTTGGCCAGGCACATGCTCGCTGGGACAAGACTGGCCTGCTGGCACGTTTGTCAAGAGAAAGGTGAGTGCCCCTTAACCTGTTTATGAGGACATTGCTACCTGTAGCTCTTCCTAGGGTTCCTCAGTCTTGTGGACTTGGCATGGTCCAGATTGTCCCAGCTCCTATATCTACCAAGTCTAGGCCTGGGACACTGGCCACGAGGATTCCCCAAAGCTTGATTCCATGTTCCATCCTCAAGCTTCAAAACCCAGATTGAGGCTTAAGACTCAGTCTTTTGAAGCCATTTGCTGGATGGCCTTCTTCCTTCCGCTATCCCAAGAGCCCAAGAGAGCAAGCCAGGTGGAGCAGGTGCTGATGGCATATACATTATGATGAGAGGTGGAAATGATGCTGGATCCAGAAGGCCTCTGTGCCTGGCAGTTGTTAGGTTCCTATGTTTGGGTCAGCAACTCTGGTATGGCTCCCCCTCCTCCCCACAGTGCTTTGGTCAGGCAGGAGGCCTCTGGCAGGGGCCTTGTTCCTCTTTGTGGTTAGAGGGACAATGAGGGAAGGGATCAACCTCTCTGATGACCTGGGCCAGTAGGTATGGTGTCCTCTTGTCTGCTGGGACTGACGCCTGCCAAGTCATGCTGTGGCCTGCTTGGGGTCTGTAGGCTGTGGGTGGAGTGTTTGAAACCCCTCCCCATCTGGCTTTGTAGAGCCATGGGCAGCCACGATTTGCAACCACACACAATTGGTTCAAAATAACAGTTAATTGATCTCACGTGGATGATGGCTGTTTGATCAGTTATGCCATCGGCCATGTAACCCACTACAGGTGTGTGGTGATGGTGGGATGCCATACCCCAACGTTGAGTCTCCAGGGATGCAAGAGAAGATGTCATGTCATACTTGGATTAGACCCTGGTGAATATCTGCAGTGCTTTAGAAGATGAAACAAAAGGGCCAAGGAGGAAGTGGAGTAGAAACCCCTATGACTGGATGGCAAGAACCTGCATTGTGACAGCTTATTGTACAGATATTTTGTTGTTGTTTTTCCTTAGAGGCTTTGGAGTATACCACTGGTCCCCTTGATCTTCTCTATAAAATATCCCATTAGCACAAGGTGTTGGTTCAGACCCATAAAACCTGACCTTGCTCCAAAGCTTTCGGTATCAGGCAGGCAAGAGTAGATTCTGATCTTCCATTTTCTGTTTTTTGTTTTTTGTTTTTTTGTTTTCTTAGCCTAGGACACAAAGTCAGCCCCGCCCCACCACCACCCAGGAAAGGTGTTAGTGGACAATCTGTGTATGAAGGCTGTAAACCAGTTCATGGGTAAGTCTGGAGGTGCTGATGGGGCACATGGATGGGTCAAGGAAGGATGGATTTTACCGCTGCATTGTCTATTTGAGAAGCCAACAAGGGAGAAGAATGCAATGGACATGCAGTACTGGTGGGCAAGATGAACTCAAGAGTCCCAACCTGTGTGTCTACGCAGGCAGGGCCATTAGGCACCCAATTGACTTAGCCAGCATTGTGCTCCTGGATCATCGGTATACCCGCCCTCCTGTCCTGGCGAAGCTGCCAGCCTGGATACAAGACCACGTTGAGGTCAAAGCCACCTTTGGCCCTGCCTTTGCTGCTGTGCAGAAGGTTAGGTTAGCTCCCTGTGCTCCAGACCTGCCTGGCCTGAATGGGGCTTCTCACGGCCATTCTCTCCTTGCAGTTTCACCAAGAGAACTCATGCCCCTGTGGGGTAGAGGCACCTCTTTTATTCTCTCTACTTGACCTGGCCTTTGTGTTTGGTCTAAGATGGTCAAAAGCTTATTCAGACTGTGAAGTCTATACCAGCCTTCCACAGGCAGTGGATTCCAGGGTTGTGACTTACATAGAAAAACCACCAGGACAAATCCAGTTCATCCTGAAGGAACATGGCCCCACAGTGCCTGACTCAGATTCAGCTTTCTTCCTGGCTTCAGGAGACTGTGCAAGCAGCAGCTTTTGTGAGGCAATGCCAACCCTGCCTCTGTCCATTCTAGGGACAGTCACAGTGAACTGTTCTTGGCCTTTGACTCCAGTCTCAGTCTCAGATGTCCCTATTCAGGACCCTGCTGCCCATAGGGCCTCCACATTCAGGCTGTGTTGACTGGGTCTCCAGGGGAAGGTGGATCTCTCCTGCATGGTTGCTGATCCTTACTCAAGCCAGGGAGACCTCTTTTCTTCAGCCCCTGAAAAGAGGCCAAAGCCACCATACACACCATGTTAGGTCCCATTGGACTCCCAATGGGACTACTTTTACAGTCCCTCTGTCACCAGAGGCATTTTTGGCTGTGGAGAAATATCCCTCTCTCTGCAGTAGTTGCCTCAACTCACCTCTTTTTTTGAACCCAGAAAAAAAGGCTCTCCTCCCTCAAACATTCTGTCTCAAGGCTGAGACGACCTGGGCAGGAGGACAGCCTGCGATCTGCAGAGCTCTCTGCATCTGACAAGGCCACCCTTCCTTTACTAAATAAAGGGTACTGTTTACACAGGCTGAGGCTGGACTTGCCGTTCTTTACTGCTATGTGTTGCTGTTTTATCAGTCCTACCAAAGGTAAGCAAAGTACCTTAGGGGTGGCACAAGGAAGGCAGTGACACAGGGAAGGAGCTGGCACATGGTGTTGAAAGGGGTGAGGCAAGATGAAGCACAGTTGTCCAGCCACTCTGTCCTCTGTGGACAACAGGAACTTTAGAGGTTCACTTGCCCAGGAGCCTCCAAGGCTGTTCCTGCTGGAATGAATGAGGAAGGCTCAGTCCTGCCTAGGGGTTGCTGGTCTACAGTTAACACCACATCTTAGTTGGCCAGATTATACAACTGGGGCATAGATTCAACTGTTTGGACATAATTGGTCTCGGTTGTCAGTGAAGCTTCCTAAATCCATTTTGCTTTCTTTGAATTAAGACAGGAAAAATTGGACCTGTATGTGCATTGGGGTGCCTAGGGCCCCAGTGTCAATTGAAGAGAAAACACACCACTTGAAAGAGCCAAGATCTCCAAAAGGAGGATTTTTTGGGGGGGTGCACCTTTAGGAATCTCAGGATAGAGACGGGACTTGGCTATCAAAATTGGGGAACTCTTAATAATGGGGGCTTCTTTGCATAGAGGTTTTATTCCTGTCCTTGGTAGATAGATTCCTCCATGGGTGAGTCAATCACACTAGAATCTGTGTCTCCCCTGCACCTCGGGTGAGACCCAGATTATCTCAGAGAAGAACACTTGACCACGGGGCATCTCTCACCAGCTCCCTCCCTTCCTATACAGAGGCCTCTCTCACCAGCTCCCTTCCTGTACAGGCCTCTCTCACCAACTTCCTTCCTGCACCCAGGCCTCTCACCAGCTCCCTCCCTTCCTGTACACAGGCCTCTCTCACCAGCTCTCTCCCTCCCTGTACACAGGCCTCTCTCACCAACTTCCTACCTTTCTGTCTATACAAAAAGCCCAACTGGAACACAGCTTCTGGGAGGGGGGGCAAGACCTCTCAGACTAAACATCTATTAGGGGATATTCAGTTAGGACTCAGTGCAGTAGAACTTGGGAAACTTCTAAGTGTTTGGTGGTAGAATGTTTCCCAGTTCTTTAGAATGGAACATCAGGGTGTATCTGATTGGATCTTGGAGACATCTGTGTGCAGAGATAGGGGAATTCCCTGGAATCTAAAAGTTCTCTCCAATTCCTAGGCACCTTGCACATCAAACTAGGAAATGGTGAGGAGATGGGTAATTGAAAAGTATTAAAATAGGAAGAAGGTGTGGGAAGCAACCAGTAAATTGTGAATATTTCCATGCATTAAACATTATATGGTGCTGTAGAATATTAGCTTAAAATGTGTTACATTCATTTATGCTGTGGATCATTTGTTTAATGAGGCAAGGATGTGTTGCATTCTTTTGTGTTGCATTTGTTTAACTTTGTAAAGCTGTGTTACTTTGCCAGCTTAAAATACCTGCTTGGGCTCATAAAGAGCTGAAAGGCCAATAGGCAGGAGAAAGGATAGGAGAGGCTGGCATACCAAGAGAATAAATGGGAGGAGAAATCTAAGCTCAAAGGTGGAGGAGGAATGGGAAAAGGAGAAGGAGAGAAGGACACCAGGGAACAGCCACAGAGTAAGAAGGAAAGAAAGATATATAGAATAAAGAAAAGTAAAAAGCCCAGAGGCAAGAGGTAGTTAAAGAGAAACTGGATAATTTAGGTTAGAAAAGCTGCTTAGAAACAAGCCAAGCTAAGGCCAGGCATTCATAAGTAAGAATAAGTCTCTGTGTATTTATCTTGGAGTTGGCGGCGGGGAGAAGGGGGAGCAAAGAGCAAAAACAAAACAAAAACAACCAGGTTGTTTTTATTGTTTTATTTAATCTGTCACCAATACTACCTCAGCATGTAGGTGTTGGACACTGATGCTATGAGAGTTAAATAACTACTGGCTGGGGGGACACAGATCACTGGTAGAGCCCTTGACTAGCAGCACCCCTAAGCTTAATCTCCAACAGAAAGCTGTTGAGGGTGTTAAAGAGGGGAAATATTAGTTACTCCAAAAAGAAAACCGTGGATTTAACCCAGGTCCATAGAGTTCTGCTTTGGTCAAGCTCACCTAGTCACAACAAAACCAATGAGACTGAGCAGGTGACTCCCTGGAATGATGCAGCTGAAGGTGAAGAATGTCACTGTCTTAGGAAAACCAGGCACAGGGGCTGCTGGCAGACGGGGAGTCCTGAACTGCAAGCTAGACTGCCAGGAACCTCACCAAGTATGTACTATGGGCTGTCATTCTGCTCAAACAACACATGGAGTCACAATCTTCACTTTGCCATACATTTTGTTTGTTTGTTTACCTAAACCTTGAACTCAAATGGCCACTTCAGCTCCCACTGCTAAGGAAAAGTCCTCCTCAAGCTCCCTAGTTCTAAATCACAAGTGAAAACCTGACTAATTTTGTCTTCTGTTTAAGATAGATCACTAGTGGCTGTACCCTGCATGGGGCTGGAGAGAGCCAAGCTGTTCCTTTCTTTAGTGTCTCCATGGCTTCTAGCAGTCCTGAACCTTCAGGGTTCTCTGCTGAGATATCTGTCCAAGGGAAAGAACTCACCTGTCCTGATGGGGGGCTTTGGTGGCAAATTCCAAAGTTAGAGGTGAGGGCTGGAGATGGAGGCTCCTTTCCCTCAGGAATGGGTCAGTTACATATTATACACAAATTAACAGAGATATAAGTAAAGCTGGTTAAACTCAAGGGATGCACTCTAACCCAGTCCATCTCTATCCTGTCTCCAGTTTCTCTCATTTCCCTCTCCCTCCACCCCCTCCTCCTATCTCCCTCACCTCCAGCTCCACTCCACTAAACCCCTTAGCTCCAGGACTTTCTGTCTCGTGCTCATGTCTCCCCCACTCAATATGAGGAAGAACGCCAGGTCACTCAACCTCAGAATGATCATATGAAAAAACATTATTCTTTCCCTCGCACCACTCCAACCATGACATTTATGACAACCAAGCCAAACTATGATCCTCATATGTTCTCTGACTACTAAAAGTGTCTTATCGTCACCTGTGAGGCAGACTCCACTCTAGAGACAGCTTGCCTGATGGCTGCTGATATAGAGCCACCTTTATTCAGCATCCTTACTTTGTCCTTGTCCTCTCCATCTTCATCCTAATGGTTCTCACTCACTGGTATAATCAGAGTCTAAGGCAGTATAGGTCTAAAGGAAGACAGCCAAGTTTGAGATCTAAAGTTCTTATCAATAGTCTTCCTGAATAAAAGAGGTGGAGAGAATGTCTGACTGGTGATGGCTAGATAAAAGAGTCCTTGAGTTTTGGGACCCTTTTGGGGTCTGCTGATCATCTTGTGACTAAGGGTGACCCACTGTGCCCTTGAGATCTGCTGTCTCGTGAATAGGTGTTTACTTCCTTGTTCCCTCCTTCCTACTAGGCCTGTATGCAAGAATGCAAACTATCTGCCCATTGCCCAGGGGGCTTGGGGGCATGAACCTTGACCTGAGTATTTTTCCACTGTGGCTGTTATGGTATATAAGCCTACTCCCCTTTGAAATAAACGACATTCTCCTTGCAAGAAGGAATCACTGTCTTGTCTTTATTCAATCCTCAGATTCCCTCGCCAGAACCCACTTAAATAAGAGATATGTCCCTAAAGTAATCAAAGTAGAAACTTACTTTTTATTTTTATTTTTTATTGAATTAATTTATTTTACACACCAACCATAGTTTCCCTTCTCTCCTCTCCTCCTATTCCCTCACCCCACCCCAACCTCTGCCTCCATCCATCTACCCCTCTGTTATTGCTCAGAAAGGGACAGGCTTCCCATGGGTATCAAGTTATCAAGTTGCTGGAGGACCAAGCACCTCCCATTGCCTTTCATAATAAAAAGAAACTTCCAAGGCCAAAAAAATAAAAATAAAAGTGTGTAGCTTTTTCAAATTTTATATTTCATCCTACTTTAGGACTCATCCCTACCCATCACTCCACAGCCTTCTGTAACAGCCCTCTAAATGTTTGCACCAATGCATTTTTTGGTGCAAAAAAATGGTTTGGTGCAAACCTTTGGTACAAGTCTTGGTTTATCTTTGTTCTGTTACTGCCCTGAAACTGCTTCCATATGGGAACATGGAACCTGGGTTAAACAGACTCTGTGTTTCCTGGGATGTGATCAATCAAATTTTGCTCCAGAATTGTTTCTCCTTCCCTTTGAGGTTCAAGTTAACAGAACTCTGAAGACAGAACTTTAAAAGAGAAGGGATGTGGAATGTGGTGATACTGTGTTTCCTGAAGATCAGAGTGCAAAGCTAGCTACACTAGTTAGCCATAGAGACCAGACAGTGCCTGGTACACACCTTTAATCTCAGAACTTGAGAGACAGGCAGACAGATCTCTGTTAGTTCAAGGTCACCCATAAGGTTGAATCTGCTAAAAGAGAAACCGAGCTCACACAAAGGTGATCTGAGCACTTGGGATCATATGCCTTTAATCCCAGCACTAAGGAGGTGATATGACTGGGCAGAGAGACGAATATAAGGCCAGAGGAGACAGGAAAGAGACGCAGTCTGAGGAGTAGTACAGTCTAAGGAGAAGGAAAACTGCAGTTAAGCTGTCTGCGGACAGGATCACCCCTTTTGTTCTGAGCATTGGTAGAGATAAGAACTCTTTAGTGGTTGGCTGCTTTGCTTCTCTAATCCTCAGCATTTACCTCAACATCTGACTCTGAGTTTTTATTATTAAGAACAATTGGAATTCTTGCAATATCTGGCACCCAACATGGGGGTCTGAATTCACAAAAAAAAAAAAAAAAAAAAAAAAAAAATGCTGTGGCTTTGCAGCCATCTGCATTGGCTGGAGCTACATGCAGCAGGAGTCACTGCACTACTGGCTAGGTGCTTGTTTCTTCTCTCCTGGTGGGCTTTCCATGCCCCCCCCCCTACTTGGGCTGCTGCTAAACTAAATAGCTGCCTTGAAACCCAGTCAGAATTTTACTGTTCTATGCAGCAGCTGTCAGACACATCTCTTCATTGTCATTGTTGGCAGATTTGGTGACAAAATTGGGAATTCTTCAAGGAAGGAATTAGTTAAAAGAGAGCTTTCCTACATTAAAAATAGGAAACACTATTACAATGGACAGAGTTAGGTCTCTGTTTAATTATGCAATGCATGATTTAAAAATGGAACAATTAAATGAAGGGATAATCAAAGGATTGATGTACTGTTAATTATCATCTTGATAATCTTTGCTGTTGGTTTGAGAGTTCTTGGTTTATCTCTGAAAAAGCTGTTTGGTATGAGTGCCAAGATACAGGTCTTAGAAAAACTTAATAAAACAGATCATAGAGATATTCAAACCCAGACAGAAGAATTTAAAGGAGAACCAATTTCAGCATTGCATAGCCTAAGGTTTTCAAACAACCAACCTTAATATTTCTAGTAACCTTACAGGAATTGCCAAGTGACAGTGGCTCTGTAAGAGCTGATTGGACTCCTGTAGCAATGTTAGATTTAAGGAGATTCAAGGAAGTGGTAGTCTCATACGGCATGCATTTGCCATTCACGAATTTAACATTCAGATGTTAAGCTTGTGGTCAGTTTGTAATAGAATTATCCCTAAAGACTGGTTACAGAAGTCTTGAAGCCTGGTCCACAATTACAATGGAGGATCTGGTTCAGAGACTAAGATAGTGTTGAACAACTGAGTAGAGCTAAAAGTCTGGAAACCTCCCAAAATCCACCTCTTGGAGAAAGAGATTATGCAACTATAGAAAGGCAATCCCTATATGATGGCCGCACTTTGGCTTTATGCCCTGCAGCAATTTTGAATGCTTGGGACTGAATTGAAGAAGTAGAAAAGAAGATTGAGTCATTTACTAAAGTCATACAGGGCTCAAAAGAAACCTTCACTGATTTCTTACAAAGATTCACAACAACAATAAATAGAATGGTACCAAATCCAGAACCTAGACAAATAATTGAATCTCTGACTTTTGAAAATGTTAATTCTCAATGCAAAATGATAATTAGGACTTTAAAAGCAAGATTAGAAACTTTGGAGGAATAGATCTAAGATACAAATAATATTGAATGGCCATGATGATACTTGGATAGGAGAGGTAATTTCCAGAGGTTTTCAGAAAAATTGAAATGTCAAGTGTAAACTAAAAAAGGGTTGTAGGCAGGGCATTCCTAGAAACAATGTTGTTTCTAAGCATAATCCAAACAGAATGTGCTTCCTTCCCTTCTGGATTATGCAAAAGGTGTGACAAAGGCAGGCATTGGGAAACAACTTCTGGGGCCTCTCACAGGCCCCTGTGCCAAATTCAATCATTTCCTGTCATCATGGAGGAAACTCCTTCCTGGAGCAATTATAGAACCTAATGCCTATTGTAAGAAAACATACTACTCTGGATGATAGAACAAGAACAGGAGGAGACAAGAAAGAGATTCAGTCTGAGGAACAGTGTAGACTAAGCAGTCTGAGGATGCAGTCTGAGGTCAGGATGGGCCCTTTGGTCTGAGTACTGGTAAAGGTTAGAACACTCTATCGACTGGCCACTTTGCTGATTTTCAACATTAACCCCAATGTCTGACTCTGAGTCTTTGTTAAGAACAATTAGAATTCATACAACAGAGGAACAGAAGCCATGTTGCAGGAGGAGGAATCCTCAAAATGCTTGTTTGGACAAGACCTTGCCTATCATTGAGTGGGTGGTGGAGTAAGAGTGCCTTGGGGTAGACAAAGGCAGGGAAATGTTGCAATAGCAGCAATTGTAACTAGTAGCTGTGGCCTGAGAGTCTGCCCCAGGGCAGTCCACTTGTAAGAACCTGAAGTGACGCACTGGAGGATGCTGGACACTCAGTTCAACCACACTAGTGGCAGCCTGGTTGTCATATCTGAAGAGGTAGATGGTGGGACAAATAACTTCCCCTTTCCTAGCCTTCTGATCAGGGTTGACTGAACCCCTGGTGTGAAACTCTGTCAGAATGGACCCTAATACTGACCTGAACACATGACAAAAGAAGTAGGAGGTGTCTCCGGATGGGAAATCTGAGGGTACTCTTAAATGGAGTTTGTTCAGGCTTGTTCCACAGAGGGCTGGAGAGAAAGCTCACCAGAAGTGCTTTTTCCATGGGCTAGGCCCCCAATCCCCATAATCCCTCATGGGTCATTTTAAGCTAGAGTGAAAATTTGAGTACTTTCTAAGTGAAGCCACCCACCAGCAGCCTAGCCAGGCACTGGCCACTGGCAGAAACCATGAAACAGACCGTGGAGCAAGACTCTGCTGCCACCCTGCTTTCCTTAAACATGTGGTCAGAGGCATTCTTGTCAATGTACCCCAGATCTGTTACTAACAGCAGACTGAAGGAATTATTCTACCCAAGTCTGGCTTATACAAGCAGTAAGTTTATTGGGGCCCCTTGAAGAAGTAGGGTGCAGAATCCCATGAAAGGCCTCACCCTCCCTGGGGAGCAGAAAGGAGTTGGGATAGGTAGGATGTTAGTGGGGGGGCAGGGGAAGAGGGGAGGGAGAGGGAACTGGGATTGACATCCTAGTAAAACAAGCTTGTTTCTAATTTAAATTAAAAAACGGAAAACTAAAAAAAAATAAGGGGAGACTCAAGGGCAGCTGCATCTCTCAATGCCTATCCCAGCACTGGCTTCAGCTTAGAAAAGTTGAGTTTCTGGAACTCTCTGGCAAACTGGATATCGTGCCATGCTGGTCATTGTTGTGGTTCGTAGGCATTCCAGCTGAGTAGGACTATATTGCTCCTCACCTCAATGACCTACCTCCTTAAAAGCCTGGGATGATCTGAGATACTCAACCACAAAGGCCACTGAAGTATCACACAAGCTTAGACTTCTAAATAAGTAAACATCGGCCTCTTTGATGCATTGAGGCAAAAGTTACTGAGGTATCTTAGTTACTTTTGCTGTAATAAGGCATCATGACCAAGGCACAAAGCTTATAAAGGAAAAAAATTTAATTCGGCCTCACATTTTACAGAATTAGACCATGATGGTAGAACAAAGGCATAGTGGGAGGAACACGCTTTGACCCACAAGTAAGGAGGCAGAGAGGGAATCAATGGGAAAGGCATGGGCTTTTGAAACCTCCAAACTCACCCCTAGTGACATACCTGCTCCCAACAAGGCCATACCTCCTAATCCTTCCTAAGCGGTTCCATGAACTGGGGAGCAAGCATCAAGCACATGAGCCTATGGGGACCATTCTCATTCAACCACTCCATAGATCCTTAGCATTATCCCAAGAAGGAAAAAGGTCCTTGAGGACGAAAACCATAACAGCCACTGTGGATTAATGTGAGCAGGGTAGGATCCATTTCTTGTTCACATGGAGCAGTTGTGAGTGAAAAAGAAACAGCATGTATATAAGTCTGTGGTTGGAGTTTCATCCCTGTACTCCACGGAGCTGGTTTTGCAACCCAATGGACTCATGTGTACCTATTGAAATAGGAAAAATTAATAAAAGTCTAAAAACTTAGACCACAAAGCCCATATCGGAAAAAGAGAATTTCTGAGCTCTTCTGAGCTCCCTAAAACAGCACAAAAGATAAGGAGTGAGTACGTAACTAGTTAACATACCACCAGCTATGTCAACATTCCTTTGTCCTAAATAAAACCAGACAGCCACCAATTCGTGGTTGTAAAAATCCCTGGCCCAGGAGATAATTAACAAGCCCATAACCCAATACCTCCTACAATAACCTGATCAACTGTATTCTGCTTAAACATACAGTTATTGTTTTATCCTATGTAACCACAGCAGCTTTGTAATCTCGAGACTTTCAGCCTTATGATTTCCCTTTAAAAAAAAAAATCTCAGCACTCGGGAGGCAGAGGCAGGCGGATCTCTGTGAGTTAGAGGCCAGCCTGCTCTCCAGAACGAGTACCAGGATAGGCTCCAAAGCTACACAGAGAAACCCTGTTTCGGGGGGGGAAAAAAAAAAAAAACCCTTAGCTGTAAAAGCGGCATCCCACTTGCTCCCGAGTAGATGGAATCCTTGAAGAAACCTTTATCTTTGCATTCGGTGAGTCACCTCCTTGGTAGTGGTCTTTTTGGGGTCCCACAAACTGGGCATAACACCTATGTTGGTTTGGTTTCTAGTTCTTGGGTTGAAATTTTCCCATGACCTGTCAGGGGAGGAAGCAAGGTGGGAGCTCGACCTCATTTAGAGGCCAGACTCTTCAGAAAGAGAGCCTCAGGAGTAAATACATGGTGCTTTTTTACTATAGTTGTATGGGCTTGACTCTGTAAAATGAGACTATTCTGGCCTCTCAAGGACTCAGTGGCACACAAATCCTATCCTGGAAAGCACAGAGAAGCATCTGTGCTACGTTTTTGTCAGAAATGACCCTATCCACCAAAGGCCACAGCATCTGAATGCACCCTGCCTACTCCACATCACAATGGCATCTATTTTTACTTAATAACTGAATTGCTGGGGAGGAATCTTGATGGCTGCAGGAAGAAGAGGCCCAGAAACAATATGAACAGACCACAACAGTGTCCAGATACAAAACAAAGTGTCACAAAACAAAGCCTAAACCACCCACTTGGATGCAGACAACAACGTCAAGGTCATTGACTTTGGTCTCCAGACCAAGGTTAGAGTTGGACACTGGGACTGAGCCTTCAATGCCCCTTCAAACTCCTTCTCAGAAAAGGATACGAAGAGAGTGATGGGTGGATCTGGGAAGGATGCTCTGAGTTAGAAGCACTGGGCACCTTCCCTGGTTATGGAACACCATTAGTCGACTGCACAAATACATCCTAATAGGGACATATGAAATCCCAGGTCATATCTCTGGGCAACTAAAAACCCTCATACACCAACTTTTTCAGTTACACCACAGAAGTTACCCCACTAGAAGACATTCAGAAACATCCATGGTTCATCAAATATGAGTAAATTTCGCAGACTATTCCAAGTGAGACCTGCCCAGGCCACACCATCTTAGCTCTCTGACCTTGGACTTGACACGAATATCAACTGTGCATCAATACTGAATCCTTGCCAAATGCAGAGGAGAGACTCTGAGTAAAGCATGGAGATGTTTCACACCCTGAAAGGCTCTCCAGAACCTTGGGCTTGTCTGAAGCACCTCAGCAAAGATTAAGACACCAGCCATATACCTTCCCATGCCACACAAATCCTTCCCCTTTTCCTTTTCTCTAGAAACCAAGAGCTAGTATCCTGCCCTTGGCCTTTCAGGCACCTGCCTGAGGACAGATCATGGGGGTTAAAGTGTCTTCATGCTTTTCATTTTCTTCTGTTGTCCCAAGTAGGAGAGCCCCCAGGTAGAGTCTACCCCTCCACCCCCACCCCACCCTGTGTTCAGCTGTAGTTGGACTTTGCAAGAGATTCAACAATCTCTCAGGAGCAATACCCTTGCCTCCTGGGCAACACCCTGATTTGCAAACTGCTTCCACTCTGAAAGGAGCTACAGGAGAGGCAGAGGAGGAGAGTGAAGCCATGCCTTGCATGGTTCTTTTGCCGCCTACAGTTCAAAAGAGATGCATACTGCTGTCTTCCCCAGATTGAAATGGCACAGCCCTCACACCCGTGTGATGGTGTTTAGAGACAGGCCTTCTGTAGGGAGGCAAGGACAGATTTTTGTCACGTGGGCAGGACTTTCAAGATGCACTCAAGTACAGCTAGAAATAAGTCCCCATCATGTGAGGATGCAGAGAGCAGCAGCCTCTGCAGAGAGGGAAAGGGCTTCACAGGAGCTTACTCATCTGTTACCTGATGGGTACTAACTGCAAATGCATTTTCCTCTAGTCCCTGAGCAATAGCTGAGGGGTTGAAGCCCAGGACACATCAAGGAAAGGAAAGGGCCCCCCCCCCGCCCCCCGCACTGCACAACGCCCATCCACACTCAGAAGAAGCCTGACAGAGGGCAGAGTACCATGTCTGATTGTCATCCACTTGTCATAGTTGATTAAAACAACGGCTGAACACTTTAATTTCATTACAGAATATGAACATCCTGTTGGATGCAGTCCACAATATCAAGGTCATAGATATTTGTCAGAGACAAAATGTGGAGCCATATAAATACCACAAGAGCACTGGTAAAATACAAATGGAGAGTCATTGAGGCAACTGAGCAAAGGGACCTACAAGCTGCAGAATGGAGAGACCCAGAAACCTCATTTGTTGTGTGACCTCCATCAAGTCACTTAGGGGAAACTCAATTCCTTAATATGTAAATTCCTGGGCAAAAGGCTTGCTCTGCCTCCTCTTGAGAGCTACAGATACAGGACATCAAGAAGCTTATTGTGTATAACTCTTTGTTTACTATAAAAGCCAGGGTGTATGTGTCCGAGTATCTGTGTCCATACTACAACACAGAGGTCCAAGTGCTCAGCCCAGCCTTAAAGCCACACTGACTTCATGTCATCCATCCTTCCCACTTGTCCCCCCAGAGCTGATAGACAACATTTCAGTGCAGGGCTCCTGGCCCTTATCTTCAGACTGGAACCCTAGCTTCCTGACATTTCTCTACCTTGTACTACTGGGGGTTCAGCATGAACCCAATCTTAAAGAGTCACCAGGAACTCATCTCACTACTATTGTGCTCATGTCCTCAACTACAGTGGAATCCTTGACCTGGGTATCACCCCTGTGTGTGCATATTGGAGGTCCTACTGAAGGGACCAGACCCTCACCCAGCCCCCTGCTTTAGCAGCCATGACAGGCTCCAGAAAAGACCCAGCAAGCAGGTCCTTGACTCAGCAACATGTGCCAAGCTTCCTGACCTTTCCCAACCTTGTCCCTCACTAGGAAGCCAGATACCCTCCATGTGGCAAGGAACCAATCAGAAGTTAGCTGGCAGGCTCTGGATGTGTAACAGTGGCCTACAGAGCATAGCAACTGCCCTGGGAGGGCCTATAGGCCATAGCAACCAGTTGACCAATCAACACAGGACAGGTCGTCTAAGCTCGGAAGTGCACCAATCCTGAGACTGTTGCAGACCCCCCTAGACACACCCCTTGCTTTGCCCCAATAAATTTCCAGTCCTTCAGTCCCTCTGTGCCCTTCTCGAACCAACTGCTGTGTTGGACTGAGGAACCAAAATGAGTTAATATAATTGACTTGTTAAACAATAAAAGACTCTTTGTTTTTGCATCGGAATGGGTCTCTTGGTGATTTTGGGGTTCAGAATTTGGGCACAACACTACCAGCCTGACCATGTTGGACAGCTGAACACTCACACAGGTCTAATTGGCTAGTCTGTGTAGGACAGGCCCTGGCTGCTTTGCTGAGGCCATGAGCTTTTCCAGCCTCTTAGGTTTCTAGTGATTTGTAGAGACTTATTCGGAATTCCTCAAGGGTATTTTGAGAGCAGTAGGACCCCTGTGAATTTAATAAAGGCAATAGATCACTCAAACATCATCATTGTGATGGTCCACTTGATAAAGAGAAACAATGCTTAGCTGCAGAATGGGGGAAGGGTGTCCCAGAAAAAAGAAAGAACTCCAAAGTGCAGAAGAGCTCAGCATAGTATACTCCTTGCTGGGTGCCAGGGGGTGGGGAGCAATGGTCTGGTAAAGTAAGTGCCATAGCCATGAAACAGGACATTGAGCTCAGAGATTTGAAGACAAACAACATCCTGCTAGAGGGTGCAGGAACAACAAAATGCGTGACTTTGGAGACCAGGCTCATGGCCAAGAGAAGCTAAGGACATTCTAGGCACATTATCCTTCTTCAAAGAGAGAGGAGAGAGAGAGAGAGTGAGAGAGAGAGAGAGAGAGAGAGAGAGAGAGAGAGAGAGAGAGAGGATTTATGGTTTTGAACATATGATGAACATGAGGTGAACATCTGAACTCTGCTTTCTTCTTGCTTCAGGGCCACTGTCCTCTTTTATAGAGACCCATTTCAAAAGTCCTAGCAGAGGCCTCAAAGGATGTTCAAAATCTTTTCATATCATCTCCTCCCAAGTGGGAAGCATCCTCCACTGACAGTTAACTGTTCTCCTGAGGTAGAAACCTACAGTGGAACTTATGATGAGGTACCAGCATCTGGTCTGGGGTGACAAAGGCTCACCAGGGTTTTTTTCCCTTGAGGAAAGAGCCAAGTAGGTGAGCACTGTGTGCACCTTGATTGACAGTCAAAATTTTTATGGGACTCATGCATCTTGATGAAACAGAGTTCCATCAAGCCATGGCTTGCTGCTCCACCACACACTGAGAGCTGCTAGCTGGTGGAAGTGGGGGAAATATTGTCAATGTATTGGTGACAGGTGATGTGTAGATATGGTGGTAGGCAGCTCCAGAAAGCCCAGAGTGCTGCTGGGCTACAGGAGCCATGGAAAACCCCAGGCTCCCTCTCTTATTCACTACCCTTCTCTCCCCGTGTATGTATGCTAGCTGGAGTCCAGATGAGAAATGAGCTCCTCAGCCAGTAGAGGTGTCATGACTCCTTGCATTTCATCTTTCTGCTTACACGGGATCCTAAGTCTAAAATCCTGTCCTCTAACCACTTGCCAGAGTTTGTAGGAAAGGCTGATTCCATCAGCTGGACAGTAGAAGAGCAACTCATGATTTGGAGAGCCAGGCTCATTCACCCAGGACATTTTTAGCAGCTCCTTCTGCAGTCAGATGCACTATTCATGCTAGGATTCCCTGGGCCCACATAGACATCATGGTGGGGTCCTGCTTTCAGGTGTTTGTAAAGTGTTAATGCTGTTATTTTCAGCCTTCTGAAGAGACAAAGGGATGTGCCTGCAGTGTGCGCCAGGAATCTCCTTGTAAGTAGTCACCATTGGAGCACACACAAGGCAGATGTGTTGGAGGGAGCTGTTCCTTGGGGACACTGCCCATGGCTGGAAGCTACTAGGGGACTCCTGAAGAGGATGGAGTAAGACACTGAATCTGGGGAGCAGTGAATTCCATTTTCAGTAGAGCGATGCCAGAAGCGGCTAGAGGGTGGTAAGGAGGTCTTTGATCTAGGGGAAGCAAGAGCTATCAAGAGGTCAGAGCAGAGCAGAAACTTATAGGATCCAGTCTATCCTGGAGATTCCTGGTGATGGCTGGCAGAGCAAAGAGCCAAGTCTCACACAACTGTGTCAGCAGAGAACTTTTGTGCTATTTTTCTTCAGCCTGCTTAGGCTGAGTCCTGGATGCTCACAATACTCAAGGGGCTTGTGCCCCTCATGCTGTGCTGTATAAAATTTACCCCAGTGTAGGGAATGGCAACAGCAACGGCTTGTGTAGTTGAGAGTTGGCTGGGCATGGCCCTTGTGTCCTCAGCATGCACAATGAAGAGCAGCAGGATGGACCTGGTTCTCGCTCACTCTTGGCTGCTGCCTGGGATCAGGCTGCATTTATCTTATTCTACTGGAGGTTGTTTCCACATGTGGCAGTAGAGGTTTCCAGAACCTGGTCAGGCTACAAAGCCTACAACATTAAGTGTACCACATTCTGCTGTTTGTAGGTTGTACTGGAGCTGGCTGGATGAATTGAGCTTCTTCCCCTCTGTGAGCAGAGCCTTGCAGTCAAGCATAGTGTAGAGGGACATGGAGAAGGCCCACAGGAGTGTTTATGTCTCAGTATCTGTGTGCTTCCTTCTTGAGAGCATTGTGGGATGTGATAATAACAGATAGAAGGGCAAGGCGGAATCTTACCCCACAGACATTTAGCCCAGGCTGAGATTAATGCAGGTATGGTGCCCATGCAGACCACCAGCAAGGCTGTATACAATCCCTCCTTTTATTTAGAAGCCATGCTTTGAATCCTCACTCAGGGGAAATGGTTTGGTCCCCACTGAGGTACCATTGGGATGCTCATCTCTCCAGCCTATTGCAAGAGACTTAGAACACTGCTAGCATCACTTCTTCCAGGGATGGCTCTGAGGTGCTGTCTTCTTCAGTGCCTGCATGTCAGCCTCTACCCTAGGAAAGGCTTGGCTTTGAGAATCCATGTGAGATGGGGAGAACAGCACTTCGTTCCATTGTAAGTAACAATAGGAGACAGATGTGTCTCCAGCCTCCTGTTGCAGCTTTGCAGACAGCCTTATGGACTAGGACAGATGACTCCCAGATCTACTCCTGCAGATCACCTTCATATTCCTTCCCAAGAGCACCATCGGCAACTTTCATCCAGTACAGGACCTGTGCAAGGGCTCAGTCAACTGCAGTACTTCCTGCCTCTTGACTGTCTAGCTTGGGAGGGCCGAAATGCTGAGAGGCCTGGGGCACTGACTATGCTGACTTTAAGCCTTGACTCCACCTGTCACTGGAAATGTGCAAACTTGCCTGAGTCTTTACCCAACTGCCTCAGAACTACAGGGTTCTGGGTCTCCATGCCGTCTATGTAAGATGCCAGGGGCATGGGAAGCTCACAGGCAGCTGCTCTGAACATCTTAGGAGAATTTGCTTGAGGACCACCCCCCTGCTGTGCACAATGTCTGGATGTATTTCTCCTGCCCATCTCAAACAGTGTTCCCTTTGAGCACAGGGCTTGCTTCTGTTCTGCTGCCACTCCTGTGCCGTGGTGACTCCACCTTTGGGAGTTGAGCTGTTAGAAATGCCATGAGGAGATAAGCCCCCCCCCACATCTGAGGACCAGCAGTAGGCTGTATACATAATGTAAGTTAAACCCCAGCCTGTGGCAGTTAGGGCTTGCCCATCCCCCAAAGTTCTACCCACCAACCCCCTTTCTCAAAAGGGGCGTGTCTCTCAGCCTCCCTTTCACCTTCATTCTCTGCCACCAAAGCATCTGCTGCTCCTGAGGAGGGCCAATGAGCAAAGTACATGTCTTCCTAGGTTACTTTGTGTTGATGTGACAAACATCATGAGCAAAAGCAACCTGGATTGGAGAAAGTTTATTTGGCTTCAACATCCTGACCATTGACCATCATAGAAGGGAAGTCAAGGCAGGAACTCAAGCCGGGCAGGAACCTGGAGGCAGGCAGTGAAATGGAGACTGCAGGGAAGTGCTGCTGACAGTCTTGCTTCCACTGGCTTGATGAGCCAGCTCTCCTATACATGCCAGGACATCCTGCCCAGTGTTGTCACAAACTCCAGTGTCACACTGTACAAAAAACCTCACACTAGAGATTTATTGGGAGGGGAAAAGTCAGGAGGGAGGCTGCTTCTACTGGGTGAGAAGCAGAGAACTCAGCAGAAGATGTGTTTTTCTATAGAGTTTCTGGGGAGGTGGGGGAAACCAAGCTTTCCAGGGTGGCCTGGGATTGGAAGGATTGTGTGATCTGATCTTGTGGGTAAACTCAGGGGTTGGTGAGATTCTGTGACCTAGTCTTGAAGGTCAGGGATTTCATGCTCCAGGGTGGCTGGTTTTGTTTTTATGTTTTCCTTGGCCCAGGTCTGGGCTTGAGGTCAAATCAGGGTCAGGGTGCTCTTTCCTTGGCCCTTTTACCTTATACTACCACCCTCCTGTTATCATTCATCAGTCAAGAAAACACCCCACACAGTTCCCCTACAGGGAAAATGATGGAGGTGTTCTCTCAATTTGAGGTTTTTCAGATGCCTCATGTTGTGTAAAGTTGACAAGTTGACTGTCACACATGGGCACCACACGGATGGGATGATCAGTGGTAGATCCAGGTGAGATGACACCAGAGGCAGGGTGTTCAGGTAGAACATCTAATTGCCAGGAAGCAGCTGGCTGGGCGGCCTGTCTGTAGCAGAACTGAGGACCTGGAGGATTGCCTGATGGAGCACAGTAGTGGGCTGTGTGGAGATCTGAGGCAAGCCCATGGCTCTGACCTGTCTGCTAGAGAAGGCTGGAGGCAAAGAGAGACACTGACTCCCTCCTGTCAGTGAGGTAGTCCCCATCCTGCTTCTGTTTGGGAAGCAAGGAAGCCTTGAATGAATGAAGTCCTGATGCCATCTAGGACTCAGAGACCAACTGTCCCACCATAAATAGTCAAAGCCATCACCTATATGAGTCAGGCTCAAGAGGAATGACCAAGCTTTCCTCAGGAGTCAAGCATGATTGTTTATGAATGATTGACCTGTGTGCCCAGACTAGCAACTGTAATTTCCTCCTCTGGGGTGTTTAAAGTCTGAGTCTGCTCCAACCAGTCTAGCTGACAACTCCCCCCCAAACCTGATGAACAAGCTGATGGTCCCAGGAGCCAAAGACCTCATTAGAGAACCCAACTGATCCCAGCTTCATGGTCCATGTGTTGGTGCGTCTGTCCTTGCTTCATTCCCTCACCAGCACAAGACCCAAACTACGAGGGACGTGATAACTCTGGGCATATTCTCAGTGACCTGCTGTGGAATATTATCTTAACTGTACAAAAATGTGTTACATTTGTTTGTGCTGCATTTGTTAACTATGTAAAGATGTGCTGGCATTTGCATTAATTAAGTAATATTACCCTGGGCTCAGAGGGGCAATGTTAGCAACTGGTGACAGGAAGAAGCAGGGAGGAGCGTAGTATGGGTTTTCCTTTTGTTTTTTCTAAGTTGGGGTGGTGTGAAAGGGAGTGGCTTCCCTGAAGCCAGCAAAGAGAGGAAGTTAGCCAGTTGCTATTTTAAGTCTCCCGAGCTTGCTTACTAGGTTTTCACCCTAGACTTTGAACCTCTAGTTTCATTAGGACGATATAGATTTAGTTAGAACTACTTTTAGTGGCAACAACAGAGCCATTGTCTGGAGGAACAGATTTCCTGCCAGGCTATGGCCTTGGTGGCTGGGCCACTAGTAGTTAAAGCACAGTCACTGTGAGGAAGGTAAAAAGAGCAGTGACCTGTCCCTAATCCATCATTTTTTTAAGATTATTTTTTATGTAGCATGCTCCAGCTGCATGTACAACTTTATGCCAGAAGAGAGGGCATCAGACAGAGAGGGCATCACTATAGATGGTTGTGAGCTGGGAATTGAACTCAGGACCTCTGGAAGAGTAGCCAGTGCTCTTAACCTCTGAGCCTTCTCTCCGGCCCAAGGGCTGATTGGTTTTAAGGGCTTGACATGAACTGTGTAGGCTTCCAGGAATTTAGAGAAGAGAAACAGATGAACTGGCAGCTCTCCTGTCAATCAGAACTCCCCAAACCATGCTTAGCAGACCAGATCCAATCCATGAGCAGGCTTCAGAGTTGAAGCACTCGATGGTACCAACAGGCCTATGTGTCTGTTTTTGGTTTGTTGTTTGGTTTTCCTCCCCTGTTTAATTAAATGCTCTACTTTGTTATTTGGGGGGGGGTGATTTACGAATTAACCTTTTCATCCCATACAACTCATGAATTTGTAGAGTACAACTTGGGGACTTTTTAGCCTGTGCCAGTGTGAAAAGGGTCAATAGCCATGGAGTACAGACCTGCAGCTTTAAGGTAGACTGTGCCTTCAACTTATTTCCAGCCCCTTCAAGGGACAGAACATCCTCCTTTCCTTGCATGTCACGTGGGACACTATCACCACACGACACTCAAGTGAGGTATAAGAGAAGGACGGTGGATACCTGGACAAAATATTTCTGAACCTTGTGTTCTCAGAGATACAAGTCTGACAGTCACAGTCCTGGAAGCTGTAGCTTCAGCAAGAGGCTTCTTCTGTGGAAAGGGGCCTCTACCTCTTCTAGGATTCTGAGGTGACCTCTGACCTCAGTCAGTCAGGCTGTCTGTACCCTGAAATGCCCAATGAGCCTTTATCCTTGCACCTTTCTCCTCCTTCAAGATGTTATCCCAGTGGTTCCTAAAGATGTGATTCATCCTTGGCCAGGCCACTCAGCTGCTGTCCTTCTGCTAAGCTGGGGACATCAGTGAAGCCAAGATATTCAGTGTCAGAGCTGAATCTGGAGAACAAAATATAGGGGCTGGCATAAGGTTTCCTTGCAGAAGATACGTTCCTAACCCATACCCACCTGTCCTTGCCCCTCACAGGCATTGTAGCATCCCACCAATGCACACACACACAAAAAAATCCCCTCATTGCTATTCATCCCCTCAGCCTGAACTCTGAGCTTTCTTGGTGGACCTTTCCTGTCTGAGATTAACCACATCAAAACATAAAGAAGCAGAAGCTCTTCCAAGTGTTGGTCAAGGAGACAGACAGAAAGCAGAAGATCACCGAGACAGGAGACCTGTGGGCTCTTCCTATCTGTTCTGTCTATCAGGCTTTTTAGGAAGAGTTGACTTCTGCCATGCTGCCCATCCAGAGGCACCCTAGATTTTCCAGCATATGCGGTACCACAGCCAGCTCCAACCTATAGGAGAAGGCAAACTTCCATGCAAAATAGTTCAGTTGCATCAGATACCATAGGAATGTTCCAGCAGGATTTCTTCCTGAGGAGGTACGCCAAGTAGCAGGGTTTAATCCACCTGAACATCCCATCAGAACCCACCAACATACACATTTCTGATTTTTCCGACTTCCCCAATGAAAAAACATAGAAAATAAAATTTAAAGCACATATGCACCCTCTTGTACCTGCTTGCCCAATTCTTCAATGGGCTCTGCCTCCTGCCACTTTTGGGGGAGCCACTTTGTTGGTGATTATAGACTGGGTTTGTGTCTTTGGAGCTCGCAGGAAGCAACACAATTTTGACAGGCAAGCCCTGATTCTCTTACACAATCTCTTGAAGCACCCGATGCCAGGGTCTGGCCCAGGTGGCAGGGGCATTTCCTCTTCCAGTATGCTGCTGCAGACACACAGGGCAGCCACGGCTCTGGGGTCATAGCTACAAGTGGGGATCTTCCTCTACCAGTGGGGACATTGAGGCATGGAGGCACTTCTGGCCAAATTCTGCCCTGATAGAGTCAGGACATCAGGCAGGTGCTGTTGTGAGGGCTGGGTGTGGAGAAGGCCAAAGGTGGGCTCATTGACTCATCCTTTAGGCAAAGACCAGAGAAAGAGAGATACACTGGAGAAGGGGGAGGTGTAGGACCAGGGCCTACAGGCTTGGCTGAGGTGGTACAGTCAAGTTTAAGTTCTTTGTGTACCTGATCTTTGATGATAAGGTATGTCCTCATCATTTCATTGTATTTTCTCTTTTTCAGGGATTCTAAAATGACATTGGCATTAAACCCAAGGTCAGAGACAAGTGTCTAGGATGTTAGAATCTGGATAGGAATCACTTGAAATGTTTCCTCCACATTTCATGACCCATGAATGTTGCTGAAGGAGTCCCTTCAATGGAGGGACTCCTCTCTGGGGTAACTGAGCATTTGGGGAATTAGGTTTTCAAGCTGCCCAGAGATGTTGGCTGAAACATAATAGTTCTCTTTGATGATATTCCCCTCAGTCTCTTTTGGGGTGCTTCCTCTGAAGGGGTAGTGCCCAGTGGTGACAAAAGAAAGCAGCACACCCAGACCCCACACATCTGCCTTCTTCCCACCATAGCCTTCTCTCAGTGCCAGTTTCAGGACATGGAAGGTCTTGGTTCCGCATCACCCTTGAAGTACAGTGCCAAGTCTACACCTGGTGGCAAAATCAAAGTCTACCAGATTCACATTGCCCTCTGCATCTAACAGGATGTTTTGGGTTTTGATTGTCAAGGTCATGGCAGTACTTGATGGCTGACACAATCTGCCCAAATATTTCCTACGCCTCTTCCTCCTGCAGCCTGCCATCTTCCACTATCACTTGGTACAAGTTTTTCCCAAGGGCATATTCTTTAATAAAATCTGGAAGACCTGAGGGATGTTAGGATGGTGTAGTATTTTGAGTGTTACCATCTCTGACATGACGAACTGAAGGTGCTGCTTTATGTTGTCTACAACTTTTATGGCCACCAGGGTGCCTGTGAGGTGATGATAGGCCAGTTTCACAGAGCCAAACTCACTTTGGCCAATGACACATAGGACCTTGGATTGACATTTCAGGATCCTCTTTCAGAGGAGTCAGGCCAGGAGGCTTGGTGGTCACTGTACTCCTGTACAGACAGGTTATAGGTGAAGCCTCAACCCAACAACAAAGAGCGATGAAGGAGCCCTACAGGTCACTGCAATCAGCTCCCTGTTCTGTAGGGACAGAAGTGCAGCCCAGCTCAATGTCTTATATACACAGGACAGTCATTCTCCCCTCACAGTGGCTCTTTGTGAGGTCCGAGAAAGAAATGAACCAATCACAGCAGGCTGTAGCCTACAGTGGCTGTCTCCACATTGGGCCACAGGCACCTTCCCCTTCTTATGAAAATTCGACTAGCCTCCCCCAGCTTCTGCTTCCACTGATCAAAGAGATAGACACAAATACTCATTTAGAAATTACACCAGCACCATGCTTCAGTGGCCTTTTTATGTGGATCCTGAGTGCCTCAAACCACTTCTGGCCTTTGAGGATGAGGTACGTTTTGGACAGGTGTCTTGCAGAGAGGTAAAGTCATCAGGGGATTTTGTCAAGACCATGTTTAAAGTCTTCTATTCTTCAGACCACAGGGTATAAAGGCAGAAAGACACAAGGCATGGAGAGCTCTTGGCCACTCTCTAGCCTGAACCTGTTAGTCCTAGCCCTGGCCCAGGGGCTTCCTTTCAGTATGTTTTAAAGGGCCACTTTAAAGAATGCCCAGAAAGTAGCAGGAGGCCCCCTGGGGTCTCTTGGGCATGGGGTTATGGAGGCAGTGATGGTTGGGTGGGGGGCTTTAGGCTTCTGTCAAAATTGTTCACCTCAGGGAGTCCTGAGAAATCACTGTGTTAACTCAGCTCTTTATAGATAGGAGATCTGGATTTCTCCCTGGTGATCCTGGGTGCTGGCTGGCCCTAAGACCATTGCCCAGGGACTATCAGGACAGCTCCTAGAACACTGTTACAGCCCACCATTTGCTTCTCCAGCCATCTCCAGTCATTACTATCTCATAGCTCCTGAGATTCACTCCATTTTTGGGACAGGATCTTGTCTCTTAAGCCTTTGTTGCTTTTGAGACAAACATAAACTAGCTCATTAGAACTGGTGGGAACTGAGACCAAAGTGAAATGACCACTTGGTCCTGACCCATCTTCCCAATCATACTCATGTTTTCCATCACAGACCACACCTCCTCCACCTGAAGCAATGGATAGGGAGCTTCATGGGCAGGGGGACCACTGTTCAGTGGCTTGTTGTCCCACACCATGACCAAAAGCATCTTAGAAGGGAAAGGGTTTATTTAGCTTCTGTCCCAGTCAAAGCCCATCACTGAGGAAAGTCAAGTAAGAACTTAGCAGGAACAGAGGCAAGAACCCTGGGGGAGAGTTACTGACTTGTTCTCCATGGCTTGCTCAGCCTGCTTTCTCATATGACTCAGGACCACTGTCTAGGACTGGCACCTTCCACAATGGGCTGGAAGGGCCTCATCAGTGATTAAGGAAGTGGCCCATGGACATGCCCACAGGGCAAAATGATGGAGGTAATTTCTCAGTTGAGTTTCCTCTCCCCTTGTGACTATATCAGGTTGACAGAAATAACCCAGTATGCTTGCCTTCTCTTGGTCTATTTCCTTCCTGTTCTGCAGACTGAGATGTGGCAGTGACTCTTAAGAAGTTGGGAGGCTCCAGGATCAAGCAACTTGAGGAGGGTGTGTTCTGGCTCAGACTTTAATGGCATATTGCATCGTGGTGAGGAAAGCAGGGCAAAGGAGTGAGAACAACTGGTCACATGTGTCCACAGTCAGGAATCCCAGACAGCTGAAGGTTGGTGCTGTGGTTCTTCTCTCGGTTTTCTACAGCTGGGAATGCAGCCGGAGGAAACGTTCCACACAAAACCTTCAGGACGGCTCTTACTACCTTCAGACACACCTCTCCAGAAACACCCTCAGATATGTGTGCCCAGATATCTGCCTCCTACACAAACCCAGATCCCACCACAGTCTCCAGAGCAGGTTCAGGTCTGGGAAGCCAGAGAAGCACTTAAAGAGAAGTTGAAGTACAGAAAGACCACATTTCAGGTCAAGACAGATGCTGGCTTAAAGAGGGTAGGGGATGGACAGAGGGTAGATCTGGGAAAACTGCAGAGCGGCTAAGTCAAGTTCCTGCCAGGGGCAGATGTTGCTGACAGACACAGTGTGGATAATAAATAGCAAAAACCACTTCATCTAATCCATAAGTGGGATAGTGAACTGAAGAGATGGTCCTCAAAAAAAGAAACACAAACTTGAACAAGTGTTCACCATGATCATCATCTGGGAAATAGAGTGAAAAGTGTTTGGAAGTGACCTCTCACCCAAGTCACAACAGTATCAAGGAAACCAAGGCTGACAGATGCTGGGCAAGGTATGGAGAAACGAGGATGCTTACACACTGCTAGTGGAACTGAAATGGCTTGACTCCCGAAGAAAGCTTGGTCACTCCTCGAGCCTGGCTCATATGGGTGATGACTTGGCCTATTTATGGTGGCACAGTTGGTCTCTGGAACCTAAATGGTCCGTGTCAAAACATACATTTACTTAGGACTTAACTCATTCAAAGCTTCCTTGTTCCCTACACAAAGAAGGATGATGACTGTCACTGACAAGAGGGAGTACCAGTCAGGGTCTTTCTCTGCCTCCAAGCCTTCTCTAGCAGGCAGGTCAGAGCCATGGGCTTGTCTCAGATCTGTGCCAGACAGAGCACAGTCTCCACATAGCCCACTACTGTGCTCCATCAGGCAATCCTCCAGGTCCTCAGTTCTGCTACAGACAGGCTGCCCAGCCAGCTGCTTCCTGACGCTTTGATGAGCTGAGCACCCTGCCTCTGGTGTCATCTCACCTGGATCTACCACTGATCATGCCATCCGTGTGGTGCCCACATGTGCTAGGTATGTGAAAAGAGGGAAACGTAACTGAGGAAACACCTCCATCAGATTGCCTGGAGAAAAGTGTGTGGGTATTTTCTTGATTAATCACCAGTAAGGGGTGTGGCAGCCCACTGGGGGATGTGCCACCACTGGGCAAGAGATCTGGGTTGTATAGGAAAGCCAGCTCAGCAAGCCAGTCAGCACCTGTTTAGCTTCCTGCCTGTAGGCTCCTGCCTGGCTTGAGTTCCTGCCTTGACTTCCCTTCTAGGATGGTCAACGGTCAGGATGTTGGAGCCAAATAAACTTTCTCCATCCCAGGTTGCTTCTGCTCATGATGTTTGTCACATCAATACAAAGTAACCTAGGACAGACATGTACTTTGTCCATTGGCCCTCCTCAGGAGCAGCAGATGCTTTGGTGGCAGAGAATGAAGGTGAAAGGGAGGCTGAGAGGCACGCCCCTTTTGAGAAAGGGGGTTGGTGGGTAGAACTTTGGGGGATGGGCAAGCCCTAACTGCCACAGGCTGGGGTTTAACTTACATTATGTATACAGCCCACTGCTGGAGATGTGGTCCTCAGATGTGGGGGGGTGGGGGGCTTATCTCCTCATGGCATTTCTAACAGCTCAACTCCCAAAGGTGGAGTCACCACGGCACAGGAAATGAAATGTAATGAATTACAAATAATGTGATGATGAAGAAAGAAAGCAAAATATAAAACAAGATTGTGACACTGAATTGTACAGTGAAATGAGTTGAAATACAATGGAGTGTTGTGATGACAGATAATGTCATGTAATCAAATTCAGTGAAATTCTATTACTAAGGAAGATGAGAAAAAC
Organism: Cricetulus griseus; assembly: GCF_003668045.3. Classification (NCBI taxonomy): domain Eukaryota; kingdom Metazoa; phylum Chordata; class Mammalia; order Rodentia; family Cricetidae; genus Cricetulus; species Cricetulus griseus. The sequence goes on along the minus strand of NC_048595.1, from coordinate 337,378,604 downwards.
AATGAGATAATATGATGCTAAAATGAAATAAAATACAAAATGAAGCGATACAACATGAAATAATAAAAATAAGTAACAAAATGTTAAGTGATGCAGTGAGTGACATAAAATGAAGTGAAATGTGATCATGAAGTTATAAGACATAAAGAAATAGAGCAAGATGGTATTTAAATTAGAAGATGAAACAATGATGAAAAAGATGGAGAAAAGAGTGAATAAAATGGAATATTATACACAGGAATGAAATGTCAAAATATAATAAAAAATAAAATAATAAAATTAATCAATAAAATTAAACAATAAAAAGAAGCTAAGGTGGTGGTGGAGCACACCTTTAATCCCAGCACTCGGGGGCAGAGGCGGTGAGGATCTTTGTGAGTTCAAGACCAGCCTGGTCTACAAGAGCTAGTTCCAGGACAGCCTCCAAAGCCACAGAAAAAAATAAAATAAAATAAAATAAAGCAGCCTTATAAAAGTTTAGATGAAATGCAATGCAATGAAGAGAATAAATAAAATATAAGGTAAAACAATGCAATGCAATGTGTCAAAGGTAATGAAAAATAAAATAGTGAAATGAGACAAAAAGAAGCTAAACAAAATAATGATCAAATGAAAGGAAGTAAAGTATGAAATTAAAGGATTTTATGAAATACTGTAAAGAAATAATATGGCAAAATAAAATGTAGGGGAAATGGACATTTCCTGTCCTGACCACCTGCTCCCAAATAACCAACACAGAGGCTGAATATGTTATAAATGCTCTGTCAATAGCTCAGGCTTATTGCTAGTTAACTCTTACATTTTTAGCTAACCCATACTCCTAATTTATGCTCTGAGCCATGGCAGTATCTTTATTAACATGGCATGGACATGTTCATCTCCTGCTCTTCTGCATCTGGCTGGAGACTCCCCTGACTCTGGCCTTCCTCATCCCATCATTTCAGTTTGGTTTTCCTACCTAGCTGTATCCTGTTCAGCTGTTGACCAGTCGGCTTGTTTATTAAACCAAACACAGTTACATATATTCACATAGTGTAAAGAAATATTCCACAGCAATGTAGTAAATGATTTAATGTAACACAATAGATTGGAATAGAGTCAAATGTAACCAAGCAAATGAAGAAAAATGGTGGAATAAAATGACTTGGAAAGAAGAAATCCAATTAAATTCAATGCATTTAATTAAATATAAATATAATGGAATAAAGACAGGCATGGTGAAACATGCCTTTACCCCCAGCACTCTGGAGGAAGAGTCTGCAGATGATCTCCATGAGTTCAAGACCAGCATGGTCTACAGAGTAATTTCCAGGACAGCAAGGGCTGTTCAACAGAGAAACTGTCTCCAAAAAGACAAAACAAATCATATATACGTACATATAGGTATATATAAATATATATAGTAATGAAACAAATATGTGATGATAAAGAAAAATAATAAAAAAAGATTATTATAGTTGGTTGTTTTTTACTCTTTTACTTTTATTCTTTGGGAGCATGGCACCCAGCTCCCAATAAAATATGCAGAGTCTTGTTATTATTATTCCTGCCCTTAGTTTGACTTTCTTCTAGCCAGCTTTTCTTAAATTATCCCAACTACCTTTTGCCTCTGGGGTTTTACCTTTTTCTGTTTCTGTGTATCCTTTCTTTCCTTCTTACTCTGTGTCTGGCTGTTTGGCTGGGAGGCTGGCCCCTCCTCTCCTTTCTTGCTCCTTCCTAAGCGTAGATTTTTCTCCCATTTATTCTCTTTGCCTACCAGTACTGTTAATCCTCTTTCCTACCTAGCTATTGACCATTCAGCTCTTTATTAGACCAATCAGGAGTTCTAGGCAGGCAAAGTAACACCGTTTCACAGAGATTAACAAATGCAACATAAAAGGATTATGACATTGAATTATAAACTGGAAATATTTGAAATATGATGTAATACTGTAATGACAGATGTCATGTAATCACATATAATGTAAATACATAATATGAATTTATTGTAAAACAAAATACTTAAATGAACAGATATGACATAAAAATAAGTGATAAAAAGTTGATTAAGTGGGGCTGGAGAGACGGCTCAGAGGTTAAGAGCACTGGCTACTCTTCCGGAGGTCCCAAGTTCAATTCCCAGCAACCACATGGTGGCTCACAACCATCCATTATGAGACCTGTACGGTACCCTCCTCTGGTGTGCAGATACACATGGAAGCAGAATGTTGTATACATAATAAAAACAAAGTTGATTAAGTGAGGTAGTGAGTGACATAAAATGAAGTGAGAAATTACATGACTTAAGAAATAAAATAAAATAGTCTTAAAAATTATAAGATGAAATGTAATGTGATAAAGAAGAGAAATAAAAATAGAATGTAATGCAATAAAATACAATGTAATCAAATCTAATAAAAAATATTAAAATGAATAACAAGAAGCTAAACAAAATGATCAAATGAGAAAGCAAAATGAAATAAAATTAAAATTGATTTTATGAATATTGAAAAATATATTGATGAAAATGTAATCAAGCGTAACCAAACAAAATGCAATAAAATAATGGAATGAAATGACTTGGAAAAATGAAATTCAATGAATTTAGATAAATATATTTGTAGTATAGTTATATAATACATGGTTATATACTTAAAGATATGTAAATACAAGGAAATTATGAAACAGTGAACTGAAATAATGTGATGATGATGATGAAAGGAAATAAGGAAATAAGACTATTAAGAGAATTACAAAATACATTGAGTTTAAATAAAATGTAATATCATGTGGTGACAGGAAATGACATATAATCAAAATAAGAAATGTAATTAAATGAGATGAAAAGAAAATGAAATGAAGGGAACATATAAAAAGAAATAATATATTGAAATGAACTTATATGCCATGGAATAATGAAGGTAAGTGATAAAAGCATGATAACATGATATATTGTGTTAAGATAAGATAAAGTGAAATGTAATAGTAGAATAACAAAAAATGAAATTGTGTTAAAACAAGATGAAACAGTACTATAAAGAGGTGAAATGATGAAATGAAGATCAATACAATGAAATGTATCATAATAAGTATTGAAAAATACAATCATGGAATGAAATCATAAAAAGAAGCTAAAAAGGATGATCAGATGGGATAATGTAACAAAATGAAGAGAAATTTTTATGAAATGCCAAAAATTTACTTGCATCCTTCCATTTCATTCCACAGATTATATTTTATTCCATTTTTTACATGAAATTAGTTACTTCATTTCACTTCACAGATTCATTTTTGTTCCATTATTTCATGTATTTCAATATTTATCATATTGCATTTTATAATTTCACTTCTTTTTTTTTCTTTTTTTGTTTTTTGTTTGTTTGTTTTGAGACAGGGTTTCTCTTTGTAGCCCTGGCTGTCCTGGCACTCGCTCTATAGAAAGGTTGGCCTCGAACTCACAGAGATCCACCTGCCTCTGCCTCCTGAGTGCTGGGGTTAAAAGCTTGCATCATCACAGCCTGCCATTTCACTTCTTTATAGTATTGTGTTTCATCTTTTGTTTTCACACCATCTTATTTTGTTATTTCATCCTCATTGTGCTATTTCATTAAATTTTATTGCTTCAAAACAGTGCTTTTAACTGCACTCATTAAATATAATCTCAGTCCATCTTTCCAAGTCACTACATTGCATCATTTTCTTTCATTTCCATCACTTATTTTGATGAGATGTCAATCTTTTTTTACATTAGAGTCATGGACAGTATTTCAATACACAGCTGCATAATCCTTATTTGTTCCATAAAAATTGTGATTTTGTTTCCCGTTTTATTTCATTTAAGCATCATTTTGTTTAGCTTCTTCTTTGTTCCATCATCTTTTTTTAAAAAGTTCCATTTCATTGCATTCGATTATATTTCCTTTCGTGAGTTCACTTATCACCTTGCATTTCATCTTTCTACAACACCACTTCATTTCCTGTCATCTCATTATTTTTATTTCCTTTGATGTCACACATTACTCCACATCACTTTTCATCATCTTATTATTTCATATTGTATCAGTTCGTTTTAGTGTAGTACTTCATTTCATGGGTCACTTCATTTCATCTCATTTATTCCATCTCTTTAATTACATCTCATTGTACTTGATTGCATGACATTCTATGTCATTATACAGGATTACGTTTCAAATCATCTTATTTAAAATCCATTTCACAATAGTATTTCATCTCATCATTCTAAGTTGTTTTGGTCTCATTATTTCAGTACATTATATTTCCTTGGCCTTATGAAATTTATTTTACCTTATGAAATTTATTTTACCTTTTCATTTGATTGCACTGCCTCATCTTATGTCGTTTTATTTTCTACGTTTCATTACATCTCTACCCATTTTCTCTCATTACATTCATTCACTAGTTCATGGTTTCTTTGCCTTTCAAGGTGTCATAAAAACATCAAGTCATTTTAATTTCCTGAAAAATGAATAATAATTCATTTAATAATGCAATAATAGGATGATGAAATGAACAAATGAAAAGAAGCTAAACAAAATAAAAAGCAAATGAGATAACATCATCTCATTACATTACTGTATTTTTCCAGTTTTCTCGTTGAATTTTATTGCATTTTATTTTATCCCAGACTTTTAGTCCTTTATGGTATTGTCTTGCATCTTATTCTGTTTTAGCACAATTTCATTGTTATTTCACGTCATTTCATTATTACATTTGACTTTATGTCACTCGATAGCGCAACTACTTCAATACATTTCATTATCTCAAAACATTTAATTAAATTTCATTGAAATTCTTCTTTCCTAGTCATCATATTCCACCTTTTTATTCCATTTTATTACATGTGATTATATTTCAATACATTTTGTTACATTATGTCATTCACTATGTTTCATTTTTCAGTTTCATTTCATGGCAATGTTTCATGAAAGAATTTTATTTCGTTTTCTTTTTTTCTCCATTTTTTTATTTGAATTAGAAACAAGATTGTTTTACATGTCAATCCCAATTCCTTCTCCCGCCCCTCCGCCCCCCCCAACTAACACCCTACCTATCCCATACCCTGTCAGCTGCCCAGGGAGGGTGAGGCCTTCCACAGGGGGTCTTCAGAGTCTGTCATATTCTTTGGGATAGGGCCTAGGCATAGTATCCCTCTATGTGGAATAGCTCCCAAAGTCCATTCCTATGCTAGGGATACTTGTAGTACTGATCTACTACAAGATTTCCAATGCATCCTCACTGACACCCATGTTCATAGGGTCTGGATCAGTCCCATGCTGGTTTCCCAGCTATCTGTCTGGGGACCAAGAACTCCCCCTTGTTCAGGTCAGCTGTTTCTGTGGGTTTCACCAGCCTGGTCTTGACCCCTTTGCTCATCACTCCTCCTTCTCTGCAAATGGATTCCAGTTCAGCTCAGTGATTAGTTGTGGGTGTCGGCTTCTACTTCCATCAGCTGCTGGATGAAGGCTATAGGATGATAAGTTAGTCATCAATCTCATTATCAGGGGAGGGCATTTAAGGTAGCCTCTCCTCTGTTGCTTAGATTGTTACCTGGTGTCATCCTTGTAGATCTCCAGACATTTCCCTAGTGCCTGATTTCTCTTTAAACCTATAATGGTTCCCTCTATTGTGGTATCTCTTATCGTGCTCTCCTCTATTCTTCCCCCAACTCAACCTTCCTGCTCCCTCATGTCCTCCCCACTCCCCACTCCTCCTCTTCTCCGCTTCTCATTCTCCTAGCTCCCTCTCCCCTCCCCCCATGCTCCCAATTTTCTCAGGAGATATTGTCCCTTTCCCCTTCTCCCAGGGACTATGTATATCTGTCTTAGGGTCCTCCTTGTTTCCTAGCTTCTCTGTCAGTGTAGATTGTAGACTGGCAATGCCCTGTTCCTTGTCTAAAATCAATATATCAGTGAGTACATACCATTTTTGTCTTTTTGCCTGGTTACCTCACTCAGGATGGTTTCTTCTAGTTCCATCCATTTGCCTGCGAATTTCAAGATTCCATTGTTTTTTGTTTGGGGTTTTTGTTTTTGTTTTTGTTTTTTTTCTACTGAGTACTCTCCATTGTGTAAATGTACCACGTTTTCTCTGTCCATTCTTCAGTTGAGGGGCATCTAGGTTGCTTCCAGGTTCTGGCTATTACAAATAATACTGCTATGAACATCACTGAACAGATGTCCTTGCTGTATGAATGTGCATCTTTTGGGTATATGCCTAAGAGTGGAATTGCTGGATCTTGTGGTAGACTGATTCCCATTTTCCTGGGGGAATCCCCATACTGATTTCCAAAGTGGCTGTACCAGTCAGCACTCCCACCAGCAGTGGGAAACTCCTGAAACTCACTCTTGTAGACTGGGATGGTCTCCAACTCACAGAGATCCTCCTGCCTCTGCCTCCCAGTGCTGGGATTAAAGACATGTGCCACCATTATTTGACCACTTTCTTGTTTAATTCCTGCTGAGAGTGGTGTTTATGTCCTGAAATCAAATGACTCATCTGTGCAGCAAAGGAGCCACCAGTGTGGCTGTTTAGGGACTTCCCCAGGCATTTTCAACATACCTTGGCCATGGCCCATGGGCAGAACCAGATCCCATCCCTAAGCGAGGACCCTGAGGCACACCAGGTACTCAGCAGCCTATACAGTGGTTTCTCAGTCAGTCAGTCTACCAGAGCCCCATGGCAGTGGTAGCCGCCAGCTTTTAGCACTTTGCTTCCTCGCTGATTCTTAGGCCTTCGGCTCATTGCTTGGAGCCTACACATTTCCTAATCATTTCCTTTGGAGTTTGCGGGTCTGCCTCACGCCTCCCCTCTTTGGACTAGGCCAACACAAGGGCACCCAGTGACAGTAGGGCTCCCCTCCCAACTGGGATTGTAAAAAGGAAGAGTGCACTGACTGAGGCAGACTCTGCCTCATTGCCGCCAAGTAAATGCTGTTGGTCGAAGGTGTGTAAAAAAATAAGAATTTTCAGCAGAGAAAAACCAAAACGGTATAAAAAAATCACAACAGAAAAAAATCTAATTGGTATAAGAATTTATAGCAGAGAAAAACCAAACGGTTTAAAAAATCGAAATGGGGGGGGGGGGAATCAAATTGGTAAAAGACTTTAAACCAAAGAAAAACCAAAACAGTTTAAGAAATCCCAACAGGTAAAAAGAAACAAACTAAAATCGGTATAAGAATTTGGAGCAGAGAAAAACAGACATTATTAAGAAATCGCAACAGGGAAAAAAAGTCGAATTGGTATAACAATGTACAGCACAAAAAAATCCACGATGGTTTTAAGAAATCCCAATAGGGTAAAAAGTCAAATCGGTATAATTTACAGCATAGAAAAACCAAAACGGTTTTAATAAATCAAAATAGGGAAAGTTTCAAATTGGTATAAGAATTTACAGCACAGAAAAACCAAAAAGGTTTAAGAAATCGCAATAGGGAAAGGTTTCCAATCGTCATAAGAATTTACAGCAGAAAAAAACCAAAGTGGTTTTAAGAAATCGCCACAGGAAGTATTAAATCGGATGAGAATTTACAGCACAGAAAAACCAAATCGGTTTAAGAAATCTCAACAGAGGTAAAAAATCAAATCGGTATATTTTACATAAGAGAAAAACCAAGACGTTTTTAAGAAATCGCAACAGGGAAAAGTTTCAAATCGGTATAAGAGTTTACAGGAGAGAAAAAACAAAAACGGTGTTAAGAAATCGCGACAGGAAATATCAAATCAGTGTAAGAATTTACAGCAAAGAAAAATCAAAACGGTTTAAGAAATCGCAAAAGGGAAAAGTTTCAAATCGGTATAAGAATTTACAGCAGAGAAAAACCAAACCGGTTTTAAGAAATCGCCACAGTAAGTATCAAATCGGTATGAGAAATTATAGCACAGAAAAACCAAAACGGTTTTAAGAAATAGCAACAGGGTATAAAAAAAAAAAAATCGGTATAAGAATTTACAGCAGAGAAAAACCGAGACGGTTTTAAGAAATCGCAACAGGGGAAAAAAATCAAATGGCATAATTTATATAACAGAAAAATGAGGACAGTTTTTAAGAAATCGAAACAGGGAAAAGTTACAAATCGGTATAAGAATTTAGAGCAGAGAAAAACGAAAACTGTTTTAAGAAATCGCAACGGGTAAAAAAATCAAATCGGTATAATTTACATAAGAGAAAAACCAAGACAGTTTTAAAAAAATGAAACAGGAAAAAGTTTCAAATCCGCATAAGAATTTACAGCAGAGGAAAAAAAAAACAGTTTTAAGAAATTGAGACAGGAAAAAGTTTCAAATTGGTATAAGAATTTACAGCAGAGGGGGAAAAAAACCGTTTAGGTTTAAGACTTTACAGCAGAGAAAAACGAAACCTGTTGAACAGGAGAGAGAGAGAGAGAGAGAGAGAGAGAGAGAGAGAGACTTTACAGCAGGAAAAAAAGGTTTAAAACATTGTACCAGAGAAAAACCAAAACAATTTAAGTCTTTGCAGCAGAAGAAAATGAAATGCAGTTAATACTTTACAGCTAAAAAACAGAAAATAATGAAATTTAAAAAATAGTTCAAGAGTTTCCAGCAGTGAAAAATCAAATCGATATGAGAATTTACAGCAGAGAAAAATAAAGACTATTAAAGACTTTGCAGCAGAAAAATAGCAATATATTTTACAACTTTGATTCAGAAAAACAGAACAAAAACCACATAGGTCTTTCAGCAAAAAGAATCAAAATCAATTTAAGACTATAGCAAATGGGGGGGGGGGGACAGCTTTAGATTTCACAGCAGAGAAACGGTATGAGAATATACTTCAGAGAGAAACCAAACCATCATAAGTCTTTACAACAGAACAAAATGAAATGCATTTAATGCTTACAACTGAAAAAAAATTCAAAAGAGCAGTTTAACACTTTATAGCAGAAAAATCCAAATCCAAAAATCCTAGACACTGGTCAAGAGACTGGTATAGTCAAACAGGCTGAGTTTCACAAGGGCCAGAGAAGCTGGGGAGGAGGAAGCCCAGCATAGTATCTAGGCTGGCTGGAGAGTTCAGGTGGAAGCCAGGTGCACTTGGTACCCAGGGTGCTGAGAGAGACCCTCAGCATAGCCTCCTTTTGTTAATAAACACCTTCCTTAGACCTTGTCAGAGCTCCAAGGTTGCACACAGACATGTCATCCAAGCACTCTGCTAGCAGAGGCAGGGGAAGATGTCTGCATGTTCCAGGCCATTCACTTCAGCACAGCCAGGAATGAACACTGAGCAAGACTTCGGAAATGTTCTTCAGTTGGAAGCCTGAAGGGTTCCAATCTTTCAAAAGCAATGCAGGATGCATCACTGCAACTGATTTCTGGGAGTTTCAAAGAGCCCAGTGGAGGCCAGCTCTATCTGCAAATAGGCTCCCTTGGCTCTTGGGCCTTGACTGAAGCTTCCTGTTTTCTAAGACTAGCCAGTGCACTTACCCCTGTGCTGAAGGCAAGTGCTTTTGGAGAAGGGGTGAGGGGAAGAGGGTAGCCAGGGACCTTCCTGGCCCCAGCACAGCTAAGTACCCACCAAGATGGGCTGTTTATGGACTTCCCTGTACCTTTTCAGCATGCTGTGGCCATGGCCAATGGGCAGTGCCAGCTCCTACACTAGGTGCCCTGGGTGCTCTGCGGCCTGGACAGTGGTTTCTCCACCAGTCCACCAGAGCCCGACGGCTGAGGAGATAATCAGCAACTTCTAATGTCTTGCTTGAATCCTTGCTGAATGTTAGGCTTTTGACTCCTTGCTTGGAAGATGCATACACCTTTTTCTTTCAAGCCACAGCAGCGTTGTCTTTGGGGATATAATTTTAATCGTTTTCCTTTGGAGTTTGCAGTCTGCCTCACACCAACCAACTTTGGGCAGGGCCAACACTAGGGCACCCAGTGACAGTAGGGCTCCTCCCTAACTGGGACAGTAAACTGGAAGAGCACTCTGGCTAAGGAAGGCTGTGCCTCATTGTCCCCAAGTTACTAAGTAAATGCTGTTCTATACTGTTTAAGAAACCACAAAGGTATAAGACTTTACAGCAGAGAAAAAACAAAACGGTTTAAGAAATCTCAACAGGAAAATTCAAATTAGTATAAGAATTTACAGCAGAGACCAAGCATTGGTGGAGGAGGCCTTTAATCCCAGCACTCTGGAGACAGAGGTAGGAAGATTTCTGTGTCTAAAGAGCAAGTGCCAGGACAGGCTCCAAAGTTTCAGAGAAACCCTGTTTCGAAAATAAATAATTTACAGCAGAGAAAAACCAAAACGTTATAAAAATCGCAACAGAAAAAAAATAGATTGGTATATGATCATATACTATAAAGACCCTAAAAAAACCTGTTAAATCCAATAAACATTTTATCAAAGTGGTAAGACAAAAAAAAAAAAAAAAGATCGGTACAAGATTTATAGCAGAGAAAAACCAAATGGATTAAGAAATTGCAAGAGGGAAAAAAATTAAATTGGTAAAAATTTACCCCAGAGAAACACCAAAACGGGTTAAGAAATCCCAACAGTTAAAAAAATAATCAAATCGGTATAAGAATTTATAGCAGTAAAAAGCAAGACGGTTTTAAGGAATTGCAACAGGGAAAAAAATCAAATCGGTATAATTTACAGCAGAGAAAAACCAAAATGGTTAAAGAAATCGCAACAGGGGAAAAAAAATCAAACCGGTATAAGAAATTACAGCAGAAAAAAAAAAAAAAAAACGGTTTTAAGAAATCGCGACAGGAAATATCAAATCGGTATAAGAAATTATAGCATAGAAAAACCAAAACGGTTTAAGAAATATCAACAGAGAAAAATTTCAAATCGGTATAAGAATGTACAGCAGAGAAAAACCAAGACGGTTTTAAGAAATCACCACAGGAGGTATCCAATCGGCATGAGAAATAACAGTACAGAAAAACCAATACGGTTTAAGAAATCGCAATAGGAAATAAAAAATTTCCCTGCAGTAAAGCAGAGAAAACCCAAAATGGTATAATAATCAATTGGTATAAGAATATAGAGCAAAGAAAAACCAAACGCTTTAAGAAATGTAACAGGGGGAAAAAATCAAATTGGTAAAAGAGTTTACACCAGAGAAAAACCAAAACGGTTTAAGAAATACCAACAGGTAAAAAAATTAAATCGGTATAAGATAAAATCGGTATAATTTACAGCAGAAAAAACCAAAACGGTTTAAAAAATCGCAACAGGGGTAAAAAATCAAATCGGTATACTTTACATCAGAGAAAAACCGAGATGGTTTTTAAGAAATCGAAACAGGAAAAAGTTTCAAATCGGCATAAGTTACAGCAGAGGAAAACAAAACGGTTTCAAGAAATCCAACAGGAAATATCAAATCGATGTAATTTACAGCACTGAAAAACCAAAACGGTTTAAGAAATAGCAACAGGAAAAATTTCAAATCAGTATAAGAATTTACAGCAGAGGGAAAAAAACGGTTTAGGTTTAGGACTTTACAGCATAGAAAAAAACGAAACCTGTTGAACAGTTTAGAGATAGAAAAAGAGACTTTGCAGCTGGAAAAAAATGTTTAAAACTTTATACCAGAGGAAAAACCAATCTAAATCTTTGCAGCAGAAGAAATGAAATGCATTTAATACTTTACAGCTAAAAAACAGAAAACAATAAAATTTAAAAAATAGTTCAAGAGTTTCCAGCAGTGAAAAATCAAATTGACATGAAAATTTACAGCAGAGAAAAATAAAGACTATTAAAGACATTGCAACAGAAAAATAGGATTATATTTTACAACTTTAATTCAGAAAAATAGAACAAAAACCACATAGATATTTCAGCAGAAAGAATCAAAATCGATTTAAGACTGTAGCAAATGGGGGGGGGCAGCTTTAGATTTCACAGCAGAGAAAAAACAAACGGTATGAGAATGTACTACAGAGAGAAACCAAAACATTGTAAGTCTTTACAACAGAACAAAATGAAATGCATTTAATGCTTACAACTGAAAAAAAATTCAAAAAAGCTGTTTAACACTTTACAGCAAAAAAATCCAAAAAGCCGAAGAATTTACAGCATAGAAAACTAAAAGGGTTTAATAGCAGAGAAAAAAAAAATCAGTTTAAGATATACAGAAAAAAAAAGAGGAAAGAAAGAAAGCTAAAGCAGAGGATACCCAAAACACAGTTTAAAAAGGAAAAAAAAAAAAAAAAAGGTATCACAGTTTACAGCAGACAAAGACAAAAATGGTTTAGGACTTGCTGTGGTGATATATTCTTTATGATCTAATAAAGCTTGACTGAAGATCAGAATGCAAAACTAACGACAGCCATAATAGACTCAAGGCAGGGTTGGTGTATGCCTTTAATCCCAGCATTAGAGAGGTATATAAGACAGGATCTCAGGGGCTCCTTTGGCTTTGGGTCTCTAGCTATGCTGAGGACAGGTTGGCCCCAGCCTAGGTAGAGGTAAGAATTTTGTAGAGGTTGCCTGCTTTGCTTTTCTGATCTTCAGCTTGAACCCCAGAAACTTTCTCAGGGTTTTCATTATTCATGCTACATCTTGGTGTCCAACATAAAGGTACAAATTCAGGAAAAAGTCACTTGCCTGTGGCTTTAAAGCCGCCAGCCCAGTCCAGAGCCCTACTTGGGGAGCCAGACTGAATCCCTGCTGGCAGCTTAAGTTTTCTTCCGCCCCCACCCCCCAAGCAAGTTTGGGATATTCCTTTGTAGCCTTTCTAAACTCTTCTGCTGACACCCAAATTCCAGAAGCACCTGGGTTCCAAAGCCAGGTGATTTACCTGCCCTAGACTTCAGGCACACCCACTATATTCTGAGTTTTGTTTTTTGTTTTTTTTTTTGTTTTTTTGTTTTTTTTGAGGCTGGGGGTGTTGTTTTTTAAGTTGTTTTTGTCCCTACACAATACTGTGTACTGTCTTTTCAGACCTCTCTCTCTCTCTCTTTTATCTGGCATACATTGCAGGCTATCCCTGTGGCCCCTCTCCATACTCCAAAAAGAATGTTCCTCCCTTCTGGATTATGCAGAGATTTTGGCAAAGGCAGGCATTGCACTAATAAATGCAAATCAACAAAGGAGCAGTCCATCTTGGCCCTTGGAAAACTGCTTGAGGAGCCTCTCACAGGCCCCTGAAGTTCACTTCAGTTGTCCTGTCTTCATGGAGGAAATTCCTTCCCAGAGCAATGAAGGAACATAATGCCTATTGTAAACAAACAAAATAATAATAATAAATGAAATAAAAATCTATATTGCTCTAGTTGAAAAAAAAGAGCTTCAGAAGATGAAACAAAATATACAGGAGAAACCATAAAATAAAAATTGATAAAGTTTACATTTGGAATCTCTCCAAATGTAGCATTGGGGACGGGTTTTCTTTTTGTCTTTTCAGGAAAATAAAAACTAACATCTTGAGGAATTTAAGACCTTTGGACAAATAAGCATCTAAACAAGAAGGGCCAATTACCCTGAAAAAATTACCAAGAAAAGAATTAATCTGACCTAATGTGATTGCTGAAGGATCCAAAGGAAGATGGATTCCCACAGTGAAGGTCCCTGCAAGACTGTGACAACACCAGTAAGCTGAAAAGCACCAACTAAAGCTAGGCTTTGGTCTGTAAACTGCTCAGAACTCTTTTGAGGTGGCTGGCTGAGAAGATCCAGCCAAGCCCTGCACTTTCCCATTCTGCAGAGACTGGACAACAAATGATACAGCTACCTCTCCCAAGACTTGATATTTAACCCCAATTTTTCTTTACAGGATCCCCTAAGGATGCCATCACTCCCAGACAGCTGGAAGTACATGATGCCTACATTCCAGAGTCTTGGGGTGGGTGCTTTTTGGTCTTTCAATGGGTTATAGATACTTGTGATGGGGGGGGGGGTTTACAAGTTGTTACTGGTAATTTTCAGGGGGGAAAAAGGTAAACTAAGGAGATTAGATCCTTGTTTGGGAAAGAAAAAATAAGGGATATAGCAGATGTGACAAGATATAGAGGGTAGATTAGTGAATCTACTCTGAAAACAAAAAAGGGGGGGCTAAAGACATGATCAGAAAAAAGGTAGACTATATCTGGCCTAAAACAGCAGTCACACATATGATATATATATATGTTTTATATGTATGTGCATGTGTTTGTGCACATTTGCATGTGTGCAAAACAGCCATACAAATGTAAGAAACATTAAAATAATTTTAAAAATAAGTCAGAAAATCTTCTGAAAAAAAATCTCTCCATTTATTTCCCTGCTGCATAGATCTAAATAAAATGTTAAACCCTTTCATACTCTCTCAGCCTTTGTCATGGAGAGTCCACCTTTCCAATGCAATGCCCCTTCAATTAGAGCACACCGTTTTCACAAAAATCAACTTCAACATGAAAAAAGGTTGTTTCATAAAAGTCCAACAAGTAAAAAACAAGCTGTCTTTTTTTTTTTCATAAAATGTGATCTTTTTATCAATGATTCCATCCACTCCATAAAAACCCAACTGTGAACAATAAGTGGGTCATTTTCATAAAAGCTCAGCTTATCATAAAGAACTGTTCCTTTATATAAAAACGGCAACTTTCAAATTAAAGGGCATCATTTTCATCAAAGCCAATAGTTTTAATGAAAAGTCAGCACCTTCAATAAAATCCAATTGGAAATCAAAAGCTGAGCATTTATGGAAAAGCTTTAAGAAAAGTCCAAACTGTAAAGAAAAGTCTACCCTTTCCATCCTTTAACTAGACAGACGTCAACCTCTTATAAAAGTTTGTTTTTCGGGGCTGGAGAGATGGCTCAGCGGTTAAGAGCACTGCCTGCTCTTCCAAATGTCCTGAGTTCAATTCCCAGCACCCACAGGGTGGCTAACAACCATCTATAATGAGATCTGGTGCCCTCTGTTATACATGAAGGCAGAACACTTTTCACTAAATGAAAGAAAGAAAGAAAGAAAGAAAGAAAGAAAGAAAGAAAGAAAGAAAGAAGTCCTTGAAGAAAAGCAGTTTCTAGGCACCTGGCAGTCTAGGACTTCAGTGCTGAAGAGATTCTTCAGTTTCAGTCAGACAACAAATAGAATGTTCTCCAGACCTCTGGGGGTGTCTGATCCTTTTGACACAGAGCCCACTGTGTTTTCACGGAAATGTGGCTATCATGTTATGAATAAATTGCTTCCTATGTTGTAAAATTGGGGGGGGGGATTAAACAGAGTGAAAACCATCACACAGCAGGTTGCCAGAAGATAGAGTCTAACCATATTTTGGCAATGAAGGATTAAACAGCATTTTTAGATAAAAACCATAATGTTTAGTCAAATATTGGTTCTAAGGTCAACCGTTGGGAACAAGAAAAATCACCTTGTCCTAAGCGCTGCCATTTTAACTTCAGACTCTATTTTACCTATAAGATGGAACAAAGTTCAGGTTCCCAAGCCCTAGGGGAGCTGGGAACCTTCCAGTAGCTGGCCAACCTCTTCCTCAAACAGAAATAGTCCTTGTGCTTCTTCAGTTTCCGGAAACCTTATGGCTGTTGCTAACAACAGAAGGAACAAATGAATCTGATTGGTTGGACTAAAAAGCTTACATTCTTTGTCGATTGAATCATGGAACATACGGGGAAAGCCCCCAATCTTTGAATCCTAATTGGTAGAAAAACTGTAACTGTGACTTGGCACAGATGTTTGTGGGGTTTGTATTTAAATACTTGCTGAAACGAAAGTTTTGGGTGGACCCTGATGGATCAGTTTTCTGTGCTGCCTGGTAACCACTCCTGATTTGTGGAACATCTTTTGTCTGCTTGGGTTGAATCGGAGCCTTGAACCACAACACCAGGAGTGCTCCAAAAAGATAAGGACACAACAAAAAGTTTAAAGAGGTCAACTAAAGTTTATTAAAATTAAAGCTAACAACTGGGATATGGTTACCAACGCTTACCAAATGGCAAAATGGATGTTTAATCTGGAGAATTTCTCACAATATCTACTGTGAGTAGGGCTCTTAAATCGAAAACCAGGTCTTCACAGACATTTTTTAAAGATTTTATGTTTACAACATTCTGCTTCCATGTACATCTGCACACCAGAAGAGGGCACCAGATCTTATAACCAATGGTTGTGAGCCACCATGTGTGGTTGCTGGGAATTGAACTCAGGACCTCTGGAAGAGCAGTCAGTGCTCTTAACCCCTGAGCCACCTCTCCAGCCCCCTTCACAGAGATTTGAAGCTGTTTCTGTTCAAACCAACTCTTTGCCAGGGGCTGCCATTTTTCTTTTTTCTTTAAGCTCATTCTCTTCTTCTAAAACTGTGCTTCTCCCTTGAGTGGTGCCCAGCCGGCCAGCTTTGTAAACATGGAAAGCAGAAGTGAAACTGACCTACCGGGGTGGGAGGCTCAGCTGTCTCTGGGTCCGTTGCAGCCAGAAGTGTGTCTGTGTCCCAAGAAATACTGACTCAAATGGACAAGGTACACGTTGTTGCTGCCTGGATGCTGTCCATTTTCTTACCCCTCTCGCCCTTACCCCCACCCCGTCCCCTAGGGTGGCTGCAATCTAGATGTCAGGTTCAGCTAGGCTGGAGATCTCAGCTCCTGGATGCGCAAAGCGCTGAGTTTCTGGTCAGGAAGTGGTCAGAAGCTACCCCAGCAGAGCCAGGCCTGCTATATCTCAGTGGAGCGGATTTCCGACTGCAAATGGCTGCCTGTGCCTCTAGGGCTGCTCCTGGCAGTTGAGGTGTTTTGTTTTTCTTCTTCAGTCTAACCGATGCACTTCCCCTTTGCTGAAGGCAAGAGCCGCAAGGAGAGAAGGAACTCTGTCCAGAAATCCAGGTCCGGCCAGCGAGACAGCGAGACAGCGAGAGAACTAAACCGTCCACTAGCAGAAGTCCACTAGCGCCCCGCCCTTTTGCGGACTTCTGGATCCGCTCAGCAGGTCGTCCTTAGGTTTGCTTTTTCGAGGAAGTGTTCAGCCATTTCTTTTGGTGGCAAAGTTTAGTTTTGGTTTTTAAGAACGAATTATGTTAATTGATTTCTTCCCGCCTTTATCATCCCCTACACCTCATGGGCATGGCCAGCAGGGTTCTATGCCATCTGGGTGGATTTCAAGAAAGAAGATAGAACTCACTGGCTGAGGCCGACTCGGCCTCTTTAAGTAAGCTCTGTCTTACTAAACTTTGTAAGACTGAAAAACTGTCACAGAGAAAACGTGAGACAGCTTTGTAAAACTCTATAGCCACACAAGTTCCCCTGCAGTGAGTAGAGTTTGTGTCTTGGAGCCAGATGTCTGGTCTGTGCAGGTGAGAGAGGCTTGCAATGCCTCAGGAGGAACCCTGCAGGGCCCCAGTCTCTTGGGGTTCTGACAGGGGAGTAGTTGCAGTCTTGGTCAGTGTCTTGCTTCCTGCCCTTGGAGAGTCTTTACCAAGTGATGGATACTCCTTGGGCAAGGAAGCAGTTCCCAGGCTGGCTGCGGGGTTGACAGGCTCTCCTGGCATTTGGGTTCCTGCCTTCTGTTCTGGAAGACAGAAAATAGAGCCTTCGTCCTAGGGTAGCAAAACACCTTGCAGGCTCCTGCTACAGCGGTCCTCAGGAAGGAGGCATTTCTGCCTTCATCTATTAATGGACTCACATAACTGAGAGGGAGCCTTGGCCTGCCTCTCCCAACTGAAGGAGAAGGACCACCCCCGTTATTTTTCCTTCTGGAGTGGATTTATACTTCAGTGCCCTCCTGCCTCCTGCCTGCTGCCCTTCACTGTTTGGCTCCCGGAGCCTTTTAGAGCAGTTACTTGGGGGCTACTGCCCCATGAAGTGTGTTTCCTTAAGCAAATGCCTTCATTTAAGAAAAAATACAGGCTGACAACTGCCTCTCGTGTGATCAATGTTTAGTTTTAAATGTTATTTATGGAGCAGAGCTGGGTGTGATGGTGGAGGCCTGTGCTCCTAGCTCGCTATCTTCATAGGTAGGTGAGGGTGCCAGGCCAATCACTTCAGCACAGCCAGGATCAGGCCATCCAGGCAGACTCTGCAATTTTCTTATATATTCCAGTGCACATTGAGTCACAAAATATCCATGATAGCCTAACTGTCCCGAAAAGAAACAATGCAGGGCTGGAGAGATGGCTCAGGGGTTAAGAGCACTGTCTGCTCTTCCAGAGGTCCTAAGTTCAATTCCCAGCAGCCACATGGTGGCTCACAGCCATCTGTAATGAGATCTAGTGCCCTCTTCTGATCTGCAGGGACACATGCAGACAGAACACTGTACACATAATACATAAATAAATCTTTAAAAACTAAAAAGCAAAACAAAACAAAAAGCCGATGCAGGATTATGACCACACCTCATTTCTAGGGGTCTCCTAGAGTAATAATAGTAGAAATAGCACCTAGTTTGGTGACAAAAGAGATAGTTGGCTAGATGATCCAGACCTGAGGTTCCATAAACAAGCGAGTGCCAGAGCAACACCTGGGTTTTTACCGAGATGCAAATAATAAAGTTTTGAGAAATGGCAATACCTTCCACAAATGGTTCTTGCAAATCTGGGTGGCCACAGTAGAATTCCTTTTTCTGAGCTGGATGTGGTGGTGCACACTTTTAATCCCAGCAGGCAGAGGCAGGTGGATCTCTGAGTTCAAGGCCAGCTCATGTTCAAGGTGAGTTCCAGAACAGCCAGGGCTGTTACTCACAGAAACCCTGACTTAGAGAACAACAGTCCCCCACCCCCCTCAAAAAAGAATTTGGAATTCCTGTCTCTGTTGCCCCTTGGGGGCACCAGTTCACATGAATCTGACCTTCCTGTGGTTTCTAAAGTCTAAAACTAGCAAACAAAAAATTGAAGTCAAATCACTTCCAAATACCATTGTGGGCAAGCACTTGCTGAACAGGACTCTGGTTGCCAAGGAAACAATGCCACCAATTGGCAAATGTGAAAACCTTAGACCCAGCAAAGGAAATGCCTGCCCAGTGGGAGACTCTTTCTTAAGGCCTCCCCTCTGGCAGAGGATTCCTATCTAGATGACAGTAAGAACCCAGAGTTTTAAAGAAGAAAGCACCAAAAACTCCCAACCAACAAAAGGCCTGACAGAGCGAGCAGCCCATAATCAGAGCCTGAAGTACAAATGCCAGTCGGCCTGGGGGGATTGTCATCCTGCCTAGCCAGCAAAGGGAGGCACTTAGAAAATGCTTCTCTTCTAGGATGGACACTACATTTAAAGAACCAGCTTGCATGAAAGTAGATGTTTTATCAAAAGGACCATCTATAATTAAGAGAATTTCTAGGAAAAGGATAGCAATACATTTAAAAGATGGACTCACATTCAAAGGGTTGACACATTGTGAACAACACTGCCTTGTAAGAAGACTGAACACCATTTATTTAAAGAACAGTTTTAGTTAAATCGTGGACTCTGAATTTAAAAGATTAAAATTTTAAATATCTGCGGTTTTTGAAAATGAAATGCAAAGACATCACCTCCCCTTTTCCTTAGTCTATCCTCTTCCATGTGCCCCTATGTTTAAGACCACTTTTCCTTTAGTTGCTGTTACCTGTATATGCTGCTGCTGCTGCTATTGTTGTGGGTGTGTTTATAGGCATCTGTGTTGGTGTGTTTATTCCTAAATATTTAAATATGTGTATCCCTGAATATATAAATAAAACCAGTTGTGTGTTTGTCTGTGTATTCCTATGTATATAAATACATTCTGTATAATATGAATAATGTTCCTTGATTGTATAAAATTATGAGGCTTAGCTTGGTATTGGATAATCCACTTAGGAGCTCTTTTCTGGGGAAGACTAGTTCTCTTGCTCTCAGCATTCCTTATTTGCCTAGTTCTTTTTTTCTTATCTTTGCCTGACCTTCTGAGCTTCCCTATTCCAGAGCAACATGCCTATTAATGTTCTTGTTCAGGTCTCGTGCAGAGAGCCTTGTTTGATGAGACTGCAGCAGTATCAATATCTGGGTTTTTAGGAAAAGAATCTACTTCAATGTGGGGGTTGGACTTGTATGTAAATGACCAACTTTTCATGCAAGAGACTGGCATATTGTGGAATGGATCAGTTTTCTGTTTAAAGTCTAGGTTTCTTTATTTATGGATTGACTCTGCATTAAATATATTGGCATGGTACCCAGATAATCAACATGTTTTGTGCAAGTTGGACATTTAAGGATTGGCATGAAATGATCCACTGGAGACGGTTTTTCACAACTACTCTGATTAAACCAATTAAAATCTTTAAGTCCTTCTTATTG
The DNA here is from genome assembly GCF_003668045.3 of Cricetulus griseus. Taxonomy (NCBI): domain Eukaryota; kingdom Metazoa; phylum Chordata; class Mammalia; order Rodentia; family Cricetidae; genus Cricetulus; species Cricetulus griseus. The sequence goes on along the minus strand of NC_048595.1, from coordinate 337,358,408 downwards.
GTAGACAGACCAAACACGGTCTTGTGCTTCTAAAAACTCAGACATACAGAGTTTTTAAAGGCAAAAACCACAAAGACCACAATTTACATCAAAGTTAGATGAGGGTCATGCTTGCCTTCACTCCTGAAAGACACAGATCACAGTAATTACTTTTTTACATAACACACTGCGTATCTTTTTTTGGTATCACACTTTACTCTATTTTATTAAGTACATCTGGACCATGGTGAAGCCTGTGGAAATCTCACATGTGTGACTATTAGGAGAGTGGGGAGAAGTGGGCTGAGAACTGTTTATACAAATACAAAATGCAGTCAGAACAGGGTGGTGATGTCTTAGATTTTTCAGACTCCACTAAATAGATTGACTTTTCATGAAAATCAGTGTCTACTCCCTCCTGGTTGGACATTCACTTAAAGGACTGAGTTCTTTTTGAGAAGGTTGCCATTATGAAAACAGTCACCTTCATGGGAAGGATTAACTCTTCGTTTCAATCTGTAAACAAGGGAACTTTCATTGTGTTGATTCAAGTTGTTTTCTTTGGAGTTTGAGTTTAGCTTCACAAACCAGCACATTAAAGTCCAAAGAAAAGTCATTTTCTTCAAACTGCGGCTGTCTTAATTTCAGATCAGCATAGCAGCTCAGGAGACATCATCCCCAGGTGAAGGCAAATGTCTTGAGGAAGATCCTGTATCCTGGAACAGGGACTAGCATCTCTTGAGAATGAAACTGTCCACCCCAACAAAGGAGGCTTCCTGAGGCCACCCTTCCTGAGGCCTCCAGCAGAACTAAGCTGGAGATGTTCATAGGGCCTGGAGTGCTCTAGATGCTGCAGAGAATTCTCTGGGTATAAAACCCTAGTTTGTTCTCTGGTAAGTCCTGGTTATTAATCATGTCCTACTTTCAACTCCTAGCTTTTAGAAACATTTTGGTCATAGTTATACTTATTCTGAGTACTTTTTAACTGTATTCATCCCAAAATATAGTTATGTTGACAAATACACACACACACACACACACACACACACACACACACACACACACACAGGAGTGTGCACATTTTACCTTTTGTTGCTGATTTGATTTTTTGATTCAGGCTTTCCCTATAAAGCCCAGGCTGTCCTGAAACTCACTTTGTTGCCCAGGTTGGCCTAGGCCCCAGGATGCTGAGATCAAAAGCTTGTACCACCACATCTGACCTAGAGAGATCTTCTTTTAATCTATACTCTGTTTTGTTTTTTTCTGTTAGAGAAAAAGTTGACAACATACATCTCAAAGAAGCAGACAGCAGTGTTACTGTTTCTTGAATACAGCCAGCCCCAAGTTCAGTTTTGAAATAACTCTAACATTGTATTTTGAAAATGTCCTAGATTCTTGATGTTACCATTAGTTGGGATTGTGTCTCTTGCCATTACAATTATGAAAATGAATTTGAACATATGGATATTTGATAAACATCTGCTTTCACGTCCTGAGTGTATAGACTTGACTTTTTTTTAAGATTTTATTTATTTATTATGTATATAACATTCTGCTTCCATGTATATCTGCACACGAGAAGAGGGCACCAGATCTCATAATTGATGGTTGTGAGCCACCATGTGGTTGCTGGGAATTGAACTCAGGACCTCTGGAAGAGTAGCCAGCACTCTTAACCTCTGAGCCATCTCTCCAGCCCCTAGACTTGATTTTTAAAATCCTATTTTCTTTCAGGTTAGCCCGGTCTACACAATGAGTTCAAGGACAGGCAGAATTACATGGTGAAGCCTTGTCTGGAAAAAAAAAAAGCAAAACAAAACAATAATGACAGTGCTAAGAACAATTAATAAAACTTTATCCAAGTAAATAAAAACTGGTCACAGTGTTGTACTCATTCTAGTGTTAAAAATGGAAAACTACCAGGTGTCGGTGATGCACACATTTAATCTCAATACTCCGGAGGCAGAGGCAGGTGGAGCTCTGTGAGTTTGAGGTCAGCCTGGTCTACAGACAGCCAAGGCTGTTAACACACACACACACACACACACACACACACACACACACACACACACCACAAAAAGAAACTGTCTCTAAAACACAAAATGCATGGAAACTCATTTCGACATTAATGCAGCCTGGTACCTCATGGCCCAGACAGTTGGCACCACTAAGATGAGCAAGTGTGTGGCAGAGAAATGAGAGAGAAGGAGAAGTGGAGTAGTTTGAGTAAGCCACTCGAGCCACACGAGTGGCCAAGTCCCTACCCCACCAAGGACCTCTAGGTGCCAGGTTCCACCCACAGAATACTCTAACTGTCCTAACCTCTGAACTCTGTCCCCATTCTACAGAGTAGAAAGCCCAATCTCTGGACATGAAACCCCACAAATGTCCACCCTGGAAAGCTCCACCCTGCAAAGTTCCAACCCCTTCCGATGAAACTCTATAGAAACCTTCTATCCTTTTCAGTTTGCTGCTGTTTCTCTCCTGAGCAGAGGCAGACACCCTCCTGGTGTTTTCCCTCCCAATAAGTCTCTTCTGTGAGGTTTGCTGTGTGGTGTGACTTTGTGGTATTCCTTGGCTCCCAGCTGCCAGGATGCCTTCCCATCCCGATGGTAATGCTTTGTTCACTACGGATACAAGCTGAACTGAAGTGGAGAAGGTGGTGGGTGAGGCATAGGATGATATGTGTGGCCTGCCCAGCCATCTGGGCCATATGATGTTTGGGCCTGTGTGACTCCATTCCATCTTAACTGAAAGTCAGAGCGTTCAGGCTTATCTTGCTCCTCAAGGCCAAGTAAGAGAATGCTGACCAAAATTATGGTTACTAGATGTTTTGAGAATTAAGGAGTTGATTGTGCGTTGTGCTTGCTCCTTGAACCATGGTAAGGAAGTCTTTTGCCCTCCTCTTTTTGCTTTGGTTATACAAGGTATATAAGAAATAAATTCAGGGATGCTGTAGTATTCACTGAAATCCTCCCAATTCTTTCTTCCTTCCTTCCTTCCTTTCTTCCTTTCTTCTTATTTTCATCTTCTTCTCCTTCTCTCTCTCTCTCTCTCTCTCTCTCTCTCTCTCTCTCTCTCTCTCTCTCTGTGTGTGTGTGTGTATTGGTGTTTTGTCTGTATGTATGTCTGTGTGAGGGTGATGGATCCTGGAGTTACAGACAGTTGTGATGTGAGCTGTCATGTGGGTGCTGGGAATTGAACAGAGGTACCCTGGAAGAACAGTCAGTGCCACCATATGGATGTGTAGTAGACTCACATTATCCCAGCTCCTTTCTTAATGATCCGGTCCAGGACCATTGGGGTTCTTCCTCACTTCATGCACCCAATAGCAACCCATCGATTAAGATTAATCATGCATATACAGGACCATGAATTCTGAGTTCATTTTAAAAGTTCTAGCAGGGTGGTGGTGGCATATGTCTCAGAGGTAGGTGGATCTCTGTGAGTTTTAGGCCACCATGGTCTACAGGACAAGTTTCAGGACAGCTAGGGCTACACAGAGAAACCTGTAAAAAAAAGAAAGAAAAAGAAAAGTTTCTGAGTCTCTCGGTGTGTGTGTGTGTGTGTGTGTGTGTGTGTGTGTGTGTGTGTGTGTGTGTTTTACTTCTGAAGGAATTGTTATTGAAAAATTTGTTTCCCTAGTAGTAAATAACCACGGTTCCTAATTAGTCCATCAGGACGGCAGGAGGGTTATCCCCACTGTATTAGTCCATTTTTTGCCATTATAACAAAATTAGTCTGACTCAGTCATTTAGGCTTTTGCTTGTTTGCTTGTTTCTTTGTTTTGCTGTTTTGAGACAGGGTTTCTGCACATGTCCTGCCTATCCTGAAATTCTGTCTGCAAACCACATTGACTTTGAACTCAGAGAGTTGGCTTTGTCTCTGGATCCAGAGGTGTGCTGGGATTAAAAGGCCTGTGCCAGCATGCCAAGCTATGCTCAGTAGTGTTGAAAGAAAATGCAGTTACGTTTATCACAGTTTGGAAGTTCAAGGATGTGATGCTAAGAAAGACAGCCTTACTGAAACTTCAGTTACTTTAGAATCAATTCTGATTTCTCATCCCAGCTTTACTAAATACTAAACTTTTACTTTTATTTGATGTTTTCTAGAGACAGGGTCTCTTGTGATCCAAGCTGCCCTGGAACATCACAGGCAAAGGCTACCTTAGATGTTTACAAATTAGAACCAACCAGGATTTTTTACTCACAGATTGTTGGTTTGTTTGTTTAACTGTGATTCCTGCATTACACTTGTTTGGTATGTCATCTACCAAAAACGACAGATCTTAGGGCAGGCTCCATGCCCAATAATAGATGGTCAACAAAAATTAACCTGGGTAGTAATCCTCTATGACTTTGTGTCTCATAATTCTTGGGGCATTTCTTTTTTTACATTACTGACATTTTGCTTATATATTATTGTTTTCTGATTTTGTGTTTTTATGAGGTGTGCGTGTTTCTGATGGATTTCTTTCTTTTTATTTTTTAATTCCGATTTGTTTTTTATTTGCTTGTTTGTTTTCTAAAGAGAAAAGAGGTATGGAATTGGATTGGGTAGAGCTGATAGGAGAGGAGATGAGAAGGAGGAAAATGTGATCAGAATTTATTGTGTTAAAAATATTTTTAATTAAAAAAAAAAGACTGACTCTCCAGAACAGCCCTGGATGGCCCATTGTGCCCCCCCGTCTTGATTCTGTGATATCTCATAAAGAACTAAGGAGTGTGCATTCTAGACACTGTAGGCAAAACAGATATGGTTTACCCTAGAGCACTGACTTCTTAGCAAATTTTTGGTTAGATGGAAGCAGGCGATAGATAAGAAGGAGAAACCGTATATGATGTGCTTCATTGCTAACAGCAGTTTCTCCTCCTCCTGGGTTTTCTGTTTGTTTGTTTTGAGACAGGGTCTCTCCAGGAAACCCTGGCTGTCCTGAAACTCCTATGTAGACCAGGCTGGCCTCTAACTCAGAAATCGCCCAGCCTCTACCTCCTGAGTTCTGGCATTCAAGGCTTCTGCCACCACAACTGGCTGTATTTTAAAAATATTTGGATGTATTTGCTGAGGTGTGATGATGTAATTTTTAAAAATTCTATTGGATTTTGAAATTTTTATCATTTACTTTTATTAAGTGCTTCATTTATTTATTTCATCCCCCCCCTCCCTTCTCCCCCCCCCCAGACAGGGTTTCTTTGTGTAGTCCTGTCTGTCCTGGAACTCACTCTGTAGACCAGGCGGGCCTGGAACTCAGATATCTGCATGCCTTCTGAGTCCTAGGATTAAAGGTGTGAGCCACCACTGCCCAGCATTTTTCATTTCTTATCTGTGTGTGTTACTCATGGTGTGTGTGAGAGTGCAGGCATACTACAGCCACAGCTCGCTGTGGAGATCCGGGGATGGGACAGGCATCAAGAGTCAGTGCGCATTGCACCATGAGGGGTGGGGCGGATGATCAAATCCAGGTCTTAGGATTTCATACCTTCCTTTGCTGAGTCATTTCAACCACCTTGCATTTTTAAAAAATATTTATTCGTTTGTGTGTTTGTTTGCCCATCCACCCGTCCGTCCATCTGTCCATCAATTTATTGCCTACTGTGGATTTTCTTACGAATCCCCACTGAGCTCCTTACTCCTAAGGGTTCTTACTGGGGAAGAGGCCAAGAAACAAAGCTAGTGCACCCTCCCCGGGCAACCGAACCCGCAGCGATAACGAGATCTGTTCACTAGGTGGCAGCCGAGGTCCAGGCTGGAGCGTGCCTTTCTCCTGGGAAGTCTAACCCAACACGTGTTTGTCCCTCTAAATACAAACCCAAAACACACAGAACGTTTCATTATTTGCAGAAAGAAAGGAGAGAATCCCAAGTAGGTTATTTTTCGACTGAGAAACGGTATGGAGGTTTTATTCAGGCACAATCTTATCTAAAGATTTATTAGAAACGTAAATTTCTGGGCATATGGAATTGAAGATCACGCTTCATCCCTAGCTTGTCCATAACTTGAAACCCAAAATGCATCTCGAGCAAATAATTTGTTCCTGTTTTTTTGTTTGTTTTGGTGTGTGTGTGTGTGTGTGTGTGTGTGTGTGTGTGTGTGTGTGTGTTTACAAGAAAGGTTATCTATGAGTAACAGTCCTGACTGTCCTGGCGTTTGCTTCTTAGACCAGGCTGGCCTCAAACTCAAAATATGCCTGCCTCTGCTGCCTGAGTGCTGGGATTAAAGGCATGTGCTACCTACCGCCACCGGGCAAGAATTTGTCTTTAAGGTCAGAGTAAAATGATTGAGGAAAGTCATGTTAAGAAAGGGGAAATTGAGGCTGGTTTGAACCTACTCCTGGCTATTTCCTCTAGAACACTTTCCCAGAAACAAAATCAGCTGGTGGTGACCATGATCATGGTTTTAAAAGACATCAGCTGACTTCCCTGCAAGCACAGTCACTTGACCATAAAAGTTCCTATCTGCTGGGTAGTAGCCCCTCCCCCACTTGATGCTGGGTTCTTGAGGCATTTCCACAGAAGTCTGAACTTGCAAAGTCTGGTGTTGAGTGTGCTCCTGAAGAGGGACAGGAAGCTTCTCATGGTGATGTGGGTGTCTGTGATCATCAGGATCTCCTTCTGTTTCACTTTGCCTTTAAAACTTTATTAAATAAGATAAAATAAGGCCATTATCATGCAAGGATATAATGTACTTCAAGGTCTTGAAGAACACATGATCTCAACTTTAACTGCAAACAAAGCAAGTGAAATGGACATTGTCCAGTTAAATAACCTCTCCAAATCCAGACTCCATTCCCTGGGAGATCTAGGAAATCACTCCTGTGAACTAACCATGTGTTCCTGTGTGTCTACAGATACCTATTTAAGCTGGGACACCTGTGTCCAATTCCTCTCAAGATGTGTTTGATGCTCACCTAGGAGTCAAAGGTGAGGGCAGGATGCCAGCTCTTACTCTCTTTGGGACCTTCTCTTTGTCCTCGAAATCCTGCTAGGATCTCACAAGGACAAGGGAGCAGGTCCAGACTGAGCATGGCCATGGCTCAATGACCAGGCTGGAAGAGTACAGATCATAATTGCCCTGGATTCACCCAATCCATCCTGGTCACAAGGGTGGCTATCCTGCTGACCTGTAGATACTAAAGCACTATCTAAGCCACACACCTTCTTCAACCCCAATACTAACACAACATTGACACAGGTCAGGGATCCACAGTGTCAAAGCAAAGGAAAATAAACTGGATTTGTTTATTATCCATTCCAACTCCACGGATTCAAACAGCAAATTGTCTACATGTTCAAAATTCTACTGAATTTAAAATTCTATTGTAATGTTTAGAAACCAAAAAAGGCTGATATTGAGAGTGCTGAACTATGATTTTCAAAATAATCCCATTAGTCTTTGTTTAACCAAATTATTGTTTTTGTCATCTTTGTACTAGAAACAGAAGCTCTGCAGGACTGTCTTGTATTTCTATTGTTGACTCCCAGGTCAGCTCTTTACAAAAGAACTTATAGAAGGCTGCCAGTTTCTCAATGAAGCCAAGATATATTATCCGAGTCGTCAAACCTCTGTCAAAAGGTCCAGGTGAGCCAGGCAGTGGTGGCCCAAGCCTTTAATCTCAGCATTCGGGAGCAGAGGCAGGTGGATCACTGTGGGTTAAAGGCCAGCCTGGTCTACAAAGCGAATTCCAGGACAACCAGGGCTGTTACACAGAGAAACCCTGCCTTGAAAGAAAAAAAAAAGTCCAGGTGATGTGAATTAAAGAAAATGTTGAAAATGTTTTTAAAAAAGATGTAGGACAGTATTTTTTTTTTTGGTGTGCTTATTTTATTTCCTACATAGAGTTCCTCAAAAATGAAGCTCACAGGGCAAACTTGAAGACTGAAGACTAAAAAATGATATTTCAATATCCTCCTCACACCCACATTAATGTGATCACTCTCTAGCCTGGCACGTGGCATACTGCATAGGTTAGGGGTTGCTGGGGAAAAATCATTTAAAATTTCTGGGAATACTGAAAAAATCAAAATGGCCATCCATAGTCCAACAAAGTCTAAAACCATCTTAGACTCACAACAGATGTTGATCATCCACTCCCACAGCTCGGTGTAGGGGACAAGTTGATACTGGATGGAAAGGGCCAGCAGTGCAGAGTGAGAGCTGCTAACTTTCCAGGCATTTCCAGCACAGGTGACATCCAGGAGAAATATCCTAACAGATTCTCCCAATTTCTGAACACTGTTTTACATAACTGTTCCCTTTTATTCTCCACAAGTTCAGTCTGGCCTTTCCTTCCTTCCTTCCTTCCTTCCTTCCTTCCTTCCTTCCTTCCTTTGTCTCACTACATTGCCCTGTCTTCCTAGAACTCACTGTGTTGAACAGGGTGGCCTGAAACTTACAGGGATCCACCTGGTGGACTTAAAGGCCTGTGTGACCATGCCTAGCTTAGATCCATTTACTACTGAGAGGCTAGACTTCCTGGAAGACCAACAGCTGAAGTAAGGATTATAAACTGTCAACCTCTTCCACAAAGTCCTGCCCTCTCAAGGCTAGGAGGCTGGGTTCAGCTCTGCCATGACCTTCTTTGACCTGAGCCAGTCCTGCTTCTGCAAATGAGTTCAGATCTGCTGCAGAAATTTGGGATTTGGAATTTGCTAAAATAGAAAAACTCTCCTGGTTAGGAGTGGTGGCACATGCCTCTAATCCCCAATAGGGAGGCAAGGACAAGTGAGCCTGGAGCAGCCTAGTCTACATAGAGTTCCAGAACAGACAAGATACACAGAACATTGGTCTCAAAGTAAAACAAAAAAGGCACCCCTGGGGTAGTGTGCACCTGAAGGAGATCTAACATATCAATTCTTCTGGGACAAAGGCTGCAGGTGTATATGGAGAGTCATCACAGCATGCATTTGGGTAGGGAATCCAGGTTGGAGGAAGAAGGGCTAGGTGGAAACTGCAGGTGGCTGCTGAGTTCATTTGAAGGGAAGAGGGTCTGGGGTAGCTCTGTAGTCCTCCATGCTCTCAGCACAAAGGTCCCAAAGTTCTCCAGGTTACTCCCTGTGTGCTGTTATCTGATGCCCCAGCACATGTGAGCCCCAGGCCCAGGGAGGACTTCCTTTAAAAAGAACAAGTTGGTTGATGGTGGCACATGCTTTTAATCCCAGCACTCAGGATACAGAGGCAAGCTGAGCTTAAGACCAGTCTAGTCTACAAAGTTCCAGGACAGATTCCAAAGCTACAGTGAAACCCTGTTTGAAACATAAACAATGAAACAAAAAAGAACAAAGCTGGGTAGTGGCGACACACACCTTTAATCCCTTTAATCACAGCATTTGAGAGACAGAAACAGGCAGATCTTTTCAAGTTCAAGGCCAGCCTCATCTCCAAAGCTAGTTCCAGTACAACTAGGGCTGTTACATAGAGAAACCCTGTCCTGAAGAAAACAAATATCCCTAGGTCCCAAGAACAACACATTTCCAGGTGTTTAACACTTTTATTAAGAAAGCCGAAAACAAAAATGCAGATGCCTGGAAAGACAAAACTGCCTTTGTGTATTAGCAGAGGCAGAGCTGTTGCTGTAACAGCTGGAGCTTAGAGGATCACCTAGGTCCAAGTCTTCGCAGGTAGCAGGTCTCCTGAGATTCAGGCGGTTTTTGTACATTAGCCCAAAAGCCCTTTGAAGTCATGGCCAGCAGCTTAGGCACCCTGGCCTGTCAGAAGCAGGATCATGATCAGGGCAGTCTCCACCATAACAGATCTCAGGTTCCAGTTCTTTCTCCAACATGCTGAGCAGGCCCCGCCAGGGTTCATTTCTCTGTCTTTCTCCTGGTCCACCTCTCCTGGGGACATCTGGAGCTCCTTCTGTTTCTCACGTTGGAAAACCTCTGCACCCCACTTCCTGGCATAGTTCATTCTAGGATGATGTCTCAAGCAATCCCAGCTACTAAGTCCACAGGGAAGGGGAAACAGTTCCCAATCAACAGAACAGCCATTCTCAAAGCAGTGGCTTGGCTCTGCCCAGAAACACGGTGGCCAAGATTTGGGAATACCATGGACTCAGGGTTGACAGGAAGTGTGGACTTCCTGGTGTGTGCTGTGAAGAATCTGACATGTCTTCCACAAAAACAGGGGCAGACCAGTTCTGTTGTCTTGGCTTCACCAATGTAACACAGACAGCAACTCCTGGAACCTCTGATTGAGAAGTCAATTAACTTTTTATCCTCTAACTTCTAGGCCCCTCCCAACCGGTACTCTTCAGGATGCTAGAATGTAACTTCATAACCCCATCAGTTGTTTGCATTAAATAGGAGGTAAACTCTGAAGATCCTGGTGCTGTATGCCTTTAATCCCACTGGGGAATTAGCCAGGGGGCAGATGGATCTCTGAGTTCCAGACCAGCCTGATCTACAGAGCTAGTTCCAGGACAGCAACAGAGAAAGACAGGGAAATCCTATCTTAAAAAACAATCAAAATATGAAAACAAAACAAAATATAGTAAAGATTGTGATGGTAAAATCTTATCATCCCTGATAAGATTATCTAGAGTTAAACATTATACAGGACTAATGGAGAAAGCACTAAAGTATGGGGAGGTCTACTTGGGATGCCTGATTTAGAGAATGTGTGTTTTATCTTGGAAGTCATTTTTCATTTGTTCTTTCAAGTCAATGTGCTCTAGAGGAATAGAATTTATAAAGTCATCTTACTTACAGGCTGTGATCCAGCTTATTTAACAATGGCTGACTATGATCTGAAAGTCCGAGAAGCCAGAAGTTGCTCAGTCTATTAAAATGGATATCTCAGCAGGTCTTCAGTAATCCCTGGAATCCTTAGGAAGTAAGCTCTGATGCTAGTGAAGTAATATACTTGCTAGCAAGGTGAGAGTTCTCAGGCTAAGTGAAAAAACTTCCTTCTTCATGTTCTTTTATACACTTCCAGCAGAATGTGTTGCCCAGGTTTAAATGTATGTCTTCCTGCTGGAGATCTGCATTACAGGCATGTCTGGATTAAAAGTTGTGTTGTCCCAGCTCAAAAGATCTGCTTTGATGTTGTCTTCATACCTCAAACATCTGGATTGTAAACGGATCTTCCTACTGTAGGCAAAACTACCTCTCAGGTATGTCCTTCAATTCCATACATATCTCTCAACTTGCCAACCAAGAATAGCCATCACAGACACAGGCTGTTCATGAACTCACTTTGTAGACCATCCTGGCCTCAAACTCACAAAAATAAACCTTCTCTACCTCCTGATCGATGAGATTAAATGCACGAGACACCATCTCTTTGAAATATCCCATTGTCTCTGGGCAATGGTGGTGCACACCTTTTTAACCCCAGTACTCAGGAGGCAAATGCAGGTGGATCACTGTGAGTTGGAGGCCAGCCTTGAACTAGTTCCAGAACACCTAGGGCTGTTATACATTGAAAGCCTGTCTTGGGGAAAAGAAAAGAAATATCCCATTCTACTGGCAATTTTTACCTGTGGATTATTATGAAGATGATTTCCTCCTAAACCGTACTGTTTACTGAAGCAGTGATTTTATATAATAGTAGTGTTAGTTTAGAAAGAATTTTGATGGTTGAGGGTTTTTAATAAATATAGTAAGAAATTATGATGGATATTAGTTAAGTGGAAAAATTAATATACGTAAAGGTAGAATAAAATGTTGCTGCTGCCTCTGATAAAACAGGGAAGCATCACAGGGCTAGAACACAAGAGTTTGAGGATCTGTATAGACTGTGGCTTATATTAATGATTAACAAAAACAATCAAGTCCCAATAGTCCAGATTATTTACATTCTTTTAATCTTGATGTTAGGAGACCTGTTCACAGATTTTGGAATGCATCATAGCTGAAACAAAGCTTTGAAAATGACTTGAGGTTAGACTAAGATGTTTTTGTCAAAGAGCTTTGAAATGAAAAAGTCTTACAAAACAATTCAAGTTCACAAGGACACTTAGCTGCTCATGGGCTCATTAAGGTCAGGGATCAAAAACAAGGCAGCCCAATTATTACTACCTTATGTACCTTTATTGCTCAGATTTGTTGGAGATCAAAGTCAATGATTAATTCTGTGTGCCTATGTCTACTCTCAGCTCCCTGGTATGAAAAACTGTTGATGACTGGATATACTCTGTGAGGATTTATACATTTTCTGTTTGTGAGTCTTTCAAGATCCCTTATAGATTACCTTTCAAAAGTAATAAACTGATCGGTCCTTTCTTTGTAAGTGCAATATGCAGCCAGCCAGTAAAAGAAGTGTCTGAGAGAAGTACCCTGCTTGTTTGCACTCTGTTCATCTATAAAAAGGTTGCTTGGACATGAATATATGTGGGTTCTTGGGACAACTTGTTTTTCACCTGTAATACATAAAATATTCAGTCATGTAAGGGAAATTAAAAACGTGCTATTTTCCTGTATTCATTATACTCATTCTTTTGAAAAAAAAGAATGTAACCACATGGTAATTTTTTATATAGCCTGAGGATTTTGTGGAACACATGAGCTGTAGAGGAAAAAATAAAGAGCAGAATATAGAAGAAAAATAAAGAAAAAGAAGAAAAGCATCAAGAGTGTGTGAGTCTTTTCACTTACCCTCTCAGATAAAAAAAAAAAAAAAGTCTTCCCTTCCAGCCCTGCTCTGCTGGAGGCTGAGTCTCAGGGCAGCAGTACCCTGGCTGTCTTAAAAATCTCTCTGTAGACCAAGCTGGCCTCAAACTCAGAGATCTGCCTCAGGCTTCTGAGTGCAGAGATCAAGGTGTGCCCCACCATGCCCAGCCCAGTTTACACACTAGGTTTTAAGTAGAAACAAGCTACTGGTCCTTCTCAAGAGATGAAGGCATGCCATAGTAGGTTCCAGCAAGTCCAATTCCACTGTCAGAAAGCCGCTGACTATCCAGTTCTCCATCGCAGAAAATGTTTGCACCAGGTTTCAGTTGCAACATGGCTGTTTCCTTGTGCTTCTGGTTGTCTGAAATTACACAGTGCAGGGAATCAAAGCGATGTTGGCTGTATCCTTCGAGATTCCAGCCGCTGAGAGCAACAGAGTTCCTGTCACACAGCTACTGTCTCCTTGGGGACATCAACCTCCTGTAGCATACCAGATGACATCCACTGGACATTGTCTCACATCTTACACAGCTTGCAAGACCCAGCATTCAGTTGCAGCAGGACCTTTAAGCTGTACACCCAGTGTCTTCTAAGAAGCCCTTCCTGGGCAGAGCACAAGCCAGGCCCCTTCTAGAGCAGTAGCAGAGCACACACACAACTCCCTTTGTTCCTCAAGAACCCTGGTTTCCCTACTTGCATCCTAGGTCCTCTGTTAGCTGTCCCTGGTGAGATGCCATAGGAAGAGCCAGAGTGCAAGGAACAGTCCGAACCAGAAGCCAGAAGGGTTCCGGTTCTGAGTAGCTCTGCCTCCCAGCTGTGGCTGGAGACCTTGTGATCATAGTGGACACAGCAGCGAATCTGGATCATTAGTCCTTTCGAAGTTACCCAGAGCTTTGAGGCCAACCCATCTCATTCCACCAGTTGCCTTGATTTGCCATTGGAGCTAAGTTCCCATGGGCTGACCTCTACCTCCATTAGAAACCCGCAGTGATGTGAAAGCCTGCACGTGATTTGGTTCCTTCGTGCTTTTCTTCTGCTGCCGGCCAGGCTCTGGCTCAAGTGGGCATGCTGCAAAAGGACGTAGTGCAAACCCTCAGTGGGGCTACTGTAGCGGTTTCCATCTGTTTTTGCACGCTCTCAGCTCTCCGAATCTTCCCAGCACCGAAATTTCGTTTGATTGCTTTAGTTTCCGGCTGTCCTGCCTCATGTCTGGAAACCAGAATACGGGTTTACTTTACGCTTTGCCTATACTGGTGCAGGAATCCCGGCTCTGGCACTACAGAGGTAGAAGGAACTGATTTGGGGGCTCTGGTGGTAGTTGAGATAACTTTATGCGGACTAGATGGGGCTTGCTACGTCCAAGAATCAGTCATTCATCATAGCAGACATTCATCATTTTTCTTGCTTTCTCTTTTGCTCAGGTAGAACCCCACCCTCAAGCCAACACCCAATCCCACCCCATTCATAGTCTTCACAAGTCCAAGACAACCTCAGTATTTGGCTATGGAACATTCTGGAGTTGACTAGAACAGCCTAGAGCACCTAGCAGCAGGACACCACTACTGTCCTCAGCTAGACCCTCGGTTTCTCCAGGTTTTAACCAGGACCTTTGGCCCACAGTTTCTTTCCTGGTGCCAGCAGCTGTATTTTCCTTTGAGACTGAGGCTTTCTGAATCTCAGCCTGAGAAGGATGCCACCCATTCCACTTCTCTCAGACAGATAAACCTGCCCACTTTCTTGGGCACCTCAGAGTGAGGCTGAGCTGGACTCTGGTATTTCCCTCTAGTTTGGTGTTGGCACAAACACTCAGTCAAACTCAGCTGCTAAAGACGCGCCTACACATTCAAGTTCGTGCCCTGTACAGATCACCAAACGAGTGCCTAGGTCGGCTTCACGTCTAAACACCTGGCTTGCAACTGGTCCTTTTACTGAACGACACACAAGGACCTCCTCCGTGTGGAATACAACTCCAGGAGACAACCACGACAATGTACCCTGACGATCTCTTAGGCCCAAACTCAAGGTTTGAACCAGCCTTGAAGTCGTCTGCAGGTGTGCAATTACTAAACCCTCCCTCCTTTCCCTACTGGTCGGTGGGCAGAGCAGGAGCCAATGAGGAAGTCCATTGGTTAAGTCAAAACACCTTGGTCTCAGGTGCCCTTCTCGGCTTGGGAGCTGTAAGATGGAGGCTTCTTCATCACAGGGATGGCCAGCATTCATCCCATTTTAGCCGTCCTATGCTGCAGTTTTCCGGATCTGTAATCCGTGATCCCCAAGTTCCGTGAGTCGTCCGTGGAGCCGACTTCTGATCTGCTGTCAGTAGGCGGTGGGCTGCAATCCGTCCGCAATTTCCATCCGTTTCCGTGATTTTCTGCTTCGGTCCTTTCGTTTTGCGGCCATAATAGGCTCTGCCAGGACGATGTGAGCAAATGCTGCAAGAAAAGGCTGACCCCTCGGTGCCAGTGTGCACAAGACCGGTCCGGAATGCGCGGTTTCAGTTTGTTTCGCGTCCGCTATGCTCAGCTCGCCCTCGTTTCTAAACGCTGAAAGTTCTTTCGATTTCTTTCGTTTGTGGAGATCGCTCTGACTGCGGTCGCACGTTTTCAGTCAGGCAAGTGTATGTAGCTATGGCCTCCCGTGCATTTGCCAATGCCTGCCTGACAGCAGCTCACTGGCCCCTCCGGGGATAGTACAGCCCCGCATTCCTGGGAAAGTTTATGGTTAATCGGCCTATCTGCTTGTTCAAGCTCGTGGATGAGCACAGAAGGAGACGGGGCCAAAGAAGAGGTCCTAGCTAGAAGCCTAAATCCTTCTAGAAGCAGATCTACAGCAGAGCTGCAGGCCGGCCTCTTCTTCGGGCCTCTTCTTCACTTCAGGGGACGCTGCCCAGCCCTTCACCTCCAAGCGATTTGTAGCCGGCACTTTTGGTTTTCCCCGCCCGCTTTCGGCAAACCTCCGCAATTCGTTCTCCTAGCGAGCCAAGATATGTTCATATCTCAGCAGCCCTGGACTGAAATTCAACGGTGATTTCAAACCGCAAACAGGATTTTGTTCCATGGTGGTTTTATTTACCCCCTGAATCAGGCTCTGCCAGGCATATTCGAAAACTCCTCCGATTTCTTTCATTTACCGATTTTGTTCAGAGTTCCGTCCGGCAAACGAACTTTTTAAGCCAAACAAGTTAACCAATTCATCAGACCCGGCCCCTCCACCACCAGGAAGACTACAAATAAAAGACTGATGGATACCACTAGAAGGGCAATACTAATACAGCTTTTCCCGGATTGTTAACAGAGAGCCCAAATGGTGGGTTCTGATCCAGAAGAAGTAAAACTAATGTCCTAGGTCATTTCCTTTCTTCGGTTCTTCTTGTTTTCAGATGCACATGACAGCCCAGAAAATTCGGCTTACTTTCATTGTAGTTGAAGAGCAAAAGCTTTGGCCACAGTGAGTTAGGAAAGACATTTCCCCCTCTGCTGTTTAACTCCTAAAAACAGAAAAAGAAAGCATGTCTAGGCTCTCACCACTCTTTAGTTGCCTGTAGCTCTTTCTGTAGGGTTGAGGCCACCTGGGGTTCCCCACAAGCATGTCAGAATGTCTATTGTTGTCCTTGTTTGGCTCTTGTTTAAGCCATCCTGCTGGTGAGTCTTTATGGGGAGCTTCTGACAGTCCTAGGAGACTCAATCCCACAGCAAATGTCCTGTCCCTCTTGCCCCTAAACCTTCCAGCCTGTCTTCAGCAAAGATCTCTGAGCCTTAGGATTGGGAGTTGTAGCTTAGAGCTATCGCTTAAGTCTTGGTACAGCAATTGCTTATCAAATGCCAAGTGCTCAGTTTTGACAATGCACATACAAGAAACAGTATATGGATTATTCGGAAAGCATACATACAGTGCCATTATACGGACTAAACAGCTTGCACTTAGGTGTGTGTGTGTGTGTGTGTGTGTGTGTGTGTGTGTGTGTAGAGAGAGAGAGATAGAGAGAGAGAGAGTGTTTTTGTTTGTAACAACAAAGAAGAGAGCACATAAATTAGCAAAGGAGCAAAGAGGATATTTGCGAAGGTTTGAAGGGAGGAAAGGGAAGGAGAAAATGATATATTAATTCTAACATCTCCCAAATGCATCTTTTAGAAAAAGAAAATTGAATTTCCTTAAGTCCTCATGACAAATTTCATTAAAGTTTTGTCTTTTGGATCACCAGACTCTTTGACATCTCAAAGAGGGGAAAATAAAACTTTCTAATTACTTTAGGATTTCAGTTCCTGGAACTCAGAGATCTGCCTTTAAAGTTTGTCCCACCAACTGACTAAGGATGCATAGATCTTGATAAAGATCTCATTCCAAGGCAAGTTCTAAGGGGGAAAATTATTAGTTATAATTTATTACACTGTGTAAAATTCATCGCTAACATAAAAATAAAAGGCATAAAAATGCTTCATGTTAATCAAAATAAGTCTAAGTAATGTTCATTAAAATCTTTTGTAAGATTAATTTCTATTAATTTTATTTCAGAAATACACCTAACTTTTTTTCTTTCTTTCTTTCTTTCTTTTTTTTTTGTGTGTGTGTGTGTTTGAGACAGAGTCTCATAGTTGAACAGTTGTAATCAAGGTGTGGTTTCCTTGCTCATTGTCTCAGGTTTGCTTCTGCAAGATGATCTGAAAAAGTCAGTCCCTATCATCAAGAGAGAAACTGATCCTCAAGAGAGAGAGATGTTTGTTCCTGCTCCAAGGTACTGCCTTGCCCCTACAGTAACTGCTTTCATCTGGGATCGTCTACCCAAAAACTTTTGCTGTTCTATCACTTGTTTATTTTATTTTTTTAGTCAGGGTGTCAGAGTCTAGCAACACAGATTCAAAGCAATGATTTTTCTCTGGCTTCATGTGCTTATGTGCCAAAGTAAAACAAACAAAAAAACAGAATTTTCATTGTGCTTTTTTCTTTTTCTTACAGACACAAATAAGAAGTTGGCCCTTTTGACATGAAGAATTTGAAGACAACTGTCCTAATGGGATTTAATCCTTTCTTTTTATTGTTTCCTTTGGATTTTTGAGGCAGAGTCTCTATATAGCCCTGTCTGTCTCACTCTCACTACTTAGCCAAGGCTTGTCTAGAACTCTGAGAGATCCACATGGTTAAAGGGTGAGCCACCACACCTGGCTTTATTTATGCATTTAGTATATTTGTATGGGAAAGCAAGTGCCATAGCCAGAGTGTAGAAGTCAGAGGGTGATTTCCAAACCTAGGTCTTCAGAATTGGCTGCAGGTACCTTTACTGAATAAAACTCCTTGCTATCTCTGCTTTCACAAATGCACTAATTCAGAGTTATTGCTGAAAAAAAATCCCCAAAGTCAAAATCATAGTTATAAAACTAGAATAGTGGCCTTTGTCTAAATTAGTGGCATTTTTATTGATATGCATTCATTAACTTGTTTTATTCAACTTAAAAAACATGCTTAAGCCCACAATAATCTTTGAATTCTGTCTTCTTCTATTATACCATTAAAATGCAGGCTGTTATGTTTGTTTGTTTGTTTGTTTGTTTGTTTGTTTGTTTAGAATAGGGTCTCATTAAGTAGAGCAGTGGCTGGCCAGATACCCGCAGATCTGTATAAATATTGCTTTTTGTACCAACTGCCCACTCTTTGTTCCAGTAGCTGCTCCCCAATTTCCTCTCAGAGGCTTAAATTAATTATAAATGCTTGCCTATATAGCTGGGTCCTAACAGTTCCCTCAGGGGACAGGGTGAGAAGGTGTGGTGTCAATGAACACCAGAGTCAGATGAAAAGAAACAGCAGACTCATTATTTAGCATGGGGGGGATGGATTTTATATTCCCTCCCAGCACCCCAGCATTCCTATCTGCTGGCATTGCATGGTTGACCCTCATTGGCTAGGCATAATCAGGACCTCTGACGGTGACTGTTGCTAGACCCTCAGACAGCACCAGGTAGACTCCAAGTTGGCTCATCTCTCTCTGCCTTGGCCTTGTAGGCCTTAATGTCCTACAGGCCAATAGCTCAGGCTTATTACTAACTAGCTCTTACATTTTAAGTTAACCCATATTCCTTATTTACATGGAATTACCTTTATT
The DNA here is from genome assembly GCF_003668045.3 of Cricetulus griseus. Classification (NCBI taxonomy): domain Eukaryota; kingdom Metazoa; phylum Chordata; class Mammalia; order Rodentia; family Cricetidae; genus Cricetulus; species Cricetulus griseus. Next base: position 337,339,727 of record NC_048595.1, on the reverse strand, counting down.
AGCATGGCATGTTCAACTCCTGATCCCTCTGCATCTGGCTGGTGACTCATGACTTCCCCCATTTTCCTTCCTATCATCCTTAGTTTGGCTGCCTGGCTATTGGACAATCAGTGTTCTATTAAACCAATTTGGGTGCCAAATCTTTACAGTGTACAAGAGGATTATTCCACAGCAAATATGCATACCTCTGCCTCCCAAGTGCTGAAATTAAAGGCTTGGGGGCTGGAGAGATGGCTCAGAGGTTAGGAGCATTGGCTGCTGACTGCTCTTCCAGAGGTCCTGAGTTCAATTCCCAGCAACCATGAAAATTAAAAAAAAAGTAAAGCCTTATGCCACCAAGCCTGTCTAAAGACTCCTTGTCCTGTCTTATTTATTTTAAAAACTTTTCATACATGCAAATAACATGTTTTAATTAGATCCACCCCATGCCCCAGCTGCCCACTTCTCTCTATCAACCCCAATACATCCACCATTTTTCTCTCTGAGCTTTTTCTTGAAATGCCGGCTTGCTATGCTGCATGGGCTGCTGGAGATCTCTCCACCCACCTCCACCCTTCTCCAAAGTAATTGGAATTAAAGGGATGTGATGCCAAGTGCAGTCAAAGCATGCTTTTAGCATGTCACACACTCAATGCACTATAATAATTCCACAGGGTCTGATCTTGTTGTGTTCCATATTATCGGCATAATCAAAGAAACAGAGTCACCCTAAGAGGTACTTCAGACTCTGCAGTAGCAGGAAGGGACGGTTTTGAGGAACTGAACTTTCAACAGCCTTTCAGAAGCCTATTTGTTGATTGCTACACAAAGGTTGGTTTCTTTGGGTAAAACAAGTTCCTCATAACAATGCCCCTAATCTAAACTATATGTTTTCTGAAGGAAAATACCTTTCCCCCTACAAAGTTAGCCGGTATTGTGTACTATTTGCAGAACCCAATCATGCAAGCTGTTCCTGGTATGGTAGGATTGTCTTGTGACTAAAGTCATGCAAAGGCTGCAAAACTTCAGAAAAACAACTCTATAAATCACAGAAAACAATCACTGTTTTCCCACAATGATTCCAACATCTAAGAGTTTAAGGAAAACAATACTTCATTCTATGCTTACCCTACATACAGTAAAAGAAAAAAAGAACTATTTCATTTAATATTTACCCTACATGAAATGATTCTACTAGATTTCTACTACATGATCGATTTATGAAACTTGATTCTTCTTTCCAAAGTCTTGCTATGGTAAACTATAATGATGCCAACATTCTTTAATATTTCACAGTGCTCACCTGCAGGAGTTATTGTTGAACACATATATTAAATGTAATAACTAGTGGTTGAGACTGTAAATTGAACTGTCTGTCATAATATAATTCCCCAAAGTAGACACCATCATCTTGAAATCATGACATATTTGCATTAATCAGAACAGTAGTGATTTTTCTGGTATGACTATATTTTCAAATGTATTCAACAAGCTGCTCTAGGTCATTATGCCATGGTCTACATCTGTTGATGCCAACTGCCATATTGTCGGATTATTTGATAGCCTTTAAAAAAATCAGTTACATCTATTTCAAAATTCTATGTAAATTTATGAACACAATTAAATGGTTCGCTCGGAACCTTCGTTCTTTCCTATAGAATATGGGTTATTCACTCTATAATCCTCTAGGCAAGTACGTGTCTTACGCCCCTCCCACTCCCCCCAAACCCCCCTCCACTCCCGGTGCGCCGGTGTTGCACAATCAAATCTCAGTTGCAACAGTGTTCCTTTTGTTGAGCCTACAGTTTAGGAGAGAGCTCTGTCCAGGGCTCGAGTACTGCACTGTCTACGATGGCTTACTCCCTCTCGCTATCCTTTTTCAAGTCGCGACTTGGCTACCGCCCTTCTCGCTTGCAAAGAGGCCAATGAAGAAGTCCCAACAAGAAGCCTTCTGACACAGTAATCAGCTCCACCTCCAGTCTGCAGACGAACTCTTCTTCACTGCAGAGGTCGCTGTGGCGCCAGAGCTGAGCTAAGTGGTGATTCCCTGGGCACCGCAGCAGCTTTAGCGGTTTTGCCACCCCGTAACAGGCACCTGTCCACTATTCCACCTCCCAGCCGACTTCCGTTTCGCTGACAGAAGTTAAGGGGTGCACTCCGATCGCAAATTCTATCCACTTTCTTGTTTTTCTGACCCGGTGCTTTGATTTTTGCGGCTGGAATCCAGCTCTGTCAGACAGGCTGTCGTGGGATATGACACAAATCACCAACCACGATCACCATAACGTGATCGAAACACTGCAAGAAACGAGTGTGCCACAGATGCGGTCAGAACGCCGCAGTTTCGTTTCGATTTCGCGTCCTATACGCTCGGCTCTTCGTTGTTTATAAACGCTGAAAATTCATCGGATTTCTTTGGTTAGCAGATTCAGTACCGACTGACATCGGCAAAGGCACGTTTTGGCCAGGCAAGTGTCCGAGACATACAACCGCGGCCGCCTGGAAGATGGCGTTTGCACCACCGAAATTCCGTGGCGCCCGCGTTCCTTTCCTATCGTTGTACAGAAGGTTTTTCTGGGACATCACGGTCCAACGCTTGATTCGTCACTGTGTCCGATCGCCTACTCCATCTCGAACTCCTTTTGGTGGTCTCGACGCTGCTATGGCCTTTGCGAGTACCCGCCCGTACCAAGGGGGGCAAGAAAGCTGACCACGCCTGCCTGACCGCCTCCACTCCCACGGGGGACAATGACACCAAGCTTCCTACACCAAACGCAACACTGCCTTCGAGCTGCAGGCGGGACACTTGTTCACCGCTGGGGTCGCTGTGGCGCGACGACGCAGGCTCGCCAAGGTTCCTGGAGCACAGCTAAAGAGCTAAAGGTTTTCACGGCCAGTGTTCCGCGGTTCGAGAGTGTGCGGGATTCGTCCAGAGAGCTGACTTCTGATCGGCTGTCAGCAGGTCCGGGCTGCAACCAGACCGTGATTTCAAACTGTGTCCGTGATTTCCTGATTCGGTCCTTTCGCTTTGCGGCCGGAATGGGGATCTGCCAGGCAGGAACGAACCACGATCCTGACCACGTGAGCAAACACTGCAAGAAACTGTTTGAGCCTCTTTGCAAGTGTTCACCAGGTCCGGTCAGGACGCCATGGTTTTAGTTCGTTTTCGTTTCCTCTATGCTTGGCTCCCAGTCTCCATTTCGCCGTCCTTTTCCGTTCATGGCGCGACTATGGCCCTGGCTAAAGCTTGTAGCTTGGCCGAGACTACGCCGGCGTGACATCTTCTCACTCTGACTTCCACCGTTTGGTCCGGTCTTGAGAACCTGGTCCAGTCGGTGGTTAGTAAGCCGGGCCTCTAGTCCAACGTGCAGGGTGGACACAGCGACAGCCAAAGCCATGAAAAAGTCCCAACCAGACGCCAAAACGCTCTGATGCAATTTGCCGTACTCTGTGAGCTGCAGACCGGAAAATTCTTCACAGCAGGGGTGGCTGTGGCAGCCTTGGGGCTATTCCTGCTGCATAGCGCTAGAGCCCCTGTGTTCCCCAAGTGTCCGCCCTTCCTTCATTGAGCAGAGTTCCGATCTGCTGCTAGCAAGATCCGGGTGTGTTACTTCTGTGGCTCCTAAGGACCAGCCTTCTGGTGAGGCGCTGCTGTCTGGGACTGCCTTTTCCTCCTTGCTGTCCTTCCTCCAGTCGTGGTTACCCAGGGAACGAGCTGGCCTGAGAGGGCTTCTCTGTCATACACTCTGGATTTTGGTCTGTCCCAGCGATCCTGCCCAAGTCCATGGTTATTCTGTCCACCTACTTTTCCCACGTTTGGCAGGGAATAATGGGAGCCAGGGCTCTAGAAGAAGTCGGTATCAAAAAGAGATATGATTCATATGGAGATCCTTAACTCCGCCCCCAAGCTGCAGGCACTTTCTTGACTCGCTGGTATTTATTTGGTTTGGCTGTCAGCACTCCCTGGAGTATTTGAAGTTTTCACTTGTATAATTTAGGAAACACTGGTTCGATTTGTATTTGCTTTTAAGATTTTTAATGATATAAAGAAAATACTGCTGTACCTTCGTACTATCGCCAATTTCTGGCAACATATTTTTGTTCGAACCTTTCTTCTTTCTCTTTCCTCCTAGCAAACCTTCCCATCCCACCTCTCCTTCAAATTCCTAGGCAGGTTTTAAACTAATTGTTACTGCATGAACATCTTTATATTTACAGATATTACTAAATATACTCTGAATTACGTTTTTAATGTGATGACTAGCACCACATTGTAACCCTTTCTTTTTTCTTTGTCTTTTTTTCTCATTTGGTTTTTTGAGACAGGGTTTCTGTGTGGCCGTGGAACCTGTCCTGGAAGTCTCTGTAGACCAGGCTGGCCTCGATCTCTGAACAGAGATCCCCCTGGCCTCTTCTTCTGGAGTGCTGGGATTAAAGGAGTGCTCCACCACTGCCAGGCAACTGTCGCCCTTTTTAATGTGTCTGTACAGTTTAACTCTCCACCTGGGATAACACTGTAACAGTTCTCAATGCATGTTTACAGTTTTTAATGCTATAAATGGATCAGTGCTGCATCTGGCTTGTATGCGTATTTACCTGGTTTTGGTTGCTGCTGATGCTGTTGATTTTTTTTTTTGTCTATTTTACTTGTCTCTGTGTTAAACATCCATGAATGTCTGAATACCACTTGCATTCCCAACGTTCTTGAAGGCCAAAGAATCAACATACCTCAGAGATACTTAAATAATGATGTTATTTGCAGTCTTATTTACAAAAGCTAAGTGATATAACTAAGGAAAGTATCCAGCAATGAAAGAGGCAGTAAAGAGTTTGTGGGGAAAGTACTCAAAAGGATTATTGTCATTCACCAAGAAGAATGAAGTCATGTAGTCTGCAGAAAGAGTCATGCACCTGGACATCATCACCCCAAATGGATTACCAAGTCTCCTCAAGACAGCTCTCCAGTGTCTCTCATTTGTGGATTCTAGACTTGATAGATACTTGAAACTGTGTTTTGCTCCTATCACATGAGAGTAGCTGGGTAAAATATGTGGAGAAAAGTTGGCTAATGATAGGAAGGAGGTTTGACAAGTATGAAGAGATTGAAGTATTGGGAGATAGGCTCAAACAGGATTATATAATTGCATAAAATTGACATCATGCAATCCCATATCATCCAATGTAAGAACACCAACAAATGTGTATAGGTTAATTTTCTATGGCCCTGATTAGACACCATAATCAATGCACTTGTAAAAAGAAGCCTTTATTTGTTTGGACTTATGGTTTCAGAGGGATTGAGTCCATGATGCCAGAGAGCAGGAATAGCTGAGAGAGCTCATGTCTTGATCCACCACCAGAAGGGAGAGAAAGACCCTGTTCAGCACCCATGCTGAACACCCATGCCCAGTGATATACTTCCTCCAAAAATATCACACCTCCTGATTTTTCCAAGAGTTCCACCAACAAGGAACAAAGAATTCAAACATGATCCTTTAGAACCACCTTCATTAAAACCATCAGAGAATGGATGAATAAATGAAAGGTCCAATTAATTTGTAAGTGACAAAGCATCCCATGCTGATAGTCTATGGATTGAAATCAGGGTGCATGGGTTGGTGGGTGCAGTGGGCAGACCAGCACTTCTGGGGCGCCTGGATCTCATGCTGCCATGCCTTCTGGCTGGGGAGTTGGAATCTGTCCTCTTGAGATTCTGCTGGGGCAGCATGAGACACAAATCTTCTGGTCACACCAATGAAATTGTCTTTCTTGTAAAGTGTGACAGGAAGGAGACTGTTGATTGTGCAGCCCAAAGAAGTTTATTTGGGGGAGGGGTGGATTTCACAGGAGGCCCATTCACTGTCCACAGAGTTCACCTTAGTTTCTCCAGAGCCAAATCCAGGAGTTCTCTTCAAGTTCCCTTTCTGAATGCCCAGCTGCAGCCCTGCTCTCAGCCTGCTTCTCTCACCTAAGCTTATCTGGTTGATCTCTGCTTGAATGGAGGACATTGTCATGAGAATTCAAGGTCCCTTAGGATCTCTTAATGGACAGGTGAACTGCATTCTCACTTGAGGACATCCCATACCTCTCTATTCCTGAGTGAGTTCAGATTACATTTCCTCCTAAGTTATCACACTCAGGAGCACTATAGATCCTGGGACATCCCATGGATGGGTGAAACTACCCAACATTCATTGGCTTTAAGGCACATCTTCTGCACCACTCATGTGGGATAGGGGAGACTTATGGATGACCCCTGAATAAATCTATTGATGAGAAAATAAAAGTTTTCCAGGTGTGGTGGTACATACCTTTTATCCCAGCACTCAGAGGGTAGAAGCAGATGGATCTCTATGAGTTCAAGTCCAGCCTTGTCTACAAAGTGAGTTCCAGAATATCCAGGGCTATTACACAGAGGAAGCCAATCTAAAAAAACCTAAAACAGAAAAAGAAATCACAAATAACAAATCAAATTAGTTAATAAAAAGATCCTAGGTACCTTTTGACCTTGTGAAAACTCATAAAATTTATAAGTAACCATTTATAATACTTACAAATCCTCATAAATTTGGGGACCCATGAAACGAGTTTCACAAAACCTCAAAATGAATTGAGGACATTAGGTCACCATCCTGAAGAGAAATAAAGTAGGAAGATGTGAGGTATTTGGATACTTTATGGAAAGTACAGTTTCTTTACTTTCTGCCATACTGTTTTGGCACAGGCCTTTAGCCATAGCATTCAGGAGGCTGAGGCTCATGGATCTCAACCCCATCTTTTAAAGCAGATTGTTTAAAAACAGATTTTAAATGTTATTTCCTTTTTAAATTTTCTATGGTAAAAAACATTGTCTTTATGGACTATACCTAAAGGAATTAAAAAACTTAACTATTTGTTTCTTTTCTTTCTTTTTTGTCTTTGTTATTGTTGTTTTATTTTTCGTGACATGGTTTCTCAGTGTAGCCCTGGCTGTCCTGGAACTTCCTAGACCAGGCTGACCTGAGTGCTGAGATAAAAGGTGTGTGCCACCACCTCCTTCCTGACTTGTTTCTTTTTTCTTCCTTTCTTTCTTTAAACTGAAGGATGTTCTACCTTTTAAGGAGATCCATTTGATTTTAGTTTTTTGTGTATCAGTGTTTTCCTGCATGGATATCTGTGCATATTTGTGTGCCTGGTGCCCACTAAGGCCAGAAGAGTGCTTCAGATGTCCTGGAAGGTGGTGAGCCTCCACGTGGGTGCTGGGAACTAAACCTGGGCCTCTGCAAAGGCAATGTGTGCTCTTAACCACTGAGCTATCTCTCCTCAGTCCCTCTGGGAGTATCTACATTTACTTACTTATTTATTTGATGTGCACTAGTGTTTTGCGTGCATGTGTGTCTGTGTGCCTCATGAGTGCCTGGTGCCTGAAGACCCCAAAAGAGGGCCTATGATCCCCTGGAACTCATCCAAGGGATTCTCAGCACACAAATATATAATGAGTTTTAAAAATTAAGGCTGTGAGATGCAGGATATGAAAATAAATGTTAAAAATCTTTATGTTAAATTTTCTTTTCAATATGGTAATGGCAAAACACACAATCCCAGCAAATAATAACATACAGATCCTAGAGCATGTTCAGTGTGAAACTTTAGAGTCACCTGAAATCTGAACTTGTGGCCTTTTGGGGGCTGACTGTATTCAAGAAACAGCAATTCTGTTTGTTGTCTCCTTATATCAGTTATATGCTTTCACCATTTTCTATAAAAAAAAACAAAATAAAACTGCATTAGAATAAAAGCATTAAGTGTGTCTTAGTGAGTGTGTTGGTACATGCCTTTGATCTCAGCACTGAGGGCAGATGCCAGGCTGATGTACATAGTGAGTTCCAGGACACCCTTTCTGTGTTTGTAGAGAAATGCTTTGGGTGAAGATGGTTAAAAGTACTTTTAGATGAAAACCAAATGTTTTCAGTCTACATTATACCCTAAAATAAAGGATTGTTTCAACAAGTAGTCCTTGGAAAACTATATAGCCACAAGCAGAATGCAACTAGACCCCTGCCTGTGTCACCCTACAGAGACACCAGTTCACATAGATCTATTCTTCCCATGGAATGAAAAGCTCTAAAGCTAGCAGATGAAAAGAAAAGTAGCCTAAATACTCAGGATGCCCTCATGGGCAAGCACTTGCTGAGTAGGACTCCAGTAATAACGCAATAGTGCTACCCATGGCAAGAGGGATGTCATGAATCTGAAAGCCTTAGATCCAGCAAAAGAAAGGGTCCAATGCCCACAGAATGCCAGAAACTATTTGCTACCCTTTCATCTGGAGAGGATTAGCATCTACAATACACAAAGAACTCAAATTTTTAAAACATCTTTTAAAAACTCTTTGTCTTTAGCATTTCTGATTTTTTATGTGTATCATTGTTTTACCTGAATGCTTGTCTATATATGGGTTTCAGATGCCCTGGAGTTGCAAATGCAGTCAGGTGTAAGCTGTACAAAGTATTAGGAACTGAACTCTGTTCCTCTGGTAAAGCAGGTGGTGCTCTCTGCTGCTGAATTGTCTCTCCAGGGCCCAGAATCAAGGGTATTAAACTTCCACAGAGTATCTCTGGAGGCCAATGCAGGCCTGATACTTGCTGTCCTGAAGTGACTGGCCTCGAGTCTGCAGCCACTCTCCGGCTCCCTCTGAAGGTAGGGTACTGGGATCACAGGTCTGCACGATCCCAACCAATTCTGCTCTGTAAATATCATTTTTAATCATAAAACCAACTAAACATTCAGCAGGACCATGGCAGGCAGCTGGAATGAGCCTGTATTTTGAAAATGAAGGCATTCTGTAAGGAAGCACACTGGCAGGAAGCAGTAGCCCAGAGGTGCCTACTATTCTCTATGGCTTCCTGGTGCCAACAATGGTAGGGCAGCAACCAGGTGGCATGAGGCCCTTGGCTAAGGAGTTTTCCAGGATACTAACCAAATCTGTCTGTCTTCTCCACCTACTTTGGCACCACATAGACCACACTAGATGCCACACCCACTCCAGTGGAATCTGTGTGACAAGAGGCAAGTATTGCTAAAAACATGTCCAGACCTGAGGCGTGCCCTTTCGTAGCTTGGTCTCCTGGAGGTCACTGGCAGGATCCCAAAAAGGACAAGATGGTCTCTTGTGTCTCACTGTCTGTGGTGGGTTATTTTCTGCTTTTGTCTATTGTCTTATGACTGGTCTGGCTTTGTCAGCATCAGCAGATGATCAGGTGTTGGTTGAAGAAAGATTGAGTACCTCTGGATGTTTTGGTTCTAGGAAAGCACCTCACCAGCAATTTTTGGATAAAATGCTATCATTGAAGTTTCATTTGTGCTCATGGTCCGAACAGAACAGTTTCTTGCTAGGATGGCTCAGGATATGAGTATTTTTCCTAGTAGCTCCCCGTTAGTTAGAACTTTATTAGAGATGTTTTAGACAGAAGATAAAGGCTTTAGACCAGTTATGAATTTATTCCAGCAAGCAGAATTGTCTTACCAGATATCTAGGAGGAATAGAAGAGTAGTTCAAAAAGGAGATGATTCAGAAAGCCTAGGGGAGCTTAGAATTCCATAAAGGAAGAGTTAGGCAGAACTTATTATAAGATTTATGGGAAGTGGTGTCAGCCCCTAAGGAACAAAGGTCCATATTTTTATTAAGACAATAGCTGTACCTTTGCCATACACAAGAGCTTATGATAAAGACTTTAATCACTGAGTTGTCATTGGGGGTAGAGAGATTGAGCTGGTGGGAGAGACTAAAAAGAGCAAGATCACCTTGATGTGTCATGTCTGTAGCTGACATAAGAGAGATTTTATGGCTAATGTATAGATATTTGTATTATCAATCAGAAGACTTTGTATGAAGACATACAGGGAATAAAAAGGATTTTATTGATTGCTTTATGAGATTTGTAGACTGGCCTAAAGAATCTTAAAGTTCAGCAAGATCATATTTTCAGAGTCATAGTCAGCTCAGCTACTTGACCACTGTCTGGGACCGAGATAATTCTGACTAAAACTGCTTCCTGTTTTGTACTTTTGTAAGTTTAACGCTTGCTTAGAGCTAATAATATCTATGATACACATATTTTGTACTCAAGCCAAAGCTGAAGTTCCTGTATTTCTTGTATAAGTTACAGTGATGAAGTAAAGATCTTTGCAGCAGCAGCAAACCTCTTTTGTGTTTGTGTCTGTCTGTCACACCTAATCTGTCCCAACCTGAGTACCAAGACCCTGATTCTCCAACAGTGTAGTTCTCTCCCTGAGTGTGGCAGGTGGCACCCGAACAGGGACCCTTGGACAGGTAATTCTTTTTCTCTTTTCTTTCTAATTTTCCCAGGAGGTGGATAGACTCTTGCCAAGGGATCTGCAGTCCTGCCAGTGAAGGTAGGCTGGTTAAGGGCGACTAATCTTCATCATGGGGCAATCCAGCTCAAAAGGTGGGAATATGTTCTTGTCAATCCTAAGGCATATGCTGGCAGAGCATGGGTTGAAGGTTTCAGATTCAACCGCCACTGAGTTTTATGATTTCATATTAAAGGTGTCGCCTTGGTTCCCAGAGAACGGTAGCCTTACATTAGAGGACTGGAAAAAGGTAGGAAAGGGAATGAAGAATTATGTTGTGGAGCATGGGGAGGAGTCAATTCCAAGACAGGCTTATCCGCTGTGGTTGCAAATTAGAGAACTACTGACAGAAAAGACAGATTTGGAATTCTTAGTAGCAGAAACGGCCTCTATGGATAATTGTGAAGCAACACTCATTGCTCCATTGAGGTCAACTAGCTATGGCACCCATTAACAGAAAGAGGGAAATGACTTAGATGAAGAATTAGATGAAGAGGAAAGATGGGACTGGGAAGAAGAGGCTGCCCAATATGTTCCCAGTTAGGACAGGGATCATCATCATGACTGATGTAAATGCCAAGGCCCTCACTATTAAGGCAAAGCCAAAGCCAAGGAAATGATCCCTACCTCTGCTTGTTTTTCAGGGAACTGTGGCTCAGGCTCGGAAAGAAGGGGATTTAGCATTTGCTTTTCCAGTAGTGCATGGTGTAGATAGTGAGGATGAGGAGCCAGAATGGGAACCCATACACTTAAAGACTTTAAAAGAATTGCAGTCTGCAGTAAAGTCTATGGGCCCGTCAGCCCCCTATGCTATTCAGATTGTAGATATGGTTGCTAGTCAATGGCTAACACCACATTATTGGCAGGAGACTGCTAAGGCTACATTGTCTCCAGGAGACTATGTGCTTTGGAGAACAGAGTATGAAGAAAGATCTAAAGCAACCCTCAACAGATTGACTCCTACCACTAATAAAAGGAAGGAGCCTAAGCTTACTATGGATATGCTCCTAGGCACAGGAGCCTTATGGCATCCCATGCACAAGTATCTATACCTAAAGCAGTATTAAAAGAAATCACTACCAATGCAGTTTTAGCTTGGAGAGCTATTCCTCTTCTGGGTACCAAGGGCACCACTTTATCAGGCATCAGACAAGCCAATGAGGAGACCTATGAGTCTTTCATCTCCAGATTGGAGGAAGCTATCCATAGAATGCTGCCCCCAAGTGAAGGGACAGAACTTCTGCTTAAGCAGTTGGCTTAGGCAAATGCTAACCAGCTGTGCCAGGATTTGATAAGACCAATCAGAAAAACAGGTTCCTTACAGGATTATATTAAAGCATGCTTAGATGCCTCACCAGCAGTAGTGCAAGAAATGGCCTATGCTGCAGCCATGAAAGGACAACCATATAGCGCCTATGTGAAAAAGACATATGGAGGGGGAAAGGTCAACCCTCCTGTTTTAGTTGTGGACAGGAAGGGCATCTGAAAAAAAATGCCCAAAAGAAAAAAAGAAAGGGGCAAAAACAGCCTCTGGGAATGTGTCCCCATTGTCAGAAGGGGAGGCACTGGAGGAATGAATGTAGATCTAAGTTTCACAAGGAATGGAGGAAACTTGAAGATCAACCAGAGCAGTCAAAAAAAAAAAAAAAAAAAAAAAAAAAAAAAAAAAAAAAAAAAAAAACAGTAGAGGAGCAACCTCTCAGACCTGCCATAAGACAGGGCTAAGGAAAAGTAGACAGTGAGCTCAACCCAGAAGCCCCAGAATTTACCATTCATGACTTGCTAAGAGCAACTCTAGGGAGTGCTGGCCTCGATTTAGCAGCCAGACAAGATATGATACTATCTAGAATAGATGGAGTTCAACTGGTCTCTACTTCTGTTAGGGGCACTTTGCCCTCTGCCAGTATGGGACTGTTGAATGGCAGAAGCTCAAACTTTAAGTATGGGTTTGAGGTTTTGCCAGGGGTGATTGATGCAGATTTTGAGGGGGAAGTAAAAGTCATGGTTAAGGCTACACAGGAAACTGTGATAATTTATAAAGGAGAAAGGATAGCTCAGCTATTACTCTTACAGTATTTAAAGCTGCCAAACCCAGTAATGAAGAAAGAAAGAAGGGAAGGCCAATTTGGCTCATCAGAAGTTGTGGCCTGGATAGAAGATATAAGCAAAAATAGACCTTTTAAGACTTTTTCTTAATGGCAGGCCCTTTGAAGGGATGCTGGATACATGGGCTGATAGATCCTGCATAGCAGGAAAAGATTGACCTCGCTCATGGCCTATTCTAAACACTTCTTCTTCCCTCATGGGACTTGGCATGGCATCTAATGTTGCACAGAGCTCCTCTCATTAAAATGGAGATATGAGGGCAAAAATGGCATTGTTCAGCCTTATGTTATTCCTTCTCTGCCTTTCTCTTTATGGGGAAGAGATATTCAGGAGATGGAGGTAAAATTAATAACAACTGATTCCTTAGAATCACAGCATTTTTCTTAGGGGCCATTGAGAGCAAATATTTTGCAGATAAGATCTCATGGAAAAATGATGAGCCTGTATGGCTTAATCAATGGCTCCTAAATGAGGAAAAGATACAGGGCATTGAGTCTATCATAAAGGAATAATTAGAGAAGGGGCATATTGAGGAATCTAATAGTCCCTGGAATACTCCAATCTTTGTTATAAAGAAAAAATCAGGGGAATGGAGACTGTTACAAGATCTTAGGACTGTAAATTCTACTATGATTGATATGGGAGCCCAGCCTGGATTACCCTCACCTGTAGCTATCCTACAAGATTATGAAGTAATTGTAATAGATTTACAAGACTGTTTCTTTACTATAAAATTACATCCTGAACATTGTCAAAGATTAGCCTTTAGAGTTCCCTCAGTTAATTTAAACCTCCCTATAGGAGATTTCATTGGAAAGTTTTGTCACAAAGAATGAAAAATAGTCCAACCTTAAGTCAAAAATATGTGGATATGGCTATTCAACCAACTAGAAAGCAAAATCAAGAGGCATACATTACTCATTATATGGGCGATATTTTAATTGCCACACCAAAGAAAGAAGGTGCTGATTGTCTATTATTGTCTATTAGAGGATCTAATTAGAAATTTAACAGAATGTGGTTTAATCATAGCCCCTGAAAAAATACAGAAGACCTGCCCTTTGTCATATTTGGGAAATTTAATTTATTATGATTACATCATGTCTCAGAAGCTACAAATTAGAGTTGATCATTTGAAAACATTAAATGATTTTCAAAAGTTATTAGGAAATATAAATTGGATTAGGCCTTATTTAAAATTAACTACAGGAGAATTAAGTCCTTTATTTAACATTTTACATGGAGATGCCAATCCTAAGTCTCCTCAACAGTTAACCCCTGAAGCCAAGATAGCCTTACAGTTAGTTAAACAAAAGTTAAATTTAGCAAAAGTAAAACAAGTCAATTATGGACTTCCTTGGCAATTAATTATTTTGCAAACAGAATTTACCCCCAACAGGATGTTTGTGGCAAAATGGAGTGTTAGAATGGATTCATCTTCCTCATGTTCAATCAAAAATGATTTCCTCTTATGCTTATTTACATACTTGCATTATAATTAAGGGAAGGAATTTGTCTAAGGATATTTTTGGTAGAGAGATGCATTTTATTGTTATTCCCTGTACAAGAAAGTAATTTGATTATTTATTACAAGAAGATGAAGATTGGGCAATTGCTTTGCAAGGGTTTGCTGGAGAAATTTTATACCATTATTCCAAACATCCTTTATTAGAATTTAGCAAGAAGTGAGATATATTTTTCCTTCCATAATTAGTACAACTCCCATAGAAGAGGAAAAAAATATTTTTACAGACGGTTCCTCTAATGGAAAGTCCACTGTCTATGTGGAAGGGGAACCACCTTTAGTAAAAATGTCAAGCCAGGTGTCGGCACAACAGGCAAAGCTTATAGCAGTGATTTTAGCTATAGAAAAATATACTTCTAAATTTAATCTTTACAAAATATGTAGTGGGACTGTTTCCTGCTATAGAGACAGCCCTGCTGTCTGGAAAGTCTCTGATTTTACCATTGCTGCAAAAGCTACAGAGGTTGATACAAGAGAGACAAAATAAAATATACATAGGGCATATAAGAGGACATACAGGCCTCCTGGGCCCCTGGCAGAAGGAAACAGGCAAGCAGAACTCTACACAAGTGTATCCAGCAGTGGAACAGGCTTTAGAGAGCCATAAGCTGCATCATCAAAATGCCCTAGCTCTTAGGAGGATGTTTCATCTGACTAGAGAACAAGCTAGACAAATAGTAAAGCAATGCAGAGCTTGTCCTCTGAGCACTCATGCTCCAAAGATGGGAGTAAACCCTAGAGGGTTGAAGCCACTAGCCTTGTGGCAAATGAATGTGACTCATGTTCCAGAATTTGGGAAGTTAAGCTATGTTCATGTGGTGGTGGATACTTTGTCTCATGTAGTCTTTGCCACAGCCAGAATGGGAGAAGCAGTGAGGGATGTTATTCAGCATCTTTGTGCTGCATTCACTGCTTTGGGAATTCCCAGAAAGATAAAGACTGATAATGCTCCTGCTTATGTTGCTAAAGCTTTACAAAAGCTTTTAGCTGCTTGGGGCATTGAGCATATCACAGGTATTCCTTACAATCCACAAGGGCAGGCGATGATTGAAAGAACTCCTCAAACTCTAAAAGGGCAGATAGAACGCCTCAAGAAAGCCAATTCCTATCTTTCCTCTCATCATGTACTTTCTCATGCCGTTTGTACTTAATCATTTGAATTCCTCAGAAGAAGGAACAATTCCAATGCGGAGACATTGGGGGAAGACATTGCAGAAGGTTCATCCTCAGGTCTTCTGGAAGGATCTACTATCGGGTACCTGGAAAGGCCCCGATGTCTTAATTGCCTCCGGACGAGGCTATGCTTGTGTCTTCCCACAGGATGCAGACTCACGGATCTGGATCCCAGATCACCTCATCTGCCCAGCTGCAGCCCCGCCTGTCGCCTGTCAAGACGACAGAGGAAGAGGAGAAGGCAGGACCTGCAAGCAAGACTCAAACAACATTGAAGGGACTTTCCTTCCAGCCGGAGAGCGAGCAGGGGAAAGTGAAACTGACAACTTGGACACAGCTGGAGAGTCTCACCAAAGAAGCTAAGACTGTTGTGAAAAAATCTCATGCAAAGCTTACTCCGGTTAATGTTTTTCCTGCTTATTTAGTTATATTGGCTGTTAAGCCAGCTGAGGTTGTAGAGGAAAGTTTTGGGGCTTATGTGCCAAAGCCCCGTCTGATTCATCCGGTTGGGTGGAGAGATCAGAGTTACATAAATGTCATGACAAATCATTCAGAACTTCAGGAGGAACTCCAGATTTCCATCTGAGAAAGAACGCCTCTGTGTATTTAAATTATGAAAGGAGAGCAGATTCATCACCAATCTGCGTAGCTTTAAGAGGAGTTGCACAACCTGGGTGTCTTCCTGTTAACTACAGGACCTTCTTAACAGACACTCCGGACAGGGAGGTTATTTCAAAGGCTGTTGCTCGGGACCCAACTCAAGGTAAGAGACTTATGTGGGAACTTCATTTCCAAACTTTAGGGTATATAATTTTTAATGAATCTTTTCATAGAGATCAGCCATTGCCTTGAGGACTTCCAACTTGCATTCAGGAATTTAAGAGGGATCAGTTTTGGGATGGGGACTCTAATAAGTTCCCAACTTGGCTCCGATGTGGATTTCCTCATGCAGGGACAATGTTTTATCCTGTAGGAACTACTGAACAGATTTGGGATTTTTTGATAGCTTCTCCAAATCATGATTATCAATCTTATTTAATAAACAATTCTGATAAATTTAATGGATACAAACCTACAGGAAATGAGCCATTAAAGCACTGGTTTTCAGCTGGTTTTGTTGAGCCTACATGGGCAGTTAGGAATCAGGATCAAGATTATGTTGCTGTATACCCTGATCTTTTTAGACTGGCTGCCGTAGCCAATATGATATTGTTGCGGAAGCCAAAACAACAAATTAGTTCAGCAATTCCTATCTCGGCCTGTGTTGCATATCCTTATGGATTATTATTTGGATATCAGAAAATGATAAATATTAGCAAAGAAGGGGAATCTTTTTATATATCCTGTCATTCTTGTATTTTAACAAATTGTGTTACTTCTGCATTAGATAAGAAATTTACAATTATGATTGTTGTTAATAGGCCTTCTTATGTTATGGTTCCAGCTGATTTGGGGAATGACCCTTGGTATGACAACTCAGCTTTACAAACATTGGAATCCTTAAATTCTTTGATTAGGCCAAAAAGATTTGTGGTGGTTCTTTTTTTTAGGACTATCGCTTTGATAGCTATTTTGACCTCCTTTGTGGTTTCCGCCACTGCCTTAGTTAGGGAAATACAGACAGCTCAGTTTGTAAATGAGATGCAGAGAAATATTTCAGTAGCATTGTCAGAACAGCATATTATAGATAAGAAATTAGAAGCAAAATTAAATGCCTTGGAGGAAGTGGTTCTAGCTATGGGACAAGATGTAGCCAACATTAAAACTAGAATGGCTACTACGTGTCATTCTGGTTATCATTATATTTGTGTTACACCTTATCCTTACAATGCTTCAGAAGATTGGGAAAGAACAAAGACTCATTTGCTAGGTGGAAGGATTCTAATATATCCTATGATATGAAGCTTTTGCAGGAACAGATCACAGATATGAGTCTGAGACATTTAGACACATGGAATGTAGATGAATTAGCTTCTTCTTTGTCCAAAAGATTAAGGGCTTTGAATCCTTTAGATTGGCTACAATATTTTATTTTTAAAGGAGTGATGCTACTTTTGGTAGTACTTGCAGTCTTAATCTTTCCATGTTTTTTTAGACTGGTTATAACATCCCTTTATACAGTGCATCGAGATATCTTTGAGATCTGCTTAAAAACAAAAAATGGGGAACTGCCACACCCACTCCAGTGGAGTCTGTATGACAAGAGGCAAGTATTGCTAAAAACATGTCCAGACCTGAGGCGTGCCCTTTCGTAGCTTGGTCTCCTGGAGGTCACTGGCAGGATCCCAAAAAGGACAAGATGGTCTCTTGTGTCTCACTGTCTGTGGTGGGTTATTTTCTGTTTTTGTCTATTGTCTTATGACTGGTCTGGCTTTGTCAGCATCAGCAGATGATCAGGTGTTGGTTGAAGAAAGATTGAGTACCTCTGGATGTTTTGGTTCTAGGAACCGAAAGCACCTCACCAGCAATTTTTGGATAAAATGCTATCATTGAAGTTTCATTTGTGCTCATGGTCCGAGCAGAACAGTTTCTTGCTAGGATGGCTCAGGATATGAGTATTTTTCCTAGTAGCTCCCCGTTAGTTAGAACTTTATTAGAGATGTTTTAGACAGAAGATAAAGGCTTTAGACCAGTTATGAATTTATTCCAGCAAGCAGAATTGTCTTACCAGATATCTAGGAAGAATAGAAGAGTAGTTCAAGAAGGAGATGATTCAGAAAGCCTAGGGGAGCTTAGAATTCCATAAAGGTAGAGTTAGGCAGAACTTATTATAAGATTTATGGGAAGTGGTGTCAGCCCCTAAGGAACAAAGGTCCATATTTTTATTAAGACAATAGCTGTACCTTTGCCATACACAAGAGCTTATGATAAAGACTTTAATCACTGAGTTGTCATTGGGGGTAGAGAGATTGAGCTGGTGGGAGAGACTAAAAAGAGCAAGATCACCTTGATGTGTCATGTCTGTAGCTGACATAAGAGAGATTTTATGGCTAATGTATAGATATTTGTATTATCAATCAGAAGACTTTGTATGAAGACATACAGGGAATAAAAAGGATTTTATTGATTGCTTTATGAGATTTGTAGACTGGCCTAAAGAATCTTAAAGTTCAGCAAGATCATATTTTCAGAGTCATAGTCAGCTCAGCAACTTGACCACTGTCTGGGACCGAGATAATTCTGACTAAAACTGCTTCCTGTTTTGTACTTTTGTAAGTTTAACGCTTACTTAGAGCTAATAATATCTATGATACACATATTTTGTACTCAAGCCAAAGCTGAAGTTCCTGTATTTCTTGTATAAGTTACAGTGATGAAGTAAAGATCTTTGCAGCAACAGCAAACCTCTTTTGTGTTTGTGTCTGTCTGTCACACCTAATCTGTCCCAACCTGAGTACCAAGACCCTGATTCTCCAACAGTGTGGCTCTCTCCCTGAGTGGTCTGCAGCAACTAGACATGTGCCCCAAGATAAACATATGGACATACTGCTGTGGGGCACCAGGACAAGGTTCCTGCTCCAGGTGTGTGCTAGAGTGAAAACCTTCGTGGTGATTTCACTGGGTCCTCTCTTACGAATTTAGTGGTGGGATTTTTTGTTTTGTTTTGTTTCTGTTTTTTGCTTCCAGGACAGAAGGTAGGTGCCAAGCTGCCAGGATTGCACTGCACTCTGCAAGATTCGGTGCCCAAGAAGAAAAGGTCACCCTATGATAATTCTAACACAGGGGTAGCAAGGTAGAGGCCATGCCTAAAGGTTTTCCCAGGTCAGGACATCAGCATGCTAGGGCTCTATCAACCAAGCAGAGCAGTGATGGACTCCATAGAACAAACACAACTCACCATACCAGGAGGAGGTAAATAGCTACAGTGTTGTACATGACCCTTTCCTGCAGTTTCTGTTTCAGTTTTTCTGTATTACAAAGTTTAGGACAGCTGGGCTTGATTAGCAGCTCTGGTATGATAAGGCATAGCTCACTGCAACCGCTGCTGCCTCTGCCTATTAACACAGCAATGGGCCCACTTGTTATTGACAAGTCCTTGTTTGCCAATCCCCAGCCCTGCCTCAAAGGAGCTCAGAGAAAACTGTTTCAGTTGTATCATTGCTAAAAACTGAAAGCAAATGTTGCAGGGGGAAGAGGAAAGGGTGACTCACTCAACAGCTCAGAAATGAAACTGAAGGCAAGCCTGGGCCAAGCAGATGTGGAGGAGGGGGGGAGGGCTGGTAGATTACTGCAGAGTGGGCTGAACTGGCATCCTAGCACTGGGCTGGGGCCTGAAGAATCAGGCCTTGTACTGGTCAGAGTTCCTCAGCAGCCTGTCCACCAAGGCCAGTGCCCTGCTGAAAACACACTGAGAAGTCTAGAAAGCTTTTCTAGACTCAGATGACCCCTAGCACTCGAAAACTGCTTTTATTCAGCAAGGGGAAGTGAACCAGCTAGTCTAAGAAAACTGAAAAATATCTTGGGCCCAGCCTACAAGCAACCTGTGGCCATTTGCAGACAGAAATCTGTCCCACCCAAAGATTGTCTGAGTGGCCTTGCTAATTCTCACTACCTAGCTGTCAGAAACATGGGCACCCTTTTGTACCATGGAGCCAGGAGTTGTTTTTTGTTTGTTTATTTGTTTTTTTAAGACTTATTAGGTCTTATTATAGATGGTTGTGAGCCACCTTGTGGTTGCTGGAATTGAACTCAGGACTTCTGGAAGAGCAGCCAATGCTAACCTCTGAGCCATCTCTGCAGCCCAGAGCCAGGAGCATGTGATCTCCAGCGGGGATGAATGTAGCTTCTGAACTGAAGCCAACCTTGGAGGAGTTTATAGAAATTGGACAGTGGGACCAACAGCAATCTAGGGAGCAAAATCCTTGTACTTTGTCAGCTTGAACCAGGTCTTCATGTAACTCGAAACCACACTCCAGGCTCCATCCTGACCCAGAGGCTTCTGGTCCATCAAGCCAGGCTATGGCAGTCCTTCCTTGATTACCCAGCTGGGTGGCTCATCACCCAGCAGGGAATTGGCACTAGTTTGGAAAAACAGACTGAGCTTCAAATGGCAACTGCAGCATTTAATTGCCAGTAGAATCTCATCTCTGGGAGACCCAGTTTCTGATTCAGGAATCTGAGTAATTCTTGTGGTGTAGATATTGAATGCTGGTCTCGAGTAAGTCCTAGAAGACACACCCCACCGTTAAGTTTTAAATTTTATAAAGTCCTTTGTGACACAGTTAAACTTTTGGTTGTGCCCTTACATTTGTTCCTTTTGGGAAGAGTCCTTTATCTTGGGATAAATTTCCAGTAAAAATGATTGGTTTTTATCTTAAAGTGATTTTGGAGCTCCATTACAACAATGTGTTTTGTAATGATGACTTCTGGCATCTCCTTGGATTGCCCTCTCCCCCTCCCCCGCTTTTATCGAGTTTCACAAACTTTAGAAAACATTACATTTTGGTTAAGATCACTCTATTTCAGTGCAAGCATGGGAAGCTGAGTTAAGGCCTAGTGTGTGTGAGATGCTTAGAAACTGCTTTCCTTCAAATCACGGATGAGGTATTATGATATAACAAATAAAGCTTGCCTGAAGATCAGAGTGCAAAGCTAGCCACTCTAGTTACTCACAGAGGCCAGGCAGTGCTGGTGCACCCCCTTTAATCCCAGCACTCAGGAGACAGAGGCAGATGGATCTCTATGAGTTCAAAGCCACCCTGGGCTACATGATAGTGAAACATTCTAAAAGAGAAACAGAGCTCACAAACTTTGATGCCAGCACTTACGATGACATACCTTTAATCCCAACACTAGGGAGGTGGGGTTTTTCTAAATGAATACTCATCATCCAAAACACTGAGTTTTTATGGAATGTATCAAGTTTTTGTTTAAAGGTTAGGTTATTTATTCATTTATTTATTTAAAGGATTGACTCTATGCTACAGCCACAAGATCACACAGTAATTAAACAGCCTCATTTTCATGAAGTCAACCCTTCAGGGCCAGGGACTCTGAATTGAGGAATTAAACCAAAATATAAGACATATAGCCTTGTGAATAAAAGTGGCTGTTTGTGTATTGTAGATTCTAATCCTCTCTGGATGAAAGGCTATCAAAGACTTTCTGTCATTCTGTGGGCATTGGATCCTTTCTTTTGCTGGATCTAAGGCTTTCAGTATCATGACATCCCTCTTGCCATGGGTAGCATCCCTCTTGCCTTATTGCTGGAGGGCTACTCAGCAAGTGCTTGTCCATGAGGGCATCCTGAGTGTTTAGGCTACTTTTCTTTTCATCTGCTAGCTTTAGAGCTTTTCATTCCATGGGAAGAATAGATCTATGAGGACTGGTGTCCCTGTAGGGTGACACAGACAGGAGTCTAGTTGCATTCTGCTTGTGGCCATATAGTTTTCCAAGGACTACTTGCTGAAAATATTGTCATATTTCAAAATTTTACTTATGCTGGGCACTGATGGTGCATGTCTTTAGTCCCAGCAGAGCAGGCAAATCTCTTGAGTTTGAGGCAGCCTGTTCCAAGGAAGTCAGGGCTACACAGAGAAAACCTGTCTTGGGGGGAAAGTTTACTTTTTGCATATTGTCTTCAAGAGCTTCCACTCTGGGTCAGCTTGTCTATCTGTGCTCTCCTTATTCAGGTCCTCTTTGGGCAGCCACATTGATGAACCTGAAGTGGTGATACAAAAGGTGGATTTTTATGAGAACTGTCTACTTCAATACAGCAGTTGGGGTTTTTGTAAGTGAATGTACCTTTATCCAAAAACTGACTTTCTATGAACAGATCAAGTTTTTGTTTAAAGGTTGGCTTTTTTTAATTTTAGGGATTGATTCTACATTAAATATATTGGTATCTTCTTTTGCTGTTGTTGGTTTTTTTTTTTTTTTCAAGACAGGATTTCTCTGTATTGCTTTGGGGGATGTCCTGGAACTTGCTCTTGTAGACCAGGCTGGCCTCAAACTCACAGAGATCCGCCTGCCTCTGCCTCCCCAGTGCTGGGATTAAAGGCGTGTGCCACCAACGCCAGGCTAATATATTGATATTTTATTCACAGGATGAACTTTTTTGTACTGGTTGAATATTTATTTAAGGATTGACTTAATATTAATTCTAGAAAGCAATGGTTAACAACCATGCTAATTAAGTCAACTTAAAGTTTTAAGTCCTTTTACTGATGGCCAGATAAAGGTAGTCTTGTGCTTCTGAAAAATCTCTTTGAATCCAAGAGAGGTATGTAGAGATTTTTTTAAAAGGGAAAACCCTCAAATATTGTATTTTATATGAAAGTTAGATAACGATCAAGGTGATCTTAAAATGCTCACTCCTGAAGGTTATGGCAATTATTTTCTTGCCTATAGTTCTTTGATATTTTGGTTTAATTTTTGTGGCTCCATCTGGACCATGGTCAAGGCCAAAGAAATCTCAAAAGTGTGGATGTTGGAGGGTGGGTTAGAGGACTGAGAACTGTCTATGCAAAACCAACATGGAGTCAGAACAGGGCAGTATCTCCCTTGATAATTCAGACATTTTAAAAAGTGGACTTTTCATGAAAATGATTGACTGTTTCTTACAGATAGGAAGAGTTTATTTATCTATTTATTTATTTTCAAGCAGGGTTTCTCTGTGTAGCCCTGGCTGTCCTGGAGGTTCCTCCAGAAGCTAGGCTTGAACTCACAGTTATCCTCCTGCCTCTGCCTCTTAGTGCTGGAATTAAAGGCAAGGACCTCCCCTGCTGGGCTAGGTTAGACATTTATAAAGGGCTGACTTTTCATTTGAAAGGTTGATTTCATGGAAAAATTTGCCTTTATGGAAAGTATCAGTATCTCATTGAGATCTGTAAGGCACAGGAAGTGCAGGGTAAACTTTTCTTGTGTTAATTCAAGTTGTTTGCTTTTGTTTTCCAGTTTAACTTCACACATTAGACCTTCAAAGTCCAAAGAAGAGTCATTATCTTCAGCGAGAGGCAGTCTCAA
This sequence comes from Cricetulus griseus, assembly GCF_003668045.3. Lineage (NCBI taxonomy): Eukaryota > Metazoa > Chordata > Mammalia > Rodentia > Cricetidae > Cricetulus > Cricetulus griseus. The sequence goes on along the minus strand of NC_048595.1, from coordinate 337,316,626 downwards.
TCAGGACAGTGTTCCAGGAGATATCATCTCAGGTGAAGGCAATTGTCTTTCTGCAAGATTCTGTATCCTGGAGCAAGAACAAGAATCTCCTGAGAATGTCTGCTCAGACAAAGGAGGCTTCAGTAGGCAACACTTGTAGATACAGAACTAAAGTGGAGATGATCATGGGAACTGGAGTGCAGAGAATTCTCTGGAAGGAACATCCTTGCTTGTCCTCTGGTAAGTGCTGGTTACCTAACCATGTCCTACTTTCAACTTTAGAGTACATTTTGGGACATAGACAAAGGTCTGTGCTGTCCTTTGCTTTGTTTCTCTTTTGAAACAATCCTTTATATTAGGGTGTAATGTAGACTGAAAATATTTGGTTTTCATCTAAAAGTACTTTTAACCATCTTCACCCAAAGCATTTCTATACAAACACAGAAAGGGTGTCCTGGAACTCACTATGTACATCAGCCTGGCATCTGCCCAACACACTCACTAAGACACACTTATACTTTTATTCTAATCCAGTTTTATTTTGTTCTTTATAGAAAATGTTGAAAGCAAATATCTGATATAAGCAGACAACAAACAGAATTGCTGTTTCTTGAATACAGTCAGCCCCCAAAAGGCCACAAGTTCAGATTTCAGGTGACTCTAAAGTTTCACACTGAACATGCTCTAGGATCTGTATGTTATTATTTGCTGGGATTGTGTGTTTTGCCATTACCATATTGAAAAGAAAATTTAACATAAAAATTTTTAATATTTATTTCATATCCTGTATCTCACAGCCTTAATTTTTAAAACTCATTATATATTTGTGTGCTGAGAATCCCTTGGATGAGTTCCAGGGGATCATAGGCCCTCTTTTGGGGTCTTCAGGCACCAGGCACTCATGTGGCACACAGACACACATGCACGCAAAACACTAGTGCACATCAAATAAATAAGTAAGTAAATGTAGATACTCCCAGAGGGACTGAGGAGAGATAGCTCAGTGGTTAAGAGCACACATTGCCTTTGCAGAGGCCCAGGTTTAGTTCCCAGCACCCACGTGGAGGCTCACCACCTTCCAGGACATCTGAAGCACTCTTCTGGCCTTAGTGGGCACCAGGCACACAAATATGCACAGATATCCATGCAGGAAAACACTGATACACAAAAAACTAAAATCAAATGGATCTCCTTAAAAGGTAGAACATCCTTCAGTTTAAAGAAAGAAAGGAAGAAAAAAGAAACAAGTCAGGAAGGAGGTGGTGGCACACACCTTTTATCTCAGCACTCAGGTCAGCCTGGTCTAGGAAGTTCCAGGACAGCCAGGGCTACACTGAGAAACCATGTCACGAAAAATAAAACAACAATAACAAAGACAAAAAAGAAAGAAAAGAAACAAATAGTTAAGTTTTTTAATTCCTTTAGGTATAGTCCATAAAGACAATGTTTTTTACCATAGAAAATTTAAAAAGGAAATAACATTTAAAATCTGTTTTTAAACAATCTGCTTTAAAAGATGGGGTTGAGATCCATGAGCCTCAGCCTCCTGAATGCTATGGCTAAAGGCCTGTGCCAAAACAGTATGGCAGAAAGTAAAGAAACTGTACTTTCCATAAAGTATCCAAATACCTCACATCTTCCTACTTTATTTCTCTTCAGGATGGTGACCTAATGTCCTCAATTCATTTTGAGGTTTTGTGAAACTCGTTTCATGGGTCCCCAAATTTATGAGGATTTGTAAGTATTATAAATGGTTACTTATAAATTTTATGAGTCTTCACAAGGTCAAAAGGTACCTAGGATCTTTTTATTAACTAATTTGATTTGTTATTTGTGATTTCTTTTTCTGTTTTAGGTTTTTTGAGACTGGCTTCCTCTGTGTAACAGCCCTGGATATTCTGGAACTCACTTTGTAGACAAGGCTGGACTTGAACTCATAGAGATCCATCTGCTTCTGCCCTCTGAGTGCTGGGATAAAAGGCATGTACCACCACACCTGGAACACTTTTATTTTCTCATCAATAGATTTATTCAGGGGTCATCCATAAGTCTCCCCTATCCCACATGAGTGGTGCAGAAGATGTGCCTTAAAGCCAATGAATGTTGGGTAGTTTCACCCATCCATGGGATGTCCCAGGATCTATAGTGCTCCTGAGTGTGATAACTTAGGAGGAAATGTAATCTGAACTCACTCAGGAATACTAATCTAACCAGTGCTTCCTAAGTTATAGAGTTGAAAACTTCAAATACTCCAAAGGGTGCTGACAGCCAAGCCAAATAAACACCAGCGAGTCAAGAAAGTGCCTGCAGTCTTGCCCTGGGTACCTGGAGGAAGGACAGAACGGAGGAGAAGGCAGTCCCAGACAGAGCCTCACCAGAAGGCTGGACCTAGGGGCCACACAAGAAACATATCCCAAGCTTGCTATCAGCAGATCAGAACCATGCTGGGGGAACGGTTTCTGGAGGAACACAGGTGATCAAAGTGCAAAGCTCTAGCGCTATGCTGCTGGACTCAACATAAGGCCGCCTGTGCCACAACCATGCATCTCACGGAGCATGGCTTAAAGATTGGGACTTTTTCATAGCATTGGCTGCCGCTGTGTCTAGAGGGCCGGCTTGCTAACCACGGACTGGACTTGCTTTTCAAGACCGGATCAAACCCTGGAAGTGAGAGTGATAAGGTGTCACAACCGCTTGGTCCTGGCCAAGCTGCAAGCTTTAGCCACGGCTATAGTGGCACCATGAACGGAAAAGAGTGGCAAAATGGAGAAGGCGAAGTATTCTAGACCGGCACCGTGCTGGCCCCAAAACCGCCCTCGCAAGGAAAGGAAGGAAGGAAACCGCGAAGGAGATACAGTGGTGTAAGCACCTATTTGGTCTTCTTACAGGGGCAAGTGTTGAGAAATTTGCAAAGCAGAAAACGTTCATTTACCCAAGGCGTCTGTGGGATATAGGCTTATGAAAGACAATATATAAATCTTCACCTTTTAGAACACATGAGGACACAAGCATAGAGGATGCAACACCGAAGTAAAACCGGGGCCTGCTGATAGGACCTGGTGAAAACTTGCAAAGAGGCCGAAGTCATTTCTTGCAGCATTTGCTCACTTTGTCAGGATCTTCAAGGTTCGGGTCGGATACAGCTACACACAGCCTGGAAGGGCCAATTGGGTCTCCAAAACCAAAAAACACGGAAAGAAAATAACTGACTATTCGGGTTTTGAAATCTCGGAACGGTTGCTGTCAGGTACTAATGACTACCAATCACAAGCCTATTCTAGGGAACATTCGCTGATTCTCACAGTCCAGGGATCACTGGCAAGAAAGATTGAGCTCTAAAACACTGCAGCAGAAAAGAAGCCTGAAGTCGTCCTGTCTCCCGCGCCGGCGTCGGGCCCGTCGCCCGCGCCGGCGTCCAGCTCCGGTGCCGCGGTCGTCCCGTCCCGCGCGACGGTGTGCGGACCGTCGTCCGCACAGGCCTCCGGCCCCGGTGCCACGGTCGTTCGGTGGCACGGGCCGGCGTCCGGCTCGTCGCCCCTCGGCGTCCGGCCCGGTGCCGACGTCCTCCCGTCGCCCGCGCAGGCGTCCGGCCCGTCGCCGGATCGGCGTCGGTCCCCGGTGCTGAAGTCGTCCCGTCGCCCGCGCCCGCGTCCGGATCGTCGCCCGCGCCGGCCTCCGGTCCGTCGCCCGGGCCGTTGTCCGTCCCCGGTGCCGAGGTCGTCCCGTTGCCTCCTCAGGCGGCGACCTCCTTACGGTCCTCTCTGCCACCGCCGGCTGAGCCGGATCCCGGCCGCAAAACGAAAGAACCCAAACAGAAAATCAAGGATGCAGTTTGAAAACACCGTGAGGTTGCAGCCCTATCCCACTGACACCCCGTCAGAAGTCAACTAAGTGGAAGACTCTGGCACACTCTCGAACCGCACAAAACTGTCCGGGAAAGACTTTAGCTCTAGAGCTGGGTACCAGGAATCAAGCCCAGCCTGCATCCTAGCCCACAGCTATCCCAGCGGTGAAGAAATCTCAGGCCTGCAGCTCAGAGGCAGAGCTGAGTTTAGCGTTAGAAACGTTTTTGTGTTTCTAGCTGGAACAGGTTTATAGGCCCCCACCCCTCGCTCCAGCTGTGCCACCCACCACCTTAGACCAGAGGGCCTCAGAATTCACGTTAATCCACTGTTGTCCCCATACCAGCTTTTCCTGGTATCCTAGAAATACGCGTTCCGGGTTTCATCAGTATCTATGCAAACTGGAGTGCACAGCCAAGTAAATTACCTTCCTTTATTTAATAATTGAGACTGACACTGACCATCGCAGGCACATTGATATATGTGTTTATTTTGAAAGCAGCGGGATGCACTGAAAGACAACCGGCTCCGAAGAACGAAGAGGTTTAGGCAAGGATCTTCTTGGCACAGAGCTCACTCTGAAATGCTGAAAAGCAGGCGCTTGCAGCTCTCTAAGTCTCCCTGCTGTCCAATGACAGTGTGCATCAGCCACGGGGCAAGAAGCAGCAGATTGGGCAAGGAATGCGCTCCAGGAGGTCGAACAAAACCTGCAGTCTTCCTCTCCGGTCTCTGGTGTCAGGCCGCTGGCAATCCTCAGAGCTTCTCATGTCAGTGGTCTCCGTGTCATGCCGTTCCTCGTCACGGAGGAGTTCTCTGAAACAGGGCAGGTGCTGTACTGCCTCTGTGACCGATTCTAGGACAGCATCCTCCAGCGTTCCCGGGGGCGTGGTTTTCTCATATCCCTTGAGGACCTGTCACAGGTGGTCGGCCTTGCTGGAAGAGTCCATCCTTTGGTAGGACCTGGCAATGTCACCCTGGAGACTTTGAAACGGTTGCTCCTGGTAGTCGCCTCTGCCGGAGGGGATGGCTCCTAGGGCCGGATAGAAAGGAAGAGGCCAAGGACCAAGGTCTTCCGAGTAGACGGGGAGCAGAGGAAGCCGGGTCTCTAGTGCCCCAGGGGCGGAATCCCAGGCCTGCTTCATGCGCATAGACCAGAAACTCGGCTCGATCTCTGGTGCAGCACTTGCAGCGGGAGGCCAGCAGTCTATGCAATGCTGTGGCTATGCAGAGCCTTCTGAAGCCTCGGGCCCTGGGTATTTGTATTCGTCCAGGGGGGCTGAACCAAATGAAGTGGGCAACATTTCCTGCTGAAATCCTGCACCCTGGGCGTCGAAAACGTGCATTTCCCGACCGTCGCCCGCTCCGTCGTCCGGCCCGTCGTCCGCGCCGGCGTCCGGCCCCTCGTCCGCACCGGCGTCCGGCCCCGGTGCCGCGGTCGTTCAGTAGCCCGGGTCGGCGTCCGGCCCGTTGCCCTCTCGGCGTCCGTCCCCGGTGCTGAAGTCGTGCCATCGCCCGCACCGGCGTCCGGCCCGTCGCCCGCTCGGCGTCCGTCCCCGGTGCTGAAGTCGTCCCGTCGCCCGCGCCGGCCTCCGGCCCGTCGCCGGGCCGTTGTCCGTCCCCGGTGCCGAGTTCGTCCCGTCGCCCGCGCAGGCGTCCGGCCCGTCGCCGGATCGGCGTCGGTCCCCGGTGCTGAAGTCGTCCCGTCGCCCGCGCCCGCGTCCGGATCGTCGCCCGCGCCGGCCTCCGGTCCGTCGCCCGGGCCGTTGTCCGTCCCCGGTGCCGAGGTCGTCCCGTTGCCTCCTCAGGCGGCGACCTCCTTACGGTCCTCTCTGCCACCGCCGGCTGAGCCGGATCCCGGCCGCAAAACGAATGAACCCAAACAGAAAATCAAGGATGCAGTTTGAAAACACCGTGAGGTTGCAGCCCTATCCCACTGACACCCCGTCAGAAGTCATCTAAGTGGAAGACTCTGGCACACTCTCGAACCGCACAAAACTGTCCGGGAAAGACTTTAGCTCTAGAGCTGGGTACCAGGAATCAAGCCCAGCCTGCATCCTAGCCCACAGCTATCCCAGCGGTGAAGAAATCTCAGGCCTGCAGCTCAGAGGCAGAGCTGAGTTTAGCGTTAGAAACGTTTTTGTGTTTCTGGCTGGAACAGGTTTATAGGCCCCCACCCCTCGCTCCAGCTGTGCCACCCACCACCTTAGACCAGAGGGCCTCAGAATTCACGTTAATCCACTGTTGTCCCCATACCAGCTTTTCCTGGTATCCTAGAAATACGCGTTCCGGGTTTCATCAGTATCTATGCAAACTGGAGTGCACAGCCAAGTAAATTACCTTCCTTTATTTAATAATTGAGACTGACACTGACCATCGCAGGCACATTGATATATGTGTTTATTTTGAAAGCAGCGGGATGCACTGAAAGACAACCGGCTCCGAAGAACGAAGAGGTTTAGGCAAGGATCTTCTTGGCACAGAGCTCACTCTGAAATGCTGAAAAGCAGGCGCTTGCAGCTCTCTAAGTCTCCCTGCTGTCCAATGACAGTGTGCATCAGCCACGGGGCAAGAAGCAGCAGATTGGGCAAGGAATGCGCTCCAGGAGGTCGAACAAAACCTGCAGTCTTCCTCTGCTGTCTCTGGTGCCCCAGGGGCGGAATCCTAGTCCTGCTTCACGCGCATAGACCAGAAACTCGGCTCGATCTCTGGTGCAGCACTTGCAGCGGGAGGCCAGCAGTCTGCGCAATGCTGTGGCTATGCAGAGCCTTCTGAAGCCTCGGGCCCTGGGTATTTGTATTCGTCCAGGGGGGCGGAACCAAATGAAGTGGGCAACATTTCCTGCTGAAATCCTGCACCCTGGGCGTCGAAAACGTGCATTTCCCGACCGTCGCCCGCTCCGTCGTCCGGCCCGTCGTCCGCGCCGGCGTCCGGCCCCTCGTCCGCACCGGCGTCCGGCCCCGGTGCCGCGGTCGTTCAGTAGCCCGGGTCGGCGTCCGGCCCGTTGCCCTCTCGGCGTCCGTCCCCGGTGCTGAAGTCGTGCCATCGCCCGCACCGGCGTCCGGCCCGTCGCCCGCTCGGCGTCCGTCCCCGGTGCTGAAGTCGTCCCGTCGCCCGCGCCGGCCTCCGGCCCGTCGCCGGCTCGGCGTCCGTTCCCGGTGCCGACGTCGTCCTGTCGCCCGCGCCGGCGTCCGGCCCGTCGCCGGCTCGGCGTCCGTCCCCGGTGCCGACGTCGTCCCGTCGCCCGTGCAGGCGTCCGGCCGCCCGCTCGCCGTCCGTCCCCGGTGCCGACGTCGTCCCGTCGCCCGCGCAGGCGTCCGGCCCGTCGCCGGCTCGGCGTCCGTCCCCGGTGCCGACGTCGTCCCGTCGCCCGTGCAGGCGTCCGGCCCTTCGCCGGCTCGGCGGAATCCCAGGCCTGCTTCATGCGCATAGACCAGAAACTCGGCTCCATCTCTGGTGCAGCACTTGCAGCGGGAGGCCAGCAGTCTGTGCAATGCTGTGGCTATGCAGAGCCTTCTGAAGCCTCAGGCCCTGGGTATTTGTATTCGTCCTGGGGGGCGAAACCAAATGAAGTGGGCAACATTTCCTGCTGAAATCCTGCACCCTGGGCGTCGAAAACGTGCATTTCCCGACCGTCGCCCGCTCCGTCGTCCGGCCCGTCGTCCGCGCCGGCGTCCGGCCCCGGTGCCGCGGTCGTTCAGTAGCCCGGGCCGGGGTCCGGCCAGTCGCCCGCTCGGCGTCCGTCCCCGGTGCCGACGTCGTCCCGTCGCCCGCGCCGGCGTCCGGCCCGTCGCCCGCTCGGTCCGTCCGGTGCCCCGGTGCCGACGTTGTCCGTCCCCCCGAGTTCGTCCCGTCGCCCGCGCAGGCGTCCGGCCCGTCGCCGGCTCGGCGTCGGTCCCCGGTGCTGAAGTCGTCCCGTCGCCCGCGCCCGCGTCCGGATCGTCGCCCGCGCCGGCCTCCGGTCCGTCGCCCGGGCCGTTGTCCGTCCCCGGTGCCGAGTTCGTCCCGTCGCCCGCGCAGGCGTCCGGCCCGTCGCCGGATCGGCGTCGGTCCCCGGTGCTGAAGTCGTCCCGTCGCCCGCGCCCGCGTCCGGATCGTCGCCCGCGCCGGCCTCCGGTCCGTCGCCCGGGCCGTTGTCCGTCCCCGGTGCCGAGGTCGTCCCGTTGCCTCCTCAGGCGGCGACCTCCTTACGGTCCTCTCTGCCATCGTCGCCCGCGCCGGCCTCCGTCCGTCGCCCGGGCCGTTGTCCGTCCCCGGTGCCGAGTTCGTCCCACGCCCGCGCAGGCGTCCGGCCCGTCGCCGGCGGCGTCGGTCCCCGAAGTCTGAAGTCGTCCCGTCGCCCGCGCCCGCGTCCGGATCGTCGCCCGCGCCGGCCTCCGGTCCGTCGCCCGGGCCGTTGTCCGTCCCCGGTGCCGAGGTCGTCCCGTTGCCTCCTCAGGCGGCGACCTCCTTACGGTCCTCTCTGCCACCGCCGGCTGAGCCGGATCCCGGCCGCAAAACGAATGAACCCAAACAGAAAATCAAGGATGCAGTTTGAAAACACCGTGAGGTTGCAGCCCTATCCCACTGACACCCCGTCAGAAGTCATCTAAGTGGAAGACTCTGGCACACTCTCGAACCGCACAAAACTGTCCGGGAAAGACTTTAGCTCTAGAGCTAAAGGAATCAAGCCCAGCCTGCATCCTAGCCCACAGCTATCCCAGCGGTGAAGAAATCTCAGGCCTGCAGCTCAGAGGCAGAGCTGAGTTTAGCGTTAGAAACGTTTTTGTGTTTCTGGCTGGAACAGGTTTATAGGCCCCCACCCCTCGCTCCAGCTGTGCCACCCACCACCTTAGACCAGAGGGCCTCAGAATTCACGTTAATCCACTGTTGTCCCCATACCAGCTTTTCCTGGTATCCTAGAAATACGCGTTCCGGGTTTCATCAGTATCTATGCAAACTGGAGTGCACAGCCAAGTAAATTACCTTCCTTTATTTAATAATTGAGACTGACACTGACCATCGCAGGCACATTGATATATGTGTTTATTTTGAAAGCAGCGGGATGCACTGAAAGACAACCGGCTCCGAAGAACGAAGAGGTTTAGGCAAGGATCTTCTTGGCACAGAGCTCACTCTGAAATGCTGAAAAGCAGGCGCTTGCAGCTCTCTAAGTCTCCCTGCTGTCCAATGACAGTGTGCATCAGCCACGGGGCAAGAAGCAGCAGATTGGGCAAGGAATGCGCTCCAGGAGGTCGAACAAAACCTGCAGTCTTCCTCTGCGGTCTCTGGTGCCCCAGGGGCGGAATCCTAGTCCTGCTTCACGCGCATAGACCAGAAACTCGGCTCGATCTCTGGTGCAGCACTTGCAGCGGGAGGCCAGCAGTCTGCGCAATGCTGTGGCTATGCAGAGCCTTCTGAAGCCTCGGGCCCTGGGTATTTGTATTCGTCCAGGGGGGCTGAACCAAATGAAGTGGGCAACATTTCCTGCTGAAATCCTGCACCCTGGGCGTCGAAAACGTGCATTTCCCGACCGTCGCCCGCTCCGTCGTCCGGCCCGTCGTCCGCGCCGGCGTCCGGCCCCTCGTCCGCACCGGCGTCCGGCCCCGGTGCCGCGGTCGTTCAGTAGCCCGGGTCGGCGTCCGGCCCGTTGCCCTCTCGGCGTCCGTCCCCGGTGCTGAAGTCGTGCCATCGCCCGCACCGGCGTCCGGCCCGTCGCCCGCTCGGCGTCCGTCCCCGGTGCTGAAGTCGTCCCGTCGCCCGCGCCGGCCTCCGGCCCGTCGCCGGCTCGGCGTCCGTTCCCGGTGCCGACGTCGTCCTGTCGCCCGCGCCGGCGTCCGGCCCGTCGCCGGCTCGGCGTCCGTCCCCGGTGCCGACGTCGTCCCGTCGCCCGTGCAGGCGTCCGGCCGCCCGCTCGCCGTCCGTCCCCGGTGCCGACGTCGTCCCGTCGCCCGCGCAGGCGTCCGGCCCGTCGCCGGCTCGGCGTCCGTCCCCGGTGCCGACGTCGTCCCGTCGCCCGTGCAGGCGTCCGGCCCTTCGCCGGCTCGGCGGAATCCCAGGCCTGCTTCATGCGCATAGACCAGAAACTCGGCTCCATCTCTGGTGCAGCACTTGCAGCGGGAGGCCAGCAGTCTGTGCAATGCTGTGGCTATGCAGAGCCTTCTGAAGCCTCAGGCCCTGGGTATTTGTATTCGTCCAGGGGGGCGGAACCAAATGAAGTGGGCAACATTTCCTGCTGAAATCCTGCACCCTGGGCGTCGAAAACGTGCATTTCCCGACCGTCGCTCCGTCGTCCGTCGTCCGCGCCCGTCCGTCCGCCCGGCGTCCGGCCCCGGTGCCGCGGTCGTTCAGTAGCGTCCGGCCCGGCCCGCTCGGCGTCCGTCCCCGGTGCCGAAGTCGTCCGTCGCCCGGCCGGCGTCCGGCCCGTCGCCCGCTCGGCGTCCGTCCCCGGTGCTGAAGTCGTCCCGTCGCCCGCGCCGGCGTCCGGATCGTCGCCCGCGCCGGCCTCCGGTCCGTCGCCCGGGCCGTTGTCCGTCCCCGGTGCCGAGTTCGTCCCGTCGCCCGCGCAGGCGTCCGGCCCGTCGCCGGATCGGCGTCGGTCCCCGGTGCTGAAGTCGTCCCGTCGCCCGCGCCCGCGTCCGGATCGTCGCCCGCGCCGGCCTCCGGTCCGTCGCCCGGGCCGTTGTCCGTCCCCGGTGCCGAGTTCGTCCCGTCGCCCGCGCAGGCGTCCGGCCCGTCGCCGGATCGGCGTCGGTCCCCGGTGCTGAAGTCGTCCCGTCGCCCGCGCCCGCGTCCGGATCGTCGCCCGCGCCGGCCTCCGGTCCGTCGCCCGGGCCGTTGTCCGTCCCCGGTGCCGAGGTCGTCCCGTTGCCTCCTCAGGCGGCGACCTCCTTACGGTCCTCTCTGCCACCGCCGGCTGAGCCGGATCCCGGCCGCAAAACGAATGAACCCAAACAGAAAATCAAGGATGCAGTTTGAAAACACCGTGAGGTTGCAGCCCTATCCCACTGACACCCCGTCAGAAGTCATCTAAGTGGAAGACTCTGGCACACTCTCGAACCGCACAAAACTGTCCGGGAAAGACTTTAGCTCTAGAGCTAAAGGAATCAAGCCCAGCCTGCATCCTAGCCCACAGCTATCCCAGCGGTGAAGAAATCTCAGGCCTGCAGCTCAGAGGCAGAGCTGAGTTTAGCGTTAGAAACGTTTTTGTGTTTCTGGCTGGAACAGGTTTATAGGCCCCCACCCCTCGCTCCAGCTGTGCCACCCACCACCTTAGACCAGAGGGCCTCAGAATTCACGTTAATCCACTGTTGTCCCCATACCAGCTTTTCCTGGTATCCTAGAAATACGCGTTCCGGGTTTCATCAGTATCTATGCAAACTGGAGTGCACAGCCAAGTAAATTACCTTCCTTTATTTAATAATTGAGACTGACACTGACCATCGCAGGCACATTGATATATGTGTTTATTTTGAAAGCAGCGGGATGCACTGAAAGACAACCGGCTCCGAAGAACGAAGAGGTTTAGGCAAGGATCTTCTTGGCACAGAGCTCACTCTGAAATGCTGAAAAGCAGGCGCTTGCAGCTCTCTAAGTCTCCCTGCTGTCCAATGACAGTGTGCATCAGCCACGGGGCAAGAAGCAGCAGATTGGGCAAGGAATGCGCTCCAGGAGGTCGAACAAAACCTGCAGTCTTCCTCTGCGGTCTCTGGTGCCCCAGGGGCGGAATCCTAGTCCTGCTTCACGCGCATAGACCAGAAACTCGGCTCGATCTCTGGTGCAGCACTTGCAGCGGGAGGCCAGCAGTCTGCGCAATGCTGTGGCTATGCAGAGCCTTCTGAAGCCTCGGGCCCTGGGTATTTGTATTCGTCCAGGGGGGCTGAACCAAATGAAGTGGGCAACATTTCCTGCTGAAATCCTGCACCCTGGGCGTCGAAAACGTGCATTTCCCGACCGTCGCCCGCTCCGTCGTCCGGCCCGTCGTCCGCGCCGGCGTCCGGCCCCTCGTCCGCACCGGCGTCCGGCCCCGGTGCCGCGGTCGTTCAGTAGCCCGGGTCGGCGTCCGGCCCGTTGCCCTCTCGGCGTCCGTCCCCGGTGCTGAAGTCGTGCCATCGCCCGCACCGGCGTCCGGCCCGTCGCCCGCTCGGCGTCCGTCCCCGGTGCTGAAGTCGTCCCGTCGCCCGCGCCGGCCTCCGGCCCGTCGCCGGCTCGGCGTCCGTTCCCGGTGCCGACGTCGTCCTGTCGCCCGCGCCGGCGTCCGGCCCGTCCCGCGCTCGGCGTCCGTCCCCGGTGCCGACGTCGTCCCGTCGCCCGCGCCGAGGCGTCCGGCCCGTCGCCGGCTCGGCGTCCGTCCCCGGTGCCGACGTCGTCCCGTCGCCCGTGCAGGCGTCCGGCCCTTCGCCGGCTCGGCGGAATCCCAGGCCTGCTTCATGCGCATAGACCAGAAACTCGGCTCCATCTCTGGTGCAGCACTTGCAGCGGGAGGCCAGCAGTCTGTGCAATGCTGTGGCTATGCAGAGCCTTCTGAAGCCTCAGGCCCTGGGTATTTGTATTCGTCCAGGGGGGCGGAACCAAATGAAGTGGGCAACATTTCCTGCTGAAATCCTGCACCCTGGGCGTCGAAAACGTGCATTTCCCGACCGTCGCCCGCTCCGTCGTCCGGCCCGTCGTCCGCGCCGGCGTCCGGCCCCGGTGCCGCGGTCGTTCAGTAGCCCGGGCCGGGGTCCGGCCAGTCGCCCGCTCGGCGTCCGTCCCCGGTGCCGACGTCGTCCCGTCGCCCGCGCCGGCGTCCGGCCCGTCGCCCGCTCGGCGTCCGTCCCCGGTGCCGACGTCGTCCCGTCGCCCGCGCCCGCGTCCGGATCGTCGCCCGCGCCGGCCTCCGGTCCGTCGCCCGGGCCGTTGTCCGTCCCCGGTGCCGAGTTCGTCCCGTCGCCCGCGCAGGCGTCCGGCCCGTCGCCGGATCGGCGTCGGTCCCCGGTGCTGAAGTCGTCCCGTCGCCCGCGCCCGCGTCCGGATCGTCGCCCGCGCCGGCCTCCGGTCCGTCGCCCGGGCCGTTGTCCGTCCCCGGTGCCGAGTTCGTCCCGTCGCCCGCGCAGGCGTCCGGCCCGTCGCCGGATCGGCGTCGGTCCCCGGTGCTGAAGTCGTCCCGTCGCCCGCGCCCGCGTCCGGATCGTCGCCCGCGCCGGCCTCCGGTCCGTCGCCCGGGCCGTTGTCCGTCCCCGGTGCCGAGGTCGTCCCGTTGCCTCCTCAGGCGGCGACCTCCTTACGGTCCTCTCTGCCACCGCCGGCTGAGCCGGATCCCGGCCGCAAAACGAATGAACCCAAACAGAAAATCAAGGATGCAGTTTGAAAACACCGTGAGGTTGCAGCCCTATCCCACTGACACCCCGTCAGAAGTCATCTAAGTGGAAGACTCTGGCACACTCTCGAACCGCACAAAACTGTCCGGGAAAGACTTTAGCTCTAGAGCTAAAGGAATCAAGCCCAGCCTGCATCCTAGCCCACAGCTATCCCAGCGGTGAAGAAATCTCAGGCCTGCAGCTCAGAGGCAGAGCTGAGTTTAGCGTTAGAAACGTTTTTGTGTTTCTGGCTGGAACAGGTTTATAGGCCCCCACCCCTCGCTCCAGCTGTGCCACCCACCACCTTAGACCAGAGGGCCTCAGAATTCACGTTAATCCACTGTTGTCCCCATACCAGCTTTTCCTGGTATCCTAGAAATACGCGTTCCGGGTTTCATCAGTATCTATGCAAACTGGAGTGCACAGCCAAGTAAATTACCTTCCTTTATTTAATAATTGAGACTGACACTGACCATCGCAGGCACATTGATATATGTGTTTATTTTGAAAGCAGCGGGATGCACTGAAAGACAACCGGCTCCGAAGAACGAAGAGGTTTAGGCAAGGATCTTCTTGGCACAGAGCTCACTCTGAAATGCTGAAAAGCAGGCGCTTGCAGCTCTCTAAGTCTCCCTGCTGTCCAATGACAGTGTGCATCAGCCACGGGGCAAGAAGCAGCAGATTGGGCAAGGAATGCGCTCCAGGAGGTCGAACAAAACCTGCAGTCTTCCTCTGCGGTCTCTGGTGCCCCAGGGGCGGAATCCTAGTCCTGCTTCACGCGCATAGACCAGAAACTCGGCTCGATCTCTGGTGCAGCACTTGCAGCGGGAGGCCAGCAGTCTGCGCAATGCTGTGGCTATGCAGAGCCTTCTGAAGCCTCGGGCCCTGGGTATTTGTATTCGTCCAGGGGGGCTGAACCAAATGAAGTGGGCAACATTTCCTGCTGAAATCCTGCACCCTGGGCGTCGAAAACGTGCATTTCCCGACCGTCGCCCGCTCCGTCGTCCGGCCCGTCGTCCGCGCCGGCGTCCGGCCCCTCGTCCGCACCGGCGTCCGGCCCCGGTGCCGCGGTCGTTCAGTAGCCCGGGTCGGCGTCCGGCCCGTTGCCCTCTCGGCGTCCGTCCCCGGTGCTGAAGTCGTGCCATCGCCCGCACCGGCGTCCGGCCCGTCGCCCGCTCGGCGTCCGTCCCCGGTGCTGAAGTCGTCCCGTCGCCCGCGCCGGCCTCCGGCCCGTCGCCGGCTCGGCGTCCGTTCCCGGTGCCGACGTCGTCCTGTCGCCCGCGCCGGCGTCCGGCCCGTCGCCGGCTCGGCGTCCGTCCCCGGTGCCGACGTCGTCCCGTCGCCCGTGCAGGCGTCCGGCGCCCGCTCGCCGTCCGTCCCCGGTGCCGACGTCGTCCCGTCGCCCGCGCAGGCGTCCGGCCCGTCGCCGGCTCGGCGTCCGTCCCCGGTGCCGACGTCGTCCCGTCGCCCGTGCAGGCGTCCGGCCCTTCGCCGGCTCGGCGGAATCCCAGGCCTGCTTCATGCGCATAGACCAGAAACTCGGCTCCATCTCTGGTGCAGCACTTGCAGCGGGAGGCCAGCAGTCTGTGCAATGCTGTGGCTATGCAGAGCCTTCTGAAGCCTCAGGCCCTGGGTATTTGTATTCGTCCAGGGGGGCGGAACCAAATGAAGTGGGCAACATTTCCTGCTGAAATCCTGCACCCTGGGCGTCGAAAACGTGCATTTCCCGACCGTCGCCCGCTCCGTCGTCCGGCCCGTCGTCCGCGCCGGCGTCCGGCCCCGGTGCCGCGGTCGTTCAGTAGCCCGGGCCGGGGTCCGGCCAGTCGCCCGCTCGGCGTCCGTCCCCGGTGCCGACGTCGTCCCGTCGCCCGCGCCGGCGTCCGGCCCGTCGCCGCTCGGCGTCCGTCCCCGGTGCCGACGTCGTCCCGTCGCCCGCGCCGGCGTCCGGATCGTCGCCCGCGCCGGCCTCCGGTCCGTCGCCCGGGCCGTTGTCCGTCCCCGGTGCCGAGTTCGTCCCGTCGCCCGCGCAGGCGTCCGGCCCGTCGCCGGATCGGCGTCGGTCCCCGGTGCTGAAGTCGTCCCGTCGCCCGCGCCCGCGTCCGGATCGTCGCCCGCGCCGGCCTCCGGTCCGTCGCCCGGGCCGTTGTCCGTCCCCGGTGCCGAGTTCGTCCCGTCGCCCGCGCAGGCGTCCGGCCCGTCGCCGGATCGGCGTCGGTCCCCGGTGCTGAAGTCGTCCCGTCGCCCGCGCCCGCGTCCGGATCGTCGCCCGCGCCGGCCTCCGGTCCGTCGCCCGGGCCGTTGTCCGTCCCCGGTGCCGAGGTCGTCCCGTTGCCTCCTCAGGCGGCGACCTCCTTACGGTCCTCTCTGCCACCGCCGGCTGAGCCGGATCCCGGCCGCAAAACGAATGAACCCAAACAGAAAATCAAGGATGCAGTTTGAAAACACCGTGAGGTTGCAGCCCTATCCCACTGACACCCCGTCAGAAGTCATCTAAGTGGAAGACTCTGGCACACTCTCGAACCGCACAAAACTGTCCGGGAAAGACTTTAGCTCTAGAGCTAAAGGAATCAAGCCCAGCCTGCATCCTAGCCCACAGCTATCCCAGCGGTGAAGAAATCTCAGGCCTGCAGCTCAGAGGCAGAGCTGAGTTTAGCGTTAGAAACGTTTTTGTGTTTCTGGCTGGAACAGGTTTATAGGCCCCCACCCCTCGCTCCAGCTGTGCCACCCACCACCTTAGACCAGAGGGCCTCAGAATTCACGTTAATCCACTGTTGTCCCCATACCAGCTTTTCCTGGTATCCTAGAAATACGCGTTCCGGGTTTCATCAGTATCTATGCAAACTGGAGTGCACAGCCAAGTAAATTACCTTCCTTTATTTAATAATTGAGACTGACACTGACCATCGCAGGCACATTGATATATGTGTTTATTTTGAAAGCAGCGGGATGCACTGAAAGACAACCGGCTCCGAAGAACGAAGAGGTTTAGGCAAGGATCTTCTTGGCACAGAGCTCACTCTGAAATGCTGAAAAGCAGGCGCTTGCAGCTCTCTAAGTCTCCCTGCTGTCCAATGACAGTGTGCATCAGCCACGGGGCAAGAAGCAGCAGATTGGGCAAGGAATGCGCTCCAGGAGGTCGAACAAAACCTGCAGTCTTCCTCTGCGGTCTCTGGTGCCCCAGGGGCGGAATCCTAGTCCTGCTTCACGCGCATAGACCAGAAACTCGGCTCGATCTCTGGTGCAGCACTTGCAGCGGGAGGCCAGCAGTCTGCGCAATGCTGTGGCTATGCAGAGCCTTCTGAAGCCTCGGGCCCTGGGTATTTGTATTCGTCCAGGGGGGCTGAACCAAATGAAGTGGGCAACATTTCCTGCTGAAATCCTGCACCCTGGGCGTCGAAAACGTGCATTTCCCGACCGTCGCCCGCTCCGTCGTCCGGCCCGTCGTCCGCGCCGGCGTCCGGCCCCTCGTCCGCACCGGCGTCCGGCCCCGGTGCCGCGGTCGTTCAGTAGCCCGGGTCGGCGTCCGGCCCGTTGCCCTCTCGGCGTCCGTCCCCGGTGCTGAAGTCGTGCCATCGCCCGCACCGGCGTCCGGCCCGTCGCCCGCTCGGCGTCCGTCCCCGGTGCTGAAGTCGTCCCGTCGCCCGCGCCGGCCTCCGGCCCGTCGCCGGCTCGGCGTCCGTTCCCGGTGCCGACGTCGTCCTGTCGCCCGCGCCGGCGTCCGGCCCGTCGCCGGCTCGGCGTCCGTCCCCGGTGCCGACGTCGTCCCGTCGCCCGTGCAGGCGTCCGGCCGCCCGCTCGCCGTCCGTCCCCGGTGCCGACGTCGTCCCGTCGCCCGCGCAGGCGTCCGGCCCGTCGCCGGCTCGGCGTCCGTCCCCGGTGCCGACGTCGTCCCGTCGCCCGTGCAGGCGTCCGGCCCTTCGCCGGCTCGGCGGAATCCCAGGCCTGCTTCATGCGCATAGACCAGAAACTCGGCTCCATCTCTGGTGCAGCACTTGCAGCGGGAGGCCAGCAGTCTGTGCAATGCTGTGGCTATGCAGAGCCTTCTGAAGCCTCAGGCCCTGGGTATTTGTATTCGTCCAGGGGGGCGGAACCAAATGAAGTGGGCAACATTTCCTGCTGAAATCCTGCACCCTGGGCGTCGAAAACGTGCATTTCCCGACCGTCGCCCGCTCCGTCGTCCGCGCCCGTCGTCCGTCCGCCGGCGTCCGGCCCCGGTGCCGCGGTCGTTCAGTAGCCCGGGCCGGGGTCCGGCCAGTCGCCCGCTCGGCGTCCGTCCCCGGTGCCGACGTCGTCCCGTCGCCCGCGCCGGCGTCCGGCCCGTCGCCCGCTCGGCGTCCGTCCCCGGTGCTGACGTCGTCCCGTCGCCCGCGCCGGCCTCCGGTCCGTCGCCCGGCCGTTGTCCGTCCCCGGTGCCGAGTTCGTCCCGTCGCCCGCGCAGGCGTCCGGCCCGTCGCCGGATCGGCGTCCGTCCCCGGTGCTGAAGTCGTCCCGTCGCCCGCGCCCGCGTCCGGATCGTCGCCCGCGCCGGCCTCCGGTCCGTCGCCCGGGCCGTTGTCCGTCCCCGGTGCCGAGTTCGTCCCGTCGCCCGCGCAGGCGTCCGGCCCGTCGCCGGATCGGCGTCGGTCCCCGGTGCTGAAGTCGTCCCGTCGCCCGCGCCCGCGTCCGGATCGTCGCCCGCGCCGGCCTCCGGTCCGTCGCCCGGGCCGTTGTCCGTCCCCGGTGCCGAGGTCGTCCCGTTGCCTCCTCAGGCGGCGACCTCCTTACGGTCCTCTCTGCCACCGCCGGCTGAGCCGGATCCCGGCCGCAAAACGAATGAACCCAAACAGAAAATCAAGGATGCAGTTTGAAAACACCGTGAGGTTGCAGCCCTATCCCACTGACACCCCGTCAGAAGTCATCTAAGTGGAAGACTCTGGCACACTCTCGAACCGCACAAAACTGTCCGGGAAAGACTTTAGCTCTAGAGCTAAAGGAATCAAGCCCAGCCTGCATCCTAGCCCACAGCTATCCCAGCGGTGAAGAAATCTCAGGCCTGCAGCTCAGAGGCAGAGCTGAGTTTAGCGTTAGAAACGTTTTTGTGTTTCTGGCTGGAACAGGTTTATAGGCCCCCACCCCTCGCTCCAGCTGTGCCACCCACCACCTTAGACCAGAGGGCCTCAGAATTCACGTTAATCCACTGTTGTCCCCATACCAGCTTTTCCTGGTATCCTAGAAATACGCGTTCCGGGTTTCATCAGTATCTATGCAAACTGGAGTGCACAGCCAAGTAAATTACCTTCCTTTATTTAATAATTGAGACTGACACTGACCATCGCAGGCACATTGATATATGTGTTTATTTTGAAAGCAGCGGGATGCACTGAAAGACAACCGGCTCCGAAGAACGAAGAGGTTTAGGCAAGGATCTTCTTGGCACAGAGCTCACTCTGAAATGCTGAAAAGCAGGCGCTTGCAGCTCTCTAAGTCTCCCTGCTGTCCAATGACAGTGTGCATCAGCCACGGGGCAAGAAGCAGCAGATTGGGCAAGGAATGCGCTCCAGGAGGTCGAACAAAACCTGCAGTCTTCCTCTGCGGTCTCTGGTGCCCCAGGGGCGGAATCCTAGTCCTGCTTCACGCGCATAGACCAGAAACTCGGCTCGATCTCTGGTGCAGCACTTGCAGCGGGAGGCCAGCAGTCTGCGCAATGCTGTGGCTATGCAGAGCCTTCTGAAGCCTCGGGCCCTGGGTATTTGTATTCGTCCAGGGGGGCTGAACCAAATGAAGTGGGCAACATTTCCTGCTGAAATCCTGCACCCTGGGCGTCGAAAACGTGCATTTCCCGACCGTCGCCCGCTCCGTCGTCCGGCCCGTCGTCCGCGCCGGCGTCGGTCCGCAGCAGTCGTCCCCGGTGCTGAAGTCGGTGCCCGCAGTCCGTCCCCCAGCCGACGTCGTCGTCGCCCGTGCATGCATCCCCGGTGCCGACGTCGTCCCGTCGCCCGCGCAGGCGTCCGGCCCGTCGCCGGCTCGGCGTCCGTCCCCGGTGCCGACGTCGTCCCGTCGCCCGTGCAGGCGTCCGGCCCTTCGCCGGCTCGGCGGAATCCCAGGCCTGCTTCATGCGCATAGACCAGAAACTCGGCTCCATCTCTGGTGCAGCACTTGCAGCGGGAGGCCAGCAGTCTGTGCAATGCTGTGGCTATGCAGAGCCTTCTGAAGCCTCAGGCCCTGGGTATTTGTATTCGTCCAGGGGGGCGGAACCAAATGAAGTGGGCAACATTTCCTGCTGAAATCCTGCACCCTGGGCGTCGAAAACGTGCATTTCCCGACCGTCGCCCGCTCCGTCGTCCGGCCCGTCGTCCGCGCCAGCGTCCGACCCCGGTGCCGCGGTCGTTCAGTAGCCCGGGCCGGGGTCCGGCCAGTCGCCCGCTCGGCGTCCGTCCCCGGTGCCGACGTCGTCCCGTCGCCCGCGCCGGCGTCCGGCCCGTCGCCCGCTCGGCGTCCGTCCCGTGCCGACGTCCCGTCGCCCGCGCCGGCGTCCTCCGGTCCGTCCGTCCCGGGCCGTTGTCCGTCCCCGGTGCCGAGTTCGTCCCGTCGCCCGCGCAGGCGTCCGGCCCGTCGCCGGATCGGCGTCGGTCCCCGGTGCTGAAGTCGTCCCGTCGCCCGCGCCCGCGTCCGGATCGTCGCCCGCGCCGGCCTCCGGTCCGTCGCCCGGGCCGTTGTCCGTCCCCGGTGCCGAGTTCGTCCCGTCGCCCGCGCAGGCGTCCGGCCCGTCGCCGGATCGGCGTCGGTCCCCGGTGCTGAAGTCGTCCCGTCGCCCGCGCCCGCGTCCGGATCGTCGCCCGCGCCGGCCTCCGGTCCGTCGCCCGGGCCGTTGTCCGTCCCCGGTGCCGAGGTCGTCCCGTTGCCTCCTCAGGCGGCGACCTCCTTACGGTCCTCTCTGCCACCGCCGGCTGAGCCGGATCCCGGCCGCAAAACGAATGAACCCAAACAGAAAATCAAGGATGCAGTTTGAAAACACCGTGAGGTTGCAGCCCTATCCCACTGACACCCCGTCAGAAGTCATCTAAGTGGAAGACTCTGGCACACTCTCGAACCGCACAAAACTGTCCGGGAAAGACTTTAGCTCTAGAGCTGGGTACCAGGAATCAAGCCCAGCCTGCATCCTAGCCCACAGCTATCCCAGCGGTGAAGAAATCTCAGGCCTGCAGCTCAGAGGCAGAGCTGAGTTTAGCGTTAGAAACGTTTTTGTGTTTCTGGCTGGAACAGGTTTATAGGCCCCCACCCCTCGCTCCAGCTGTGCCACCCACCACCTTAGACCAGAGGGCCTCAGAATTCACGTTAATCCACTGTTGTCCCCATACCAGCTTTTCCTGGTATCCTAGAAATACGCGTTCCGGGTTTCATCAGTATCTATGCAAACTGGAGTGCACAGCCAAGTAAATTACCTTCCTTTATTTAATAATTGAGACTGACACTGACCATCGCAGGCACATTGATATATGTGTTTATTTTGAAAGCAGCGGGATGCACTGAAAGACAACCGGCTCCGAAGAACGAAGAGGTTTAGGCAAGGATCTTCTTGGCACAGAGCTCACTCTGAAATGCTGAAAAGCAGGCGCTTGCAGCTCTCTAAGTCTCCCTGCTGTCCAATGACAGTGTGCATCAGCCACGGGGCAAGAAGCAGCAGATTGGGCAAGGAATGCGCTCCAGGAGGTCGAACAAAACCTGCAGTCTTCCTCTGCAGTCTCTGGTGCCCCAGGGGCGGAATCCTAGTCCTGCTTCACGCGCATAGACCAGAAACTCGGCTCGATCTCTGGTGCAGCACTTGCAGCGGGAGGCCAGCAGTCTGCGCAATGCTGTGGCTATGCAGAGCCTTCTGAAGCCTCGGGCCCTGGGTATTTGTATTCGTCCAGGGGGGCGGAACCAAATGAAGTGGGCAACATTTCCTGCTGAAATCCTGCACCCTGGGCGTCGAAAACGTGCATTTCCCGACCGTCGCCCGCTCCGTCGTCCGCGCCGGCGTCCGGCCCCTCGTCCGCACCGGCGTCCGGCCCCGGTGCCGCGGTCGTTCAGTAGCCCGGGTCGGCGTCCGGCCCGTTGCCCTCTCGGCGTCCGTCCCCGGTGCTGAAGTCGTGCCATCGCCCGCACCGGCGTCCGGCCCGTCGCCCGCTCGGCGTCCGTCCCCGGTGCTGAAGTCGTCCCGTCGCCCGCGCCGGCCTCCGGCCCGTCGCCGGCTCGGCGTCCGTTCCCGGTGCCGACGTCGTCCTGTCGCCCGCGCCGGCGTCCGGCCCGTCGCCGGCTCGGCGTCCGTCCCCGGTGCCGACGTCGTCCCGTCGCCCGCGCAGGCGTCCGGCCCGTCGCCGGCTCGGCGTCCGTCCCCGGTGCCGACGTCGTCCCGTCGCCCGTGCAGGCGTCCGGCCCTTCGCCGGCTCGGCGGAATCCCAGGCCTGCTTCATGCGCATAGACCAGAAACTCGGCTCTATCTCTGGTGCAGCACTTGCAGCGGGAGGCCAGCAGTCTGTGCAATGCTGTGGCTATGCAGAGCCTTCTGAAGCCTCAGGCCCTGGGTATTTGTATTCGTCCAGGGGGGCGGAACCAAATGAAGTGGGCAACATTTCCTGCTGAAATCCTGCACCCTGGGCGTCGAAAACGTGCATTTCCCGACCGTCGCCCGCTCCGTCGTCCGGCCCGTCGTCCGCGCCGGCGTCCGGCCCCGGTGCCGCGGTCGTTCAGTAGCCCGGGCCGGGGTCCGGCCAGTCGCCCGCTCGGCGTCCGTCCCCGGTGCCGACGTCGTCCCGTCGCCCGCGCCGGCGTCCGGCCCGTCGCCCGCTCGGCGTCCGTCCCCGGTGCGACGTCGTCCCGTCGCCCGCGCCGGCGTCCGGATCGTCGCCCGCGCCGGCCTCCGGTCCGTCGCCCGGGCCGTTGTCCGTCCCCGGTGCCGAGTTCGTCCCGTCGCCCGCGCAGGCGTCCGGCCCGTCGCCGGATCGGCGTCGGTCCCCGGTGCTGAAGTCGTCCCGTCGCCCGCGCCCGCGTCCGGATCGTCGCCCGCGCCGGCCTCCGGTCCGTCGCCCGGGCCGTTGTCCGTCCCCGGTGCCGAGTTCGTCCCGTCGCCCGCGCAGGCGTCCGGCCCGTCGCCGGATCGGCGTCGGTCCCCGGTGCTGAAGTCGTCCCGTCGCCCGCGCCCGCGTCCGGATCGTCGCCCGCGCCGGCCTCCGGTCCGTCGCCCGGGCCGTTGTCCGTCCCCGGTGCCGAGGTCGTCCCGTTGCCTCCTCAGGCGGCGACCTCCTTACGGTCCTCTCTGCCACCGCCGGCTGAGCCGGATCCCGGCCGCAAAACGAATGAACCCAAACAGAAAATCAAGGATGCAGTTTGAAAACACCGTGAGGTTGCAGCCCTATCCCACTGACACCCCGTCAGAAGTCATCTAAGTGGAAGACTCTGGCACACTCTCGAACCGCACAAAACTGTCCGGGAAAGACTTTAGCTCTAGAGCTGGGTACCAGGAATCAAGCCCAGCCTGCATCCTAGCCCACAGCTATCCCAGCGGTGAAGAAATCTCAGGCCTGCAGCTCAGAGGCAGAGCTGAGTTTAGCGTTAGAAACGTTTTTGTGTTTCTGGCTGGAACAGGTTTATAGGCCCCCACCCCTCGCTCCAGCTGTGCCACCCACCACCTTAGACCAGAGGGCCTCAGAATTCACGTTAATCCACTGTTGTCCCCATACCAGCTTTTCCTGGTATCCTAGAAATACGCGTTCCGGGTTTCATCAGTATCTATGCAAACTGGAGTGCACAGCCAAGTAAATTACCTTCCTTTATTTAATAATTGAGACTGACACTGACCATCGCAGGCACATTGATATATGTGTTTATTTTGAAAGCAGCGGGATGCACTGAAAGACAACCGGCTCCGAAGAACGAAGAGGTTTAGGCAAGGATCTTCTTGGCACAGAGCTCACTCTGAAATGCTGAAAAGCAGGCGCTTGCAGCTCTCTAAGTCTCCCTGCTGTCCAATGACAGTGTGCATCAGCCACGTGGCAAGAAGTAGCGGATTGGGCACGGAGAGTGCTGACACTCCTCAGAGCTTCTTACATCCGTGGTCTCGGTTTCATGCTGTGCCGTTCCTCGCCAAGCCACTGATGGGCTCTCTGGAAGAGTGCAGGTGCTGTACCGAGTCTGTGACCGATTCTAGGACAGACAGTCCTCTAGAATTCCCGGGGTGGTGGTTTTCTCATATTCCTTGAGGACTGGGCGCATGTGGTAGGGCTTGCAGGAAGAGTCCATCCTTTGGTAGGATCCGGCAATGTCACCCTGGAGACTTTGAAAAGGTTGCTCCTGGTAGTTGCTCTCCTGGAGGGGATGGCCTCTAGGACCAGATAGAAAGGAAGAGGCCATGTACCAAGGTCTTCGGAGTAGAAGGGGAGCAGAGGAGGCTGGGCCTCTGGCGCCCAAGGCGCGGTGACCAGAAACTCTGCTCCATCTCTGGTGCAGCTCTTGCAGCAGGAGGCCAGCAGTCTATGCAATGCTGTGGCTATGCAAGCCTTCTGAAACCTAGTGCCCAGGTATTTGTATTCTTCCATTGGGCGGTACCTAATGAATTGGGCAACATTTCCTGCTGAAATCCTGCACTGTGGTCGTCCAAAACGTGCATTTGCCCACGACTACCACTATGATGGCTCCAGTATCCTGTCCCTGTCTGGTGCCCAGTCGTTTCCTACTGAGTTGCGTTCACCTTGTCGTGGTCTAGGGTAGTGTATCCGGTCGAAGCCTGTAGCATCCTGCCGGGCAGAGCGTGATTCCGACCACAAAATGAAAGGACCCACACAGAAAATCAAGGACTCAGTGTGAAAACACCGTTGGGTTGCAGGCCGAGCCTGCTGGCAGCCTGTCAATAGTCTGCAAATTGGACGACTCTGGCACACTCTCGACCAAGCAACACTGACTGGGAAAGTCTTTAGCTCTAGAGTTGTGCACCAGGAATCAAACCCAGCCTGCATTCTAGTCCCATCCATCACTGTCACAGCCCCTGTATTTCCTGTCTTGAACCTAAGGTATGATGCTTTCAGATCATCGTACTGATCTGAGAAAATTAGTTAGAAGACCACACCTTGATTACAACTATTCTATTATGAGATCCTGTCTTCAAAACACCACAGCAACAATAAAAACATGAAAAAGAAAGAAATAGAACCTAGGTGTATTTTTGAAGTAAAGTTAATTGCAATTACGCTAGCAAAGTATTTTAATAAACATTTCTTAGAATATTTTGATTAATATGAAACATTTTATGACTTCATTTTCATGATATCAATGATTTTTCTACAATGTAATAAATTAAAACTAATAATTTTCCCCTTAGAACACGCATTGGAATGACATCTTTATCAAAATCTATGCATCCTTAGTCAATTGTTAGGACCCACTTAAATGCCAGCTTTCAGGAGGCAGAAGCAGGAAGATCTCTGAGCTCCAGGAACTGAAATCCTAAAGTAATTAGAAAGTTTTATCATCCTCTCTTCAAGATGTTAGAGATTCTAGTGACCTAAAAGTACAAACTTTAAGTGAAATTTGTTATGAGGACTTAAGGCATTCCCATTTTCTCTTTCTGAAAGATGTATTTGGGAGATTATAGAATTAATATATCATTTTCTCCTTCCCTTTCCTCTCTTCAAACCTTCTCTTTGCTCCTTTGCTAATTTATGTGCTCTCTTCTTTGGTGTAACAAACAAGTACACTTCTCTCTCTCTCTCTCTCTCTCTCTCTCTCTCTCTATATATATATATATATATATATATATATATATATTCACACATATCTGAGTACAAACTGTTTAGTCCGTATAATGCACTGTATGTATGCTTTCTGAATAGTCCATATACTGTTTCTTGTATGTGCATTGTCAAAACTGAGCACTTGGCATTTGATGAGCAATTGCTGTACCAAGACTTAAGCTATAGCTCTAAGGTGCAACTCCCAATCCTAAGGCTCAGAGATCTTTGCTGAAGACAGGCTGAAAGGTTTAAGGCCAGAGGGCCAGGGCATTTGCTGTGGGATTGAGTCTGCTAGGACTGTCAGAAGCTCCGCCTGAAGACTCACCAACAGAATGGCTTAAACAAGAACCAAACAAGGACAACAATAGCCATTCTGACATGCTTGTGGGGGATCCCAGGTGGCCTCAACCCTACACAAAGAACTACAGGCAACTAAAAAGTGGTGAGAGCCTAGACAAGCTCTTTCTTTTCTGTTTTTAAGAGTTAAACAGCAGAAGGGGAAATGTCTTTCCTAACTCACTGTGGCCAAAGCTTTCGCTCTTCAACTACAGTGAAAGTAAGCCGAATTTTCTGGGCTGTCATGTGCATCTGAAAACAAGAAGAACCGAAGAAAGGAAATGACCTAGGATATTAGTTTTTACTCCTTCTGGATCAGAACCCTCCATCTGGGCTCTCTGTTAACAATCCGGGAAAAGCTGGGTCAGATAGTATTGCCCTTCTAGTGGTATCCATCAGTCTTGTATTTGTAGTCGTCCTGGTGGTGGAGGGCCGGGTCTGATGAATTGGTTAACTTGTCTGGTTAAAAAGTTCGTTTGCCAAACGGAACTTTGAACAAAATCGGTAAACGAAAGAAATCGGACGAGTTTTCGAATATACCAGGCAGAGCCTGATTCAGGCAGTAAACGAAACCACCGTGGACAAAATCATGTTTGCGGTATGAAATCACCTTCGATTTCAGTCCAGGGCTGCTGAGATATGAACATAACTTGGCTCGCTAGGAGAACGAATTGCGGAGGTTTGCCGAAAGTGGGAAGGGGAAACCAAAAGTGCCGGCTACAAATCCCTTGGAGGCGAAAGGCTGGTGCAGTGACCCCTACAGTAGATCTGCTTCAGAAGGATTTAGGCTTTTATCAAGGACTTCTTCTTTGTCCCGTGTTCCTGCTGTGCTCACCCACGAGCTTGAACAAGCAGGTGGGCAGACTAATCATGAACTTTCCCAGGAATGCAGAACTGGACTAACCCGAGGGCGCCAGCGAATTGTGAGGCATTGGCATGCTATAGCGACACTTGTGTGGCTGGAAACGTGCTATTGCAGTCGGAACGATCTCCACTAAGGAAAGAAATCGAAAGAATTTTCAGCGTTTAGAAACGAGGGCGAGCTGAACATAGAAGATGCGAAAACGAACTGAAACCGCGGCATTCTGACCGCTGTGGTGAACACTGGCACCGAGGCCTCTGCTTTTTCTTCCAGCATTTGCTCACATCGTCCTGACAGAGCCTATTCTAGCCGCAAAACGAAAGGACAGAAGCAGAAAATCACGGAAATGAATTGAAATTTGCGGACGGATTGCAGCCCACGGCCTACTGACAGTGGATCAAAAGTTGGCTCCGTAGACAAATCACAGACTTGGGGATCAAGGATTACAGATCCGGAAAACTGCAGGATAGGACGACAAAAATGGGGAGTCACCGCGAGGTTGAATGCTGGCTCCACAGCCATCCCTGTGATGAAGAAGCCTCCATCCTACAGCTCCCTACAAGCCGAAAAGGGCACCTGAGACCAAGGCGTTTTGACTTAGCCAATGCACTTCCTCATTGGCTCCTGCTCTGCCCACGGACCAGCTGGGAAAGGAGGGCGGGTTTAATAATTGCACACCTGCAGACGACTTCAAGGCTGGCTCAAACCTTGAGTTTGGGCCTAAGAGATCGTCAGGGTACATTGTCGTGGGTCTTTCCTCGAGTTGTATTCCACACGGAGGAGGTCCTTGCATGTCGTTCATTAATAGGACAAGTTGTAAGCTAACTGTTTAGATCTGAAGCTGGCATAGGGTGACCTGTACAGGCACTTAAACTTGAATGTGTAGGCGCGTCTTTATTAGCTGAGTTTGACTGAGTGTTTGTGCCAACACCAAACTGGAGTGAAACACCGGGAGTCCAGCTTAGATTCACTCTGAGGTGCCAAAGAAAGTGGGCAGGTTTATCTGTCTGAGAGAAAGTGGCATGGGCGGTCTCCTTCTCAGGCTGAGATTCAGTAAGCCTCAATCTTAAGGGATAATACAGCTGCTGGCATCCAGAGAGAAACCATGGGCCTTGGATCCCGGTTCCAAGCTAGAGAACCAAGGGTCTAGCTGAGGGTGTCCTGCTGCTAGGTGCTCTAGGCTCTGTGCTAGCCTATTCCAGAGTGGTGCATAGCCAAATACTGAGGCTGCCCTGGGACTTGTGACTATGGTTGGGGTTGAGGGTGGGATTGGGTGTTGTGTTGGGGGTGGGGTTCTACTTGAGCAAAAGCAGAAGCAAGAAAAATGATGAATGTCTGCTATGATGAATGACTGTTTCTTGGACGCACAGCATGCCCCATCTAGTCTGCACAAAGTTATCTCAACTACAACGAGGGCCCACCAAATCAGTTCCTTCTACCTCTGTAGTGCCAGAGCTGGGATTCCTGCACCAGTACAGACAAAGCCTAAAGTAAACCCACTTCCTAGTTCCAAGACATGAGGCAGGAAAGCAGGAAACAAAAGCAACCAAACGAAATTTCGGTGCTCAGGAAAAATCGGAGAGCTGAGAGCCCGCAAAAAAAAAAAAAAAAAAAAACAGGTTATTATTTGCATCTGGGTAAAAACCCAGGTGTTGCTCTGGCACTCGCTTGTTTATGGAACCTCAGGTCTGGACCATCTAGCCAACTATCTAGGTTGTCAGCAAACTGGGTGCTGTTTCTACTATTATTCCTCTAGGAGACTCCCAGAAATCAGGTGTGGTGACATATCCAGCATTGTATTTTTGTTTGTTTTGTTTTTTAAAGATTTATTTATTTATTTATTTATTATGTATACAGTGTTCTGTCTGCATGTGTCCCTGCAGGTCAGATGAGGGCACTAGATCTCATTACATATGGCTGTAGGCCACCATGTGGTTGCTGGGAATTGAACTCAGGACCTCTGGAAGAGCAGACAGTGCTCTTAACCCCTGAGCCATCTCTCCAGCCCTGCATTGTTTCTTTTCGGGACAGTTAGGCTATCATGGATATTTTGTGATTCAATGTGCACTGGATTATATAAGAAAATTGCATAGTCTGCCTGGGTGGCCTGATCCTGGCTGTGCTGAAGTGATTGGCCTGGCACCCTCACCTACCTATAAAGATAGCGAGCTAGGAGCACAGGCCTCCACCATCACACCCAGCTCTGCTCCATAAATAACATTTTAAACTAAACATTGATCACACGAGAGGCAGTTGTCAGCCTGTATTTTTTCTTAAATGAAGGCATTTGCTTAAGGAAGCATGCTTGCATGGGGCAGTAGGACCCCAAGTACCTACTCTAAAAGGCTCCGGGAGCCAAACAGTGAAGGGCAGCAGGCAGGAGGCAGGAGGGCACTGAGGTATAAATCCACTCCAGAAGGAAAAATAACGGGGTGGTACTTCTCCTTCAGTTGGAAGAGGCAGGCCAAGGCTCCCTGTCAGTTATGTGAGTCCTTCAATGGATGAAGGCAGAAATGCCTCCTTCCTAAAGACCACTGTAGCAGGAGCCTGCAAGGTGTTTTGGTGGCGGGATGCTACCCTAGGACGAAGGCTCTATTTTCTGTCTTCCAGAACAGAAGGCAGGAACCCAAATGCCAGGAGATTCTGCCAACCTCACAGCCAGCTTGGAAACTGCTTCCTTGCCCAAGGAGCATCCATCACTTGGTGAAGACTCTCCAAGGACAGGAAGCAAGACACTGACCAAGACTGCAATTACTCCCCTGTAAGAACCCCAAGAGACTGGGGCCCTGCAGGGTTCCTCCTGAAGCATTGCAAGCCTCTCTCACCTGCACAGACCAGACATCTGCCTCCATGACACAAACTCTACTCACAGCGGGGAAACTTGTGTAGCTGTAAAGTTTTACAAAGCTGTCTCTCGTTTTCTCTGTGACAGTTTTTCAGTCTTACAAAGTTTAGTAAGACAGAGCTTACTTAAAGAGGCCGAGTCGGCCTCAGCCAGTGAGTTCTATCTTCTTTCTTGAAATCCACCCAGATGGCATAGAGCCCTGGGGGCACCAGATGCTCCAGGCGAGAAGAAATCGATTAACATAATTCTTTCTTAAAAACCGAAACCAAACATTGCTACCAAAACAAACGGGTGCCAAAAAGCAAACCTAAGGCGGAGCATGCTGATCGGATCCAAGAAGTCCGCAAAGGGAGGGGCGCTAGTGGACTTCTGCTAGTGGACAGTTTAGCCTGCCTTGCACTGCACGGAGTTCCTTCTCTGCTTGCGGCTCTGCCTTCAGCAAAGGGGAAGTGCATCGGTTAGACTTAAAAAAATTCAACTGTCAGGAGCAGCCCAAGAGCCACAGGCAGCCATGTGCAGACAGAAATCGCTCCCTTGAGAAATAGACAGACCTGGCTCTACCGAGGTAGCTTCTGACCACTTCCGGACCTGAAACTCAAGGCTTCGCGCATCCGGGAACTGTGATCTCCAGCCTGGCTGAACCTGACATCCAGGCAACAACAACTTGGTACCTTGTCCATTTGAATAAGGACTTCTTGGGGCACAGACACACTTCTGGCTGCAAGGGACCGAGAGACAGCTGAGCCTCCCACCCCGGTAGGTCAGTTTCACCCCTGCTTTCCGTGTTTACCGAGCTGGCCGGCTGGACACCCCTCAAGGGA
Source organism: Cricetulus griseus (assembly GCF_003668045.3). Lineage (NCBI taxonomy): Eukaryota > Metazoa > Chordata > Mammalia > Rodentia > Cricetidae > Cricetulus > Cricetulus griseus. The sequence goes on along the minus strand of NC_048595.1, from coordinate 337,286,883 downwards.
GAGGAGACTGAGCTTAAAAATAAATAAATAAATAAGGCAACTGCTGGCAAAGAGTCGGTTTGAACAGCAACAGCATCAAATCTCTGCAAAGATCGGTTTTCGAATTAAGAGCCTGACTCCCAATAGATATTGTGAGAAATTCTCCGGATAAAACATCCATTTTGCGGTTTGGTAAGCGTTGGTAACCATATCCCAGTTGTTAGCTTTAATTTTAATAAACTTTAGGTGACCTCTTTAAACTTTTTGTTGTGTTCTTATCTTTTTGGAGCACTCCTGGTGTTGTGGTCCAAGGCTCCGAATCAACCCAAGCAGACAAAGCAGGAGTGATTACCAGGCAGCACAGAAAACTGACTCATTAGAGTCAAATCACAACTTTCGTTTCACCAAGTATTTAAATACAAACCCCACAAACATCTGTTCCAAGTCACAGTTACAGTTTTTCTACCAATTAGGATTCAAAGATTGGGGGCTTTCCCGGTATGTTCCATGATTCAACCGACAAAGAATGTAAGCTTTTTAGTCCAACCAATCAGATCCATTTGTTCTTTCTGTTGTTAGCAACAGCCATAAGGTTTCCGGAAACTGAAGAAGAACAAGGACTATTTCTGTTTGAGGAAGAGGTTGGCCAGCTACTAGAAGGTTCCCAGCTCCTCTAGGGCTTGGGAACCTGAACCTTTTTCATCTTATAGGTAAAATAGAGTCTGAAGTCAAAATGGCAGCTCTAGGGACAAGGTGATTTTTCTTATTCCCAACGGTTGACCTTAGAACCAATATTTGACTTTTAGATGGGTTTTCATCTAAAAATACTGTTTAATCCTTCATTACCAAAATAGGCTTAGACACTATCTTCTGGCAACCTGCTGTGTGATGGTTTTCACTCTGTTTAATCCCTCCCCCCAATTTTACAACATAGAAAGCCACATTTCCGAAAAACACAGGGGGCTCTGTCTCAAAAGCATCAGACACCCAAGAGGCCTGGAGAACATTACGTTTGCCATCTCATTTTAACTGAAGAATGCCTTCAGCACTGAAATCCTAGTCTGCCAAGTGACTAGAAACTGCCTTTCTTCAAAGAACGAACTTTGCATTAGAGGACTTCTCCTGAAAAACAAACTTTTGTAAGAGGCTGACCTCTAGATAAAGGATGGAAAGTGTGGAGTTTTATTTACAGTTGAGCTTTTATTGATGGGCTTGACTTTTCACAAGAACTATTGGCTTTGATGAAAACGATGCCTTTTAATTTGAAAGGTGCCCCTTTTATATAAAGGAATTATTCTTTATGAAAATGACCCCTTTTGTTCACAGTTGGGCTTTTATGGAGTGGATGGAATCATTGATAAAAAGATCACAATTTATGAAAAAAAGACAGCTTGTTTTTTTACTTGTTGGACTTTTATGAAACAACCTTTCTTTATATTGAATTTGACTTTTGTGAAAACGGTGTGCTCTAATTGAAGGGGCATTGCATTGAAAGGGTGGACTCTCCATGACAAAGGCTGAGAGAGTATGAAAAGGTTTAACATTTCATTTAGAAATGCATGGAGATTTTTTTGGGAGATTTTCTGACTTATTTTTAAAATTATTTTAATGATTTAATTTAAATTAATTAAATTAATAAATATAATTCAATTAATTAAGTTAAATTATTTAATGATTCTTACATGTGTATGGCTGTTTTGCACACATGCAAATATGTGCAAACACATATACATACATATTACATGTGCACACACACACATATATATATATATATAAGTATATATACTCCATATGTATGACTGGTGCTTTTTTTTAGGCCAGAAATTGGTCTGTTGGATCCCCTAGAACTAGAGCTAGAGATAACTGAGAGCCACAGCAAGGTGCTGGTTCCTATAGAGGAGCAACAAAACTTTCTTACCACTGAACCCTCTCTCCAGTCTCCCCTTCTCATAATGCTCTTTTGTTTTGATCATTTATTTTATTTTATTTTGGGTTACCTGTTTAGCTTCATACGGGAGCAGGGAAAGGACTAGACATCAGTCATTGCTTTCAATCTGTGGTGCCATGAATTTCAGAACAGTGTGGCCACATTGATGAGAACTCATGGCTTTGCTCAGGGCCAAATCCCTGTCTCTCTCATTGGCATGTTGTCTAAGTGACTGAGATGAGCATGTAAGGCCGCTGGAAACTGGGGCTTTCCCTTTAAAGCTCAAGTTACACTAGCAGCTGAAAGGACTTCAGGCTGATTTTCAGTCATAATTTACATGATGAAATGAATTGTGACGATGAGATCATTTGAAACAGGGAAATACACTGACACAGTGTCACACAGTTATAACCTGGAAAGCAAGGAGATAAAGAAGTGGAATAATCAAATCAACTATGTTAGAATTAAGCAAAAGGAACTTGTGGTTTTACCACAAGGTCTGCCTGGGTGGATATACCATGCCTGCTACTGGCTGTGCTGAAGGGCCTGGCTTGGACTTTGCAGCCAGCCTCCTCCTTCCTTTACAGGAAGAGTTCTGGGATTAAGGGTCTGCACCATAGCACCCAGTTCTGTCAGTAAAGGATGCTTTTAAGCATAAAATAAATGAAACAGTAAAGTCCTAAATCGTGTTTGTCTTTTGTCTGCTGTAAATTGTGATACCGTTTTGGTTTCTTTCTGCTGTTAAACTTGGGTATTCTCTGATATATAGACCACTTTTTTCTTTCTTTCTTTCTTTCTTTCTTTCTTTCTTTCTTTCTTCCTTTCTTTCTTTCTTTGAATGTAAACCTTAAACCCTTTTCCTTTTTCTCTGCTATCAAACCCATTTTTTTTGTTGTTGTTGTAAAGTTTTTTTAATGGTTAGGGGAGAGTAGTCTGAATTGGGTTATGAGGTCTTCGAGGTACCTCACCTCACCCATTGAACTCATTCTGCTCTGGCCATGAGTCTGTTCCAAGCTCCAGCCAGAGAAGCATCTGCCCACTCGGGGCCTCTCCTGCCAAGCCTGCCCACACATGGAGACCTGCTCTCAGGGAACTTACCTCTCCACTCCTGGAGGGCACAGTTATGGCCACGGGAGGTGCCAGTCTCAGTCCTTACCCAGGGCCTGGGAGTGACCAGCACTCAGCACGTGGCCCGCTGATGAGCTTCCTCGGCCCTGCTGTAAAATCTAAAGCATTTTGGTTTTACTTCTGTAAAGTCTTTTTTTTTTTTTTCCTTAATTTATTTATTATATATACAGTGTTCTGTCTGCATGTATGCCTGCAGGCCAGAAGAGGGCACCAGATCTCATTCAGATGGTTGTGAGCCACCATGTGTTTGCTGGGAATTGAACTCAGGACCTCTGGAAGAGCAGCCAGTGCTCTTAACCACTGAGCCATCTCTCCAGCCCTACTGCTGTAAAGACTTAAACCATTTTTTATTCATTTTCTTCTGTTGTAAAGACTAACACTGTTTTAGTTTCTCTCTGCTGTAAATTTTCATACCATTTTGTTTTTTTCTCTGCAGTGAAATCTCAAGCTGTTTTACCCCTCTCTTCGGTTACACTTTTTCTTTTAATTTATTTACTTATTTTCATTACATATACAGTGTTCTGTTTGAGGATTTGCCTGCACACTAGAAGAGGGCACCAGATCTCATAACCGAAGGTTGTGAGCCACCATGTGGTTGCTGGGAATTGAACTCAGGACCTCTGGAAGAGCAGTCCAGTGCTCTTAACCTCTGACCCATCTCTCCAGCCCCCCGTTATATTCTTAAATCCATGTTTATTTCTGCTGAAAGGTCATAATGTGACTTTTTTTCTTAAACATTGTGGTTTTTCTCTGCTGTAAATTCTTATGCCAATTTCATATTTCCAGTTGTGATTTCTTACAACTGTTTTGGTTTTTCTCTGCTGTAAATTCTTATACCAATTTGATTTTTCCTGTTGTGATTTCTAAGAAACAGAAACCAATTATACCTTTGTTTTTTTCTTACACAGTTTAGAACAACAGCATTTCCTTAGTAACTTGGGGACAATGAGAAAAAAAAAATATATTCCAGAATTGAAGAACACACCTGTGAGGTAGTTTTGCCTAAAGTAGGAAGATCCCTTTCTAATCCAGATCTTTAGGTATGAAGACATCTTTAATGCAGCTCTCTTGAGCTGGGACAACACACACCTTTAAACTAGACACTCCTGTAATGCAGCTGGGACAACACACACCTTTAATCTGCACCACACCTTTAATCCGGGCCACACCTTCTGCTGGAAGACTATAAAACAACATGGAAGAAGGAAGTTTCTTCACTTTGCCTGAACTCTCACCATGCTAGCAAGTCTATTATTTCACTAGCATCAGAGCTTACTTCTTAAGGATTCCAGGGATTACTGAAGACCTGATGAGACATCCTGCCTAGTGGACTGAGCAACTTTAGGCTTCTTGGACTTTCAGATCATAGCCAGTCATTGTTGGATTCACTGGACCACAGCCTGTAAGTAAGATTGATTTTATAAGTTCTATTCCTCTAGAGCACACAGATTTGAAAGAACAAACAAAAAATGACTTCCAAATAAAACACACATTCTCTAAATCAGACATCCCAAATAGACCTCTGCATGCTTTAGTGCTCTCTCCATTAGTCCTCTATAGTGTTTAACTCTAGATAATCTTATCAGGGATGCTAGGATTTACTTTGTCAATCTTCACTGTATTGTGTTTTGTTTTCATTTTTTATTGTTTTTTTTGTTGTTGTTGTTTTTTGAGACAGTGTTTCTCTGTGGCTTTTGGAGGCTGTCCTGGAACTAGCTCTTGTAGACCAGGCTGGTCTCTGACTCGCAGAGATACTCCTGCCTCTGCCCGAGGGCTAGAATTAAAGGCGTGCACCACCAATGCCCAGCTTTTTTATTGTTTTCAAGACAGAGTTTCCCCGTATAGCCTTTGCTGTTCTGGAGCTAGCTCTGTAGATCAGGCTGATCTTGAAATCGGAGATCTATCTACCTGCTGGCTGATTTCCCCAGTGGGATTAAAGACATACAGCATCAGGATCTTCAGAGTTCACTCCCTATATAATGCCAATAACTGATGGGGTTATGAAGTTACATTCCAGCATCCTGCACAATACTGGTTGGGAGGGGCCTAGAAGTTAGAGGATTAAAAAGTTAACTAACTGACTTCTCAATCAGAGGCTCCAGGAGTTGCTGTCTGTGTTACATCGGTGAAGCCAAGACAACAGAACTGGTCTGCCCCTGTTTTGTGGAAGACATGTCAGATTCTTCACAGCACACACCAGGAAGTCCACACTTCCTGCCAACCCTGAGTCCACGGTATTTCCAGTCCTGGCCACCATATTTCTATGCACAATCAAGCCACTGCTTTGAGAATGGCTGGTCTGTTGCTGGGGAACTGTTTCCCCTTCCCTGTGGACTTCCTAGGTGGGATTGCCTGAGATACCACCCCAGAGTGAATTATGCCAGGAAGTTGGGTGCAGAGGTTGTCCAAAGTGAGAGTCAGAAGGAGCCCCAGATGCCCCCAGGAGAGGTGGATAAGGACAAAGACAGCAATGTCGAGGAGACAAATGAACCCTTGAGGGGACTTCGCAGCACGTCTGAGAAAGAACTGGAACCTGAGACCTGTGATGGTGGAGACTGCCCTGAGCGTGATGCTTCTCCTGACAGGCCTGGGAGCCTTAGCTGCTGGCCATGGCTTCCAAAGGCTTTTGGGCTGAAGAGCAAAAACCGCCTGAAACTCAGGAGACCTGATGCCATCTAAGATTTGCACTTAATTGATCCTCTGAGCTCCAGATGTTACAGCAACAGCCCTGCCTCTGCTAATACACAAAGCAGTTTTCTCTTTGCAGATATTTGTAATTTTTTCAGCTTTCTTAATAAAAGTCTTAAACACCTGGAAATGTGTTGTTCATGGGATGGCCCTGGGGACAATAAGAAAGGTGGAATGGACACAGATGAGGATGCAGTACTATTTTTCTATGTTGGTCACAGGGCACTTTGGTTCTTTTTTTTTTTTTTTTTTTTTTAAGGAAATCTTCCCTGAGCCTGGTAGGCATCTTGGTGCTCACATGTGCTGGGGTATCAGATAACAGTACACAGGGAGTAACCTGGAGAACTTTGGGACCTTTGTGCTGAGAGCATGGAGGACTACAGAGCTACCTCAGACCCTTCTTCCCTTCAAATTAACACAGGGGCCACCTGCAGCTTCCACTTTGCCCTTCTTCCTCCAGCCTGGATTCCCTACTCAAATGCATGCTGTGATGACTCTCCATATACACCTGCAGCCTTTGTCCCAGGAGAATTGATATGTTAGGTCTCCTTGAGGTGCACACTACCCCAGGGGTGCCTTTTTTGTTTGCTTTACTTTGAGACCAAAGTTCAGTGTATCTTGTCTGTTCTGGAACTCTATGTAGACTAGGCTGCTCCTGGACTCAGGTTCACTCATCCTTGCCTCCCTAGTGTGGGGATGAGAGGCATGTGCCACCACTCCTGACCAGGAGAGTTTTTCTATTTTAGCAAATTCCAAATCCCAAATTTCTGCAGCAGATCTGAACTCATTTGCAGAGCAGGACTGGCTCAGGTGGAAGGTCATGGCAGAGCTGACTCAGACACAGAGAATCCAGCCTCCTAGCCTTGAGAGGGCGGGACATTGTGGAAGAGGTTGACAGTTTATAATCCTTACTTCAGCTGTTGGTATTCCAGGAAGTCTAGCCTCTCAGTAGTAAATGGATCTAAGCTAGGCATGGTCACACAGGCCTTTAAGTCCACCAGGTGGATCTCTGTGAGTCCTAGAAAAGACAGGGCAATGTAGTGAGATGAAGGAAGAGAGAAGGAAGGAAGGAAGGGAGATAGGGAGGGAAGGAGGGAGGGTTCGAGAGAGGGAGGGAGGAAGGAAGGAAGGAAGGAAGGAAGGAAGGAAGGAAGGAAGGAAGAAATGAAGGAAAGAAGGAAGGAAGGAAGAAAATATCCACACTGAAATTGTGGAGAATAAAAGGGAACAGTTACGTAAAACAGTGCTCAGAAATTGGGAGAATCTTTAGGATATTTCTCTTGGATGTCACCTGTGCTGGAAATGACTGGGAAGTTAGCGGCTCTCACTCTGCACTGCTGGCCCTTTCCATCCACTATCAACTTGTCCCCTACACCATGCTATGGGAGTGGATGATCAACATCCGTTGTGAGTCTAAGATGGTTTTAGACTTTGTTGGACTATGGATGGCCATTTTGATTTTTCAGTATTCCCAGAAATTTTAAATGATTGTTCCCCAGCAGCCCCTAACCTATGCAGTATGCCACATGCCAGGCTAGAGAGTGATCACATTAATGTGGGTGTGAGGAGGATATTGAAATATCATTTTTAAGTCTTCAGTCTTCAAGTTTGCTCTCTGAGTTTCATTTTTGAGGACTCTATGTAGGAAACAAAATAAGCACACCAAAAAAATACTGTCCTACATCTTTTTTTTTTAATTTTCAACATTTTCTTTAATTCACATCACCTGGACTTTTTATTTTTTCTTTCAAGACAGGGTTGAAACAGCCTGGCTCCTCTGGAACTCAATTTGTAGATCAGGCTGGCCTGGCACTCATAGTGATCCACCTGCCTCTGCCTCCCAAATGCTGAGATTAAAGGCATGGGCCACCACCCCCTGGCTCACCTGGACCTTTTGACAGAGGTTTGAAGACTGGGATAATATATCTTGGCTTCATTGAGAAACTGGCAGCCTTCCATAAGTTGTTTTGTAAAGAGCTGACCTGGGAGTGTAATTCTTCAACAATAGAAATACAAGACAATCCTGCAGAGCTTCTGTTTCTTGTACAAAGATGACAAAACAGTACTTTTGTAGCAACGTCTAATGGGAATTATTTGGAAAATCATAGTTCAGCATCCTCTATATCAGCTTTGTTTGATTTCTAGACATTGCAATATATCATTCAGTGGAAATGCGAACATGTAGACAATTTGCAGTTTGAATCCCACAGAGATGGAATGGATAATTAACAAATCCAGTTAATTTTTCTTTGCTTTGTCACTGTGGATCTCTGACCTGTGTGAATGTTGTTTTAGTATTGGGGATGAAGAAGGTGTGTGGTTTAGATATTGCTTGAGTATCTACAGGTCAGCGGGATAGCCACCCTTGTGACCAGGATAGATTGGGTGGATGCAGGTCAGTTATGATCTATTCTCTTCCAGCCTGGTCATTGCTAAGTCTGGACCTGCTCCCTTGTCCTTATGAGATCCTAGCAGGATTGTGAGAACAAAGAGAATGTTCTGGGGGGGGCGGTAAGAGTGGTATTACTGCGTTCACCTTTGACCCCTAGATGAGCTTCAAACACATCTCTGGGGGAATTGGACACAGGGTTCCCAGCTTAAATAGGTATCTGTGGACACACAGGAACATGTGGTTAGTTCACAGGAGTGATTTCTTAGACCTCTCAGGGAATGGAGTCTGGATTTAGAGAGAGTTATTTAACTGGAAAATGTCCATTCCACTTACTTTGTTTGCAATTAAAGTTGAGATTATGTGTTCTTCAAGACCTTGAAGACTTTATACCTTGCAAGAAAATGGCCTGATTTTATCTTATTTAATAAAGTTTTAAATTAAAGGCAAATTGAAACAGAAGGAGACCCTGATGATCACAGACTCCCTCATCACCACGTGCAGCTTCCTGTCCCTCTTCTAAGTCAGGAGCATAGCAAGGGTTTCCCACTGAGCACCACACTTTCAATTTCAGACTTCTGCTGGGAATGCCTCAAGAACCCAGCATCAAGTGGGGAGGGGCTACAACCCAGCAAAGGAAATTTTGTGGTCAAGTGGCTGTGCTTGCAGGCAAGCCAGCTGATGTCCCTTTAAAGCATGATTATGGTCACCACCGGCTGATTTTGTTTCTTGAAAAGTGTTCTAGAGAAAACAGCCAAGAACAGGTTCAAACCAGCTCTAATCCCCCTCTTTCTTAAGAGGATTTTGCTCAAAGGTTTTAAATCCCCTCGCCTTTAATCCCAGCACTCAGGCAGCAGAGGCAGGAGGCTCTCCTGAGTTTGAGGCCAGCCTATTGTAAATGCCAGGACTGCCAGGACTTTACACATAAAAACCCTTTCTCGTAAAACCACAAACACACACACACACACAAACCCCAAAACAAAAACAAAACCAGAACAAATTATTTACTTGAGGAGCATTTTGTGTTTCAAGTTAGGGTTGAAGCATGATCTTCAGTTCCATATGCCCAGAAACTTCTGTTTCTGCTAAATCTTTCGATAAGATTGTGTTGAAGTCTCCTGAATAAAACATCCATTCTATTTCCCAGTGGAAAAATAACCTGCCTGGGAATCTCGCCTTTCTTTCTGCAAATAATAAAACGTTTTGCTTGTTTTTGGTTTGTATTTAGAGGGACAATCATGTCACGTTGGGTTAGACTTCCCAGGAGAAAGGCACAAATTGGGAGCTTTTGCGCTCTAGTCTGTACCTCTGCTTCCACCTTGTGGACAGACAGTACCATCGCTGCGAGTTCGGTTGCCCTGGGAGGGTGCCCTAGCTTTGCATTTTGGCTTCTGCACCAATAAGAACACTTAGAAATAAGGAGCTCAGTGGAGGTTCTCAAGAAAATCCGCAGTGGGAAATAAATGAGTGGATGGATGGATGGATGGATGGATGGATGGATGGATGGAGGGATGAATGATGGGTGGGGGTGGGTGGATGGGTGTTCTAGGATCTAAGCACACACAGATAAATAAATAAATAAATAAATAAATAAATAAATAAATAAATAAATGCAATAAATTCAGGGATTGAAATGCCTCAGCAAATGAAGGTATATAATTGTTAAAACCTGGATTTGATCCCACCGACCACCATGGTGGACGCATACTGATTCTTGATGGCTGTGCCCTGACCTCCACAGCCAGCTGTGGCTCTAGCATGCCTGTACTCTCTCTCTCTCTCTCTCTCTCTCTCTCTCTCTCTCTCTCTCTCTCTCTCACACACACACACCACAAGTAACACTCACAAATAAGAAATAAAAAGATTCTGAGCAGTGGTGGCTCACACCTTTCATTCTGGCACTTTGGAGGCTCAGGCAGGTGGATATCTGAGTTGCAGTCCTGCCTGGTGGACAGAGTGAGTTCCAGGACAGACAGGACTACACAGAGAAACACTGTCTTGGTGGAAAGAAAACTAACTAAATAAATGAAACACTTAAATAAAAGTAAGTGATAAAAATTTCAAAATGCCATTTTAAAAGTTACATCACACAGGAGCAAATATATCCAAATATTTTTAAAATACAGCCAGTTGTGGTGGCAGAAGCCTTGAATCCCAGCACTCAGGAGGCAGAGGCTGGGGCATCTCTGAGTTAGAGGCCAGCCTGGTCTACATAGGAGTTTCAGGACAGCCAGGGTTTCATGGAGAGACCCTGTCTCAAAACAAACAAACAGAAAACCCAGGAGGAAGAGAAACTGCTGGTAGCAATGAAGCACATCATATACGGTTTCTCCTTCTTATCTATCACGTGCTTCCATCTAACCCAAAATTTGCTAAGAAGGCAGTGTTCTAGGGTAAAACATTTTCTGTTCTGCTTACATATCCCTAGAATGCACACTCCTTAGTTCTTTATGAGATATCACAGAATCAAGACCGGGGGAAACTCATCCAGGGCTGCTCCTCAGAGTCTGTCTTTATTTTTTATTTAAAATAATGTTTTATTAACACAATAGATTCTTTTTTTTCCACAATAGATTCTTTATCAACATTTTTGTGTGTGTGACAAAGTTTCTCTGTGTAGCTTTGTAGACCAGGCTGGCCTTGGACTTATAGAGATCTGCCTGCCTCTGCCAGCGAGTGTTGGTATTAAAGGTGTGAGCCACCACCACCTGCCTTTTTTAAAACAATAGATTCTGATCACATTTTCCTCTGTCCCATCTCATCTCAGATCCACCCTACCCATCCAATACCTCCTTTCTCTCTTCAGAAAACAAACAAGCAAATTTAAAAACAAATCAGAATTAAAAACACACACACACACACACACACACACACACACACACACACAAAGAAAACCACCACCAATCCCTCCACAGACCTCATAAAAACAAAAATTAGAAAACAATAATATATAAGCAAAACTCCAGTAATGCAAAAAAGAAATGCCCCAAGCATTATGAGACAAAATGTCTTGGAAGATGCCACTGAGTTAATTTTTGTTGATCATCGATTATTGGATGTGGCGCCTGCCCTAAGGTCTGTGTTTTTTTGGCAGCTGAAATAAGGAACAAGTGTAATGCAGGCCTGAAAGTTAAAGAAATGACAAGCTGTGAGTAAAAAATTCTTGTAGGTTCTAATTTTTAAACATTTAAGGTGACCTTTGTCTGTATAGTTAGTTGCAGGGCAGCTGGGACTACAAGAGATCCTGTCTAGCAGGGCAATGTTGGCTCTCGCCTTTAATCCCAGCACTCGGGAGGCAGAGACAGGCATATTTCTGTGAGTTCAAGGCCAGCCTGGTCTACAGAGTGAGTAACATGAAATTAAGGCATGACCTTCGTGAATTGTGCTACAACCCTAATAAATAAGCCTCCAGTCTACAGAGTCCAGGTATCCAGATGTCCTGTAGGCACCATTGTCCATGGATCCACACATTCTCACCCCCCTTCTCACTGTGGGATCCCTGAACTGTTAGATCCTGGGCTGCTTCTATAGATGGCATTAGCCCCGTTTTACATCCTATCTTACAGCTTCTCTAAGCTGTTCTGCTCCTAGCATGTCCTAGAGTGCACAGTATGGCTAGCTTTGTATCCTGACACCTTCACTGCTCTGCCAAGCTGAGCAGTTACCCTCTAGAGTCTATTAATGCAAGGAATGTCCTTGGTTCTGAGGGTTGCTACTTCTCTTTACCCTATCCCTTCACTCAGACATCACCACACACCTTTGCAAGTGCTGGCATTATTAAAGAACCTGCCCCCAGGCAGAGGAGTGGTGGCACACCTCAATTCCAGCACTGGGGAGGCAGAGACAGGAGGATCTCTGTGAGTTCAAGGCCAGCCCTGGTCCACAGAAAGAGTTCCTGGACTGGCTGCAAAGCTACAGAGAAACCCTGTCTGAGGAAAAAAAAAAAAAAGAACCTGTCACCTCTGAAATCCTTCTCAGCTCACCTCTCTCCCCAACCTGAAAAGAGCCCACCCCTTTGGAGACAGGGTCTCACTATGTAGCCCTTGCTGCCCTGGGACACACTATGTAGACCAGTCTAGCCTATAACTGAGATCTGCCTGCCTCCAGAGGGCTGGGATTACAGGTGCACACAACTACACGTGGCTCTGGCAAGAATCTTTACTTTTTACATTATAAACCAGATAGGTCTTGTTCCTTGAACTCATCCACAAACCTCCCATTTGTTGGATCTGATAGTCAAAAGTATGCAGTTAGTATCTGAAATGACAGGACTTGCAGGGATATGTTCTGGACCGGACATCCTGTCATTTCTTGGTTGTCAACGCAGAAGTTCCAAAATCAAATTACTCTTTCCTTGTCATTGTAGTCAGCAGATCACTTACAGGCCCACTTATGACACTGTAATTCACACTTTCACGTTGTCTTTTCTAGAAAGAGATATTTAATTAAGATATCCTAGTAGGTGGACCGCCCATTTGTCACTGCCAACCCTGTCAATATCCACAACTTCCCATCACCCCCACAAACTCCACCAACACCACAGGGAAATTCAATTCTGACTTGATTACTAACCACTCCCTATCCCAGATTCCAATCCTGACTTTGCCCTTGAAAAAGAATTACACAGGTAGTGGTGAAAGATTTTATTTAGGTACGCTTTCCATCAGAATGTAATCAGTCCACACAGATTTAAGACAGAATTCCTTAACAAAGTAATTGTAAGAAGAGAAACCTTTGAACAGTCAAGAGAGGACAAAATACACTTCAAGGTGCAGGGCACAGTCCTCTAAGTCTCCTTTGTAAGCCCATGGAAGAGCTCTCTCCAGGGATTCTCTGGCTCCTTCCAGGGAATAGAGAGAAGGATGCCATGGTCGATGCTATTCATGGTTTGGGTGTCTTTTCTTTCCAGGTTCCCTCTCTCTCGTGTAAGCCTCTGCCTTTAGCAGTTTCCGGGAGCGACCTGGGTTCCAGGATTCATTCTGGGCACCGCATTTCTCCACCACTGTGGACGCTTTCATCTTCTGGCTGGTTCAGCTCCCAGTGGGCCCCTCTCCTGAAAGTGCCTCTTACTTCTTGAGGAGCCCAAAGCCTCTCTGCAGTTTCAACCTTTGGCTCCTTTACATGTGGCTCTCTATAGCGCTTCTGATCCAACTCAGCTCCAAATGAGGCTCTGCCCAGTGTGGCTATGCTTCCAAGGCACTGGGGGTGCTGGCCCAGTCATGAGGGGTGACCCAGTGCCTCAAAATTATCCAGTGCCCAGGCCCAAACTTGTTCCTCGATTCATGTTTGGCGGCATGTGGGGCTCTGGGTAGTATCACCCTGCAGACAGATCCTCCAAGGCTGGTGGAGGAAAAGCCATAGCTTCAGCTACCCAAAGGAGCTAAGCAGCAGAGCAAGCTAAGAGAAACAGATGCTCTCCAGCCCTGAAGCTGCTTTTTTTTAATGTCTTGTTCTGTGGAAGGTGACTACAGGTACTAAACTCGGACCCTGTGAGAATTAGCACGCATTTGCATACCAATTGGTTCAGAGCCTAATCCTGATTAGGTGGACTCAAATAGAATCTTTTGGGGAGGTACTGCCCAAAATTTCTGGAATGAAAAAATGAGCAGGAAACACTGAGAGCCTTAATTAAATTGCCTGAGTAAAGAGTCCTTTGCCTCTGGGATGTGCTGGCACACGCCTTTAATCCCAGCTCTCCGGAGGCAGAGGCAGAGGCAGGAGGATCTCTGTGAGTTCAAGGCCAACATGGTTTACAGAGGCAGTTCCTGAACATCCAGAGCTACACAGAAAATTCCTGTCTAGAAAAATCAAACAAACAAGCCGGGCAGTGATGGCCCATGCCTTTAATCCCAGTAATCGGCAGGCGATCTCTGTGGGTTTGAGGCCAGCATACTCTACACAGTGAGTTCCAGGACAGCCTCCAAAGCCACAGAAAAACCCTGTCTGGAACCCCCACCCCCAAGAACAGAATAATCAGGACTGGAGAGATGGTTCAGTGGTTTGAGCAGTAGCTGCTCTTCCAGAGGACCTGGGTTCTATATCCAGCATCCATATGGCAGCTCACACCTGTCTATAACTCCAGTTCCAGGAGATCTGGTATCATTCCACCAATGCACATAAAATAAAGTTAAATAAAGTATTTTGCCGGGCGTTGGTGGCACACGATTTAATCCCAGCACTCGGGAGGCAGAGGCAGGCGGATCTCTGTGTGTTCGAGGCTAACGTGGTCTTCAGAGCGAGTGCCAGGATAGGCTCCAAAGCTACACAGAGAAACCCTGTCTCAAAAAACAAAAACAAAAAAAACAAAAAAAAAGAAAGAAAGAAAAGAAAAATCAAACAAACAAACCAAAAAAACAAAAAGTAGCAATACTTATGAGATGAGATGAGAACAATGTTGAGGCCCTCGGGAGTCTTGCCCTTGACTTTGGGCAGAGAAGCTGCTATTCTTGCTTCTCCTCTTTCGTAAAGATTAGTGTGTTGTGGACATGAGTGCTCCATCTGCATGTTTGTCTGCACTCCAGAAAACAGCACCCAATCCTATTACAGATGGTTGTGAGCCACCATGTGAGTGCCAGAAATTGAACTCAAGACCTCTGGAGGACCAGCCAGTGCTCTTAAACCCCGAACCATCTCTCCATCCCCATTAGTATTTTTTAAAGGTCTATTTTTTTAAAAAAAATTCAGTCTTATGGAATTCATTTTGCATGTATTTTTCATTATTTTAGATTTTTACATGTGAATAGGCATTTTGTCAGCATGAAAGTCCATATTACATGCATGTCTGGTGCCTGAGTCGGATGAAGTGCACTTTAGATCCCCAGGAACAGGAATTATAGATGATTGTGAGCTGCCATGTGGGCGTGGTTTCGACATCTGAAACCAGGACAGTCAGTGCTCCTAACTGCTGAACCATCTCGCCAGTACATGTACATGAGTATGTATGTATGTATGTATGTATGTATGTATGTATGTATATATGTACATATATACATGTATATATGTGTGTGTTTGTATGTATGTGTATATGTATATATGACATAGGGTTTCTTTATGTAGCTCTGCCTGTCCTGGAAATCACTATTCAGATGAGGCTGCCCTTGAACTCATAGAGAGTTCCTCCTGCCTCTGCCTACTAAGTGCTTTAATTAAAGTCAATATTTTTAAATCACATAAAAGATGTCATGAAAGGCCATCAAGATATGTATCTGGTTTTTTTTAAGATTTTATTTATTTATTATGTATATAACATTCTGCTTCCATGTATATCTGCACACAAGAAGAGGGCACCACATCTCAAAACAGATGCTTGTGAGCCACCATGTGGTTGCTGGGAATTGAACTCAGGACCTCTGGAAGAGCAGCCAGCACTCTTAACCTCTGAGCCATCTCTCCAGCCCAAGATATGTATCTGTTTTTAATTCAGACTTTTCTGTCCATTTGCAACTTCTCTGAATCTTCGTATACAGATCTCACCTGCTGTCTTCATCTGTGTACACTGGCTTCAGTGGGCTTTCCAGACACACTCTTTCTCCTGATCCACATCTCCTGAACCACAGTGGATACTCACAGCTATCTTCAAATACAACAGTACCTTAGGACTTTGTGAGAGAATTTCTCTAGGACTGTACCCTTGAGAAGAATTGCTATAATAAAGGTTAAATTAAATCATCATCTTGGCAGGATTAAGAAACAATTAGATGATTAGCGAAGCCAATCTCTGAGCAGACTAATGGTGGCATCCCCTTAGACAATTAGATTTTCAGAGGTCTGATGTAATGGATTAGTTGATCTCTGGATAGATTTATAATATGATGGAATTATTTGGAGGTGGTGTCCAGTCAGAGGAAGCAGGTGATTGTGAATATGTGTATTTTTCATTCCCTATCCTGCCCTGGCCTTTTATTGTAGCCCCTTTCTCTACTTCTTCCTCTCCCCAGCCCTGTGGTATTTTGAGACAGGCTCTGTTTGTGGGTATCCTTGACTGGAACTAATTATGTAGAACAGTCTGACCTGGAACTCACAGAGACCTGCCTGCCTCTGCTTCTGAGGGAAGCCATGGAGCAGATTAAATCTTTCCTCCCCTGTTTTGGTCAGGAACACAAGAGTAACTAATAACTCAGTGATGAAGTCTAGTTTTCCTGAGCACTGCCAGACTGATCTTTAGGAGGGATGCAGCTCTTCCCAAGAATCTCACTATCTCTAACATGTGCATCGCTATCCCACTGAATGATGCTGAAGTCAAACATCTGCAAGGCCTTTGTGAGCAGAGTCCTGTCCTGGTAGAGGCTGCCTCAGTGCATACTTTCTTTTTTTTTTCCTTCTCCTTCTCTTTCTGCAAAGAGCATCTCAGTATGATGCTCTCGAAGGACTAGAATTCACTCTGGAAACCAGGCTGGCCTCAAACTGACAGAAATCAGTCTGCATCCTGGGTCCTGGGATTAAAGGTTGTGCCACCACACCTAACTCTCATAGGATTTTGTAATTTCTATCTCTGCTCAAGAGCCAGATTGGAGTGCTTTTTTTGTGTTGTTATTTGCTTTTTCTCTTATTTTGAAACAGTATCCCACTTAGCTCAGCTAGTCCTGATGTATCTGAGGATGACCTGAAGCTCTTGAGTCTGCTGCTCCCACTTCCTAAGAGTTGGGATTAGAGGCATGACACACGCCACCACACTGGCTAAAGTATGGTTTGTTGTCACTGGTTGAAGTCTAGATTTGTTAATATGGGGTCCTGGCCCCCAGATTCAAGAGTAAATTAAAAGCTGGGCAGTTTGCAGACAGGCTGGGAAACTTTATTCGAAGCAAAAGCTAACTGATCAGAGATGAGTTGATAAACACAAAGTGAGACATATGAGGGAAGATGTTCCCAGGCCCCAGAAAGTGTCTGCAGCTTCCCTCCATGTGTTTCAGGAGAAGTAGAGTCAGCCTGGGGCTGTGGTGGCACATGCCTTTAATCCCAGCCCTTGGGAGGCAAAGGCAGGCAGAACTGTGAGTTCAAGGCCGGCCTGGTCTGGAGAGAGAGTTCCAGGACAACCAGAACTACACAGAGAAACCCATTCTCAAATAAATAAATAAATAAATAAATAAATAAATAAATAAAATAAAAATAAAAACCCAACTCAAACCAAACCAAACGAACAAAGAACTATAGTGGGAATGGTTCTGTGATTAAGAGGCCTTAGCAACTGAGGAGTTAGGTTCAGTTCTCAGCATCCATGTCTTACAGCTCACAGAGTACAGGCCTTGGAAATGCAATCTCCCCTCTGCTTCCATGGATAACTAAATGCATGTGCACCAATAGCTGAAAACAAAATATTAAGAAATGATCACAGGAAGCTGGAATGTGGAGCACCCCCCCCCTTTTTTTTTCTTTTTGGTAAATCCCAATAGTTTTTTGTTGTTTTTTATTTTACTTTTATTTTATTCAATCTTATTTTACATACCAATCCCATTCCCTCTCTCTTCTGTCCTCTCACTGCCGCCACCTGAGCCACCCTGCCCCATTGCACCTCCACTTGGATCCACTCCTCAGGGAGGGTGAGGACTCCCAAGAGGGATCATCAAACTCTGTCATATCATTTAGAGCAGGACCTGGGCCCTCCCCTGTGTATCTAGACTGAGAGAGTATTCCTCTATAGGGAGTGGACTCCTAAAAGTCCATTCATGCATTAGGGATAAATAGTGGTTCCACTGAAAGAGACCCCCAAAACTGCCCAAGCCCCCCAGTTAGCACCCATGTTCAGGGAGTCTGGGTCACTCCTAGGCTGGTTCCAGCTAACAGACTGGGTCCATGAGCTCCCCCTTGTTCAGGTCAGCTGTTTCTGTGGGTTCACCATCCTGGTCTTCACCCCTTTGCTCTTCACTCCTCCCTTTCTACAACTGGACTCCAGGAGTTCAGCTCAGTGCTTTGCTGTGAATCTCTGCTTATTCTTCCATCAGCTACTGGGTGAAGGCTCTAGGATGGCATTTAAGGTAGTCATCAGTCTCATTATAGGGGAAGGGCATTTAAGATAGCCTCTCTGTGATTGCTTAGATTCTGAGTTGGTGTCATCTTTGTGGATTCCTATAGATTTCCCTAGTGCCAGGTTTCTTGTTAAACCCATAATGGCTCCCTCTATTAAGGTATCTCTTTTCTTGCTTTCCTTCTCTGTTCTTCCCAACTGGACCTTTCTGATCCCTCTTCTTCTCCTCCCCCTCCCCTTCTCCCTGTCCTCTTTCTCCTGCCTCCCAATTTACTCAGATCTTGTCCTTTCCCCCTTCTCGCGGGTCCATGTATGTTTCTTATAGGGTCCTCCTTGTAGGCTGCTTATCCTTTGCTCTATGCCTAATATCCATTTGTGAGTGAGTACATACCATATTTGTCTTTCTATGTCTGGGTTACCCCACTCAGGATGAAATCCCAGCACTTGGGAGGCAGTGGCAAGCAGGTCTCTGAGTTCAAGGCCAGCCTGTTCTACAACTGGTCTTTTTAGCTGGATAGTACATAGATGTACTCAGTTCATCTATGGAGTCTTTGCTCTGAAATGACATTCTACAGAAGGAATAGACTCTGTTTCTCCTCAGTGAAATTCATGGTTTGGAACCACTCCAAGACACTAGAACCCCAAAGTTCTCAGGGCGGCTGAAACTAGCCAATAGCCACCTCAGCCCTCCAAGCTGTCTTTCTCCAAAAGCAGAACAGGGCCACACAGGAAAAGGTGGTTTTGGTGTTTTATTAAGATAGTTAAAAATGTAACCTATCAAAAGGCAAAAGCCCTTCTATGAAATTTGAAGAAGCAGGGTGTAAGGCCTCTCTCCCCAAAGGACCATCCAATAAAGCACCTAGGTGTGGGGGACATCTGGGAGTCTGCTTTTCTTCTCTTATCTATTGTTGATCCCCAGTACCCTTGGGGAGCTACCAGCTGCCTCATAGCTAGGTACTATTTCCTTGTTTTCCCTCTTTGGACAAGGCCTGTTTAAAAAATATACAGAGTATCAGCTTATTGCCAGGGGCTTAAGAGCTTGGACCTTGATCTCAGTTACTTCCTAGGGCACTGCTGGTGGTATATAAGTCAAATCCCCTCTAAATGAAATTGGCATTCTTCTTTCAAGAGTGACTGGCTCTTTTGTCTTTATTAAATCCCCAGATCCCTCGCTCAAACCCTTAACAAGTTGTAGCTCTGGGCGATACACCTAGGTTGAAGATATCTAGATCCTGGTCACGAAGGAATGTGTTGGAGGAAGCTGGGGGTTACTGCTCCTGGGTGTGGGGTTGACCATCAGCAACCAGGCTGTGACTCCACTGGAGCAGGCAAAGGGGCATCACTCTCAATGACCAACACTGGGTTTCTTTCTCAGGTTCCTGTGATCTTCACCTAGAGCATGGAGATCTGAGAGAGTAAATCTTCAAGGATGGCCTCTGGGCAAGCTTTGCTGTTGATTCAGGTGGCTCCTTCCTTGGGCTGCTCCCTGTCTTGCAGGTGTGGGAGCTGGGTCAGCAGGCTCTCCCTCCTTCTTCAGGATGCTTGGCTCTCTGGGTTTGTGTCTAGGACAGGATGAACTCAGAAGACCACAGGGTTCAAGCTTGGCGAAGTTCCAGCCATCTTCATAGACATGTCCCAGCTTTGGATACAAAGGGAGCAGGCCAGCACTGGAAAGTCCCTGATTCAGGTATCTCAGGATTCCGGGCTCTGGTGCTTGGTCTGCAGAGTCCCAGACCTCCATCACACAGGACTGGCAGTGCTGGTGCATGGTGTCCCTCTCACAGCAGTTGATAGAGGGAATTTGATATTTAAAAGACATTTTAATACTGGCGTTTTTCTACTCTTCCTGAGTAGGTGGTCCTTGTTGTATTGTGGTGGAGGGCAGCGTTGGGCAAACTGGGAGAATATTGTACCAGAAGTTCCTATCCCCCTTGACTTTCAATTTAAGCTCCTCTTAGGATGACATTATTCAAGGTCACAGGAAGTGAGCAGAAATTGGATTAGCAGCTGTGTTGGGTATCCAAATTAGAAGTAATCCTAGAAAAAGAAAGTTTGGGTGTGTCAGGAGTGGGGCGTGGTTCTCCATTATTTCAGAAACTGACTATTGAGTGATAGAAATCATATCTGGTAACTCTACAACTGACATTGAATCCCAGCTCCAAGCCCAGGAAAGTTTGGAGGTGAGGAGGAGTAGATGAAAGGAATGCTTGAGGATTTGCAATTGTTGAAGGTTAGTTATCCAAAGTCTCCTTCTCAGGACTGGAAATCCAAGGCAGTGTGCCTGCTAGGTTTGGTGTTCTTTTATTTTGTTTTTGTTTTTGAGAACCGGTTTCTCTCTGTAGCCTTAGCTGTCCTGGAACTCACACTGTAGATCAGGCTGGTCTCAAACTAAGAGATCCTCCTGTCCTCCTGCCTCTCCTGCCGAGTGCTGGTGTTAAAGGTGTTCACCACCACCACCACCACCACCACCACCACCACCATCCAGCCCTGGGAATGTCTTGATTTGATGATGGCCTTGAATTCAGAGAGATCCATCTACCTCTTAGTCCTGAGTCCTGGGATTAAGGGTGTACCACCACTGCCTGATCTCTATAACTTGAGGCTGACTATGCTTTCTGATCCTCAGCCAAGCTTTAATAAATCATAAATAACATATCACCACAAGATTGTATCTCCTAGAAATTACAGTGATGCAGCTGTGTGGAGGTAGCACATGCCTTTAATACCATCACTCAAAAGGCAGAGGCAGGTGGAGCTCTGTGAGTTCAAGGACAGCCTGATTTAAAAGCAAGTTCCAGGACAGCCAAGGATACACAGAGATTCTTGTCTCAGAAAAAGAAAAGAAAAAGAAAAGAAACTATAGGAATGTTTTACTGATGATATCTCAACATTACAGTTGCCTAAGCAAGACCTAACCATGGATAGGGGAAAAACTCATGGAGCCCTAGTCCTAGACAAAAGACTAAGCAGCTAAGGGATGGTGGGAGCGAAATGTGGATCTATATGTCAAGAACAGTTAAAGAAGAGGAGTCCAGGGGTTGGAATGGGAACAAGGAGTTGCCTGAACAGAAGGGAATGGAGGAAAATTATATAATTATATAATATAATATATATGACTTTTAATATATATATGTCAAGGTTTCTCTGGGTAATAGTTCTAGCTGTCCTGGAACTTGCTTTGCAGACCAGAATGGCCTCGACCTGGAACAGATCCACATGCCACTGCCTCCCGAGTGCTGGGATTAACGGTGTGAGCCATTAACACCTGCCATAATATTTTAATTTAAAAAGTTAATTGAAAAGTTAATACTAACCCAAACAAAAATCTATAGCCGGGCGTTGGTGGCGCACACTTTTAATCCCAGTACTTGGGAGGCAGAGGCAGGTGGATCTCTGTGAGTTCAAGGCCAGCCTGGTGTACAAGAGCTAGTTCCAGGACAGCCTCCAAAGCTCCACAGAGAAACCCTGTCTCCAAAACAAACAAACAAACAAAAAAAAAACAAAAAAAGAGAAAAGAAAAGAAAAGAAAAGAAAAGAAAGAAAAAAGAAAAGTTAATACTCCCAAAATCAAAGTCATATGTACCAGTAGCTGACTGTCAGAGGCAAAGCCCTCTCTCATGACTTTCCAGCAGAATGACCCCCAACATGTTCTGTGATTTCTGTAGGTGTTGCATTTTTACATTATCTCTGCAATGGAGCCCAGTAGCAGATTTCATCTTACAATAGCTTTCATGTAAACATTCTCTAATAGGTGTTATCACTTAGGTAACTCTCACAGCATATAGTTATATCAGTAAAGGGAAATAACTGGTAGAATAAATGTAGGTTACCAGATGTGGTCTGGGTAGTCAACAATAGCTATCTCACATTGGAAAGACTGGGAATCTGGTAGTTGTTCATTCCAAGAGCCTGGATGTCTCTTGATAGCCCCAGTCTGGTGCTGAAGGCCCGGAGGATTCCTGGGGAGCTACTGGTCTTCAGTCTATGTGGGTCTTCTTATTTATGTGTGTATGTGTGCATATGCACAAGTGCATCCAGGCACCCTCAGAGACTAGAAGAGGGTATCATTGGAACCCTAGAGCTTTAGGAGATAGTGAGCCACCCAACCAGGTGAAGCCTGTCTTGAAAAAAAAAAGGAAGGCCTAGTTGATATTTCCAAGGAATTTGAAACCTTCATAGGCACAGGCACCATGTATGCAGGTAGTCAGAGACACACATTCAGCCAAAACAACCATATATATACATACATACATACATACATACATACATACATACATACATACATACGCATAAGGTGTCAAATTCCATGGAACTGGGAAGTATGTCTGGAGTTACAGACACTTAAGAGTTGCCATGTGAGCGGGGCGGTGGTGGTGCACGCCTTAATCCCAGCACTCGGGAGGCAGAGGCAGGCAGATCTCTGTGAGTTCGAGACCAGCCTGGTCTACAAGAGCTAGTTCCAGGACAGCCACAAAGCCACAGAGAAACCCTGTCTCAAAAAAACCAAACCAAAACAAAATAAAACAAAAAAAAAGAGTTGCCATGTGGGTTTTTTGCTGCTAATCTCACCTGAGTCCTCTGGAAGAGCAGCCAGTGCTCTTACTTGAGTCATCTCCCCAGTGCTGAGATATATAGTTAAAAGAAATTATGAAAACAAAACTTTCCATATAATACATGAAGACAGATGCCTATAAAAACAGCCCCATTGGTGGAGCTGGAAGTTCACATCTGTTATCCAATCACTCAGGAGGCAAAGGCAGAAAATCAGTGAGGGTTAAGAGGTTGTTTTCACCTCTTCTGGGTCAGTTGATAGCTCCTGCTGGGTCTTGCAAGTGGTCTGGTGCAGGTGTTCCTCTGCTGGCAACAATGTACTCTGCACTGTGGTCATGTCCTGGTTTCTGGAGTGGCACTAGTGAGGAACCTGAGGAGGGTAGAAAGCATGTCTCAGCCCGAAGACCTTGAGTTGGGGGTGTGTTAGGGGGTGCTGGGGCTAGAACAACAGGAGAGTTGAGAGTGCAGAATCACCTGGGGTCTGTGTCTTGCCCTTTAACTAGGTGGATCTCTCTGAGTTCCAGGCAAGCCTTGACTAAATAGTGAGAATGAGCCAGACAGGGGTGTGTAGAGACTCTGCCTCAAAAATCCAAAGGAAACAATGAAAAGAAAGGATTAAATCCCTTTAGAACAGTTGTCCACAAATTCTTTATGTCAAAAGAGTGAAGTTCACATTTATGTCTATAAGAAAAAGAAAAAAGTACCATGAAAATGCTGGCATTTGGTTTTGTTTTTTTTAATTTTGGCACATAAGCACATGAAGCCAGAGAAAAGTCTTTGTTTTGAATCTGTGTTGCTACACTTTTGACACCCTGTCTAAAAAAATAAAATAAGCAAGTTAAAAAAACAGCAAAACATTTTGGGTAGACAATCCCAGATGAAAGCAGTTACTGTAGGGGCAAGGCTGTACCCTGGAGTAGGAAGGAACATCTCTCTTGATAATCAGTTTTTCTCTTGATGATAGGGACTGACTTTTTCAGATCATCTTACAGAAGCAAACCTGAGACAATGAATAAGGAGACCACACCTTGATTACAACTGTTTAATTATTAGACCTGTCTCAAAAACACAACAAAAAAATGAGAAAAAGGTTAGGTGTATCTGAAATAAAATTCATAGCAATTAATCTCGAAAAAGGATTTTTAATAAACATTACTTGGACTTCTTTTGATTAGCAAGAAGCATTTTTATGCCTTTTCATTTTTATGTTAGCAATGACTTTTACAGAATATAATAAATTATAGCTAATCCATTTTCCCCTTTAGTGCTTGCCTTGGAATGAGATCTTTATCAAGATCTATGCATGCTTAGTTGGTTTCACAAACCTTTTCTTCAAGCATTCAGGAGTCAGAGGCAGGCAGATCTCTGAGTTCTAGGAACTGAAACCCTGGAGTACTTAGAAAGTTTTGTCTTCCCCTCTTTGAGATATCAGAGAATCTGCTGACCCAAAAGACCAAATTTTGGTGACATTTTTCATGAGGATAAATTTCTAAAATGATGCATTTGGGAGATTATAGTATGAATATATCATTTCTCCTTTCCTTTCCTCCCTTCAAACCTTCCCAAATACCCTCTTTGCTCCTTTGCTAATATATGCACTCTTTTCTTTGTTGTGACATACACATACACAACTCTCTCTCTCTCTCTCTCTATATATATATATATATATATATATATATATATATATATACCCACACATACACACACCTAAGTAAAAACTGCTTAGTCCATATAAATGGCACCTGTATGTATGCTTTTCAATAGTCCATACAAAGTTAATTGTATGTACATTTTCAAAACTGAGCACTTGGCATTTAATAACCAATTGCTGTGCCAATACCCAAGGGATAGCTCTAGGTACAACTCCCAAACCTAAGGCTCAGGGATCTTTGCTGGAGACATACTGAAAAGTTTCTATGAGTCACAGGGACAGGACATTTGCTGTGGGATTGAGTCTCCTAGGACTGTCAGAAGTTCCCCCCTGAAGTCTCATCAACTGGACTGCCTAAACAATAGACAAGCTGATGTACTTGTGGGTGACCTAGGTGGCCTCAACCCTACACAAAGAACTACAGGCAACTAAAAAGTGGTGAGAGCCTAGACAAGCTCTTTCTTTTCTGTTTTTAAGAGTTAAACAGTAGAAGGGGAAATGTCTTTCCTAACTCACTGTGGCCAAAGCTTCTGCTCTTCAACTACAGTGAAAGTAAGCCGAATTTTCTGGGCTGTCATGTGCATCTGAAAACAAGAAGAACCGAAGAAAGGAAGTAACCTAGGATATTAGTTTTTACTTCTTCTGGATCAGAACCCTCCATCTGGGCTCTCTGTTAACAATCCGGGAAAAGCTGGGTCAGATAGTATTGCCCTTCTAGTGGTATCCATCAGTCTTGTATTTGTAGTCGTCCTGGTGGTAGAGGGGCCGGGTCTGATGAATTGGTTAACTTGTCTGGCTTAAAAAGTTCGTTTGCCAGACGGAACTCTGAACAAAATCGGTAAACGAAAGAAATCGGACGAGTTTTCGAATATACCAGGCAGAGCCTGATTCAGGCAGTAAACGAAACCACCGTGGAAGAAAATCATGTTTGCGGTATGAAATCACCTTCGATTTCAGTCCAGGGCTGCTGAGATATGAACATAACTTGGCTCGCTAGGCGAAAGAATTGCGGAGGTTTGCCGAAAGTGGGCGGGGGAAACCAAAAGTGCTGACTACAAATCCCTTGGAGGCTAAGGGCTGGTGCAGTGACCCCTACAGTAGATCTGCTTCTAGAAGGATTTAGGCTTCTATCAAGGACTTCTTCTTTGTCTCGTGCTCCTGCTGTGCTCACCCACGAGCTTGAACAAGCAGGTGGGCAGACTAATCATGAACTTTCCCAGGAATGCAGAACTGGACTAACCCGAGGGTGCCAGCGAATTGTGAGGCATTGGCATGTGCACACGATGCCATAGCGACACTTGTGTGGCTGAAACCGTGCTATTGCAGTCGCACGATCTCCACTAAGGAAAGAAATCGAAAGAATTTTCAGCGTTTAGAAACGAGGGCGAGCTGAACATAGAAGATGCGAAAACGAACTGAAACCGCGGCATTCTGACCGCTGTGGTGAACACTGGCACCGAGGCGTCTGCTTTTTCTTCCAGCATTTGCTCACATCGTCCTGACAGAGCCTATTCTAGCCGCAAAACGAAAGGACAGAAGCAGAAAAATCACGGAAATGAATTGAAATTTGCGGACGGATTGCAGCCCAGGGCCTACTGACAGCGGATCGGAAGTTGGCTCCATGGACAAATCACGGAACTTGGGGATCAGGGATTACAGATCCGGAAAACTGCAGGATAGGACGACAAAAATGGGGAGTCACCGCGAGGTTGAATGCTGGCTACACAGCCATCTCTGTGATGAAGAAGCCTCCATCCTACAGCTCCCAAGCCGAAAAGGGCACCTGAGACCAAGGCGTTTTGACATAGCCAATGAACTTCCTCATTGGCTCCTGCTCTGCCCACCGACCAGCTGGGACTGGAGGGCGGGTTTAGTAATTGCACACCTGCAGACGACTTCAAGGCTGGCTCAAACCTTGAGTTTGGGCCTAAGAGATCGTCAGGGTACATTGTCGTGGGTCTTTCCTCGAGTTGTATTCCACACGGAGGAGGTCCTTGCGTGTCGTTCATTAAAAGGACAAGTTGTAAGCCAACTGTTTAGATCTGAAGCCGGCATAGGGTGACCTGTACAGGCACTTAAACTTGAATGTGTAGGCGCCTCTTTATTAGCTGAGTTTGACTGAGTGTTTGTGCCAACACCAAACTGGAGTGAAACACTGGGAGTCCAGCTCAGCCTCATTCTGAGGTGCCCAAGAAAATGGGCAGGTTTATCTGTCTGAGAGAAAGTGGAATGGGCGGTCTCCTTCTCAGGCTGAGATTCAGTAAGCCTCAGTCTTAAGGGATAATACAGCTGCTGGCATCCAGAGAGAAACCGTGGGCCAAGGATCCAGGTTCCAAGCTAGAGAACCAAGGGTCTAGCCGAGGGTGTCCTGCTGCTAGGTGCTCTAGGCTCTGTGCTAGCATACTCCAGAGTGTTGCATAGCCAAATACTGAGGTTGCCCTGGGAATTCTGACTATGGCTGGGGTTGAGGGTGGGATTGGGTGTTGTGTTGGGGGTGGGGTACTACTTGAGCAAAAGCAGAAGGAAGAAAAAATGATGTATGTCTGCTATGATGAATGACTGCTTCTTGGACGCACAGCATGCCCCATCTAGTCTGCACAAAGTTATCTCAACTACAACCAGGGCCCCCAAATCAGTTCCTTCTACCTCTGTAGTCCCAGACCTGAGGATTCCTGCACCAGTACAGACAAAGCCTAAAGTAAACCCGCATCCTGGTTCCAAGACATGAGGCAGGAAAGCAGGAAACTAAAGCAACCAAACGAAATTTCGGTGCTCAGGAAAAATCGGAGAGCTGAGAGCCGGGGAAAAAAAAAAAAAAAAAAAAAAAAAACCTGATATTGCCATTTCTCAAATCTTTATAATTTGCATCTCGGTAAAAACCCAGGTGTTGCTCTGGCACTCGCTTGTTTAGGGAACCTCAGGTCTGGACCATCTAGCCAACTATCTGGGTTGTCAGCAAACTGGGTGCTGTTTCTACTATTATTACTCTAGGAGACTCCCAGAAATCAGGTGTGGTGACATATCCTCAATGTTTTTTGTTTGTTTGTTTGTTTTGTTTTTTAAAGATTTATTTATTTATGTATTATATATACAGTGTTCTGTCTGCATGTGTCCCTGCAGATCAGAAGAGGGCACTAGATGTCATTACAGATGGCTGTGAACCACCATGTGATTGCTGGGAATTGAACTCAGGACCTCTGGAAGAGCAGCCAGTGCTCTTAACTCCTGAGCCATCTCTCCAGCCCTGCATTGTTTCTTTTTGGGACAGTTAAGCTATCATGGATATTTTGTGATTCAAAGTGCACTGGAATATATAAGAAAATTGCATAGTCTGCCTGGGTGGCCTGATCCTGGCTTGCTGAAGTGATTGGCCTGGCACCCTCACCTACCTATGAAGATAGCGAGCTAGGAGCACAGGCCTCCACCATCACACCCAGCTCTGCTCCATAAATAACATTTTAAACTAAACATTGATCACACGAGAGGCAGTTGTCAGCCTGTATTTATTCTTAAATGAAGGCATTTGCTTAAGGAAGCACGCTTGTATGGGGCAGTAGGACCCCAAGTACCTACTCTAAAAGGCTCTGGAGCCAAACAGTGAAGGGCAGAAGGCAGGAGGCAGGAGGGCATTGAAGTATAAATCCACTCCAGAAGGAAAAATAACGGGGTGGTACTTCTCCTTCAGTTGGAAGAGGCAGGCCAAGGCTCCCTATCAGTTATGTGAGTCCTTCAATGGATGAAGGCAGAAATGCCTCCTTCTTGAGGACCACTGTAGCAGGAGCCTGCAAGGTGTTTTGGTGGCGGGATGCTACCCTAGGACGAAGGCTCTATTTTCTGTTTTACAGAACAGAAGGCAGGAACCCAAATGCCAGGAGATTCTGCCAACCTCACAGCCAGCTTGGAAACTGCTTCCTTGCCCAATAGCATCCATCACTGGTGAAGACTCTCCAAGGGCAGGAAGCAAGACACTGACCAAGACTGCAACTACTCCCCTGTCAGAACCTCAAGAGACTGGGGCCCTGCAGGGTTCCTCCTGAGGCATTGCAAGCCTCTCTCACCTGCACAGACCAGACATCTGGCTCCAAGACACAAACTCTACTCACAGCGGGGAAACTTGTGTAGCTATAAAGTTTTACAAAGCTGTCTCTCGTTTTCTCTGTGACAGTTTTTCAGTCTTACAAAGTTTAGTAAGACAGAGCTTACTTAAAGAGGCCGAGTCGGCCTCAGCCAGTGAGTTCTATCTTCTTTCTTGAAATCCACCCAGATGGCATAGAGCCCTGGGGGCACCCGATGCTCCAAGCGAGAGGAAATCGATTAACATAATTCTTTCTTAAAAACCGAAACCAAACATTGCTACCAAAACAAACGGGTGAACTCGTCTGCCAAAAAGCAAACCTAAGGGGGACCATGCTGATCGGATCCAGAAGTCCGCAAAGGGAGGGGGCGCTAGTGGACTTCTGCTAGTGGACAGTTTAGCCTGCCTTGCACTGCACGGAGTTCCTTCTCTGACTGTGGCCCTGCCTTCAGCAAAGGGGAAGTGCATCGGTTAGACTGAAAAAAACTCAACTGTCAGGAGTAGCCCAAGAGCCACAGGCAGCCATTTGCAGACAGAAATCGATCCCTTGAGAAATAGACAGACCTGGCTCTACCGAGGTAGCTTCTGACCACTTCCGGACCTGAAACTCAAGGCTTCGCGCATCAGGGAACTGTGATCTCCAGCCTGGCTGAACCTGACATCCAGGCAACAACAACTTGGTACCTTGTCCATTTGAATAAGGACTTCTTGGGGCACAGACACACTTCTGGCTGCAAGGGACCCAGAGACAGCTGAGCCTCTCACCCCGGTAGGTCAGTTTCACCCCTGCTTTCCGTGTTTACCAAGCTGGCCGGCTGGACACCCCTCAAGGGAAAGGAGAATGAGCTTAAAAAAAAAAAAAAAAAAAAAAGGCAACTGCTGGCAAAGAGTCGGTTTGAACAGCAACAGCATCAAATCTCTGCAAAGACTGGTTTTCGATTTAAGAGCCTGACTCCCAATAGATATTGTGAGAAATTCTCCGGATAAAACATCCATTTTGCGGTTTGGTAAGCGTTGGTAACCATATCCCAGTTGTTAGCTTTAATTTTAATAAACTTTAGGTGACCTCTTTAGACTTTTTGTTGTGTTCTTATCTTTTTGGAGCACTCCTGGTGTTGTGGTCCAAGGCTCCGAATCAACCCAAGCAGACAAAGCAGGAGTGATTACCAGGCAGCACAGAAAACTGACTCATTAGAGTCAAATCACAACTTTCGTTTCACCAAGTATTTAAATACAAACCCCACAAACATCTGTTCCAAGTCACAGTTACAGTTTTTCTACCAATTAGGATTCAAAGATTGGGGGCTTTCCCGGTATGTTCCATGATTCAACCGACAAAGAATGTAAGCTTTTTAGTCCAACCAATCAGATCCATTTGTTCCTTCTGTTGTTAGCAACAGCCATAATGTTTCCGGAAACTGAACAAGAACAGGACTATTTCTGTTTGAGGAAGAGGTTGGCCAGCTACTAGAAGGTTCCCAGCTCCTCTAGGGCTTGGGAACCTGAACCTTTTTCATCTTATAGGTAAAATAGTGTCTGAAGTCAAAATGGCAGCACTTAGGACAAGGTGATTTTTCTTGTTCCCAACGGTTGACCTTAGAACCAATATTTGACTTTTAGATGGGTTTTCATCTAAAAATACTGTTTAATCCTTCATTACCAAAATAGGCTTAGACACTATCTTCTGGCAACCTGCTGTGTGATGGTTCAATTTGTTTAATCCGCCCCCACCCCAATTTTACAACATAGAAAGCCACATTTCCGAAAAACACAGGGGACTCTGTCTCAAAAGCATCAGACACCCAAGAGGCCTGGAGAACATTCCGTTTGCCATCTCATTTTAACTGAAGAATGCCTTCAGCACTGAAATCCTAGTCTGCCAAGTGACTAGAAACTGCCTTTCTTCAAAGAACGGACTTTGCATTAGAGGACTTCTCCTGAAAAACAAACTTTTATAAGAGGCTGACCTCTAGTTAAAGGATGGAAAGGGTGGAGTTTTATTTACAGTTGAACTTTTATTGATGGGCTTGACTTTTCACAAGAACTATTGGCTTTGATGAAAATGATGCCTTTTAATTTGAAAGGTGCCCCTTTATATAATAAAGGAATTATTCTTTATGAAAATGACCCCTTTTGTTCACAGTTGGGCTTTTATGGAGTGGATGGAATCATTGATAAAAAGATCACAATTTATGAAAAAAAGACAGCTTGTTTTTTTACTTGTTGGACTTTTATGAAACAACCTTTCTTCATATTGAATTTGACTTTTGTGAAAACAGTGTGCTCTAATTGAAGGGGCATTGCATTGAAAGGGTGGACTCTCCATGACAAAGGCTGAGAGAGTATGAAAGGGTTTAACATTTCATTTAGAAATGCATGGAGATTTTTTGGGGAGATTTTCTGACTTATTTTTAAAATTATTTTAATGATTTAATTTAAATTAATTAAATTAATTAATTTAAATTATTTAATGATTCTTACATGTATATGGCTGTTTTGCACACATGAAAATATGTACAAACACATATAATACATATTACATATACACACACACTATATATATATAATACATATATTTATATATATAATCATATATATATGTATATGTACTCCATATGTATGACTGGTGCTTTTTTTTAGGCCAGAAATCGGTCTGTTGGATTCCCTACAACTAGAGCTAGAGATAACTGAGAGCCACAGCATAGGTGCTGGTTTCTTCGGAGGAGCAACAAACCTCTCCTAACCACTGAGGCCTCTCTCCAGTCTCCCCTTCTCATAATGCTCTTTATTTTGATCATTTATTTATTTTATTTTCGGTTACCTGTTTAGCTTCATACGGGAGCAGGGAAAGGACTAGACATCAGTCATTGCTTTCAATCTGTGGTGCCATGAATTTCTGAACAGTATGGTCACATTGGAAAGAACTCATGGCTTTGCCCAGGGCCAAATCCCTGTCTCTCTCATTGGCATGTTGTCTAAGTGACTGAGATGAGCATGTAAGGCTGCTGGTAACTGGGACTTTCCCCTTAAAGCTCAGTTTACACTAGCAGTTGAAAGGACTTCGGGCTGATTTTCAGTCATAATTTACATGATGAAATGAATTGTGACGATGAGATCATTTGAAACAGGGAAATACACTGACACAGTGTCACACAGTTATACCATGGAAAGCAAGGAGATAAAGAAGTGGAATAATCAAATCAACTATGTTAGAATTAAGCAAAAGGAACTTGTGGTTTTACCACAGGGTCTGCCTGGGTGGATGTACCAACCTGCTACTGGCTGTGCTGAAGGGCCTGGCTTGGACTTTGCAGTCAGCCTCCTCCTTCCTTTACAGGAAGAGTTCTGGGATTCAGGGTCTGGACCACAGCACCCAGTTCTGTCAGTAAAGGATGCTTTTAAGCATAAAATAAATGAAACAGTAAAGTCCTAAACCGTGTTTGTCTTTTGTCTGCTGTAAATTGTGATACCGTTTTGGTTTCTTTCTGCTGTTAAACTTGGGTATTTTCTGATATAAAGACCACTTCTTTCTTTTCTTTCTTTCTTTCTTTCTTTCTTTCTTTCTTTCTTTCTTTCTATGTAAACCTTAAATCCTTTTCCTTTTTCTCTGCTATCAAACCCCATTTTTTTTGTTGTTGTAAAGTTTTTTTAATGGTTAGGGGAGAGTAGTCTGAATTGGGTTATGAGGTCTTCGAGGTACCTCACCTCACCCATTGAACTCATTCTGCTCTGGCCATGAGTCTGTTCCAAGCTCCAGCCAGAGAGGCATCTGCCCACTTGGGGCCTCTCCTGCCCAGCCTGCCCACACATGGAGCCCTGCTCTCTGGGAACTTACCTCTCCACTCCAGGAGGGCCCAGTTAGGGCCAAGGGAGGCGCCAGTCTCAGTCCTTACCCAGGGGCCTGGGAGTGACCAGCACTCAGCACGTGGCCCGCTGATGAGCTTCCTCGGCCCTGCTGTAAAGTCTAATGCATTTTGGTTTTACCTCTGTAAACTCTTTCTTTCTTTTTTTTTTTTTAATTATGTATACAGTGTTCTGTCTGCATGTATGCCTGCAGGCCAGAAGAGGGCACCAGATCTCATTCAGATGGTTGTGAGCCACCATGTGTTTGCTGGGAATTGAACTCAGGACCTCTGGAAGAGCAGCCAGTGCTCTTAACCACTGAGCCATCTCTCCAGCCCTACTGCTGTAAAGACTTAAACCATTTTTTATTCATTTTCTTCTGTTGTAAAGACTAACACTGTTTTGGTTTCTCTCTGCTGTAAATTTTCATACCATTTTGTATTTTTTTTTCTGCAGTAAAATCTCAAGCTGTATTACCCCTCTCTTCTGTTACACTTTTTTTAAAAAAATTATTTACTTATTTTCATTACGTATACAGTGTTCTGTTTGCGGATTTGCCTGCACACTAGAAGAGGGAAGCAGATCTCATGATAGATGGTTGTGAGCCACCAAGTGGTTGCTGAGAAAACAGGACGTCTGAAAAAGCAGTCCAGTGCTCTTAACTTCTGACCCATCTCTCCAGCCCCCCGTTATATTCTTAAATCGATGTTTATTTCTGCTGAAAGGTCTTAATGTGGCTTTTTTTTTCTTAAACATTGTGGTTTTTCTCTGCTGTAAATTCTTATGCCAATTTGATATTTCCTGTTGTGATTTCTTAAAATTGTTTTGGTTTTTCTCTGCTGTAAATTCTTATACCAATTTGATTTTTCCTGTTGTGATTTCTAAGAAACAGAAACCAATTATACCTTTGTTTTTTTCTTACACAGTTTAGAACAACAGAATTTCCTTAGTAACTTGGGGACAATGAGAAAAAAATATATATTCCAGAATTGAAGGACACACCTGTGAGGTAGTATTGCCTAAAGTAGGAAGATCCCTTTCTAATCCAGATCTTTAGGTATGCAGACAACATCTTTAATGCAGCTCTCTTGAGCTGGGACAACACACACCTTTAAACTAGACACTCCTGTAATGCAGCTCTCTTGAGCTGGGACAACACACACCATTAATCTGCACCACACCTTTAATCTGGGCCACACCTTCTGCTGGAAGACTATAAAACAACATGGAAGAAGGAAGTTTCTTCACTTTGCCTGAACTCTCACCATGCTAGCAAGTCTATTACTTCACTAGCATCAGAGCTTACTTCTTAAGGATTCCAGGGATTATTGAAGACCTGATGAGACATCCTGCCTAGTGGACTGAGCAACTTCAGGCTTCTTGAACTTTCAGATCATAGTCAGTCATTGTTGGATTCACTGGACCACAGCCTGTAAGTAAGATGATTTTATAAGTTTTATTCCTCTAGAGCACACAGACTTGAAAGAAGAAACAAAAAATGACTTCCAAATAAAACACACATTCTCTAAATCAGACATCACAAATAGACCTCTCCATGCTTTAGTGCTCTCTCCATTAGTCCTCTATAATGTTTAACTCTAGATAATCTTATCAGGGATGCTAGGATTTACTTTGTCAATCTTCACTATATTGTGTTTTGTTTTCATTTTTTATTGTTTTTTTTTTTTTGTTGTTGTTGTTGTTTGAGACAGGGTTTCTCTGTGCCTTTTGGAGGCTGTCCTGCAACTAGCTCTTGTAGACCAGGCTGGTCTCGAACTCGCAGAGATCCTCCTGCCCCTGCCCGAGTGCTAGGATTAAAGGCGTGCACCACCAATGCCCAGCTTTTTTTATTGTTTTTCAAGACCGAGTTTCCCCGTATAGCCTTGCTGTTCTGGAGCTAGCTCTGTAGATCAGGCTGGTCTTGAAATCAGAGATCTATCTACCTGCTGGCTGATTTCCCCAGTGGGATTAAAGGCATACAGCATCAGGATCTTCAGAGTTCACTCCCTATTTAATGCAAATAACTGATGGGGTTATGAAGTTACATCCCAGCATCCTGCAGAATACTGGTTGGGAGGGGCCTAGAAGTTAGAGGATAAAAAGTTAACTAACTGACTTCTCAATCAGAGGCTCTAGGAGTTGCTGTCTGTGTTACATCGGTGAAGCCAAGACAACAGAACTGGTCTGCCCCTGTTTTGTGGAAGACATGTCAGATTCTTCACAGCACACACCAGGAAGGCCACACTTCCTGCCAACCCTGAGTCCACGGTATTTCCAGTCCTGGCCACCATATTTCTATGCACAGCCAAGCCACTGCTTTGAGAATGGTTGGTCTATTGATGGGGAATTGTTTCCCCTTCCCTGTGGACTTCCTAGGTGGGATTGCCTGAGATACCACCCCAGAGTGAATTATTCCAGGAAGTGGGGTGCAGAGGTTGTCCAAAGTGAGAGTCAGAAGGAGCCCCAGATGCCCCCAGGAGAGGTGGATAAGGACAAAGACAGCAATGTCCAGGAGACAAATGAACCCTTGAGGGGACTTCGCAGCACGTCTGAGAAAGAACTGGAACCTGAGACCTGTGATGGTGGAGACTGCCCTGAGCGTGATGCTTCTCCTGACAGGCCTGGGAGCCTTAGCTGCTGGCCATGGCTTACAAAGGCTTTTGGGCTGAAGAGCAAAAACCGCCTGAAACTCAAGAGACCTGATGCCATCTAAGATTTGCACTTAATTGATCCTCTGAGCTCCAGATGTTACAGCAACAGCCCTGCCTCTGCTAATACACAAAGGCAGTTTTCTCTTTGCAGATATTTGTATTTTTTTCAGCTTTCTTAATAAAAGTGTTAAACACCTGGAAATGGTTTGTTCATGGAGTGGCCCTGGGGACAATGAGAAAGGTGGAATGGACACAGATGAGGATGCAGTACTGTTTTTCTATGTTGGTCACAGGGCAAACTTTGGTTCTTTTTTTTTTTTTTTTTTTTAAGGAAGTCTTTAGGGCCTGGTAGGCATCTTGGTGCTCACATGTGCTGGGGCATCAGACAACAACACACAGAGAGTAACCTGGAGAACTTTGGGACCTTTGTGCTGAGAGCATGGAGGACTACAGAGCTCCCTCAGACCCTCCTCCCCTCAAATTAACACAGGGGCCACCTCCAGCTTACACCTCGCCCTTCTTCCTCCAGCATGGATTCCCTACCCAAATGCATGCCGTGATGACTCTCCATATACACCTGCAGCCTTTGTCCTAGAAGAATTGATATGTTAGGTCTCCTTGAGTGCACACTACCCCAGGGATGCCTTTTTTGTTTGCTTTACTTTGAGACCAAAGTTCTGTGTATCTTGTCTGTTTTTCTGGAACTCTATGTAGACTAGGCTGCTCCTGGACTCAGGTTCACTCATCCTTGCCTCCCTAGTGTGGAGATTAGAGGCATGTGCCACCACTCCTGACCAGGAGAGTTTTTCTATTTTAGCAAATTCCAAATCCCAAATTTCTGCAGCAGATCTGAACTCATTTGCAGAGCAGGACTAGCTCAGGTGGAAGGTCATGGCAGAGCTGACTCAGACACAGAGAACCCAGCCTCCTAGCCTTGAGAGGGCAGGACATTGTGGAAGAGGTTGACAGTTTATAATCCTTACTTCAGCTGTTGGTCTTCCAGGAAGTCTAGCCTCTCAGTAGTAAATGGATCTAAGCTAGGCATGGTCACATAGGACTTTGAGTCCACCAGGTGGATCTCTGTGAGTCCTAGAAAAGACAGGGCAATGTAGTGAGATGAAGGAAGAGAGAAGGAAGGAAGGAAGGGAGATAGGGAGGGAAGGAGGGAGGGTTCGAGAGAGGGAGGGAGGAAGGAAGGAAGGAAGGAAGGAAGGAAGAAAGGAAGGAAGGAAGGAAGAAAGGAAGGAAGGAAGGAAGGAAGAAAATATCCACACTGAAATTGTGGAGAATAAAAGGGAACAGTTACGTAAAACAGTGCTCAGAAATTGGGAGAATCTTTAGGATATTTCTCTTGGATGTCACCTGTGCTGGAAATGACTGGGAAGTTAGCGGCTCTCACTCTGCACTGCTGGCCCTTTCCATCCACTATCAACTTGTCCCCTACACCATGCTATGGGAGTAGATGATCAACATCCGTTGTGAGTCTAAGATGGTTTTAGACTTTGTTTGACTATGGATGGCCATTTTGATTTTTCAGTATTCCCAGAAATTTTAAATGATTGTTCCCCAGCAGCCCCTAACCTATGCAGTATGCCACATGCCAGGCTAGAGAGTGATCACATTAATGTGGGTGTGAGGAGGATATTGAAATATCATTTTTAAGTCTTCAGTCTTCAAGTTTGCCCTCTGAGTTTCATTTTTGAGGACTCTATGTAGGAAACAAAATAAGCACACCAAAAAAATACTGTCCTACATCTTTTTTTTTTTAATTTTCAACATTTTCTTTAATTCACATCACCTGGACTTTTTATTTTTTCTTTCAAGACAGGGTTGAAACAGCCTGGCTCCTCTTGAACTCAATTTGTAGATCAGGCTGGCCTGGCACTCATAGTGATCCACCTGCCTCTGCCTCCCAAATGCTGAGATTAAAGGCATGGGCCACCACCACCTGGCTCACCTGGACCTTTAGACAGAGGTTTGAAGACTGGGATAATATATCTTGGCTTCATTGAGAAACTGGCAGCCTTCCATAAGTTGTTTTGTAAAGAGCTGACCTGGGAGTGTAATTCTTCAACAATAGAAATATAAGACAATCCTGCAGAGCTTCTGTTTCTTGTACAAAGATGACAAAACAGTACTTTTGTAGCAACGTCTAATGGGAATTATTTGGAAAATCATAGTTCAGCATCCTCTATATCAGCTTTGTTTGATTTCTAGACATTGCAATATATCATTCAGTGGAAATGCGAACATGTAGACAATTTGCAGTTTGAATCCCACAGAGATGGAATGGATAATTAACAAATCCAGTTAATTTTTCTTTGCTTTGTCACTGTGGATCTCTGACCTGTGTGAATGTTGTTTTAGTATTGGGGATGAAGAAGGTGTGTGGTTTAGATATTGCTTGAGTATCTACAGGTCAGCGGGATAGCCACCCTTGTGACCAGGATAGATTGGGTGGATGCAGGTCAGTTATGATCTATTCTCTTCCAGCCTGGTCATTGAGCCATGGCCATGCTAAGTCTGGACCTGCTCCCTTGTCCTTGTGAGATCCTAGCAGGATTGTGAGAACAAAGAGAATGTTCTGGGGGGGGGCGGTAAGAGTGGTATAACTGCGTTCACCTTTGACCCCTAGATGAGCTTCAAACACATCTCTGGGGGAATTGGACACAGGGTTCCCAGCTTAAATAGGTATCTGTGGACACACAGGAACATGTGGTTAGTTCACAGGAGTGATTTCTTAGACCTCTCAGGGAATGGAGTCTGGATTTAGAGAGAGTTATTTAACTGGAAAATGTCCATTCCACTTACTTTGTTTGCAATTAAAGTTGAGATTCTGTGTTCTTCAAGACCTTGAAGACTTTATACCTTGCAAGAAAATGGCCTGATTTTATCTTATCTAATAAAGTTTTAAATTAAAGGCAAATTGAAACAGAAGTCGACCCTGATGATCACAGACTCCCTCATCACCACGTGCAGCTTCCTGTCCCTCTTCTAAGTCAGGAGCACAGCAAGGGTTTCCCACTGAACACCAGACTTTCAATTTCAGACTTCTGCTGGGAATGCCTCAAGAACCCAGCATCAAGTGGGGAGGGGCTACTACCCGGCAGACAGGAAATTTTATGGTCAAGTGGCTGTGCTTGCAGGCAAGCCAGCTGATGTCCCTTTAAACCATGATTATGGTCACCACTGGCTGATTTTGTTTCTTGAAAAGTGTTCTAGAGAAAACAGCCAAGAACAGGTTCAAACCAGCTCTAATCCCCCTCTTTCTTAAGAGGACTTTGCTCAAAGGTTTTAAATCCCCTCGCCTTTAATCCCAGCACTCAGGCAGCAGAGGCAGGAGGCTCTCCTGAGTTTGAGGCCAGCCTATTGTAAATGCCAGGACTGCCAGGACTTTACACATAAAAACCCTTTCTCGTAAAACCACAAACACACACACACACAAACCCCAAAACAAAAACAAAACCAGGAACAAATTATTTACTCGAGGAGCATTTTGTGTTTCAAGTTAGGGTTGAAGCATGATCTTCAGTTCCATATGCCCAGAAACTGCTGTTTCTGCTAAATCTTTCGATAAGATTGTGTTGAAGTCTCCTGAATAAAACATCCATTCTATTTCCCTGTGGAAAAATAACCTGCCTGGGAATCTAGCCTTTCTTTCTGCAAATAATAAAACGTTTTGCTTGTTTTTGGTTTGTATTTAGAGGGACAATCATGTCATGTTGGGTTGACTTCCCAGGAGAAAGGCACAAATTTGGAGCTTTTGCGCACTAGCCTGTACCTCTGCTTCCACCTTGTGGACAGACCATACCATCGCTGCGAGTTCGGTTGCCCTGGGAGGGTGCCCTAGCTTTGCATTTTGGCTTCTGCACCAATAAGAACACTTAGAAATAAGGAGCTCAGTGGAGGTTCTCAAGAAAATCCGCAGTGGGAAATAAATGAGTGGATGGATGGATGGATGGATGGATGGATGGATGGATGGATGGATGAATGATGGGTGGGTGGGTGGGTGGATGGGTGTTCTAGGATCTAAGCACACACATAAATAAATAAATAATAAATAAATAAATAAATAAGTAAGTAAGTAAATGCAATAAATTCAGGGATTGAAATGCCTCAGCAAATGAAGGTATATAATTGTTAAAACCTGGATTTGATCCCACCGACCACCATGGTGGATGCATACTGATTCTTGATGGCTGTGCCCTGACCTCCACAGCCAGCTGTGGCTCTAGCATGCCTGTACTCTCTCTCTCACACACACACATACCACAAGTAACACTCACAAATAAGAAATAAAAAGATTCTGAGCAGTGGTGGCTCACACCTTTCATTCTGGCACTTTGGAGGCTCAGGCAGGTGGATATCAGAGTTGCAGTCCTGCCTGGTGGACAGAGTGAGTTCCAGGACAGACAGGATTACACAGAGAAACACTGTCTTGGTGGAAAGAAAACTAACTAAATAAATGAAACACTTAAATAAAAGTAAGTGATAAAAATTTCAAAATGCCATTTTTAAAAGTTACTTCACACAGGAGCAAATATATCTAAATATTTTTAAAATACAGCCAGTTGTGGTGGCAGAAGCCTTGAATCCCAGCACTCAGGAGGCAGAGTCTGGGGGATCTCTGAGTTAGAGGCCAGCCTGGTCTACATAGGAGTTTCAGGACCGCCAGGTTTTCACGGAGAGACCCTGTCTCAAAACAAACAAACAGAAAACCCAGGAGGAGGAGAAACTGCTGGTAGCAATGAAGCACATCATATACGGTTTCTCCTTCTTATCTATCGTGTGCTTCCATCTAACCCAAAATTTGCTAAGAAGGCAGTGTTCTAGGGTAAAACATTATCTGTTCTGCCTACATACCCCTAGAATGCACACTCCTTAGTTCTTTATGAGATATCACAGAATCAAGACCGGGGAAAACTCATCCACGGCTGCTCCTCAGAGTCTGTCTTTATTTTTTATTTAAAATAATGTTTTATTAACACAATAGATTCTTTTTTCCACAATAGATACTTTATCAACATTTTTGTGTGTGTGACAAAGTTTCTCTGTGTAGCTTTGTAGACCAGGCTGGCCTTGGACTTATAGAGATCTGCCTGCCTCTGCCAGCGAGTGTTGGTATTAAAGGTGTGAGCCACCACCACCTGCCTTTTTTAAAACAATAGATTCTGATCACATTTTCCTCTGTCCCATCTCATCTCAGATCCACCCTACCCATCCAATACCTCCTTTCTCTCTTCAGAAAACAAACAAGCAAATTTAAAAACAAATCAGAATTAAACACACACACACACACACACACACACACACACACACACACACACACAAAGAAAACCACCACCAATCCCCCCACAGACCTCATAAAAACAAAAATTAGAAAACAATAATATATAAGCAAAACTCCAGTAATGCAAAAAAGAAATGCCCCAAGCATTATGAGACGAAATGTCTTGGAAGATGCCACTCAGTTAATTTTTGTTGATCATCGATTATTGGATATGGCGCCTGCCCTAAGGTCTGTGTTTTTTTTGGCAGCTGAAATAAGGAACAAGTGTAATGCAGGCCTGAAAGTTAAAGAAATGACAAACTGTGAGTAAAAAATTCTGGTAGGTTCTAATTTTTAAACATTTAAGGTGACCTTTGGCTGTATAGTTAGTTGCAGGGCAGCTGGGACTACAAGAGATCCTGTCTAGCAGGGCAATGTTGGCTCTCGCCTTTAATCCCAGCACTCGGGAGGCAGAGGCAGGCATATTTCTGTGAGTTCAAGGCCAGCCTGGTCTACAGAGTGAGTAACATGAAATTAAGGCATGACCTGTGTGAATTGTGCTACAACCCTAATAAATAAGCCTCCAGTCTACAGAATCCAGGTATCCAGATGTCCTGTAGGCACCATTGTCCATGGATCCACACATTCTCACCCCCCTTCTCACTGTGGGATCCCTGAACTGTTAGATCCTGGGCTGCTTCTATAGATGGCATTAGCCCCGTTTTACATCCTATCTTACAGCTTCTCTAAGCTGTTCTGCTCCTAGCATGTCCTAGAGTGCACAGTATGGCTAGCTTTGTATCCTAACACCTTCACTGCTCTGCCAAGCTGAGCAGTTACCCTCTAGAGTCTATTAATGCAAGGAATGTCCTTGGTTCTGAGGGTTGCTACTTCTCTTTACCCTATCCCTTCACTCAGACATCACCACATCACCTTTGCAAGTGCTGGCATTATTAAAGAACCTGCCCCCAGGCAGGGGAGTGGTGGCACACACCTCAATTCCAGCACTGGGGAGGCAGAGACAGGAGGATCTCTGTGAGTTCAAGGCCAGCCCTGGTCCACAGAAAGAGTTCCTGGACTGGCTGCAAAGCTACAGAGAAACCCTGTCTGAGGAAAAAAAAAAAAAAGAACCTGTCACCTCTGAAATCCTTCTCAGCTCACCTCTCTCCCCAACCTGAAAAGAGCCCACCCCTTTGGAGACAGGGTCTCACTATGTAGCCCTTGCTGCCCTGGGACTCACTATGTAGACCAGTCTAGCCTATAACTGAGATCTGCCTGCCTCCAGAGGGCTGGGATTACAGGTGCACACAACTACACGTGGCTCTGGCAAGAATCTTTACTTTTTGCATTATAAACCAGAGAGGTCTTGTTCCTTGAACCCATCCACAAACCTCCCATTTGTTGGATCTGATAGTCAAAAGTATGCAGATAGTATCTGAAATGACAGGACTTGCAGGGATATGTTCTGGACCTGACATCCTGTCATTTCTTGGTTGTCAACGCAGAAGTTCCAAAATCAAATTGCTCTTTCCTTGTCATTGTAGTCAGCAGATCACTTACAGGCCCGCTTATGACACTGTAATTCACACTTTCACGTTGTCTTTTCTAGAAAGAGATATTTAAGTAAGATATCCTAGTAGGTGGGCCGCCCATTTGTCCCTACGAACCCTGCTAGTATCCACAACTTCCCATCACCCCCACAAACTCCACCCACACCACAGGGAAATTCAACTCTCACTTGATTACTAACCACTCCCTATCCCAGATTCCAATCCTGACTTTGCCCCTGAAAAAGAATTACACAGGTAGTGGTGAAAGATTTTATTTAGGTACGCTTTCCATCAGAATGTAATCAGTCCACACAGATTTAAGATAGAATTCCCTAACAAAGTAATTGTAAGAAGAGAAACCTTTGAACAGTCAAGAGAGGACAAAATACACTTCAAGGCATGCAGGGCACAGTCCTCTAAGTCTCCTTTGTAAGCCCATGGAAAGAGCTCTCTCCAGGGATTCTCT
The DNA here is from genome assembly GCF_003668045.3 of Cricetulus griseus. Taxonomy (NCBI): domain Eukaryota; kingdom Metazoa; phylum Chordata; class Mammalia; order Rodentia; family Cricetidae; genus Cricetulus; species Cricetulus griseus. The sequence goes on along the minus strand of NC_048595.1, from coordinate 337,244,755 downwards.
GCCTCCTTTCAGGGAATAGAGAGAAGGATGTCATGGTCGATGCTATTCATGGTTTGGGTGTCTTTTCTTTCCAGGTTCCCTCTCTCTCATGTAAGCCTCTGCCTTTAGCAGTTTCCGGGAGCGATCTGGGTTCCAGGATTCATTCCGGGCACGCATCTCTCCACAGCTGTGGACGCTTTCATCTTCTGGCTGGTTCAGCTCCCAGTGGGCCCCTCTCCTGGAAGTGCCTCTTACTTCTTGAGGAGCCCAAAGCCTCTCTGCAGTTTCAACCTTTGGCTCCTTTACATGTGGCTCTCTATAGCGCTTCTGATCCATCTCAGCTCCAAATGCGGCTCTGCCCAGTGTGGCTATGCTGGCATCTCTTCTTCCAAGGCACTGGGGGTGCTGGTCCAGTCACGAGGGATGACCCAGTGCCTCAAAATTATCCAGTGCCCAGGCCCAAGCTTGTTCCTCGATTCATGTTTGGCGGCATGTGGGGCTCTGGGTAGTATCACCCTGCAGGCAGATCCTCCAAGGCTGGTGGAGGAAAAGCCATAGCTTCAGCTACCCAAAGAAGCTAAGCAGCAGAGCAAGCTAAGAGAGACAGATGCTCTCCAGCCCTGAAGCTGCTTTTTTTATGTCTTGTTCTGTGGAAGGTGACTACAGGTACCAAACTCCGACCCTGTGAGGATTAGCACGCATTTGCATACCAATTGGTTCAGAGCCTAATCCTGATTAGGTGGAATCAAATAGAATCTTTTGGGGAGGAACTGCCCAAAATTTATGGAATGGAAAAATGAGCAGGAAACACTGAGAGCCTTAATTAAATTGCCTGAGTAAAGAGTCCTGTGCCTCTGGGATGTGCTGGCACATGCCTTTAATCCCAGCTCTCCGGAGGCAGAGGCAGAAGCAGGAGGATCTCTATGAGTTCAAGGCCAACATGGTTTAGAGAGGCAGTTCCTGAACATCCAGAGCTACACAGAAAATTCCTGTCTAGAATAATCAAACAAACAAGCCGGGCAGTGATGGCCCATGCCTTTAATCCCAGTAATCGGCAGGCGATCTCTGTGGATTTGAGGCCAGCACACTCTACACAGTGAGTTCCAGAACAGCCTCCAAATCCACAGAAAAACCCTGTCTGGAACCCCCACCCCCAAGAACAGAATAATCAGGACTGGAGAGATGGTTCAGTGGTTAAGAGCAGTGGCTGCTCTTCCAGAGGACCCGGGTTCTATTCCCAGCACCCATATGGCAGCTCACACCTGTCTATACCTCCAGTTCCAGGGGATCTGGTATCATTCCACCAATGCACATAAAATAAAGTTAAATAAAGTATTTTGCCGGGCGTTGGTGGCACATGCCTTTAATCCCAGCACTCGGGAGGAAGAGGCAGGCCGATCTCTGTGAGTTCGAGGCCAGCCTGGTCTCCAGAGCGAGTGCCAGAATAGGCTCCAAAGCTACACAGAGAAACCCTGTCTCGAAAAAGTAAAAAAGAAAGAAAAGAAAAATCAAACAAACAAAAAAAGTAGCAATACTTATGAGATGAGATGAGAACAATGTTGAGGCCCTCGGGAGTCTTGCCCTTGACTTTGGGCAGAGAAGCTGCTATTCTTGCTTCTCCTCTTTCGTAAAGATTAGTGTGTCCCATGTACAGGAGTGCTCCATCTGCATGTTTGTCTGCACTCCAGAAGACAGCACCCAATCCTATTACAGATGGTTGTGAGCCACCATGTGGGTGTCAGAAATTGAAGTCAAGACCTCTGGAGGACCAGCCAGTGCTCTTAAACCCTGAACCATCTCTCTATCCCCATTAGTATTTTTTAAAGGTCTATTTTTTTTTAAAAAAAATTAGTATTATGGAATTCAATTTGCATGTATTTTTTATTATTTTAGATTTTTACATGCCAATAGGCATTTTGTCAGCATGAAAGTCCATATTACATGCATGTCTGGTGCCTGAGTCGGCCTGAAATGGACTTTTTTAGATCCCCAGGAACAGGAATTATAGATGATTGTGAGCTGCCATGTGGGTGTGGTTTCAACATCTGAAACCAGGACAGTCAGTGCTCTTAACTGCTGAACCATCTCGCCAGTACATGTATATGTGTATGTATGTATGTATGTATGTATGTATGTATATTTGTACATATATACATGTATATATGTGTGTGTTTGTATGTATGTGTATATGTATATATGACATAGGGTTTCTTTATGTAGCTCTGGCTGTCCTGGAAATCACTATTCAGATTAAGCTGGCCTTGAACTCATAGAGAGATCATCCTGCCTCTGCCTACTAAGTGCTTTAATTAAAGTCAGTATTTTTAAATCACATAAAAGGTGTCATAAAAGGCCAAAAACAGATATGTATCTGGTTTTTTTTAAGATTTTATTTATTTATTATGTATATAACATTCTGCTTCCATGTATATCTGCAAACAAGAAGAAGGCACCAGATCTCATAATAGATGGTTGTGAGCCACCATGTGGTTGCTGGGAATTGAACTCAGGACCTCTGGAAGAGCAGCCAGCACTTTTAACCTCTGAGCCATCTCTCCAGCCCAAGATATGTATCTGTTTTTCATTCAGACTTTTTTTGTCCATTTGCAACTTCTCTGAATCTTCATATACGGATCTCACCTGCTGCCTTCATCTGTGTACACTGGCTTCAGTGGGCTTTCCAAACACACTCTTTCTCCTGATTGACATCTCCTGATCTACAGTGGATACTCACAGCTATCTTCACATACAACAGTCCCTTAGGACTTTGTGAGAGAATTTCTCAAGGACTGTACCCTTGAGAAGAATTGCTATAATAAAGGTTAAATTAAATCATCATCTTGGCAGGATTAAGAAACAATTAGATGATTAGTGAAGCCATACTCTGAGCAGACTAATGGTGGCATCCCCTTAGACAATTAGATTTTCAGAGGTCTGATGTAATGGATTAGTTGATCTCTGGATAGATTTATAATATGATGGAATTATTTGGAGGTGGTGTCCAGTCAGAGGAAGCAGGTGATTGTGAATATGGGTATTTTTCATGCCCTATCCTGCCCTGGCCTTTTATTGTAGCCCCTTTCTCTACTTCTTCCTCTCCCCTGCCCTGTGGTATTTTGAGACAGGTTCTGTTTGTGGGTATCCTTGGCTGGAACTAATTATGTAGAACTGTCTGACCTGGAACTCACAGACACCTGCCTGCCTCTGCTTCTGAGTGAAGCCATGGAGCAGATTAAATCTTTCCTCCCCTGTTTTGGTCAGGAACACAAGAGTAACTAATAACTCAGTGATGAAGTCTAGTTTTCCTGAGCACTGCCAGACTGATCTTTAGGAGGGATGCAGCTCTTCCCAAGAATCTCACTATCTCTAACATGTGCATCGCTATCCCACTGAATGATGCTGAAGTCAAACATCTGCAAGGCCTTTGTGAGCAGAGTCCTTTCCTGGTAGAGGCTGCCTCAGTGCATACTTTCTTTCTTTTTCCTTCTCCTTCTCTTTCTGGAAAGAGCATCTCAGTATGATGCTCTCGAAGGACTGGAATTCACTCTGGAAACCAGGCTGGCCTCAAACTGACAGAAATCAGTCTGCATCCTGGGTCCTGGGATTAAAGGTGTGCCACCACACCTAACTCTCATAGGATTTTGTAATTTCTATCTCTGCTCAAGAGCCAGATTGGAGTGCTTTTTTTGTGTTGTTATTCGCTTTTTCTCTTATTTTTGAAACAGTATTCCACTTAGCTCAGCTAGTCCTGATGTAGCTGAGGATGACCTGAAGCTCTTGAGTCTGCTGCTCCCACTTCCTAAGAGTTGGGAATAGAGGCATGACACATGCCACCACACTGGCTAAAATATGGTTTGTTGTCACTGGTTGAAGTCTAGATTTCTTAATATGGGGTCCTGGCCCTCAGATTCAAGAGTAAATTAAAAGCTGGGCAGTTTGCAGAGGGGCTGGGAAACTTTATTCAAAGCAAAAGCTAACAGATCAGAGATGAGTTGATAAAACAGACAGTGGGACACATGGGGGAAGATGCTCCCAGGCCCCAGAAAGTGTCTGCAGCTTCCCTCCATGTGTTTCAGGAGAAGTAGAGTCAGCCTGGGGCTGTGGTGGCACATGCCTTTAATCCCAGCGCTTGGGAGGCAAAGGCAGGCAGAACTGTGAGTTCAAGGCCGGCCTGGTCTGGAGAGAGAGTTCCAGGACAACCAGAACTACACAGAGAAACCCATTCTCAAAAAAAAAAAAAAAACAACAACTCAAGCCAAACCAAACGAACAAAGAACTATAGTGGGAATGGTTCTGTGGTTAAGAGGCCTTAGCAACTGACGATATGGTTCAGTTCTCAGCATCCATGTCTTACAGCTCACAGAGTACAGGCCTTGGAAATGCAATCCCCCCTCTGCTTCCATGGATAACTACATGCATGTGCACCCCTAGCTGAAAACAAAATATTAAGAAATGATCACAGGAAGCTGGACTGGTGGAGCAACCCCCTTTATTTTTCTTTTTGGTAAATCCCAATAGTTTTTTGTTTGTTTTTTTATTTTACTTTTATTTTATTCAATCTTATTTTACATACCAATCCCATTCCCTCTCCCTTCTGTCCTCTCACTGCCGCCACCTGAGCCACCCTGCCCCATTGCACCTCCACCTGGATCCACTCCTCATGGAGGGTGAGGACTCCCAAGAGGGATCATCAAACTCTGTCATATCATTTAGAGCAGGACCTGGGCCGTCTCCTGTGTATCTAGACTGAGAGAGTATTCCTCTATAGGGAGTGGACTCCTAAAAGTCCATTCATGCATTAGGGATAAATAGTGGTTCCACTGAAAGAGACCCCCAAAACTGCCCAAGCCCCCCAGTTAGCACCCATGTTCAGGGTGTCAGGGTCAGTCCTAAGCTGGTTTCCCAACTATCAAACTGGGGTCCTTGAGATCCCCCTGTTCAGGTCAGCTGTTTCTGTGGGTTTCACCATCCTGGTCTTCACCCCTTTGCTCTTCACTCCTCCCTTTCTACAACTGGACTCCAGGAGTTCAGCTCAGTGCTTTGCTGTGAATCTCTGCTTATTCTTCCATCAGCTACTGGGTGAAGGCTCTAGGATGGCATTTAAGGTAGTCATCAGTCTCATTATAGGGGAAGGGCATTTAAGGTAGCCTCTCCACTATTGCTTAGATTCTGAGTTGGTGTCATCTTTGTGGATTCCTATAGATTTCCTTACTGCCAGGTTTCTTGTTAAACCCATAATGGCTCCTTCTATTAAGGTATCTCTTTTCTTGCTTTCCTTCTCTGTTCTTCCCAACTGGACGGTTCTGATCCCTCTTCTTCTCCTCCCCCTCCCCTTCTCCTTGTCCTCTTTCTCCTGCCTCCCAATTTACTCAGATCTTGTCCTTTCCCCCTTCTCGCGGGTCCATGTATGTTTCTTATAGGGTCCTCCTTGTAGGCTGCTTATCCTTTGCTCTATGCCTAATATCCACTTGTGAGTGAGTACATACCATATTTGTCTTTCTGTGTCTGGGTTACCCCACTCAGGATGAAATTCCAGAACTTGGGAGGCAGTGGCAAGCAGGTCTCTGAGTTCAAGGCCTGCCTGTTCTACAACTGGACTTTTTAGCTGGATAGTACATAGATGTACTCAGTTCATCTATGGAGTCTTTGCTCTGAAATGACATTCTACAGAAGGAATAGACTCTGTTTCTCCTCAGTGAAATTCATGGTTTGGAACCACTCCAAGACACTAGAACCCCAAAGTTCTCAGGGCGGCTGAAACTAGCCAATAGCCACCTCAGCCCTCCAAGCTGTCCTTCTCCAAAAGCAGAACAGGGCCAAACAGGAAAATGTGGTTTTGATGTTTTATTAAGATAGTTTAAAAATGTAACATATCAAAAGGCAAAAGCCCTTCTATGAAATTTGAAGAAGCAGGGTGTAAGGCCTCTATCCACAAAGGACCATCTAATAAAGCACCTAGGTGAGGGGGACCTCTGGGAGTCTGCTTTTCTTCTCTTATCTATTGTTGATCCCCAGTACCCTTGGGGAGCTACCAGCTGCCTCATAGCTAGGTACTATTTCCTTGTTTTCCCTCTTTGGACAAGGCCTGTTTACAAAATATACAGAGTATCTGCATATTGCCAGGGGCTTAAGGGCTTGGACCTTGATCTCAGTTACTTCCTAGGGCACTGCTGGTGGTATATAAGTCAAATGCCCTCTATATGAAATTGGCATTCTTCTTTCAAGAGTGACTGGCTCTTTTGTCTTTATTAAATCCCCAGAACCCTCACTCAAACCCTTAACAAGTTGTAGCTCTGGACGATACACCTAGGTTGAAGAAATCTAGATCCTGGTCACGAAGGAATGTGTTGGAGGAAGCTGGGGGTTACTGCTCCTGGGTGTGGGGTTGACCATCAGCAACCAGGCTGTGACTCCCCTGGAGCAGGCAAAGGGGCATCACTCTCAATGACCAACAATGGGTTTCTTTCTCAGGTTCCTGTGATCTTCACCTAGAGCATGGAGATCTGAGAGAGCAAATCTTCCAGGATGGCCTCTGGGCAAGCTTTGCTGTGGATTCAGGTGGCTCCTTCCTTGGGCTGCTCCCTGTCTTGCAGGTGTGGGAGCTGGGTCAGCAGGCTCTCCCTCCTTCTTCAGGATGCTTGGCTCTCTGGGTTTGTGTCTAGGACAGGATGAACTCAGAAGACCACAGGGTTCAAGCTAGGCGAAGTTCCAGCATCTTCATAGACCTGTCCCAGCTTTGGAAACAAAGGGAGCAGGCCAGCAATGGAAAGTCCCTGATTCAGGTATCTCAGGATTCTGGGCTCTGGTGCTTGGTCTGCTGAGTCCCAGACCTCCATCACACAGGACTAGCAATGCTGGTGCATGGTGTCCCTCTCACAGCAGTTGATAGAGGGAATTTGATATTTAAAAGACATTTTAATACTGGCGTTTTTCTACTCTTCCTGAGTAGGTGGTCCTTAGTGTATTATGGGGGATGGCAGCGTTGGGCAAACTGGGAGAATATTGTACCAGAAGTTCCTATCCCCCTTGACTTTCAATTTAAGCTCCTCTTAGGATGACATTATTCAAGGTCACAGGAAGTGAGCAGAAATTGGATTAGCAGCTGTGTTGGGTATCCAAATTAGAAGTAATCCTAGAAAAAGAAAGTTTGGGTGTGTCAGGAGTGGGGCGTGGTTCTCCATTATTTCAGAAACTGACTATTGAGTGATACAAATCATATCTGGTAACTCTACAACTGACATTGAATCCCAGCTCCAAGCCCAGGAAAGTTTGGAGGTGAGGAGGAGTAGATGAAAGGAATGCTTGAGGATTTGCAATTGTTGAAGGTTAATTATCCAATGTCTCCTTCTCAGGACTGGAAATCCAAGGCAGTGTACCTGCTAGGTTTGGTGTTCTTTTATTTTGTTTTTGTTTTTCAGAACCGGTTTCTCTCTGTAGCCTTAGCTGTCCTGGAACTCACACTGTAGATCAGGCTGGTCTCAAACTAAGAGATCCTCCTGTCCTCCTGCCTCTCCTGCCTAGTGCTGGTGTTAAAGGTGTTCACCACCACCACCACCACCATCACCACCACCACCACCACCACCCAGCCCTGGGAATGTCTTGATTTGATGATGGCCTTGAATTCAGAGAGATCCATCTACCTCTTAGTCCTGAGTCCTGGGATTAAGGGTGTACCACCACTGCCTGATCTCTATAACTTGTGGCTGACTATGCTTTCTGATCCTCAGGCAAGCTTTAATAAATCATAAATAACATATCACCACAAGATTGTATCTCCTAGAAATTACAGTGATGCAGCTGTGTGGAGGTAGCACATGCCTTTAATACCATCACTCAAAAGGCAGAGGCAGGTGGAGCTCTGTGAGTTCAAGGACAGCCTGATTTAAAAGCAAGTTTCAGGACAGCCAAGGATACACAGAGATTCTTGTCTCAGAAAAAGAAAAGAAAAAGAAAAGAAACTATAGGAATGTTTTACTGATGATATCTCAACATTACAGTTGCCTAAGCAAGACCTAACCATGGATAGGGGAAAAACTCATGGAGCCCTAGTCCTAGACAAAAATAAGCAGCTAAGGGATGGTGGGAACGAAATGTGGATATATATGTCAAGAACACTTAAAGAAGAGGAGTCCAGGGGAATGGGAACAAGGAGTTGCCTGAGCAGAAGGGAATGGAGGAAAATTATATAATTATCTAATATAATATATATGACATATAATATATATATGTCAAGGTTTCTCTGTGTAATAGTCCTAGCTGTCCTGGAACTTGTTTTGCAGACCAGAATGGCCTCGACCTGGAAGAGATCCACATGCCACTGCCTCTCGAGTGCTGGGATTAAAGGTGTGAGCCACTAACTCCTGGCATAATATTTTAATTTAAAAAGTTAATTGAAAAGTTAATACTAACCCAAACAAAAAATCTATAGCTGGGTGTTGAGGGTGCACACTTTTAATCCCAGCACTTGGGAGGCAGAGGCAGGTGGATCTCTGTGAGTTCAAGGCCAGCCTGGTCTACAAGAGCTAGTTCCAGGACAGCCTCCAAAGCTACACAGAGAAACCCTGTCTCCAAAACAAAAAAACAAAAAAAAAAGAAAGAAAGAAAGGAAGAAAAAGAAAGAAAGAAAGAAAGAAAGAAAGAAAGAAAGAAGAAAAGGTAATACTCCCAAAATCAAAGTCATATGTACTAGTAGCTGACTGTCAGAGGCAAAGTCCTCTCTCATGACTTTCCAGCAGAATGACCCCCAACATGTTCTGTGATTTCTGTAGGTGTTGCATTTTTACATTATCTCTGCAATGGAGCCCAGTAGCAGATTTCATCTTACAATAGCTTTCATGTAAACATTCTCTAATAGGTGTTATCATTTAGGTAACTCTCACAGCATATAGTTATATCAGTAAAGGGAAATAACTGGTAGAATAAATGTAGGTTACCAGATGTGGTCTGGGTAGTCAACAATAGCTATCTCACATTGGAAAGACTGGGAATCTGGTAGTTGTTCATTCCAAGAGCCTGGATGTCTCTTGATAGCCCCAGTCTGGTGCTGAAGGCCCGGAGGATTCCTGGGGAGCTACTGGTCTTCAGTCTATGTGGGTCTTCTTTTTTATGTGTTTATGTGTGCATATGCACAAGTGCATCCAGGCACTCTCAGAGACTAGAAGAGGGTATCATTGGAACCCTAGAGCTTTAGGAGATAGTGAGCCACCCAACCTGGTGAAGCCTGTCTTGAAAAAAAAAAAGGAAGGCCTAGTTGATATTTCCAAGGAATTTGTAACCTTCATAGGCACAGGCACCATGTATGCAGGTAGTCAGAGACACACATTCAGCCAAAACATCCATATATATATATACATATATATATATAAACATACATACATACATACATACATACATACATACATACATATGCATAAGGTGTCAAATTCCATGGAACTGGGAAGTTGGTCTGGAGTTACAGACACTTAAGAGTTGCCATGTGAGCTGGGCGGTGGTGGCACACACCTTAATCCAAGCACTCGGGAGGCATCTCTGTGAGTTCGAGACCAGCCTGGTCTACAAGAGCTAGTTCCAGGACAGCCTACAAAGCCACAGAGAAACCCTGTCTCAAAAAAACAAAACAAAACAAAACAAAAAAAGAGTTGCCATGTGGGTTCTTTGCTGCTAATCTAATCTGAGTCCTCTGGAAGAGCAGCCAGTGCTCTTACTTGAGTCATCACCCCAGTGCTGAGATATATAGTTAAAAGAAATTATGAGAACAAAACTTTCCATATAATACATGAAGACAGATGCCTATAAAAACAGCCCCATTGGTGGAGCTGGAAGTTCACATCTGTCATCCAATCACTCAGGAGGCAAAGGCAGAAAGTCAGTGAGGGTTAGGAGGTTGTTTTCACCTCTTCTGGGTCAGTTGATAGCTCCTGCTGGGTCTTGCAATTGGTCTGGTGCAGGTGTTCCTCTGCTGGCAACAATGTACTCTGCACTGTGGTCATGTCCTGGTTTCTGGAGTGGCACTAGTGAGGAACCTCAGGAGGGTAGAAAGCATGTCTCAGCCCAAAGACCTTGAATTGGGGATGTGGTAGGGGGTGCTGGGGCTACAACAACAGGAGAGTTGAGAGTGCAGAATCACCTGGGGTCTGTGTCTTGCCCTTTAACCAGGTGGATCTCTCTGAGTTCCAGGCAAGCCTTGACTAAATAGTGAGAATGAGCCAGACAGGGGTGTGTAGAGACTCTGCCTCAAAAATCCAAAGGAAACAATGAAAAGAAAGGATTAAATCCCTTTAGGACAGTTGTCCACAAATTCTTTATGTCAAAAGAGTGAAGTTCACATTTATGTCTATAAGAAAAAGAAAAAAGTACCATGAAAATGCTGGCATTTGGTTTTGTTTTTTTAATTTTGGCACATAAGCACATGAAGCCAGAGAAAAGTCTTTGTTTTGAATCTGTGTTGCTACACTTTTGACACCCTGTCTAAAAAAATAAAATAAGCAAGTTAAAAAAACAGCAAAACATTTTGGGTAGACGATCCCAGATGAAAGCAGTTACTGTAGGGGCAAGGCTGTACCCTGGAGCAGGAAGGAACATCTCTCTTGATAGTCAGTTTTTCTCTTGATGATAGGGACTGACCTTTTAGATCATCTTACAGAAGCAAACCTGAGACAATGAATAAGGAGACCACACCTTGATTACAACTGTTTAATTATTAGACCTGTCTCAAAAACACAACAAAAAAATGAGAAAAGGGTTAGGTGTATCTGAAATAAAATTCATAGCAATTAATCTCGAAAAAGGATTTTTAATAAACATTACTTGGACTTCTTTTGATTAGCAAGAAGCATTTTATGCCTTTTTATTTTTATGTTAGCAATGACTTTTACAGAATATAATAAATTATAGCTAATCCATTTTCCCCTTTAGTGCTTGCCTTGGAATGAGATCTTCATCAAGATCTATGCATGCTTAATTGGTTTCACAAACCTTTTCTTCAAGCATTCAGGAGTCAGAGGCAGGCAGATCTCTGAGTTCTAGGAACTGAAACCCTGGAGTACTTAGAAAGTTTTGTCTTCCCCTCTTTGAGATATCAGAGAATCTGCTGACCCAAAAGACCAAATTTTGGTGACATTTTTCATGAGGATAAATTTCTAAAATGATGCATTTGGGAGATTATAGTATTAATATATCATTTCTCCTTTCCTTTCCTCCCTTCAAACCTTCCCCAAAACCCTCTTTGCTCCTTTGCTAATATATGCACTCTTTTCTTTGTTGTGACATACACATACACAACTCTTTCTCTCTCTCTCTCTCTCTCTCTCTCTCTCTCTATATATATATATATATATATATATATGCACCCACACATACACACACCTAAGTAAAAAAACTGCTTAGTCCATATAAATGGCACTTGTATGTATGTTTTTCAATAGTCCATACAAAGTTACTTCTATGTACATTTTCAAAACTGAGCACTTGGCATTTGATAACCAATTGCTGTGCCAATACCCAAGGGATAGCTCTAAGGTACAACTCCCAAACCTAAGGCTCAGGGATCTTTGCTGAGACATACTGAAAGATTCTATGAGTCACAGGGACAGGACATTTGCTGTGGGATTGAGTCTCCTAGGACTGTCAGAAGTTCCCCCCTGAAGTCTCATCAACTGGACTGCCTAAACAATAGACAAGCTGATGTACTTGTGGGTGACCTAGGTGGCCTCAACCCTACACAAAGAACTACAGGCAACTAAAAAGTGGTGAGAGCCTAGACAAGCTCTTTCTTTTCTGTTTTTAAGAGTTAAACAGCAGAAGGGGAAATGTCTTTCCTAACTCACTGTGGCCAAAGCTTCTGCTCTTCAACTACAGTGAAAGTAAGCCGAATTTTCTGGGCTGTCATGTGCATCTGAAAACAAGAAGAACCGAAGAAAGGAAGTAACCTAGGATATTAGTTTTTACTTCTTCTGGATCAGAACCCTCCATCTGGGCTCTCTGTTAACAATCCGGGAAAAGCTGGGTCAGATAGTATTGCCCTTCTAGTGGTATCCATCAGTCTTGTATTTGTAGTCGTCCTGGTGGTAGAGGGGCCGGGTCTGATGAATTGGTTAACTTGTCTGGCTTAAAAAGTTCGTTTGCCAGACGGAACTCTGAACAAAATCGGTAAACGAAAGAAATCGGACGAGTTTTCGAATATACCAGGCAGAGCCTGATTCAGGCAGTAAACGAAACCACCGTGGAAGAAAATCATGTTTGCGGTATGAAATCACCTTCGATTTCAGTCCAGGGCTGCTGAGATATGAACATAACTTGGCTCGCTAGGCGAACGAATTGCGGAGGTTTGCCGAAAGTGGGCGGGGGAAACCAAAAGTGCTGACTACAAATCCCTTGGAGGCTAAGGGCTGGTGCAGTGACCCCTACAGTAGATCTGCTTCTAGAAGGATTTAGGCTTCTATCAAGGACTTCTTCTTTGTCTCGTGTTCCTGCTGTGCTCACCCACGAGCTTGAACAAGCAGGTGGGCAGACTAATCATGAACTTTCCCAGGAATGCAGAACTGGACTAACCCGAGGGTGCCAGCGAATTGTGAGGCATTGGCATGTGCACACGATGCTATAGCGACACTTGTGTGGCTGAAAACGTGCTATTGCAGTCGCACGATCTCCACTAAGGAAAGAAATCGAAAGAATTTTCAGCGTTTAGAAACGAGGACGAGCTGAACATAGAAGATGTGAAAACGAACTGAAACCGCGGCATTCTGACCGCTGTGGTGAACACTGGCACCGAGGCGTCTGCTTTTTCTTCCAGCATTTGCTCACATCGTCCTGACAGAGCCTATTCTAGCCGCAAAACGAAAGGACCGAAGCAGAAAATCACGGAAATGAATTGAAATTTGCGGACGGATTGCAGCCCAGGGCCTACTGACAGCGGATCGGAAGTTGGCTCCATGGACAAATCACGGAACTTGGGGATCAGGGATTACAGATCCGGAAAACTGCAGGATAGGACGACAAAAATGGGGAGTCACCGCGAGGTTGAATGCTGGCTCCACAGCCATCCCTGTGATGAAGAAGCCTCCATCCTACAGCTCCCAAGCCGAGAAGGGCACCTGAGACCAAGGCGTTTTGACTTAGCCAATGAACTTCCTCATTGGCTCCTGCTCTGCCCACCGACCAGCTGGGACAGGAGAGCCGGTTTAGTAATTGCACACCTGCAGACGACTTCAAGGCTGGCTCAAACCTTGAGTTTGGGCCTAAGAGATCGTCAGGGTACATTGTCGTGGGTCTTTCCTCGAGTTGTATTCCACACGGAGGAGGTCCTTGCGTGTCGTTCATTAAAAGGACAAGTTGTAAGCCAACTGTTTAGATCTGAAGCCGGCATAGGGTGACCTGTACAGGCACTTAAACTTGAATGTGTAGGCGTGTCTTTATTAGCTGAGTTTGACTGAGTGTTTGTGCCAACACCAAACTGGAGTGAAACACTGGGAGTCCAGCTCAGCCTCATTCTGAGGTGCCCAAGAAAGTGGGCAGTTTTATCTGTCTGAGAGAAAGTGGCATGGGCGGTCTCCTTCTCAGGCTGAGATTCGGTAAGCCTCAGTCTTAAAGGAAAATACAGCTGCTGGCATCCAGAGAGAAACCGTGGGCCAAGGATCCCGGTTCCAAGCTAGAGAACCAAGGGTCTAGCTGAGGGTGTCCTGCTGCTAGGTGCTCTAGGCTCTGTGCTAGCATACTCCAGAGTGTTGCATAGCCAAATACTGAGGTTGCCCTGGGACTTGTGACTATGGTTGGGGTTGAGGGTGGCATTGAGTGTTGTGTTGGGGGTGGGGTTCTACTTGAGCAAAAGCAGAAGCAAGAAAAATGATGAATGTCTGCTATGATGAATGAAAGCTTCTTGGACGCACAGCATGCCCCATCTAGTCTGCACAAAGTTATCTCAACTACAACCAGGGCCCCCAAATCAGTTCCTTCTACCTCTGTAGTGCCAGAGCTGGGATTCCTGCACCAGTACAGACAAAGCCTAAAGTAAACCCGCATCCTGGTTCCAAGACATGAGGCAGGAAAGCAGGAAACTAAAGCAACCAAACGAAATTTCGGTGCTCAGGAAAAATCGGAGAGCTGAGAGCCGGGGAAAAAAAAAAAAAAAAAAAAAAAAAACCTGATATTGCCATTTCTCAAACTTTATCATTTGCATCTCGGTAAAAACCCAGGTGTTGCTCTGGCACTCACTTGTTTATGGAACCTCAGGTCTGGACCATCTAGCCAACTATCTGGGTTGTCATTAAACTGGGTGCTGTTTCTACTATTATTACTCTAGGAGACTCCCAGAAATCAGGTGTGGTGACATATCCTGAATTGTTTTTTGTTTGTTTGTTTTGTAAAGATTTATTTATTCATGTATTAGGTATACAGTGTTAGGTCTTCATGTGTCCCTGCAGGTCAGAGGAGGGCACTAGATCTCATTACAGATGGCTGTGAGCCACCATGTGGTTGCTGGGAATTGAACTCAGGACCTCTGGAAGAGCAGCCAGTGCTCTTAACCACTGAGCCATCTTCCAGCCCTACTGCTGTAAAGTCTTAAACCATTTTTTATTCATTTTCTTCTGTTGTAAAGACTAACACTGTTTTGGTTTCTCTCTGTTGTAAATTTTCATACCATTTTTTTTTCTCTGCAGTGAAATCTCAAGCTGTTTTACCCCTTTCTTCTGTTACACTTTTTTAAAAAAAAATTTATTTACTTATTTTCATTACATATACAATGTTCTGTTTGCGGATTTGCCTGCACACTAGAAGTGGGAAGCAGATCTCATGATAGATGGTTGTGAGCCACCATGTGGTTGCTGGGAATTGAACTCAGGACCTCTGGAAGGGCAGTCCAGTGCTCTTAACCTCTGACCCATCTCTCCAGCCCCCCGTTATATTCTTAAATCGATGTTTATTTCTGCTGAAAGGTCTTAATGTGGCTTTTTTTCTTGGTGTGGTTTTTGGTTTTTTTTTTTTTTTTGGTTTTTTTTTGTTTGTTTGTATGGGTTTTTTTGTTGTTGTTTTTGTTTGTTTTTGGACTGTAATGTCCAAAACAGGTTTTCTTTTTGTTTCTGTTGCAAAGTCCTTACTAGTTCTGGATTTTCTCTGATGAAAATTCTTGTTTTAACTTAATTTTTCACTGTTGTAAAATCTTAAACTGTTTTGGGTATTCTCTGCTGTAAGTTCTCATATCAATTTGATTTTTTTATTGTAGTAAAGTCTTGAAGCTTTTTTTATTTAAGTTTTTATTAGTTTTTTTAGCTGTAAGTATTAAAGGAATTTCATTTTCTTCTGCTGCAAACTCTTAATTTTTTTTCTATGGTACAAAGTATAAAACCTTTTTTTATTCCTGCTCTAAAGTCTATTTTCCCTCTAAACTCTTAAACAGGTTTCGTTTTTTTCTGCTGTAAAGTCTTAAACATTGTGGTTTTTCTCTGCTGTAAATTCTTATACCAATTTGATTTTTCCTGTTGTGATTTCTAAAAAACAGAAACCAATTATACCTTTGTTTTTTTCTTACACAGTTTAGAACAACAGCATTTCCTTAGTAACTTGGGGACAATGAGAAAAAAATATATATTCCAGAATTGAAGGACACACCTGTGAGGTAGTTTTGCCTAAAGTAGGAAGATCCCTTTCTAATCCAGATCTTTAGGTATGCAACATCTTTAATGCAGCTCTCTTGAGCTGGGACAAAACACACACCTTTAAACTAGACACTCCTGTAATGCAGCTCTCTTGAGCTGGGACAACACACACCTTTAATCTGCTCCACACCTTTAATCTGGGCCACACCTTCTGCTGGAAGACTATAAAACAACATGGAAGAAGGAAGTTTCTTCACTTTGCCTGAACTCTCACCATGCTAGCAAGTCTATTACTTCACTAGCATCAGAGCTTACTTCTTAAGGATTCCAGGGATTACTGAAGACCTGATGAGACATCCTGCCTAGTGGACTGAGCAACTTCAGGCTTCTTGAACTTTCAGATCATAGCCAGTCATTGTTGGATTCACTGGACCACAGCCTGTAAGTAAGATGATTTTATAAGTTCTATTCCTCTAGAGCACACAGACTTGAAAGAAGAAACAAAAAATGACTTCCAAATAAAACACACATTCTCTAAATCAGACATCACAAATAGACCTCTCCATGCTTTAGTGCTCTCTCCATTAGTCCTCTATAATGTTTAACTCTAGATAATCTTACCAGGGATACTAGGATTTACTTTGTCAATCTTCACTGTATTGTGTTTTGTTTTCATTTTTTATTGTTTTTTTTTTTTGTTGTTGTTGTTGTTGTTTTTTGAGACAGGGTTTCTCTGTGGCTTTTGGAGGCTGTCCTGGAACTAGCTCTTATAGACTAGGCTGGTCTCGAACTCCCAGAGATCCTCCTGCCCCTGCCCGAGTGCTAGGATTAAAGGCGTGCACCACCAACGCCTGGCTTTTATTGTTTTTCAAGACCGAGTTTCCCCGTATAGCCTTGCTGTTCTGGAGCTAGCTCTGTAGATCAGGCTGGTCTTGAAATCAGAGATCTATCTACCTGCTGGCTGATTTCCCCAGTGGGATTAAAGGCATACAGCATCAGGATCTTCAGAGTTCACTCCCTATTTAATGCAAATAACTGATGGGGTTATGAAGTTACATCCCAGCATCCTGCAGAATACTGGTTGGGAGGGGCCTAGAAGTTAGAGGATAAAAAGTTAACTAACTGACTTCTCAATCAGAGGCTCTAGGAGTTGCTGTCTGTGTTACATCGGTGAAGCCAAGACAACAGAACTGGTCTGCCCCTGTTTTGTGGAAGACATGTCAGATTCTTCACAGCACACACCAGGAATACCACACTTCCTGCCAACCCTGAGTCCACGGTATTTCCAGTCCTGGCCACCATATTTCTATGCACAGTCAAGCCACTGCTTTGAGAATGGCTGGTCTGTTGATGGGGAACTGTTTCCCCTTCCCTGTGGACTTCCTAGGTGGGATTGCCTGAGATACCACCCCAGAGTGAATTATGCCAGGAAGTGGGGTGCAGAGGTTGTCCAAAGTGAGAGTCAGAAGGAGCCCCAGATGCCCCCAGGAGAGGTGGATAAGGACAAAGACAGCAATGTCCAGGAGACAAATGAACCCTTGAGGGGACTTCGCAGCACGTCTGAGAAAGAACTGGAACCTGAGACCTGTGATGGTGGAGACTGCCCTGAGCGTGATGCTTCTCCTGACAGGCCTGGGAGCCTTAGCTGCTGGCCATGGCTTACAAAGGCTTTTGGGCTGAAGAGCAAAAACCGCCTGAAACTCAAGAGACCTGATGCCATCTAAGATTTGCACTTAATTGATCCTCTGAGCTCCAGATGTTACAGCAACAGTCCTGCCTCTGCTAATACACAAAGGCAGTTTTCTCTTTGCAAATATTTGTATTTTTTTCAGCTTTCTTAATAAAAGTGTTAAACACGTGGAAATGTGTTGTTCATGGAGTGGCCCTGGGGACAATAAGAAAGGTGGAATGGACACAGATGAGGATGCAGTACTGTTTTTCTATATTGGTCACAGGGCAAACTTTGGTTCTTTTTTTTTTTTTTTTTTTTTTTTTTTTTTTTTTTTTAAGGAAGACTTTTGGGCCTGGTAGGCATCTTGGTGCTCACATGTGCTGGGGCATCAGATAACAGCACACAGGGAGTAACCTGGAGAACTTTGGGATCTTTGTGCTGAGAGCATGGAGGACTACAGAGCTACCTCAGACCCTTCTTCCCTTCAAAATAACTCAGGGGCCACCTGCGGCTTCCACTTTGCCCTTCTTCCTCCAGCCTGGATTCCCTACCCAAATGCATGCTGTGATGACTCTCCATATACACCTGCAGCCTTTGTCCCAAAAGTATTAATATGTTAGGTCTCCTTGAGGTGCACACTACCCCAGGGGTGCCTTTTTTGTTTGCTTTACTTTGAGACCAAAGTTCTGTGTATCTTGTCTGTTCTGAAATTCTATGTAGACTAGGCTGCTCCTGGACTCAGGTTCACTCATCCTTGCCTCCCTAGTGTGGGGATTAGAGGCATGTGCCACCACTCCTGACCAGGAGAGTTTTTCTATTTTAGCAAATCTCAAATTTCTGCAGCAGATCTGAACTCATTTGCAGAAGCAGGACTGGCTCAGGTGGAAGAAGGTCATGGCAGAGCTGACTCAGACACAGAGAACCCAGCCTCCTAGCCTTGAGAAGGCAGGCCTTTGTGGAAGAGGTTGACAGTTTATCCTCCTTAGTTCAGCTGTTGGTCTTCCAGGAAGTCTAGCCTCTCAGTAGTAAATGGATCTAAGCTAGGCTTGGTCACACAGGCCTTTAAGTCCACCGGGTGGATCCCGTAAGTTTCAGGTCACCCTGTTCAACACAGTGAGTTCTAGGACAGACAGGGCAATGTAGTGAGACAAAGGAAGTAAGGAAGGAAGGAATGGAAGAAGGAAGGAAGGAAGGAAGGAAGGAAGGAAGGAAGCAAGCAAGCAAGCAAGCAAGCAAGGGCCAGACTTGTGGAGAATTGTTACAGTAAATCTTTCTGTCAAAAGCCGCCTGAGCTCCCCCCCACCCCGCCCCCACCATGTGTGAGCTTTATGCTAGCCCCCCGCCGGAGTTAGGCCCAAATGAATACACAGAAACTTGTATTAGGTTTAATGCCCGAGTTAGGCCCAAATGAATACACAGAAACTTGTATTAGGTTTAATGCTGCTTGGCCAATGACTAGGATTCTCATCTGTTAGTTCAGTCTTAACTATCATAAACCTATATATTTTATAAGACTTATCTTATTGGACGCCTTATTGGCATCCGTCCTTGCTGGTGGTTCACATCCTGCCGCTGGAGGAGGAAGGGGAAAAGCGGGCCCTTCCTGTTTCTCCTTCCCTTAAATATGAGTCTCTGTGCTATGTCACTTCCTGCCTGGATCAGCACTTCTCTACTACATTTCCCTGAATCCTCTTTGACTCCTAGTCCCGTATATTTGCTGTCTCATTGGCCAAACAGTATTTTATTCAATAATCAATAAGATAAACATACACAGTACATTCCCCATCAGAGAATAAAAGGGAACAGTTACATAAAACAGTGCTCAGAAATTGGGAGAATCTGTTAGGATATTTCTCTTGGATGTCACCTGTACTGGAAATGCCTGGAAAGTTAGCAGCTCTCACTCTGCACTGCCGGTCCTTTCCATCCACTATCAACTTGTCCCCTACACCATGCACTGGGAGTGGATGATCAACATCCGTTGTGAGTCTAAATGGTTTTAGACTTTGTTGGACTATGGATGGCCATTTTGATTTTTCAGTATTCCCAGAAATTTTAAATGATTGTTCCCCAGCAGCCCCTAACCTATGCAGTATGCCACTTGCCAGGCTAGAGAGTGATCACATTAATGTGGGTGTGAGGAGGATATTGAAATGTCATTTTTTAGTCTTCAGTCTTCAAGTTTGCCCTCTGAGCTTCATTTTTGAGAAACTCTATGTTGGAAATAAAATAAGCACACCAAAAAAAAAATACTGTCCTACATCTTTTTTTTTAAATTTTCAATATTTTCTTTAATTCACATCACTTGGAATTTTTATTTTTTTCTTTCAAGACGGTTGAAACAGCCTGGCTGTCCTGTAGCTCACCTTGTAGACCATGCTGGTCTGGCACTCACAGAGATCCACCTGCCTCTGCCTCCCGAATGCTGGGATTAAAGGCATGGGCCACCACCGCCTGGCTCACCTGGACCTTTTGACAGAGGTTTGAAGACTGGAACAATATATCTTGGATTCATTGAGAAACTGGCAGCCTTCCATAAGTTCTTTTATAAGGAGCTGACCTGGGAGTGTAGTTCTTCAACAATAGAAATACAAGACAATCCTGCAGAGCTTCTGTTTCTTGTACAAAGATGACAAAACAGTTCTTTTGTAGCAAAGTGTAATGGAAATTATTTGGAAAATCATGGTTCAGACTCCTTATACCAGCTTTGTTTGGTTTCTAAACATTGCAATATTTCATTCAGTAGAATTCTGAACATGTAGACAATTGGCAGTTTGAATCCGTGGAGTTGAAATGGATAATAAATAAATCAAGTTTATTTTTCTTTGCTTTGTCACTGTGGATCTCTGACCTGTGTGAATGTTGTGTTAGCATTGGGGTTGAAGAAGGTGTGTGGTTTAGATATTGCTTGAGTATCTACAGGTCAGTAGGTTAGCCACCCTCGTGACCAGGATGGATTGGGGGGATGCAGGGCAGTTATGATCTGTTCTCTTCAGGCCTCGTCATTGGCCATGCTAAGTCTGGACCTGCTCTCTTGTCCTTGTGAGATCCTAGCAGGATTGTGAGGACAAAGAGATGGTTCTTGGGGGGGGGAGGGTAAGAGCTGGCATCCTGCCCTCACCTTTGACCCCTAGGTGAGCATCAAACACATCTTGAGAGGAATTGGACACAGGGGTCCCAGCTTAAATAAGTATCTGTGGACACACAGGAACAAGTGGTTAGTTCACAGGAGTGATTTTTTTGACCTCTCAGGGAATGGAGTCTGGGTTTGGAGAGTGTATTTAACTGGAAAATGTCCATTCCACTTACTTTGTTTGCAATTAAAGTTGAGATCATGTGTTCTTCAAGACCTTGAAGTACATTATATCCTTGCAAGAAAGTGGCCTGATTTTATCTTATTTAATAAAGTTTTAAATTAAAGGCAAAGTGAAACAGAAGGAGACCCTGATGATCACAGACGCCCACATCACCACGTGCAGCTTCCTGTCCCTCTTCTAAGTCAGGAGTACAGCTAGGGTTTCCCACTGAGCACCAGACTTTCAATTTCAGACTCCTGTTGGGAATGCCTCAAGGATGCAGCATCAAATGGGGCGCGGTTACTACCCAGCAGACAGGAACTTTTGTGGTCAAGTGGCTGTGCTTGACCACAGTCACTTGTTTAAAGAGCTGATATCCCTTTAAACCTTGGTTATGGTCACCACCAGCTGATTTTGTTTCTTGAAAAGTGTTCTAGAGAAAACAGCCTGGAACAGGTTCAAAACAGCTCCAATCAGCCCCCCCCCCCTTTTTTTTTCCTTTTTCGAGACAGGGTTTCTCTGTGGCTTTGGAGGCTGTCCTAGAACTAGCTCTGGTAGACCAGGCTGGAGTCAAACTCACAGAGATCCGCCTGCCTCTGCCTCCCGAGTGTTGGGATTAAAGGAGTGTGCCACCAATGCCCAGCTCCCCTCTTTCTTAAGAGGACTTTGCTCAGACGTTTTAAATGCTCTCGCCTTTAATCCCAGCACTCAGGTAGTAGAGGCAGGGGGAATCTCTGAGTTTGAGGACAGCCTGTTGCAAATGCCATGACTCTGTTACACATAGAAACCCTTTCTCGAAACACACACACACACACACACACACACACACACACACACACACACCACAAAAACCAAAACCAGGAACAAGTTATTTGCTCGAGGAGCATTTTGTGTTTCAAGTTAGGGACAAGCTAGGGATGAAGCATGATCTTCAGGTCCATATACCCAGAAACTTGTGTTTCTGATAAATCTTTCGATAAGATTGTTTCTAAGTCTCCTGTATAAAACATCCATTCCATTTCCCAGTCGAAAAAAACTTGCCTGGGCATCTCTCCTTTCTCTCTGCAAATAATAAAACGTTTTGCTTGTTTTTGGTTTGTTTTTAGAGGGACAATCATGTCATGTTGAAAAAGACTTCCCAGGAGAAAGGAACAAATTAGGAGCCTTTGCGCTCCAACCTGTTCCTCTGCTGCCACCTTGTGGACAGACTGCGCCATCGCTGTGAATTCGGTGGCCCTGGGAGGGTGTCCTAACTTTGCATTTTGGCTTCTGCACCAATAAGAACACTTAGAAGTAAGGAGCTCAGTGGAGGTTCTCAAGAAAATCCGCAGAGGGCAATAAATGGGTGGGTGTGTGGATGGATGGATGGATGGATGGATGGATGGATGGATGGATGGATGGATGGATGGGTGGGTGGGTGGTGGTGGGTGGGTGGATGGGTGGATGGATCTAGGATATAAGGACGACACACAAATAAATAAATACATAAATGCAATAAATTCATGGAAGTTGAAATGCCTCAGCAAATGAAGATATCAAATCGTTAAGACATAGATTTGATCCCCTGTCTTCCATGGTGGAATGCATATTGAATCTTGAGGGTTGTGCCCTGACCTCTACAGCCAGCTGTGGCTCTAGCATGCCTGTACTCTCTCTCTCACACACACCACAAGTAACACTCACAAGTAAGAAACAAAAAGATGCTGGGCAGTGGTGGCTCACACCTTTCATCCTAGCACTTTGGAGGCTCAAGCAGGTGGATATCTGAGTTTCAGTCCTGCCTGGTGGACAGAGTGAGTTCCAGGACAGACAGGACTACACAGAGAAACACTGTCTTTTGGGAAAAAACTAACTAAATAAATGAAACACTTAAATAAAAGTAAGTGATAGAAATTTCAAAATGCAATTTTTAAAAGTTACATCACACCTGAGCAAATAATATCCAAATATTTTTAAAATACAGCCAGTTGTGGTGGCAGAAGCCTTGAATCCCAGCACTCAGGAGGCAGAGGATCAGGGTATCTCTGAGTTAGAGGCCAGCCTGGTCTACATAGGAGTTTCAGGACAGCCAGGGTTTCATGGAGAGACCCTGTCTCAAAACAAACAAACAAAAAACCCAGGAGGAGGAGAAACTGCTGTTAGCAATGAAGCACATCATATACGGTTTCTCCTTCTTATCTAACACATGCTTCCATCTAACCCAAAATTTGCTAAGAAGGCAGTGTTCTAGGGTAAAACATTATCTGTTCTGCCTGCATATCTCTGGAGCGCAAGCTCCTAAGTTTTTCATGAGATATCACAGAATCAAGACCGGGGAAACCCACAATTGACCATCCAGGGCTGCTCTTCAGAGTCTGTCTTTATTTTTTTAATTGAAAATGATGTTGTCTTAACACAATAGATTCTTTTTTAATATTTTATTTTTTGAGACAGGGTTTCTCTCTGTAACTTTGTAGACCAGGCTGGCTTTGAACTCATAGAGATCACCCTGCCTCTGCCAGCCAGTGCTGAGATTAAAGGTGTGAGCCACCATCTGCCTTTTTTAACACAATAGATTCTGATCACATTTTCCTCTGTCTCATCTCATCTCAGATCCACCCTACCCATCCAATTCCATACCTCCTTTCTCTCTTCAGAAATCAAACAAACAAATAAAAAACAAATAAGAATTAAAAACAACAGAAAAAAAACCCAACAACAACTCCCTCACACACACCTCATAAAAACACAAAATCAGAAAACAATCATATATAAGCAAAACTCCAGTAATGCAAAAAAGAAATGCCCCAAGCATTATGAAAGAAAAAGTCTTGGAAGATGCCACTCAGTTAATTTTTGTTGACCATGGATTATTGGATGTGGAGCCTGCCCTAAGGTCTGTGTTTTCTTGGCAGCTGAAATAAGGAGCAAGTGTAATGCAGGCCTGAAAGTTAAAGAAATGACAAACTGTGAGTAAAAAATTCTGGTAGGTTCTAATTTTTAAACATTTAAGGTGACCTTTGTCTGTATAGTTAGTTGCAGGGCAGCTGGGACTACAAGAGATCCTGTCTAGCAGGGCAATGTTGGCTCTCGCCTTTAATCCCAGCACTCGGGAGGCAGAGGCAGGCATATTTCTGTGAGTTCAAGGCCAGCCTGGTCTACCGAGTGAGTTCCAGGACAACCTCCAAAGCAATACAGAGAAACCCTGTCTTCAAAAAACAAAAACAGCAACAACAACAAACACACACACACACACACACACACACACACACACACCACACACACAGAGAGAGAGAGAGAGAGAGAGAGAGAGAGAGGGAGAGAGAGAGAGAGAGAGAGAGAGAGAGAGACCCTGTCTCTAGAAAACCATCAAATAAAAATAAAAATTTACTCTCCATAAAAAGTTATGATGTATTCCACAGGAAGTCTGGGATGAAAAATCCGAATTGAATCTAAAGTAACTGAAGTATCAGTAAGGCTGTCTGTTCACATCCTTGAACTTCCAAAACTGTGATGAAATTAAATCCATTTTCTTTATAGCCTAGCATGCTGGCACATGCCTTTAATTCTAGCATATCTCTGGACTCAGAGACAGAGAGACCTCTTTGAAATCAAAGTCAATGTAGTTTACAGACAGAATTTCAGGATAGGCAGGACATGTACAGAAAGCCTTTCTCAAAAGACAAAACTAAGCCGGGCATTGCTGGCACACACCTTTATTCCAGCACTCCAAGGTGGAGGCAAAGGCAGGCAGATCTTTGTGAGTTTGAGGCCAGCCTGGTCTATAAGAGCAAGTTCCAGGATACCCTCCAATGCCACAGAAAAACTCTGTCTCCAAAAACAAAAAACAAAAAAAAAAAAAGAAAGAAAAACAACCTACACTTTAAATCCCCAGGAACAGGAATTATAGATGATTGTGTGCTGCTGAGTGGGTATGGTTTCAACATCTGAAACCAGGGCAATCAGTGCTCCTAACTGCTGAACCATCTCCCCAATACATGTATATGTGTGTTTATGTATGTATATATGTACGTATATATGTTGTGTGTGTGTGTGTGTGTGTGTGTGTGTGTGTGTGTGTGTGTGTGTGTGTGTGTGTGTGTATGACATTGAGTTTCATTATGTAGCTCTGGATGTCCTGGAAATCACTATTCAGATTGAGCTGGCCTTGAACTCATAGAGAGATCCTCCTGCCTCTGCTCCTAAGTGCTGGAATTAAAGGCATGTGCTACCACTCCTGTCAATATTTTTTTATTTTTTAAAGATTTTATTTATTTATTATGTATACAGTCTTCTGCCTGCATGCGAGCAGAGGGCAGCAGATCTCATTCAAGGTGGTTGTGAGCCACCATGTGGTTGCTGGGAATTGAACTCAGGACCTCTGGAAAAGCAGTCAGTGCTCTTAACCGCTGAGCCATCTCTCCAGCCCGTCAATATTTTTAATTCACATAAAAGGTGTCATGAAAGGGATCAAGATATGTATCTGTTTTTAATTCAGACTTTTCTGTCCATTTTCAACTTCTCTGAATCTTTGTATACGGATCTCACCTGCTGTCTTCATCTGTGTACACTGGCCTTCAGTGGGCTTTCCAGACACTCTCTTTCTCCTGATTTACAGTGTATACCCACAGCTATCTTCACATACAACAGTCCCTTAGGACTTTGTGTAAGAATTTCTCTAGGACTGTACCCTTGAGAAGAATTTCCATTTTAAAGGTTAATTCAAATCACCAGCATGGCAGGATTAAGAAACAATTAGATGATTAGTGAAGCCATACTCTGAGCAGACTAATGGTGGCATCCCCTTAGACAATTAGATTTTCAGAGGTCTAATGTAATGGATTAGTTGATCTCTGGATAGATTTATAATATGATGGAATTATTTGGAGGTGGTGTCCAGTCAGAGGAAGCAGGTGATTGTGAATATGTGTATTTTTCATGCCCTATCCTGCCCTGGCCTTTTATTGTAGCCCCTTTCTCTACTTCTTCCTCTCCCCTGTCCTGTGGTATTTTGAGACAGGCTCTGTATGTGGGTATCCTTGGCTGGAACTAATTATGTAGAACAATCTGACCTGGAACTCACAGACACCTGCCTGCCTCTGCTTCTGAGTGAAGCCATGGAGCAGATTAAATCTTTCCTCCCCTGTTTTGGTCAGGAACACAAGAGTAACTAATAACTCAGTGATGAAGTCTAGTTTTCCTGAGCACTGCCAGACTGATCTTTAGGAGGGATGCAGCTCTTCCCAAGAATCTCACTATCACATTGAATGATGCAGAAGTCAGACATCTGCAAGGACTTTGTGAGCATAGTCCTGTCCTGGTAGAGGCTGCCTCAGTGCATACTTTCTTTCTTTTTCCTTCTCCTTCTCTTTCTGGAAAAAGCATCTCAGTATGATGCTCTCGAAGGACTGGAATTCACTCTGGAAATCAGGCTGGCCTCAAACTGACAGAAATCAGTCTGCATCCTGGGAACTGGGATTAAAGGTTGTGCCACCACACCTAACTCTCATAGGATTTTGTAATTTCTATCTCTGCTCAAGAGCCAGACTGGAGTGTTTTTTTGTGTTGTTATTTGCTTTTTCTTTAAATTTGAAACAGTATCCCACTTAGCTCAGGCTGGTCCTAATGTAGCTGAGGATGACCCCACTTAGCTCAGGCTAGTCCTGATGTAGCTGAGGATGACCTGAAGCTCTTGAGTCTACTGCCCCCACTTCCTAAAAGCTGGGAATAGAGGCATGGCACATGCCACTTCACTGGTTAAATTTGGTTTGTTGTCACTGGTTGAAGTCTAGGTTTGGTATAATGGGGTCCTGGCCCCCAGATTCAAAAGTAAATTAAAAGCTAGGCAGTTTGCAGAGAGGCTGGGAAACTTTATTCAAAGCAAAAGCTAACAGATCAGAGATGAGTTGATAAAACAGACAGTGGGACACATGAGGGAAGATGCTCCCAGGCCCCAGAAAGTGTCTGCAGCTTCCCTCCATGTGTTTCAGGAGAAGTAGAGTCAGCCTGGGGCTCTGATGGCACATACCTTTAATCCCAGACCTTGGGAGGCAAAGGCAGGCAGAACTGTGAGTTCAAGGCCTGCCTGGTCTAGAGAGTGAGTTCTAGGACAGCCAGAACTACACAGTTCTCAAAAAAAAAAAAAAAAAAAAAAACCCAACTCAAACCAAGCCAAACGAACAAAGAATTATAGTGGGGATGAGTAGATGGTTGCTAAGAAACCTTAGCAATTGAGGAGTTAGGTTCAGTTCTCAGCGTCCATGTCTTACAACTCACAGATCAGGCCTTGGAAATGCAATCCCCCCTCTGGCTTCTAAGAAAAACTACATCCATGTACACCCCTAGCTAAAGACAAAATATTAAGAAATGACCACAGGAAGGTGGACTGGTGGAGCACAGAGTTTTTTTGGTTTTGGTTTTGGTTTTGGTTTGTTTTTGGTAAGTCCCAAAAGTTTTTTTGTTTGTTTTTTAGATTTTACTTTTATTTTATTCAATCTTATTTACATACCAATCCCATTACCTCTCTCTCTGGCCCTCCCATTCCCCCCATGCTCCCCCATCACACCCCCCACCCAAATCCACTACTCAGGGAGGGTGAGGACTCCCAAGGGGTATCATCAAACTCTGTCATATCATTTAGAGCAGGACCTGGGCCCTTCCCTGGGTATCTAGACTGAGGGAGTATTTCTCTATAGGGAGTGGACTCCCAAAATCCACTCATGCACTAGGGATAAATAGTGGTTCCACTGAAAGAGACCCCCAAAACTGCCCAAGAGCCCCAGTTAGCACCCATGTTCAGGGAGTCCTAGGCTGGTTTCCCAGATATCAGACTGGGGTCCATGAGCTCCCCCTTGTTCAGGTCAGCTGTTTCTGTGGGTTCACCATCCTGGTCTTCACCCCTTTGCTCTTCACTCCTCCCTTTCTACAACTGGACTCCAGGAGTTCAGCTCAGTGCTTTGCTGTGAATCTCTGCTTATTCTTCCATCAGCTACTGGGTGAAGGCTCTAGGATGGCATTTAAGGTAGTCATCAATCTCATTATAGGGGAAGGGCATTTAAGGTAGCCTCTCTGTGATTGCTTAGATTCTGAGTTGGCGTCATCTTTGTGGATTCCTATAGATTTCCCTAGTGCCAGGTTTCTTGTTAAACCGATAATGGCTCCCTCTATTAAGGTATCTCTTTTCTTGCTTTCCTTCTCTGTTCTTCCCAACTGGACGGTTCTGATCCCTCTTCTTCTCCTCCCCCTCCCCTTCTCCCTGTCCTCTTTCTCCTGCCTCCCAATTTACTCAGATCTTGTCCTTTCCCCCTTCTCGCGGGTCCATGTATGTTTCTTATAGGGTCCTCCTTGTAGGCTGCTTATCCTTTGCTCTATGCCTAATATCCACTTGTGAGTGAGTACATACCATATTTGTCTTTCTGTGTCTGGGTTACCCCACTCAGGATGAAATCCCAGCACTTGGGAGGCAGTGGCAGGCAGATCTCTGAGTTCAAGGCCAGCCTGTTCTACAACTGGACTTTTTAGCTGGATAGTACATAGATGTACTCAGTTCATCTATGGGGTCTTTGCTATGAAATGACATTCTACAGAAGGAATGGACTCTGTTTCTCCTCAGTGAAATTCATGGTTTGGAACCACTCCAAGACACTAGAACCCCAAAGTTCTCAGGGCAGCTGAAACTAGCCAATAGCCACCTCAGCCCTCAAAGCTGTCCTTCTCTAAAAGCAGACCAGGACGACACAGGAAAATGTGGTTTTGATGTTTTATTAAGATAGTTAAAAAATGTAACATATCAAAAGGCTGAGGCCCTTCTATGATATGTGAAGAAGCAGGGGGTAAGGCATCTGTCCCCAAAGAACCATCCAATAAAGCACCTAGGTTGAAGAAATCTCCTAAATCCTGGTCACTGAAGGAATGTGTAGGAGGAAGCTGGGGATCACTATTCCTGGGTGTGGGGTTGACCATCAGCAAGAGTCACTGTACCAGGCAGTGACTCCCCTGGAGCAGGCAAAAAGACATCACTCTCAATGACCAACAATGGGTTTCTTTCTCAGGCTCCTGTGATCTTCACTTAGAGCATGGAGATCTGAGAGAGCAAATCCTCAAGGATGGCCTCTGGGCAAGCTTTGCTGTTGATTCAGGGGGCTCCTTCCTTGGGCTGCTCCCTGTGTTGCAGGTGTGGGAGCTGGGTCAGCAGGCTCTCCCTCCTTCTTCAGGATGCTTGGCTCTCTGGGTTTGTGTCTAGGACAGGATGAACTCAGAAGACCACAGGGTTCAAGCTTGGCGAGGTTCCAGCAATCTTCATAGACCTGTCCCAGCTTTGGAAACAAAGGGAGCAGGCAATGGAAAGTCCCTGATTCAGGTATCTCAGGATTCCGGGCTCTGGTGCTTGGTCTGCTGAGTCCCAGACCTCCATCACACAGGACTGGCAGTGCTGGTGCATGGTGTCCCTCTCACAGCAGTTGATAGAGGGAATTTGATATTTAAAAGACATTTTAATACTGGCGTTTTTCTACTCTTCCTGAGTAGGTGGTCCTTGGTGTATTGTGGGGGAGGGCAGAGTTGGGCAAACTGTGAGGAGACTATTGCACCAGCAGTTCCTATCCCCCTTGACTTTCAATTTAAGCTCCTCTTAGGATGACATTATTCAAAGTCAGAGGAACTGAGCAGAAATTGGATTAGCAGCTGTGTTGGGTATCCAAATTAGAAGTAATCCTAGAATTACTGGAATTAAAGGCATGTGATCCCAGGTGCTGGGATCAAACACATGAGCTCTGTTACTCTTCACTCTGCCATGGTGGCCTTGAATTAGAGAGATCCATCTACCTCTTAGTCCTGAGTCCTAGGATTAAGGGTGTACCACTGAAGGGACCAGCTCCCCATTTCGGCAGCCATAACAGCCGAACACGTGCTTGTCTGACCTTGCCTTGGTAACTAAGAGGTCAGATGCCTACCTCATGGCAAGGAACCAATCAGAAGTTAGCTGGTGGCGCTATGCTTTACGGCTCTGGGTGAGCTTTACGGACAAGTGCACAGGAATGACACGCAGAGCATAGCAACCACCCTGGGAGAGCCTATAGGCCATAACAACCAGTTGACCAATCAACACAGGGCAAGCCCTCCAAGCCTGGAGCCACACCAATCCTGAGCCTGTGCGTACCCCTAGACACTCCCCTTACGCTGCCCTACAAGATCTCTATGCAGACTCTTCAAGCTGTCTTTTCTAGCCATCCGCCATGGTGGGTGGATGAAAGACCCGAGCTAACATTAGCTCGTTAAACAACAATAAAGCCTCATGCTGTTTGTATCAAGCTTTTGACTCAGCATGGTGATTGGGGTGGCCATGGTCCTGGGCTGAGATCCTGGAGGCCTGAGCTTTCCGGGGGTCTTACACCACCACTGCCTGATCTCTATAACTTGCAGCTGACTATGCTTTCTGATCCTCAGGCAAGCTTTAATAAATCATAAATAACATATCACCACAAGATTATATCTCCTAGAAATTACAGCCATGCAGCTGTGTGGAGGTAGCACATGCCTTTAATACCACCACACAGAAGGCAGAGGCAGGTGGAGCTCTGTGAGTTCAAGGATAGCCAAGGATACACAGAGATTCCTGTCTCAGAAAAAAAAGAAAAGAAACTATAGGAAT